>NC_057794.1:425756693-426477632 GCF_018294505.1 Triticum aestivum | reverse complement strand
GCAGGCGAGCGGTGAGGGGTGGAGGCCAACGGCAGGGCGGCTCGATGGCGCGCGCAGCAGCAACGGCAGGTGACGGAGCTGCAACAACGAAGGGAGCAGCGGGCGGGCGGTTGCGGCATAGGGGCGCGGGGCCGTGGGCGCCAAGGTGGGGGGAACGGCGGCCAACGAGGGGGCCGCGGGCGAGCAGTGGGCGCGGCCAACAGGCGGCAACCGGAGGTGAGCGGCCTTGGCCTGGTGCGCGTGGGCGGCACAACGCTTAGGCATGGACAGGGAGCGGCGAGCGCGGCGTGAGCGTGAGGTGGCCGCGGGGAGGGAGGCAAGCAGCAGCAACATAGCAGGCGAGCCGCGAGAGAAGATGCAGTAGCAAGTAGCAGAGGCTGCTGTCCGAGCGGGAGCGGCCATGCGCACGGGGGCGCTCGGGCGTGGACGGGGAAGCAGGGGGTCGGACGGTACGAGCATCTAGCAGCACGCATGGTATCGAGGCACGACAAGAGGGGATGTGAAGAGTAGCTCACCACGGAGGCACACAGAGGCCCGTCGGTGGCTTAGGAGCTGTAGAGGCGACGGAGTTGGAAGAGACGGCGGGGCTCGTCGGGGCCGATGGCGAAGATGATGTAGGGGGTCGATGCCGGGGCCCTCGACTCGGTCTTGTCAGTGAAGAGGAAGCAGGGGACGACGACGGTCCTTCTGGGCGCGGTGGAAGAGCGCGCGAAGGCTGGTGGTCACGGCGGGGCGAGGTGGCCGGCGATGGCGGACCGCGATCGTGGAGGATCTGGAGCAGGGGGGAAGATCCTGGGTGCTGACGAGGCCGAGGGGGAGACTTTGTCTTATCCCCCAGCGGCATGGGCATGCTAGGTGGGCCGAGGCCCAGGGAGAGGCCAGGGGCCTTTGGCCTGTTTTTATTCATTTATTTAAAACAGAGACAGCTAGGGAAAAGGTTTGGGCTACCCAAAGACTTAGAAAATAATGTGGAACTAGGCCACTTAAATTCTTTGTAGTAATTGGCATTGCCACAAAAAGTTTGAGGGTCAACCGAACTCATTTGGATTTTGCACAAATAAAATAGCATTTTGAAATGCCGAAATGGCACTATTTTAATTGCTATAGTCCATCCTGGCTTGGAGGCGATGTTGTTTTCCTTAACAATCATTTGTTATTGAATTTTTGACAAATGATGAACATTTTGCCAGCAACTTTTGATCAACTTCAAACTTTACTTGAATTTGAATTGACTGGAATTTCAAATGGGATATTGAACAAGGTGATTAAGCACTGTTTGGAAAAATAATTAGCTTAACCACAGAGGGTTACTGTAGCATGACACTGGGGATGTTACAAATCTCCTCCACTACAAGAAATCTCGTCCCGAGATTTAAGTGGGGAAGTAAAGAGTAACTTCAGGAGAACTGACCCTTATATGGTTAATTATCTGGTGAGCAATTCAGGGAATGAGGCAGAAGTATCTCGAGTAGAAACTTAATAAAACATCGAGAGCAAAGTATGAAGGTTCAATAAGAAGTTTCAAGCGGATGGGCAAACGATTAATACCTGAACAGAGTGTGAGTAAGGGGTTTAGAGCATCGGGAATAGATCATCTCTCGGAAGGTGGCTCGTGACATGATATGAAGCCAAGTGTAAAGAATATTTCGGCATCAAGGTTGTACAGGAGAGTCAGGTTTCAATCCTGGTGGAACTATGGGTTATGGGCCCACCATGTGGGTTAAAAGTAGGAAGAGTGCTGACATCTTGCATGATTATGATAGCAAGGCATGTCAGAGGGTAGCCTGTCAGTTATGTCGGCAACAACGTTGGTACCAAGGGCGAGGGACAAAGAGAACCATTTTCCTGCTCGTTAAACGAGGCGGACCAATAGGCAAAGTTCTCGTCCATCGGCGGCTACCGGAATGCCACCATCAATAGTAACAGGCATATTCTGACCAAGTAGTACATCGAGGTGTTTATAAAAGCAGTGACGTATTACTTCTTAGATCATATAACCCTCAAGAAGGTTAAACAGAACAATGGAAAGGAAAATGTGATTATTGGATTAAACAGATCAATGGAAAGGAAAATGTGCTTAAACACATATTTCAGGGGTATATCCTTCCCAAGAACAAGCAGAGTATGATATCCAATACCGGATGGAAGGTAGAAAACCACTTAGGTAAGGGGAGAGGAATTTCATGATGTTACCCATAAAGTGGTGTTTGGGTAATTGAGCAGGAAACATTTAGCATTGGTCTCATTGAAAATCGGAGTACCACAGACAAGCTTCGAGATAGCATTGACATGGTCTTTAAGCAAGGTCGGACTTTGGATACACCAAGGATCCATCGGAAACAACTTAGAAAATAAGTCATACAATTTTAGCAGGGAAAAGATGAGGGTGTGGCCGACGGGCTCAACCACAATCCATCGACATGCCAAAAGGATGTATTTCCGAAATTATATGAACAAGTTTGTGTTGGGGAAGGCAAGAATGTTATGATGATAACATAAATCATCGAGGGGGGATTGTATTTCTCACCATGAATTCGATTGATATCCTGGAAAAGCTCAAAATGTTGATGATGATCACGACACATTTGTCGAGAGATTTCATGAAGATGTCACTGAGCTGAAAAGGAAGGATGAAGTGAAAGGCTATGAGAACCATGGATTCGACACAAGCTCAAAGTCAAGCTTGTTGTTCAAGGTGAAATGATAAGATGAGGAAGATCGACGTAAGCTTAGCTCATCGTCGAAAGTTGCTCCGGGCATAAGGACCAGGTAGCACAGTTAAAAGTGGACATGAAAAAAAATATAGCCGATCAGGCTAGGAATGATGTGATGGGGTATAAAGCTTCTCAGTATCAAGTACTAGGTGTAATGCCTGAAGGTAAATCGGAGTAGAGGTTGGACGGGGGAAATGATTTGCAGAGGATAAGTAATTTCAACTTACCCAGTAAATGGGATCAAGGAGGAAATATGGACGGGACCATAACTGCAAGGGATCCAATTTACGATACCGGAAGAATTATACAAATGATTAAATATCCTTGCAAGAAGCTTTCATGATAAGTTCCACACCGAGTCCATGGGCATGAACACAAAGGTTCAGGGTCGACTCCCACTTCTACAATGCATAACCTTTCATTTTACTTCTCGCTCTTGATGAAGTTGTAGTATTGAAAATTATATCTGACGAAAGGCCAGTAGAGTATAACCCGCATAACTTTTGAGTTCACACAGATTAGGGAAGACATAGGTTCAACCCATCGGGGCATCTTAGGAACATATATCATAAATTTCGAGAATAAAATATACCACCTCGAAAGCAGAGCATGGTTGACAAAAGCAGATGATAGAATTTACCAAAGGCATTATGTGTCAGGGCAAAACTCACAAGTTTAATGAATATGAAGGACATTGTCGGATAATAATCCAACCAAGGATATGGCGGTCCATAAAAGACCTGATGTGAGTATCGATACTCATCTAGAAGAAGAAAGAATGAAAAGGCATCGGGTTATAGATATAACTGGATAACTTCAAAGCTTGAATACAAAGGAATTACGATTTTCAAATCAGAAGATCTGAAGCAGAGGCTCTGATCAAAAGATAATTGAGTTGAATCGATACAGATCGACAATCAATCAAGGTTTGATTTGACAAGAACAAGCTCATGTTTGGAGTGACGTCTGAGCCGGAAGGATGAATGCTAGAATCTGATTGAGGATTTCGAGTAATTCGCAACATATTGTATCAAAGGACTCAAAGTGATAATGACAAAGGCTGACAATAAGATTACTAGACTTATGGTTTTAACCATAATGCAAGCAAGCAAGAAATTCAAGAACAATAGTCTGTTGAGGATTTTTTACAACAACGAATGGTATTACGAAGACTTTTGTGAAGTACATGAGTCAACTGAGGATGAGCGGATACTCGATAGATGCACAAGGTTATCCATAGGGGTATTCAGATGACAAGGAACTGCAAGGCAGTAAGCTTAAAGGATTCTCGGAACAAAGGAGAGCAATTCAGGGCATCTTGTGATAACAAGAGCAACAAGGAATGATTGTATGAATGACTAGTGTATATAGTTATCCATAAGGATATATCGGTGGTAGGGAGCTGCAAAGAAGTGGGCACAGGGTCTCGAGACTCATCGAGGAGTACCTTCAGAGTCTTCTGATGAAACAGTCGGTCATCTATGGTGAGGGGCTCTCCGGGATGAAGTGGTTACGAGAACCTAATGTCAAGTTAGTAAAGTTTAATCCGAAAGGAAGAGAGATCAGAGTCCCAGAGTATAGACGAGGAGTAAAAGATCCTAATACCTCCCAATGGCGACGTGGGGCCGTAAGCCACACAGCCATGTTAGTAAAACAGTTTTCACCGACTAGACTCAACTTCGGCCAAGGAGTTTGGAAGGGGATTCCTACAGGCAGTCGGCTCTGATACCAACTTGTGACACCCTCGATTCAATCGTACACTAATCATACACGCAAATGTGTACGATCAAGATCAAGGACTCACGGGAAGATATCACAACACAACTCTAGACACAAATTAAAATAGTACAAGCTTTATATTACAAGCCAGGGGCCTCGAGGGCTCGAATACATAAGCTCGAAAACACAAGAGTCAGCGGAAGCAACAATATCTGAGTACAGACATAAGTTAGACAAGTTTGCCTTAAGAAGGCTAGCACAAAAGCAACATCGATTGAAAAGGCAAGGCCTCCTGCCTGGGAGCCTCCTAACTACGCCAAGTCGTCAGCGGCCATCACATAGTAGTAGGCACCCTCGGGGGAGCAGTAGTCATCAGTGGTGTCGTCTGGCTCCTGGGATCCGTCATCTGGTCGCAACAAACAGGTATGGGGGAAAAAGAAGTAGCAAAGCAACCGTGAGTACTCATCCAAAGTACTCGCAAGACTTACATCAGATATAAACTAAGTATGCATCTGTATTGAAGGAATGGGTTGTATCTGTGGACTAAACTGCAGAATGCCAGAAGGGAAGGGGAAAGCCTAGCCTATCAAAGACTAGCATCTTCTGGAAACCACCATCTTGCAGCAACAGGAGGGAGTAGAGTAGCATAAAGTAAAGTAGTAGAAGTGTTATCAACCTCGGCCAGAGATCCTTCCTCAACTCCCTGCGAGAAAGCAATCCCAGAGCCATACTATGCATTTCTCATCACGATCCAAATATCATCACCATCCAATTCTCATCACAAGTATCCAGTTCTTGTTGTATCGATCGGGATACAACTCCAAGTGTCCGTTACCGTAGGACAGGCTATCGATAGATGTTTTCTTCCCTGCAGGACACACTTTCCTGGGTCATGCCCGGCCTCGGCCAAACAATACGCCGCAACCCGACCTAGGCTTAATAGAGAGGCCAGAACGCCGGACTAAACCTATGCCCCCAGGGGTCATGGGCCATCTCCCCGGGAACTCCTGCACGTTGCGAGGGCGGCCGGTGAGCAGACCTAGCTACCTCCCTAAAAAGGCAGGAGCTTACCAGTCCAACCCGGCACGCGCCGCTCAGTCGCTGACGTCTATTAAGCTTCGGCTGATGTATACGACACAGAACGCCCATACTATGCCCACGTGATGGTTAGTGCTATCAGGCCAAAGGCCCCTCGGATCAAATATCCAAATCGTAGTGGATTAGGAACACGCGGTAACGAGCAGAGACTTACGATCGATGTGACCCCATCGCCCCGTCTCGAGTACTTGCGGCAAGGGCTAAGAATGCCCGGCGACGCCTCGTAAGTATCTCACGGGCACCTTCCAAGTCAACCCGACTCCACATCACTCGCAATTAAGCTCGCACGGGTATCACTCAGGGTCAACCCGTCTTTGGTCACATGGTTCAGTGCAAAGTCATAGTAACCATAGTAACTGTGTGTCTATCACCAAGGGGAAAAACCCGAGGAATCACCCCCGGTGAATTCCACTCGATGTTGTCATCAAGGTGAACGTAAGAGGATCCACCCTCGAGGTTCACGTTTGATGGGTTGCACGACAGAGCCGTAACGGAAGTGGTTAAGGAGGAAATCACCCTCGATGACCTCGACCATAAAGCTACACTACGGAGATCTCATCAGGAGTGATGTAAGAGGTTCCACCCTTGACACTCGATGGTAACTCTGCAGAGTCGTACAACTAAGGTGGGGGGTGCTGTGTGGTATCGGGGCCTGGGCGTCGATCACATTGATCGAGTCATCGAACATAAAGCGGGGCAACTGGGACAAGGTGGGGGTCACTGATGGATCACTAACCATCCTATACTAAGCAGTTTAGGATAAGCAAGTAAGGTATGAAAGCAGGTAACAACAACAGGCTATGCATCAGAGTAGGATCATACAGAAAACAGTAGCAGTTCTAATGCAAGCATGAGAGGGAAAGAAATGGGCGATATCAGAATGCTCAAGGGGGGTTTGCTTGCCTGGTTGCTCTGGTAAGGAGGGAGGGTCGTCGTCGACGTAGTCGATCACAAGGGCAGCATCGGTCTCGGGGTCTACCAGAGAGAAGAGGGGGAAGAAACAGTAAATATAAAGCAAACATAGCACCACAAAGCATAACATGGCAAAAAGATGTGCCGGGTGTGACCTAACGCGGTAGGAGGTGATACCGGCGAAGGGGGGAAACGTACGGGAAAGTATCCCCGGTGTTTCGCGTTTTCGGACATTTGAACCGGAGGGGGAAAGTTGCTTGTTCGCTAAGCTAAGGATACGTTGCGGACGAACGGGCTGCGTATCCGGGTTCGTCTCGTCGTTCTGAGCAACTTTCATGTAGAAAACATTTTCATCCGATTTACGGTTTAATTTCTTCCAAAGATTTAGCATTATTCTGAAATTATTGTTAATTCGAAAATAGATGCAAAATTGCTAAGTGCACACACCACTATGTACATAGAAGTGTACACAGCCTGGCCTGTGGGTCCAGGGGGTCCCAGTTGACCAGTCAACGTTTGACTGGTCAACAAGGGGTGGGCCCCCTGTCATTTACTCATCTTACTAACTACAGATTAATTAGGCTAATTAATTAGTTAGTTTAACTAAACCAATTTAATTAAGTTAATTAATTGATTAATTAGCTAATTAATTAATTTATTATTAAAACTTTTTTTCTTTTTTTTTCAGGGGCCGGGCCCCACTTGTAAGTGGCCCGGGGGTTTAGCGGGCGTGCGGGTGCAGCGGGCTAACGGGGCGGGCGCGGCCGAGGCTATGGCCGTCCTGGCTGCGGGGGCGGTGGCGTGGTGCGGCCAGGGGGCGCGGCCGATGACCCCGGCCGGCCGAAGCAGGCGAGGCGGGGAGGGGACTAGGCGACGCCGGCAGCGGTTGGCGGCAGGGCCGACGAGCGGTGGCCGGCGCGGGCGTGGCGGTGCGCGAGGAGCAGCGGGGGCGATTGCGGCGCAGGCGAGCGGTGAGGAGGTGGAGGCCAACGGCGGGGCGGCTCGATGGCGCGCGCAGCAGCAACGGCAGGCGACAGAGCTACAACAACGGAGGGAGCAGCGGGCAGGCGGTTGCGGCGTAGGGGCACAGGGCCGTGGGCGTCAAGGTGGGGGGAACGGCGGCCAACGAGGGGGCCGCAGGCAAGCAGTGGGCGCTGCCAACGGGCGGCAACCGGAGGTGAGCAGCTGTGGCCCGATGCGCGTGGGCGGTGCAGCGCTTAGGCGTGGACAGGGAGCGGCGAGCGCGGCGTGAGCGTGAGGTGGCCGCGGGGAGGGAGGCAAGCAGCAGCAGCATAGCAGGCGAGCCGCGAGAGAAGATGCAGCGGAAAGTAGCAGAGGCTGCGGACAGAGCGGGAGTGGCCGCATGCACGGGGGCGCTCGGGCGTGGACGGGGAAGCAGTGGGTCGGCCGGTACGAGCAGCTAGCAGCACGCATGGTATCGAGGCGCGAAAAGAGGGGATGTGAAGAGGAGCCCACCACAGAGGCACACGGAGGCCCGTCGGTGGCTTAGGAGCTGTAGAGGCGACGGAGTTGGAAGAGACGACGGGGCTCGTCGGGGCCGATGGCGAAGATGATGTAGGGGGTCGATGCCGGGGCCCTCGACTCGGTCTTGTCAGCGAAGAGGAAGCAGGGGACGGCGACGGTCCTTCTGGGCGCGGCGGAAGAGCGCGCGAAGGCTGGTGGTCACGGCGGGGCGAGGTTGCCGGCGATGGCGGAGCGCGATCGTGGAGGATCTGGAGCAGGGGGAAAAGATCATGGGTGCTGACAAGGCCGAGGGGGAGACTTGGTCTTATGCCCCCAGCGGCGTGGGCAGGCTAGGTGGGCCGAGGCCCAGGGAGATGCCAGGGGCCTTTGGCCTGTTTTTATTCATTTATTTAAAACAGAGACAGCTAGGGAAAAGGTTTGGGCTACCCAAAGACTTAGAAAATAATGTGGAACTAGGCCACTTAAATTCTTTGTAGTAATTGGCATTGCCACAAAAAGTTTGAGGGGCAACCGAACTCATTTGGATTTTGCACAAATAAAATAGCATTTTGAAATGCCAAAATGGCACTATTTTAATTGCTATAGTCCATCCTGGCTTGGAGGTGATGTTGTTTTCCTTAAGAATCATTTGTTATGGAATTTTTGACAAATGATGAACATTTTGCCAGCAACTTTTGATCAACTTCAAACTTTACTTGAATTTGAATTGACTGGAATTTCAAATGGGATATTGAACAAGGTGATTAAGCACTGTTTGGAAAAACAATTAGCTTAACCATAGAGGGTTACTGTAGCATGAAACTGGGGATGTTACACTTTTCCCTTGGGAGTCGCGCTCCCGAGGGTCATCTTTATTTAACCCCCCGGTCCAGTGCGTCTCTAAGTGTTGGTCCGAACTGGGCGATGTCTGGCGCCCCTGGGAAACCAGGGTCTATGCCAACCCGACGTCTTGCCCATCCGGTGTGCCCTGAGAACGAGATATGTGCAGCTCCTATCGGGATTTGTCGGCACATTTGGGCAGTCTTGTTGGTCTGGTTTTACCATTGTCGAAACGTCTTGTAACTGGGATTCCGAGACTGATCGGGTCTTCCCGGGAGAAGGAATATCCTTTGTTGACCGTGAGAGCTTGTGATGGGCTAAGTTGGGACACCCCTGCAGGGTTTGAACGTTCAAAAGCCGTGCCCATGGTTATGTGGCAGATGGGAATTTCTTAATGTTCGGTTGTAGAGAACTTGACACTTACTTAATTAAAATGCATCAACCGCGTGTGTAGCCATGATGGTCTCTTTTTGGTGGAGTCCGGGAAGTGAACACTGTTCTTGTGTTATGGTTGTGCGTAAGTAGTTTCAGGATCACTTCTTGATCACTTATAGCTTCACGACCGTTGCGTTGCTTCTCTTCTCGCTCTTATTTGCGTATGTTAGCCACCATACTTGCTTAGCGCTTGCTGCAACTCCATCTCATTACCTTACCCTACCCATAATCTTAAATAGTCTTGATCTCGTGGGTGTGAGATTGTTGAGTCCTCGAGACTCACGGATACATCCAAATAGTTGCAGGTGCCGATGAAACTAGTGCAGGTGGTGCAACTGAGCTCAGGTGGGAGCTCGATGAAGATCTTGATCGTTGCTATGTGTCTTTTCCGGTTGATCAGTAGTGGTGCCCAGTTGGTACGATCGGGGATCTAGCATTTGGGGTTGTCTTCTTTTATTTCGGTTCCGTAGTCGGACCTTGATTGTACTCTGGATGATGTATGTTTAATTTGTTATTTGTGTGAAGTGGCGATTCTAAGCCAACTCTTTATCCCTTTCTTATTCAGTACATGGGATTGTGTGAAGATTACCCCACTTGCGACTAAACCACCATGCGGTTATGCCTCTAAGTCGTGCCTCGACACGTGTGAGATATAGCCGCATCGTGGGCGTTACAAGACTGATTTGTCCAAGTACCAGGCAGCATATAGTATGGACAGTGAAAAAGTTAAAGCGCTGGCTTATGAAATCATGGGTCTCATCCCTCCAACACGTAAGCATACTTTTGCTCTTGATGTTGATCCATCCCTACTTATCGATGATGAAGTGGTATTTGAGGCCTTAACTGGCATCAACTGGACGTCGCTTGACTTCCAGATGGGCAAAGAAGAAGAGCCGGAGCAGGATGACCCGGAGTCATGAATCCGCCGGGACGAAGGCAACTAACATCCAGCAGCTCTTAATCATGGCTTAATTTCAATGTGCTGAAAAATGCTTGGTTTCAATTTGCAGGCCCACTATGGCCTTATAATAGGCTAGATTTGAAAATAATGACCTGTCATGCCATCGTGCATGTTTATCCTTTGAATGCTTAAGCCGCCGAACTGATATTTATGATCCGCCACTTGTGCGTATAATATTATTAATCATGTGGATCCGATCAAATATTGTCATACTCCCTGCACACAAGCAAATAGCATGTGCCCTAGCGGTTTAAGCCAAAGAAGGTAACAAATACCTTTGAAAACCCTAATATAATACTCTTTGATAGAACGACTAATGGCTATCTAAGCCGGAAATATGCTGGCGACTTAAAATCGAAAACCAGGGTGGTTTACCAAACCCTGAATATTCATATCATTATGGAAAACATACCTATAGACTAAAATCATGGTAACTCCTTTGATAATGATAAGCCATAGACATGAAATATCATGATGTTTGATTGCTCGAGGCAAATATCCTGGCAGCTTACAATCCGCTATCAGGGCCGGTTAGAAACCCAACACGCTCAATTGTGAGTCATATAATCACGGCTACATGGTCTGAATTGCACAAATATACTTAAGCAGAAGAAATTGTTGATGGACGCAAAGCCAAAGTGTCCAGAAGAAAAGAATTTCAGAAAAAAAGTCAAGTGCTTTTATAGGCCGCACCGCCTTAAAAAGTCAAGTGTTTTCATGGGCCGCACATCCACTAAGATTCGAGTGCTTTCATAGGCCGCACCGCCTTAAAAAGTCAAGTGTTTTCATGGGCCACGCATCCACTAAGATTCGAGTGCTTTCATAGGCTGCGCAATCTTAGAGTCGTCCTCGCTCATTGTAAGCCGACCCTCACATGACAAACCGCCGTTTTAACCTTAACAAGTTCCTGGACTTAATTAAAAGATTGACTATTAAGAGTACGGCAGGTCATTCAGGATTACCTGATGAAGTAGCATCATGCAGACAGGCAGGTCAAAACTCAGTTATCGCATGGAAGCCGGTCAAGTGGGTATGAAAGCTATACTCATTGAGTAGGAAGCCCCCAAGCAACCTCTGGCATGTAAGCCGATCAAGAGGGTAAGCATAGCTTTGCTCATTGAGCAGGAAGCCGCCAAGTGACCTATAATATGACATGTAAGCATATCAAGAGGGTAAGCATAGCTATGCTCATTGAGCAGGAAGCCCCGAAGTGACCTATAATATGGCATGTAAGCCGATCAAGAGGGTAAGCATAGCTATGCTCATTGAGCAGGAAGCCCCCAGATGACCTTATGAACAAACAATAAAGACTCGGATACATAGAAATGAAACGAAACAGGCCATGAATTATCACGGATGCCAGCCTTACTACATTGATCATAATATATACATTTATGAAGGTATGTACATCACAAGGGCTAGTGGATCAAGTGTAATAAGGCCGAAGATGAGCGATGTTCCAAGGCCGGCGGGTCTCTTCCTCCGATTGTCTTGAATCCTTGTGTTCTCGAATATCAATGAGGTAGTATGACCCGTTGTTCAGGTTCTTGCTGACCACAAAAGGTCCTTCCCAAGGTGGGGATAACTTATGCATATGTGTTTGATCTTGGATCAACCGGAGCACCAAATCACCTTCTTGAAAGGTCCAGGTCTTTATCCGGCGGCTAAGATAATGACGCAGATCTTGCTGGTATATCGCCGAACGAGCCCCCGCAAGGTCACACTCCTCATCCAACACATGAAGAGCATCCTGACGTGCTTTTTCATTAACATCTTCAACATAAGCTGCCACCCGGGGCGAGTCATGACTGATATCGCTGGGAAGAACCGCCTCTTCCCCGTTGAGGGAGTCCTAGATTAGGGGGTCTCCAGACAGCCAGACTATATCCTTTGGCCGGACTGTTGGACTATGAAGATACAAGATTGAAGACTTCGTCTCATGTCCGGATGGGACTCTACTTGGCGTGGAAGGCAAGCTAGGAAATACGGATATGTATATCTCCTCCTTTGTAACCGACCTTGTATAACCCTAGCCCCCTTCGGTGTCTATATAAACCAGAGGGTTTTAGTCCATAGGACAACATACAATCATACCATAGGCTAGCTTCTAGGGTTTAGCCTCTCTGATCTCGTGGTAGATCAACTCTTGTAATACTCATATCATCAAGAACAATCAAGCAGGACGTAGGGTATTACCTCCATCAAGAGGGCCCAAACCCGGGTAAACATCGTGTCCCTGCCTCCTATTACCATCCTCCTTAGACGCATAGTTCGGGACCCCCTACCCGAGATTCACCGGTTTTGACACCGACATTGGTGCTTTCATTGAGAGTTCCACTATGTCGTCACCATAAGGCTTGATGGCTCCTTCGATCATCGCTAGCGATGCGGTCTAGGGTGAGGCTTTCCTTCCCGGACAGATCTTCATATTCGGCGGCTTTGCACTACGGGCCAATTCGCTTGGCCATGTGGAGCAGATTGAGAGCTACGCCCCTGGCCATCAGGTCAAATTTGGAAACTTGAACTACACGGCCTACATCCGCGGAGACTTGCTCTTCGACGGATTCGGGCCCATGTCGGATGCGCCGTACAGTCTTGACGAGCATGACGTAACTCTGCCGTCAGACAGTGTTCGGGAGATCGCATCCGCTGCTACTCCGTCCATCAATCCAGAGCAAGTCGCGCCATCCGAGAGCGAAGGGATGGACCCCGCCATGGAGGCCACACTCTTAGTGGCGATAGAGCCGGATACCGACTTCACCACTTACAAGAGTCGTGTCGCTGAACCACTGGATTCATCTCCGGCCACAGACTCCGAGCCGCTCATATCCGTACCCATCGAGTTCGACTGGGCGCCGATCATGGAGTTCACCTCCGCAGACATCTTTCAGCACTCACCCTTCAGGGATGTGCTAAATTCATTAAGGTCTCTCTCCCTGTTAGAAGAACCTTGGCCGAACTATGTCCGACTAGAATGGGAAGCGGACAACGAAGAAATTCGCTGCCCACCCACCACCCACTTAGTAGCCTCTGTCGACGACTTAACCGACATGTTCGACTTCGGCTCCGAAGACTTTGATGGTATGGACGACGAAGCCACAGACGAACAGGATCCACCGCCCTCGGGGCACTGGACCGCCACCTGATCATATGATATATACATGGTGGACACCCCCAAAGAAGCCAATGGTGACAAGACAGCAGAGGATGACCCCTCCAAGAAGCAACCCAAGCGCCAACGTCAGCGGCGCTACTATAAGTCCCACCACAGCAAGAGCAGTGATACCGACACAAGAGATAATAACACTCCGGATAGCGCTGAAGACAACAACAATCCCCTCCAGCACGGTGCAGAGCTAGAGGACGAACATGCTAGCCCTCCAGAGCAGGAAGCAGATGGAGAACCAGAGGAGGACAATTACATGCCTCTCTTCGAAGATGAGGCGAGCCTCGGCGACGAGGAGTTTATCATGCCTGAGGACCCCGTCGAGCAAGAGCGCTTCAAGCGCCGGCTTATGGCCACGACAAGTAGCCTAAAGAAGAAATAGCAACAGCTTCAAGCTGATCAAGACTTGCTAGCAGACAGATGGACCGAAGTCCTTGGGGCCAAGGAGCATGAACTCGAGCGCCCGTCCAAAAGTTACCCAAAACGCAGGTTGCTACCTCACCTCGATGAGGAAGCATTGAAACCTCATTCACCTGTGTACGATGCGGCTGACCAACCACTACGCGGCCGGGCCAGAGAGGCGTTTCAGCCTAAAGTGCAGACCGCACCCCGTCGCCACTCAGTCAAAAATACTAAGGCCTGGGGCAACACAGAGGACCTGCGAGACATCTTGGATAGTAAGGCAAAAATCGCAAGGTCAATATACGAGACACGAGCACGTGCGCCCACACGTGACGATGATCGTCGCGTCAGATACACCAGGAGTAAATCCGGCCGGGCCGAATACAACAGACAGGACTCATACGAACTACGTCGGGATATAGCCCGACACAGAGGCGCCGCACACCCCCTATGCTTCACTGATGAAGTTATGAATCATGAATTCCCGGAGGGTTTCAAACCCGTAAATATAAAATCATATGACGGCACAACAGATCCCGTTGTATGCATTGAGGATTTCCTCCTTCACATCCACATGGCTCGCAGTGACGATCTACATGCCATCAAGTACCTCCCACTAAAACTCAAAGGACCAGCTCGGCATTGGCTGAATAGCTTGCCAGCAGATTCCGTTGGCAGTTGGGAGGATTTGGAAGATGCATTTCTTGACAACTTCCAGGGCACTTATGTGCGGCCACCGGATGCTGACGACTTGAGCCACATAACCCAGCAGTCAGGTGAATCAGCCAGACAATTCTGGACACGGTTCCTGACTAAGAAAAATCAAATTGTAGATTGTTCGGATGCAGAAGCCCTAGCGGCATTCAAGCATAACATCCGCGATGAGTGGCTCGCCCGCCACCTTGGCCAGGAGAAGCCGAAATCTATGGCAGCCCTCACAACACTCATGACCCGCTTTTGCTCGGGCAAGGACAGCTGGCTGGCTCGCAGCAACAACACATCAAGGAATCCGGATACCTCAGATACCAAATATGTTAACAGTAGGCAGCGTCATAATAGACCAAAGCGCCACAATAACGGCGATAACACCGAAGATACGGTAGTCATTGCCAGATTCAGAGGATCTAGATCCGGTCAGCGGAAAAAGCCATTCAAAAGAAATACTCCAGCTCCGTCGAGTCTGGATCGCATACTGGATCACTCGTGTCAAATCCACGGCACCTCTGACAAGCCAGCCAATCACACCAACAGAGAATGCTGGGTGTTCAAGTAGGCCGGCAAGTTAAATGCCGAAAACAAGGACAAGGGGCTGCATAGCGATGACGAGGAGGAGCCACGGCCGCCGAACCCAGGAGGACAGAAGGTGTTTCCCCCACAAGTGAAGACAGTGAACATGATATACGCAACCCACATTCCCAAGAAGGAGCGGAAGCATGCACTAAGGGACGTCTACACGATGGAGCCCGTCGCCCCGAAGATCAATCCATGGTCTGCTTGTTCAATCACCTTCGATTGCAGGGACCACCCCACTAGCATCCGTCATGGCGGATCCGCCGCACTGGTCTTAGACCCCATCATTGACGGATTTCACCTCTCTCGAGTCCTTATGGACGATGGCAGCAGCCTGAATCTGCTTTATCAGGATACAATGCGAAAAATGGGTATCGATCCCTCAAGGATAAAACCCAGCAAAACCACCTTTAAGGGCGTCATCCCAGGTGTAGAGCCCATTGTACAGGCTCAATCACACTAGAAGTGGTCTTCAGATCACCAGATAACTTCCGAAGAGAAGAGTTAATCTTTGACATCGTCCCGTTTCGCAGTGGCTATCATGCATTGCTCGGACATACAACATTTGCAAAATTCAATGCAGTGCCGCATTACGCATACCTCAAGCTCAAGATGCCAGGACCCCGCGGGGTCATAACAGTAAATGGAAACACAGAACGTTCGCTCCGTACGGAAGAGCACACTGGGGCCCTTGCAGTAGAGGCACAAAGCAGCATGTTCAGGCAGACCACTCATTCGGCGTTACAGCCCCCGGACACCTTCAAGCGAGTCCGGAACAATCTGCAACAGGATCGCTTGGCGCGATCAGCGCTCGCCTAGCAATCCGGCCCCCGTCCCAGTCCCAGTGCAGCGACGAAATTCGTGCCGCGCGTACATAACTACGCATTGAAAATACCATGGCCATAGGCGGGGGGCACAATCAGGACACACCCCGCATTGTGGCTTAACCACACCAGGGGCTGTGTATCTTTGACATTCCTTTTCTCTTTCAGGGCCTAACTCTTCGGAAGCCCTTTCCGGCAGTCCGATTGCCGGACACATTCCGGAAGCAACAACCAAGGCGGCAAGAAGCTAAGATGAACACGGGAACCGCCAGGTGGTCTCTAGTAATACTTGATATACCCGCTTTTCACTATTTATGCGTAGCTTGCCTTGGGATAGGACATTTCGAATTGTCCTACTTTATGCTTATTGCACAACTTGTACCAGTACGCTTCGACGTATTATTCAAATAACAATGCATATTATTAATCTGTCATTGCATTATTTAAGTTTTTCTCTTTCTCTTATATGTCCATTTACGACATTCCGCACCTGCACGCTCGGGTACGGTCAGTACGCCAAGGGCTCTCGTTTACCCCGTAATACGGTGCAAGAAGTCCGAACACTTTTGATAGTGCGGCACCCCGAACTTATAGCATTATATGCATCAGCTCCGAATCATGTCTTGGGTCAAATGTTGGGTTGCCCGGCTCCCATGCTTTGGTACCTTACGTTCCGCTATATCGGCTAAGGTAGCGGTGGGAGAACTACTGCGATTGTGTCCCGGTTCTTCCGGACGAGCACCTCAGTAGAGAAAGCCAAAAACGGACTGTCATGATAAGGCAAGAGACTGGTCGCTGTTCGAGAGGTCTCAAGTCCTTAAAGACTTTTTCCACTTCGGGCGAGGAGTCGACCTTGTCCGGCTTAGGCGTGTATAGCGCCTCAAATTCGGCCCTCCGAATACCAGGGGCTTCGCCAAAAATTTAAAATCATAGACTTCTATGGCTAAGTGAGAGTGAAAAAGCATTATAGTCCGACTGCCTGGTTCGTTGCGCTGAACACCTCCCTTGAAGGACCCAAAATTGGGGTAAAGAGTGTTCAGATTTACCCCGAACACCCCAGTACTAGTTACATGGGGGCAGAAGCCGACGACTGGCCAACTCTTAGATTTTATAAACGACCGCACAGAAGGTAATATTTTAAATTAAGAAAGCGTCGCATGGCGCAAAAGAACTTGTTTCATGTTACAGGATCACATGGTCAAGTTCATTGAAAAATTACATCCTTGGCACACTTATCTGCCACTAAGCGGGAACCCTTCAGGACGCTCTCATAGTAATTCTCGGGGTAGCGATGCTCCTTGCCCTCCGGCGGCCTATCCTTCACAAGCTTCACGGCGTCCAGCTTTGCCCAGTGCACCTTCGCCCGGGCAAAATCTCTGCATGCACCTTCGATGCAGACGGACCGCTTGATGACTTCAAGCCGTGGGCAGGCTTCCACCAGCCACCTCACCAGACCGAAGTAGCTGCCGGACAGGGGCTCGCCAGGCCACATCCGGACTATAAGGCCCCTCATGGCCTGTTCGGCCGCCTTGTGAAGTTCGAACAACTACTTCAGCTGGTCGCTCAAGGACACGGGTTGTTCGGTCCCAGTATATTGAGACCAGAACAACTTCTCCGTTGAGCTCCCCTCCTCAGCCCGGTAAAATTCTGCGACATCCAACACACTGCGAGGAAGATCTGCAAACGCTCCCGGAGAGCTCCGAACTTGGGTAAGAAAAAGGAACGTCTCCTTCACATGCTTGCTTTGCATATTGAATGCCTTACCCGCTGCTATCTTCTTCGCCGCATCAATCTCCTGGAGGGCCTTGTGGGCTTCATCCTTGGCGCTCTGAACGCTTTCAAGCGCCTGCGGGAGCCCGGAATCTCGCGTCTTGGAGTCATGCTCCAAGGACTCGTGCTTTTTGGCGAGCGACTCAAGCTCTTGCTGCACCTCGCCTACTCGGGCTTCTTGTTTCTCCCATTCAATGTGCTCTTTGGCCGCTTTGTCTTCAGCCTCGGACAATTCCTTCCTCAGGGTCTCCACCTCGGTCATGGCCCCTGACAAATTCATGATGATCCTATTAATTTACACGGAACTTCTTTTTAACTATATAAACTGGGGTATATCTTACCTTTGCTCTCTTCGAGCTGCCCCTTGGTAAGGCCGAGCTCGTCCTCGGACCGCTTCAGGGCCTGCTTCAGCACAGAGACCTCCGCAGTACGTGCGGTAGCAGCCAGCACGGAAGCCTGCACATACACATAGACATACTCTAATTAGACTCCTGAGTTATCATTTGATACTCTATTCGGCTTTTCTTCGTGAACGCCGAACAGAGCATTAGGGGCTACTATCTATGTGGTAATATTTTTATATTTTGAATGCTTACCTCAAAGCCTGTTAGGAGGCTAGCGCAAGCTTCGATCAGTCTGTTTTTGGCGGACTGAACCTTCTTGACCACCGCACTCATGATAGTGCGGTGTTCTTCATCGATGGAAGCGCTGTGAAGCGCTTCCAACTAGTTGTCCGGTGCCTCTGGTTGGACAGAGGACACCGGCATGGATGGTTGGCCCCCCTTAATGGGGGGCCGCCTGCCGGAGTCCGGAACCATCGAAGGTTCCGGCGCAGTGTCCGGCTGGGGCCCAAACTCGAAGCCCGTAGGAGCCTTGCTCCCTTGGTACCCAGGGTCCGGGAGGTCGCCGTGAGGCGCCCCCAGGATCACCTCCCCTTGGGTCGGTGCCTTTTGAGACACCACCTCGGCATCGTCCGTAGGGCGAGGGGTGGAAGCTGTCGGAGGAGAACCGTTGTTCATATCCGACGAGCCCAAAGAGCCGTTTGACGAGGGTACGTCGAGATGAGCTCGGGCCGGACTGCATAATCATGTTCGGCATGAGCAAAGGTAGTACAGTAAAACATATCATGAAGTACTATGGTGTCCGGACACTTACGAATTCGCCAGGGGCTTGTCCCTGGGTAGCCACTCGTCGCCGCTGTCGGCGGCCATCGTGGCACAGTCCGGAGGGAGGTTCTTTCCCTTCTTGGACCCTTCGGCCTCCCCGGATGGGGCGGCCTTCCTTTTCTTGTCTCCCGCGGCTTGGGGGGGGGGGAGAACTTTTCTCCTCCTCCTCGTTTCCGTGGGAGGAGTGCGCGTCGGACTCATCGGACGATGAGTCCGATAGAACCTTGCGCCGGAGACCCTTTCGGGTCCCCGCGGCCTTCTTCTTGGCCGTCTTTTCCGGCACCTCGTAAGGTGCCGGAGTCAGCATCTTCGTTAGAGGAGCGTTTGCAGGATCTTCGGGCAGGGGGTCTGGGCAATCAAGCTGCTCCGTTGTCTTTATCCAGTCCTGTTAATGACATCAAAGCTTAGATCCAGCACATAACTAAACCGGGGCGCATAAATACCATGAGAGATATAAAAGCCTATCGGATGGGCACGACGCTTTGTGCTGAGTTCACGGTCCTCGGTGAGGGAGGGAGGCATCTCGGCGCCCTTGAGAAGCACCCTCCAGACGTCCTCTTGCATTGTGTCATAGAGCTCTCGCAGCATCTGGTGCTGGGCCGAGTCGAACTCCCATAAAACAAATGCCCGTCGTTGGCACGGAAGGATCCGGCGGAAGAGCATAACCTGGACCATGTTGACGAGCTTAATTTTCTTGTTCATCATGTTTCAGATGCAGGTCTGCAGTCCGGTCAGCTCTACCAAAGAACCCCAGGACAGGCCCTTCTTTTTCCAGGAGGTGAGCCGCATGGGGATTCCGGATCAAAATTTGGGGGCCGCCACCCAGTTGGAGTCGCGCGGCTCGGTGATTTAGAACCACCCCGATTGCCACCCTTTATGGTATCCACGTAGGTGCCCTCGAGCCAGGTGACGTTAGGCATCTTGCCCACCATGGCGCCTCCGCACTCTGCTTGCTGGCCGCCAACCACCTTCAGTTTGACATTGAAGGTTTTCAGCCATAGGCCGAAGTGGGGCCTGATGCGGAGGAAGGCCTCGCACATGACGATAAATGCCGAGATGTTGAGGATGAAGTTGGGGGCCAGATCATGAAAATCCAGCCCGTAGTAGAACATGAGC
Source organism: Triticum aestivum (assembly GCF_018294505.1). Classification (NCBI taxonomy): domain Eukaryota; kingdom Viridiplantae; phylum Streptophyta; class Magnoliopsida; order Poales; family Poaceae; genus Triticum; species Triticum aestivum. Next base: position 426,457,755 of record NC_057794.1, on the reverse strand, counting down.
CCGCAGACAAATGGGTGGAGAGGAAATCCCAGTCCACGGATGAAATGGGTAAGAAAAACTACCCTCTCATCGGGTTCGGGTGTTGGGACGATCTGCCCCGCGTTCGGCAGTCGGTGCGTGATATTCGCAGCTAGTATCCGGCTTCCCGTAACTTTTTGATGTTTTCCTCCGTGACGGAGGAAGCCATCCACTTGCCTCCTGCTCCAGACATGCTTGGAGTGGTTTGAGAAGAAGAACACGAGCTTGGGCACTAGAGCTCGAGTGTGCAGGAATGGGAAAGTGAGAAGGAAGAAGGCATGGGTGAAAAAAAGTAAATCTTTGTCCCTTTAAACGGGCGAAGGAGGCGATGAGTCTCCCCACTTGCATGGCAAAACCGCTTATTCCCCAGGCGCCGTAATTCATGGCGCGGTTGGGTTACCCACGTCCGTATTGATGAGAATCCCGTGATAAGGGGAACACGATCTCTGCTTTGACAAGACGTATCAAGAAAACCACCTCGCGATATGTGCGGAGCTGGCTGAGAAAAGCGGTTCGAATAATAACCGGGCCATGAAGTGATGTCATACTATCAAAACGTGTCAGCATATTAGACTTGTGGAAGTATTATTCTCTCTACGGTGGTATGTGGAACTTATTTTGCAGGGTCGGACACTATCCTTGCATTCAAACTATTCCATGGTGTATTCGGAGGAGGTACCCGCCTTGCGATGCCGAAGACAACACTGCGCGTCGTCATTGAGTCCTGGTTCAGGGGCTACTGAAGGAGTCCTGGATTAGGGGGTCTCTGGACAGCCGGACTATATCCTTTGGCCGGACTGTTGGACTATGAAGATACAAGATTGAAGACTTTGTCTCATGTCCGGATGGGACTCTACTTGGCGTGGAAGGCAAGCTAGGCAATACGGATATGTATATCTCCTCCTTTGTAACCGACCTTGTATAACCCTAGCCCCTTCGGTGTCTATATAAACTGGAGGGTTTTAGTCCGTAGGACAACATACAATCATACCATAGGCTAGCTTCTAGGATTTAGCCTCTCTGATCTCGTGGTAGATCAACTCTTGTAATACTCATATCATCAAGAACAATCAAGCATGACGTAGGGTATTACCTCCATCAAGAGGGCCCGAACCTGGGTAAACATTGTGTCCCCTGCCTCATGTTACCATCCACCTTAGACGCACAGTTCGGGACCCCCTACTCGAGATCCGCCGGTTTTGACACCGACACCCGTAGACCATGAAGAAGGGCGTATAGGCTCTTGAACTTTTAGGAGTAGTATTGATGCTCCAAATTACCGAGGGTAACTCCTCAACCCAACAACCCTGCTTCCACTGTAAAGGAACCATAAGCCGCGACTTTATACCTTTCAAGAATTCCTCATTGGCCCTCTCAGCCTGACCATTAGACTGTGGGTGAGCCACTGATGAAACGTCAAGACGAATATGCTCTTGTTGGCAGAACTCTCTCATAGCACCCTAAGATAGATTAGTGCCATTATCAGTTATGATACCGTGAGGGTAGCTAAAATGAAAGATGGCTTTCTTAATGAATTGAACCATCGTTGCCGCATCACACTTACTGACCGACTCTGCCACAACCCACTTAGTAAACTTGTCAACCACCACCAAAAGGTGGGTCTTCTTATCCTTCGACCTCTTGAAAGGTCCAACCATATCAAGGCCCCAGACTACAAATGGCCAAGTAATTGGAATCATCCTCAATTCTTCAGCCGACACGTGAGCTCGTCTAGAAAATTTCTGACAGCCATCACACTTGCTAACCAGATCTTATGCATCAGCATGAGCCGTCAACCAGTAAAATCCATGACGAAAGGCTTTAGCCACAAGAGATTTAGAGCCGACGTGATGGCCCTAGTCACCTTCATGTATTTTCCTTAGAATCTCACGACCCTCCCCAGGAGAAACACAATGCTAGAACACGCCTGTGACAATGCATAGGTGTAACTCGCCATTGATAATAGTCATAGACTTAGACCGTCGGGTTATCTGCCTAGCCAAAGTTGCATCCTCAGGTAACTCATCCCGGGTCATATAAACTAAATAGGGAACTATCCAATCAGGGATGGCATGGAGAACCGCCACCAACTATGCCTCCAGGTCAAGAATAACAATATCTTCTTCGGATGGAAACTTAACTGAAGGATTATGCAATACGTCAGGAAAAACATTAGGGGGTACCGGCTTACGTGCGACCCAAGCCGGCTCAAAGCATCAGCTGCCTCGTTCTTCCTTTGGTCCAGATGCTCCACCTGATAACCTTTGAAGTGACCAGCAATATTATCAACCGCCCGACAGTAAGCTGCCATGAGTTGGTCTTTAGAATCCCAAGTGTCGGAGACCTACTGAGCCACCAAATCCGAGTCACCAAAGCACCTGATGATGAATCTATGTACCTAGGGTAGGGTCATGGACTTGTCCAGCATACCCTCCCCAAGGACATCTTTACAAAGAATTAGAAGCAGTCGAAGAGAAATCATCATCCACTCGACCGCGGAGATGTGCTCACTCGACCACCTTGAAGACACTCGACCACCAGAAGATGAGGAACCCTCCACTCTGCAATGGTTAGGACTTAAACCATAGCATTATGAGCATTTATGACATTTTACAGTAGACATTACCAGTAACGCATTTCCTTTATGAGCATTGAACCCTGAGTAACGGAGGGGAGCTAGGGTCCTGGTGCACTCTATATAAGCCACCCCCTCCTCTGGGACAAGGGTTTGCACTTTTTTTAAACTCATACACACATATAATCCAGTCGACCGCCTCAGGGCACCGAGACGTAGGGCTGTTACTTCCTTCGAGAAGGGCCTGAACTCGTAAAACTTGTGTGTACAACTACTCCATAGCTAGGATCTTGCCTCCTCATACCTACCCCCCATTCTACTGTCAGTCTTAGATCCACGACAGTTGGCGCCCACCATGGGGCAGGTGTCTTAGCGACTTATTGGAGAAGTTGCAATTTTTTTTCGATCCCCATCATCATGGTTCCAGGCGAAAGTTTGGCTGAGGGCCGCGAGATCCGTCTCGGCGCGCTCGTGTTTGTCGCCGACGACTCCACTTGGCTTCTGGAGGCACCACTCGACGTCGACGCGCTCCTCGCCCGCGGGGCGACGCACTTTCACACGTGCGTCCGCGGCGTCCTCCTGTGGCAACCGTCGACCCAGTACCAGTCGACTCCAACGGCTTTCCCCCTCCCTGCGACCCACCGGAGCAAGCGCACCGGCCGGTCGAGGATTCAACGGTGGGTCAAGCATGCGGTGGCCCGCCAGTCGGCCACCCCTCAAGTCGTGGCGCTCGAGCCCGACGAGTCTCTCTACGGCATGTTCGATCTGTCGACTGGCTCCGTAGAGACTGCATCCGAGTGCGGCAGCAATGACTCGGCAGCGGAAGTCCCGATGGTCAATGGACCACGCGGTCCTCCTGGCTTCGATCATGAAGACGGAGGTGACGAGAATGGTGATCCCTCGCACATTCATGAGGAGTACCGCCCCGAGCCCCTCTCCTCGCAGCAGAGAGAAGAACTTCATTGCCGAAACATGGATGCCTTGCATACTCCAATAGTTGGAGAAACGCCCGAGGCCCAGGCCTTGGAACAGGCTCGCTTGGACAATCTGGCTGAGCGCACTCGGCCGGAGAACCTATAGTGCGCACTCGACGATCGGCTCGTCAACGTGCTCCTGAGTCCAGCCGACGCCAACCTTTTCCACCGCGGCTCAGGTATAGCGAACACCAATCCAAAACCTAGCAGCTGCTGCCCGGATAGCAGAGTCGATTCAACCTTCCCAGTCAAAAGCTGGCCGAGGTCTGGCGCAGATCAGGGCCTTACTCCGGGCAGCAGGAGAGCAGAATACGGTCGTGTCTCAGTCGCGGGATAGGATCCATAGCAGATCTGTGGTCGTAGATACGGTCCAGTTGGCCCATAGCCCGAGATCGCCCCCAAGGCGTGAGGTACGCGGAGAGCGGCATGATCAGTACAGAAACTAGGAGCAGTATGATCGTCAAGCCGATCGTGATGGTCGCCGTCGAGTGCCCACGCCTCCTCCAAGGAGTGGGTCGTACGTGCCATGGCCACATGAACACAGGCGCCCTAACAGCGTCGGAAGAGGTATTCCAGTCGACCCTAGAGAGCTAGGCCTTGATGCGAGATCTATTCTCGTACAAGGCTTGGTCGACAGAAACAGAGCTCACCGAGATGGCCATGCCAAAGGCCCGCAAACCAGCAATAGGGTGCATGTCTCTGGCCCAGAGTGCTTCAGCAGAGCTATCAGAGTTGCAGTGATTCCCCCCAACTTTAGGTTGGCGACTGGAGTCAGTAAATTCACCGAAGAGTCCAAGCCTGGCACCTGGCTCGAAGACTACCGAGTGGCTGTCTAGATTGGTGGCGGCAATGATGATGTGGCCATGAAACACCTTCCTCTGATGTTGGAGGGCTCAGCTAGGGCGTGGCTGAATCAGTTGGCACCTGGCAGCATCTATACTTGGGAAGATCTCACCCGACTGTTTGTCAGAATGTTTGAGGGTACTTGCAAGCGGCCAGTAGGTTTGAAAGAATTAAAGTGTTGCGTCCAGAAACTGAATGAAACTTTGAGAGATTATATCCAGAGGTGGATCACCCTGCACCACACGTTGGAAGATGTGTCTGATCATCAGGCAATTTGTGCTTTCAAGGAACGCGTCAGCTACCGGAGTTGAACCTGAAATTCGATCGGACAGGAAACATGACTTTGACTCGGATGATGGAAATCGCCACCAAGTATGCCAATGGTGAAGAGGAGGAGCGACTGCGGAGCGGCAAGCACAAAGCAGTCGCCCACGAAGCCAGAGGAGGAAACTCCAGTCGGAAACAAAAATGCAAGGCCGAACCAGCTGCTCCGGGTGAGGCCTTGGCTGTGGTTCAAGGAAAGTTCAAGGGGAAGCCCAAAGGGCCGTGGAACCCCAAGAAAGTAAAAGATCAGGATGGAAATGACATGTTGGATCTGCCGTGCCATATCCACACCAAAAAAGACGAAGAAGGTAATTTCATTTACCCGAAGCATACCACTCGACAGTGTCGGCTCCCGATCCAGCAGTTCCGAGAGAAACAACCCAAGGAAAAGGAGAAGGAGGCAGACAAGGTTGAGAGTGAAGGAGAAGATGATGATGGTTATCCTCACGTGAATTCCACTCTGATGATTTTTGCTGATGTTGAAAACAAGAGTCGATTGAAAGTCATCAACAGAGAAGTGAACATGGTCGCTCCGGCGACACCCAGTTACTTGAAATGGTCGCAGACTACCATTACATTCGACCAGCCTGATCATCCAGCGCACATCGCCACCCCTGGGAGGCAAGCGCTGGTGGTCGACCCGGTGGTCGAAGGCACTCGACTGACAAAGGTCCTGATGGATGGTGGCAGTGGCCTGAACATTCTATATGCAGAAACGTTGAAAGAAATGGGCATTCCGATGTCCAGACTCAGTGAAAGCCATATGAGTTTCCATGGGGTCATCCCGGGCAAGAAGGCTGCGTCCCTCGGTCAGATTGCACTCGACGTGGTTTTCGGTGATGCCAAAAATTACCGCAAAGAAAAGTTGACGTTTGAAGTCGTGGATTTTCAGAGTGCGTATCATGCAATTCTGGGCAGACCTTGTTACGCGTACCTCAAACTGAAGATGCCTGGTCACAGAGGAGTGATCACTATATCTGGTAATCGGAAAAAGGCGGAAGAGTGTTTCCAGAAGGGCTCAAAGATCGCCGATGCCCAGATGGCCGTGGCAGAATTGCAAGAATACCAGAAAAATGCAGACACAAGTGCCTTGTTGTGAGCCAAGAAGCCAGCTACAGATTCATCATTCCAGTTGTCTGGCGAGACGAAGTTTTATCACATCCACCCGACGGACCCCAACGTAGCTCCGACCCACATTTCGACCACACTTGACTCCAAATAGGAAGAAGCGCTCATCCAGTTCCTCCGTGAGAATTGGGACATCTTTGCATGGAAGCCTTCTGACATGCCAGGTGTTCCCAGGGGACTGGCTGAGCATCGTTTGCGAGTCGACCCGAAAGTGAAACCAGTCAAAGAGCAACTTCGACGGTCCGTCCTCCAGAAAAGAAAAGCAATCGGCGAAGAGGTGGCTCGGCTTTTGGCAGCTGAGTTTATCCGAGAGATTTACCACTCCGAGTGGTTAGCCAATGTTGTCATGGTCCCAAAGAAAGATGACTCACTCCGCATGTGCACCGATTTCAAGCATATCAATCGGGCCTTCCCGAAAGATCACTTCCCTCTCCCTCGCATCGATCAGATAGTCGACTCGACTGCTGGGTGCGAGCGTTTGTCCTTTTTGGATGCTTACCCCGGGTACCACCAGATCCGTCTGTACGGACACGACGAAATAAAGACAGCCTTTATCACCCCGTTCGGGTGCTTCTGTTACGTCACAATGCCATTCGGCTCAAAGAACGCTGGAGCCACATTTATGCGAATGATTCAAAAGTGCCTGCTCACTCAGATCAGTCGGAATGTGGAGGCATACATGGATGACATTGTGGTCAAGTCACGTAAAGGTTCCGACCTGCTGACCGACCTCGCTGAAACCTTTGCCAACCTCAGAAGGTATGATATCAAGCTCAATCCATCAAAGTGCACATTTGGAGTTCCAGGCGGAAAGTTGCTCGGTTTTCTTATTTCCGAACGAGGAATTGATGCTAACCCAGAGAAAGTAGGCGCTATACTCTAAATGAAACGCCCTGTGCGTGTGCATGATGTCCAGAAGCTTACTGGTTGCTTGGCCACCCTAAGTCAATTCATTTCTCGCCTCGGTGAAAAGGCGCTGCCTCTTTACCGACTGATGAAGAAATCAGATAAGTTCGAGTGGACTCCAGAAGCTGATACAACATTTGCAGAGCTAAAAGCCCTGCTTTCCACCCAGCCGGTGCTTGCTGCTCCAATCAGCAAAGAGCCTCTTTTGCTTTATATAGCAGTCACTGGACAAGTCGTCAGTACAGTACTTACGGTCGAGCGGGAAGAAGAAGGAAAAGCGTACAAAGTTCAACGCCCAGTTTATTATATTTCCAAAGTCCTGACCCCATCAAAGCAGAGATATCCTCACTATCAGAAGCTTGTTTATGGAATTTACATGACCACGAAGAAGGTTGCACACTACTTCTCATATCACTCTGTTACAGTCATCAGTGACGCTTCATTATCAGAGATTCTGCACAACAGGGATGCAACTGGTCGATTGGCAAAATGGGCGATTGAACTCCTTCCCTTGGATATCAAGTTTGAGGCAAAGAAAGCTATCAAGTCCCAAGCAATAGCAGATTTCCTCGCCGAGTGGATCGAACAGCAACTACCGACTCAAGTTCACTCGGAGCACTAGACCATGTTCTTTGACGGTTCCAAGATGTTGAACGGTTCTGGTGCTGGAGTAGTTCTAATTATCCCCCCGAGGAGACAAGCTCAGATATGTCCTCCAGATTCACTTGGATTCCTCCAACAATGAAGCAGAGTATGAAGCACTCCTGTATGGGTTGCGCATGGCCATCTCACTCGGCGTCCGTCGCCTCATGGTCTATGGCGACTCAGATTTGGTAGTTAATCAAGTGATGAAGGAGTGGGACGTCAGAAGCCCAGCCATGACTGGTTACTGCAACTAGGTGAGAAAGCTTGAGAACAAGTTCGAGGGGCTAGAACTCCACCACATCCCCCGATTGAAAAATCAAGCAGCCGATGAATTGGCAAAGATAGGTTCCAAGAGAGAAGCTATTCCCAGCAATGTGTTCTTGGAGCATATTCACACGCCGACAGTTCAGGAAGACCCTTTCACTGAAGAGCCCCCACAACCCAAGAGTGCCACGGATCCGACTGAAGTCGAGGTCCCAGCTGTGGTAGACCTAATCATGGAGGTTCTGGCCATTACTCCTGACTGGACGGTTCCCTACATTGCGTACATCCTCAGGAAAGAGCTCCTAGAGGATGAAGAAGAAGCTCGACAGATCGTCCGCTGATCTAAAGCTTTTACTGTGATAAGAGGGCAGCTGTTCAGAGAAAGTGTGACTGGAGTCGGTCAGAAGTGCATAACACCAGAAGAAGGTCGAATGATCCTCAATGACATCCACTCGGGGACCTGTGGTCACCATGCGTCCTCTCGGGCCATCGTGGCTAAAGCATACCGAGCTGGATTCTATTGGCCACGAGCAAATGAGATGGCGAAAGATATAGTCGACAGATGTGAAGGCTGTCAATTTTACTCCGATATGTCTCACAAGCCAGCGTCAGCCCTGAAGACCATTCCCCTCATCTGGCCCTTTGATGTTTGGGGACTGTATATGGTTGGACCGCTGAGGACCAACAAAAGCGGCTTCACTCACATGCTCGTTGCAGTCGACAAGTTTACCAAATGGATTGAAGCCAAACCTATCAAGAACCTTGACGCTAGCACCGCTGTCAGTTTTATCAAAGAATTGGCATTCAGATATGGAGTCCCGCACATCATCATCACGGACAACGGGTCGAACTTCGATTCCGATGAGTGCAGAATTTTCTACGCCTCTGAGGGCACTCGAGTCGACTATGCTTCTGTCGCTCACCCGCAGTCGAATAGACAAGCAGAAAGAGCCAATGGCCTAATTCTCAAAGGACTGAAGCCCCGACTGATGCGTGATCTCAAACACGCAGCAGGTGCTTGGGTTGATGAACTTCTGTCAGTTCTGTGGGGTTTAAGGACAACTCCTAATCGGTCGACCGGAAGAACTCCTTTCTTCTTAGTCTATGGAGCCGAAGCTGTTCTGCCAAGTGACTTGCTCCACACCGCACCCTGAGTTGAACTCTTCTCCGAAGCAGAAGCAGAGAAGGCCCGACAAGATTCAGTCGATCTCTTAGAGGAGGAAAGAGAGATGGCCTTGATTCGCTTGACCATTTATCAACAAGATTTGCGTCGATTCCACGCCAGGAATGTGAGGGGTCGGGCCTTTCAAGAAGGAGACTTGGTTCTTCGAGTGGATCAGCAGAAACCACACAAGCTCGCTCCAACTTGGGAAGGCCCCTTCATCGTCACCAAAGTTCTCCACAATGGAGCATACCATCTTTACAGTATCGAGCATCAGAAAGACGAGCCACGGGCTTGGAACGCGGAGCTGCTCCGCCCCTTTTATACTTAAACACTCGTTTGAATAAAATGTAATAAGCAACACCTTTTGTAATTCGTTTATCAAAGACAAGAGCTTACGGTTCTCTCATTCAATTGTGTTGTTCTTATTTACTCCTGAAATCCCCCAGTGGGTGGGCTTAGTCTCGAATCCGTTCCGCCTAAGTTCGAAAAAATCCTACCGAGTGGAGAGCAATCCTCCCACTTGGGGCTTAGCTCCAGTCGAGCACTCGCCTAAGTTCTCTCACTAAGAGGCTTAACGGCAGTCCAGCACTCGCCTAAGTTTGAAAAAAAATCCTACCGAGTGGAGAGCAATCCTCCCACTCGGGGGCTTAGCTGCAGTCGAGCACTCGCCTAAGTTCTCTCAATAAGAGGCTTAATGGCAGTCCAGCACTCGCCTAAGTTTGAAAAAATCCTACCGAGTGGAGAGCACTCCTCCCACTCGGGGGCTTAGCTGCAGTCGAGCACTCGCCTAAGTTCCCTCACTAAGAGACTTAACGGCAGTCCAGCACTCGCCTAAGTTTGAAAAAATCCTACCGAGTGGAGAGCACTCCTCCCACTCGGGGGGCTTAGCTGCAGTGGAGCACTCGCCTAAGTTCTCTCACTAAGAGACTTAATGGCAGCCCAGCACTCGCCTAAGTTTGAAAAAATCCTACCGAGTGGAGAGCAATCCTCCCACTCGGGGGGCTTAGCTGCAGTCGAGCACTTGCCTAAGTTCTCTCACTAAGAGACTTAACGGCAGTCCAGCACTCGCCTAAGTTTGGAAAAATCCTACCGAGTGGAGAGCAGTCCTCCCACTCGGGGGGCTTAGCTGCAGTCGGGCACTCGCCTAAGTTCTCCAACTAAGGGGCTTAACGGCAGTCCAGCACTCGCCTAAGTTTGAAAAAACCCTACCGAGTGGAGAGCAGTCCTCCCACTCGGGGGCTTAGCTACAGTCGAGCACTCGCCTAGGTTCTCTCACTAAGGGGTTTAAGGGCAGTCCAGCACTTGCCTAAGTTTGAAAAAACCCTACCGAGTGGAGAGCAGTCCTCCCACTCGGAGGCTTAGCTGCAGTCGAGCACTCGCCTAAGTTCTCTCACTAAGAGGCTTAATGGCAGTCCAGCACTCGCCTAAGTTTGGAAAAATCCTATCGAGTGGAGAGCAATCCCCCCACTCGGGGGCTTAGCTACAGTCCAGTACTCACCTAAGTTTAAGACCCATTCCTATCCGCAAGGACGACGAGGTGCAGGTCGACTGCAACCTTCTCCTTCGAAGCTGCTGCACAAATACAACGTCTGCTCCATCCCCATCTGCAAGGACGACGAGGTGCAGGTCGACTGCAACCTTCTCCTTCAGAGCTGCGGCACAAATACAACGTCTGCTCCATCCTTATCCGAAAGGACGACGAGATGCAGGTCGACTTCCACCTTCTCCTTCGGATCTGCGGCACAAATACAACGTACGCTCCATCCCAATCCGCAAGGACGAAGAGGTGCAACAAGCAAAGTCCATCCGAAGGTAAACACAAGCAAATTCGGAGATAAACCAAATTCAGATAAATACTAAAAGGTTCCAAGCAGCGAATCAAAGGTACTCGGGCACCAAGCCCGAAGGATTTTAACGGTTACAGAAACCACTCGGCATTACGAGGCAAATTTAAAGCGTATCCAAGTTTCATAAGATTGTTCACTCGGCCGGAGGAGGGCTGGCAAGCTCCACGAACGAGTCCAGATCGATCCCATCAGCGATCCGAGTAGCGGCAGCAATGAAAGTCTCCATGAAGGACTGGAAGTCGTGCTTTTTGGTGTTAGCGACTTTGATCTCAGCCAGCTTGTCTTCACGAGCCTCCTTGCAATGGACTCGCACCAGGGACAGTGCCACATCAGCACCACACCGGGCAGAGGATTTCTTCCATTCTTGCACTCGGTCAGGGATCTCGTTTAGTCAAGTCATCAGAGATTCTAGATCATTCTGAAGCGTCGCCCCCGGCCAAAGCGTCGAGTCGATTCGAGAGACAACCTCCTTCAGGCGTGCGAGGTAGCTTGTGGCGCTGGCAATACGGGACTCCAGTCGGAGCACGTTCATCGCAGTTTTGTCGTAGACCAGGGAAGCGATAGGGTCCAGACCTGTCTCGACCCTTCCAGTTTCTTCGTCAAAGTCTTGACAAAGTTCTGCAGCGAAAAGTCAGTTCAATCAACCAAGCAAAATCCGATGGCAAGCATCAAGACAGTCGGATTAAAAGAAATACCTCCCAGCACGAGAAAGCTTCTTGGCGAGGGTCCTCAGATAAGCTTCTGTGTCGTTGCTCTTGCGGATCGCAGACTCCAACTTTTCGTTCAGGACGACCTTATCCTTCTTCAGGCTGGTCACTTCGCGGTTAGCTTCATTAAGACAAGATGTTAGTCTAGTCACCTCTCCTTCAAGCGTTCCGACTGAAGCAAGCTTCTTGTCTGCGAGAATGGTTTTGTCTTGGGCTCCTTTTTGCGCGGCGGCGAGGTTCGAGTCCTTCTTGTCCAGAGCCAACTTCATTTTCTCTACAAAAGAAATAATCAAATCAAAAAAGAGATCAAAGAGATATATTGAAGTTCAGTCGGCAATAAGTCACCTTCCATACCAGCGGCCTCGTCTTGATCTTTTTTCAGATTTTGCTGAGCCAATTCCAAGTCTAAGTTGAGTTGCCTCTGCTTCTCTTCGAGTTCGGCAAACTTGGAGATAAGAGTACAAGACTTCTGCAGGAGGAAAGAGACAGATCAATCGATAGGTTCGAAGGCAGTTCATTTTCAAGTGAATAAAACCTAAAGAAGTGGGCAACAAGCTGTTCAGACCCTAGTCGACTGCCAGCAGTCGACCGCGGTCTCGCGGACTACACCCAGTGGGTGCACTTGGCGTGCCCCCACCGGTTCTGATCCCACTCGACCGGCCCGCCGGAGTCGAGTGCAAGGAGTAAAAAAAGAGAGAAAAAGAACAATTGTGTCGTAAAGAAAGAAGAACTCAGACCATAGTCGACTGCTAGTAGTCGACCGCGGTCTCGGGTACTACACCCAGTGGGTGCACTTGGCGTGCCCCCACCGGTTCTAATCCCACTCGCGCAGACCGAGTGGAAGAGCGAAACTACCAAAAATGACAGCAACACCGAGTGGGTGCTCTAATTCAACGCGAACAACATGAGATTGTGCAGAAGAAGATTTTTCGAGAACAAAAACAGTCGGAAAGTCTACTCACCTAGACGTTGGCCCGAAGGGCGGCACTAGCGTCGTAGGCAGCCTGACTGCTCTCGTGCACTATCTTCACCTGCTCCATCATCATATCAGCCTGTCGGATGGCTTCCGCAGCCGCTTCCGACTGGTTGTCTAGGACGGGGTAGCTGGTGAAAAAATGTGCAGACGACCCAGGTGCGGCTGCTTGAGGCTCCGTGGTGTGGAGTTGGATAGTTGAAGGAACCACAGGCGCGGTCGACCGCGTGGGATGCCCACTCGGCAAGGGTGCAGCGAACGTCACAGTGGCCCTGCCCACATCTTCAGCTTGACAGACAAGAGGCGTTGCAGTTGGTTCTTGCCGAGCCACCCTGCCAGCTGTTACCTTCTTGCTCTTCCTAGGCTTAGGAGCCACATCTTCGTCGTCGTCCGGAAGGTCAATGATGTTGGGTGGAGCTGCAAGACAGAACATTCGACCCCAAGTGAACCACTCGACCCTAAAAGGATCAAGAATCGAAATCGCAAGAGTTCATACCTGGGTTAGAGGTTACCGCATCCTCCATTTCCTCGTCCCGGTACTGGTATGAAGAGGTCCCTGACGTAGCAGCACTGCAAAGGCCCGCATTCAATCGGTTACACCCAGTTAATCGAATCCACATAAAGGACAAGTCAGATGGTTACCCGGAGATAGTAGGAACGGTCACTTTGATTCGAGGCAAAGCTTTGGGCGGTTTGGAAGAGATGGCTTTCGGCACTTTCGGCGCTGGAAGCGGCGCGACCTTGGATTGCTTTGGAGGCTTCTCAGTCGGCGTCGGGGAAGACGTCCTGGGGCGCTTCGAGGATTGCCCGATCGGCGCAGCCACCAAGTCCGGAGCGCGTGCCGGGTCATGAGTGTCCTTGGACCTCCTCTCCCTGCGAGGAGGCTAGTCGACTTCTTCCTCATTAGTCAATTCATCGCTCTCCTCGTCCTCCTCGGCTTCCGAATGCTCCTCGCCGCTCTCGCCCCCGCTCCCTTCTTCTTCAGCGCCGGGGTCCTGCACTCCGTTGGGCATCGAGTACATTTCAATGAGGGCCTGAAAGGATAACAATCAAAAGACATTCAGTCGACCACAAACGGGACATCACGTGGTGAATCGGAAAGATACTTGATAAAACAGAAATATACCTGCTCCGGCTGGTGCGAGTTGTCGAATGGAATCACCCTCCTGGATCCCCGAGGGTTGTCTTTGTTGCCAGTGATTCCCCTCAACCAGTTCTCCAAGATATCCTCGCTAACCTCCTCCGGGTGGATCCGAGTGGTATCCTCGAGCCCAGAGTACATCCACATCGGATGATCGCGCGCCTGAAGAGGTTGGATGCGTCGACCGAGAAAGACCTCCAGCAGATCCATCCCGGTCACTCCGTCGCGGACAAGCTGGACGACCCATTCAACCAGCTCCTTGACCTGCGCCTTCTCTTCTGGAACTACCTTCAGGGGAGCAGGCTTCTCCACTCAATCCAAGGAAAAAGGAGGAAGTCCAGTCGACTGGCCAGGGGTTGGCTGATCCTTGTAGTAAAACCAAGTCGACTGCCAGCCCCGGACCGAGTCAGGAAGGATCATCGCTGGGAAAGTACTCTTGCTCCTCATCTGGATCCCCAGACCACCGCACATCTGGATCACCCGCGTCCTCTCGTCACTCGACTTGACCTTTTTGACCGACTGGGAACGGCAAGTGAAGATGTGTTTGAAAAGCCCCCAGTGCAGTCGACATCCCAAGAAGTTTGCACATGGACACGAAAGCGGCCAAATAGACTATGGTGTTCGGAGTGAAATGGTGGAGCTGAGCCCCAAAGAAGTTCAAAAAACCCCAGAAGAAAGGGTGGGGAGGCAGTGAGAATCCGTGATCTACGTGGGTTGCTAGGAGGACACACTCACCCTCTCTAGGCTGCGGCTCGGTTTCGTCCCCCGGGAGCCGAGCCGACTTGTGGGGGATCAATCCCCCCTCCACCAGGTCGTCGAGGTCGTCCTGCGTGATTGCCGAGCGGATCCAGTCGCCCTGGATCCAGCCCGCTGGCAGGCTGGACCTCGATGAGGATCCACCCCGGCTGGTCCGCTTGCCCTTCGCCTTCGCGGTCGCCTTCTTCGCGCGTTCTAGCGCCGCCGTCTTATCCTTCCCCATGGTGGCGGATCAAGCTCGAGCGGAGGTCCGACGACGAGGCGGAAGTGAGAGTGGCGGAGAGATCGGGAGAAAGAGAAGAGAGAATGGGAACGTGTGGAGCAGAGGCCTGGCTCGAGACCTTTTATAAGGCCTTCCACCGAGTGGCTGACTGGTGGACCCAAGCGATCTAAACAAATCCCGCAACAGTCGCGCGTGCAGTACGTGGCGAAAAAGGTGGCATGGGAATCGAGGAGACTTGCCTAATCCGCCCCGATAACCTTGGTTCCTCCCGTCTGGCGCACTTCCCAAAATTTGAATCCCGCGAGATCCGCGGAGAGCGAAACAACCTGTCAGATTGAAGACAAACACCCTCTACATCATCATTCGGAATTCCACCATGAAAGTTCACTCGACAACAACCAAGAATGGACCAAGGCGATTGAGAAAGGAGTCGACGTCATCTCCTCAACTCATTGTTTCAGGACAAGGCATATTCATAGCGTAAAGAGTGGGTCGGAAGTTTTCTCAACCCCTTCCTCACTCAAACCCTGATCCATTCGGGGGCTAATGATGAAGCTATGTACCTAGGGTAGGGTCACGGACTTGTCCAACATAGCCTCCCCAAGGACATCTTTACAAAGAATTAGAAGCAGTCGAAGAGAAATCATCATCCACTCGACCGCGGAGATGCGCTCACTCGACCACCTTGAGGACACTCGACCACCAGAAGATGAGGAACCCTCCACTCTGCAACGGTTAGGACTTAAACCATAGAATTATGAGCATTTATGACATTTTACTGTAGACGTTACCAGTAACGCCTTTCCTTTATGAGCATTGAACCCTGAGTAACGGAGGGGAGCTGGGGTCCTGGCGCACTCTATATAAGCCACCCCCTCCTCTTGGACAAGGGTTCAAACTTTTTTGTAAACTCACACACACATATAATCCAGTCGACCGCCTCAGGGCACCGAGACGTAGGGCTGTTACTTCCTCCGAGAAGGGCCTGAACTCGTAAAACTCGTGTGTACAACTACTCCATAGCTAGGATCTTGCCTCCTCATACCTACCCCCCATTCTACTGTCAGTCTTAGATCCACGACACCTGACACGGCTTAGATTCATCTCTTTGGCCACCTTTAGGCCATGAAGCAAGACCTCATATTCGGGTGCATTGTTAGTACAGGGGAAGATCAGCCTTAAAACATAACAAAACTTATCACCGCGTGGGGAAATCAAAATAACTCTAGCCCTCGAGCCTTCCAATTGCCTGGACCCTTCAAAATGAATAGTCCAATACATATTGTTAGGCTTCTCCTCAGGCATCTGCAACTCTGTCCAGTCATTGTGAAATCCACAACAGCTTAAGACTTGATAGTTGTCCTTGGCATATATTTCAAACCATGGGGTCCAAGCTCAATGGCCCACTTGCCACTCGGCTTGTGGCCTCTCTATTTTGAATAATTTCTCCCAAGGGAGCAGAACTGACCACAGTAATGGGATGACCAAGAAAATAATGTTTCAACTTGCGACTAGCCATGAACACCCCATATACTAGCTTCTGCCAATGCGGGTATCGCTATGTAGACTCAATTAAGACCTCACTAACATAATAAGCCAGCCTTTGGACTGGATATTCCTTACCCGGCTCTTTTCTTTCCACTACAACCGCCACGCTGATGGCTCTACTGTTAGCGGCCACATATAAGAGCAAAGGCTCCGTCTCAACAGGAGTTGCAAGAACCGGCGGCTCAGCCAACTGCTTCTTAAGCGCTGCAAATACCTCATTAGCAGCATCACTCCAAACAAAATGATATGTTTACTTCCACTAGTAGAAAAAGGACCTAATGTGAGACACATTAGTCCTGGTACTAATGGTACCATTAGTGCCGGTTCGAACGGCTATGCATTAATGCTGGTTCGTGTTGAACCTGTAGTACCGGTTCGTGCCACGGACCGGTACTAAAGGGGTGGTGGCAGGCTGGCGTTAGGCCGGGGCCCCACGATCACCTTTAGTACCAGTTCGTGGCACAAATCGGTACTAAAGGGCTATCCTTTAGTACCGGTTCGTGCCACGAACCGGGACTAAAGGGGTCTGACCTATAGTCCCGGTTGGAGACACAAACTGGGACTATAGGGCAATTTCCAAACTCTACCCCCTCCCCGTGTATCGCCATTTTCAGTTTAGAAAAAATCAAAAGAAAATGATAAAAACTTCAAAAAATAAAATCCTTCGAGAGGTAGTTATATTACTACATCTACTAGTTAGGAAAATTTGAAAACTTAAATTTTGACATGTTTTGCAAAAAGTGTAGGGAAAATGTAAAACGGCTATAAATTTTGCATACGATGTCGGAAAAGCATGTATAACATATCAAAAAATTTAGCATGAAAATCCGCATCCAATTTTGACAGCCTACGACCTGTTTGCATTTTTTTAGAATCCTCAAACTCCAAAAGGAAAAAAAGATATGCTCAAATTTCAGTTTTTTTTAAAATTTTGGTTAAATTTGGTCAAACTATGGTCAAACTACTTATTCAAGAAGTATTAATGTTACTACATAATTATTCAAAAATATTAGTGTTACTAAATAATTATTTCAATTTTTTGAATTTTGGTCAAATTTGGTCAAACTATGGTCAAACTTATTCAAGAAATATTAGTGTTGCTAAATAATTACTGTTTTTTTAAATAATAGTTTCAAACTGAAACGGTGAAACTTGTGACCTAATGCTCAAGGTAAACTGCTGAGGGTTAATAGGATTGACAACTTACGTTTGTTAGGAAAACAACAAGTGCAGACTTGGAAAGTAGGGGGAATAGAACTCCGAAGTTAAGCGTGCTCAGGCTGGGGGAGTGAGAGGATGGGTGATCGACCGGGAAGTTTGACGATTTGGAATGAATGATCCACACTTGAGTAGTTAAGAGGGCTGATTAGCGACTAAATCATCAAATAATTCAGAAAATCGATAAAATCAAATTTTTCAAAAATTTCAAAAAAAGTAAAAAAAAATTAAAAAATACTTTTAGTACCGGTTCGTAACACCAACCGGTACTAAAGGTCCCCCATACCACGACGCAAGATCACGCCACGTGGTGGGCCTTTAGTGGCAGTTCGTGCCGAACAAGTACTAAAGGGGGGTCTTTAGTCTCCACTCTTTAGTGCCGGTTGCAGAACCTGGTACAAAGGAATAGCCTTCTCTCCCAGGCGGCTTATAAACCGGCTTAAAGCTGCAATATGACCTGCCAAATGCTGGACATCATTGACGTACGCCGGCTTAGCTAACGAAGTGATAGCCTTGATTTTCTCCGGGTTAGCTTCAATACCTCTCTCAAAGACCAAAAAACCCATGAGCTTGCCTGCAGGCACACCAAAAATGCATTTGGCCGGGTTAAGCATCATTTTATAGGCCCGGAGATTATCAAAGGTCTCTTTCAGATCATCCAACAGAATATCCCTCTTTCTAGACGTCACAATAATATCATCCACATAAGCATGAACATTATGTTCAATCTGATTATGGAAACCGTTCTGGACACAATGCGGATAAGTCGCCTAGGAACTCTTGAGCCCAAAAGGCATAGACACACAGCAGAATGCTCTAAAAGGTGTGACGAAAGCCGTCTTCTCTTGGTCTTTAACTGCCATTGATATGTCTCCAATGTATCTACTTTTCCAAACACTTTTGCCCTTGTTTTGGACTCTAACTTGCATGATTTGAATGGAACTAACCCGGACTGACACTATTTTCAGCAGAATTACCATGGTGTTATTTATGTGCAGGAGCAAACGTTCTCGGAATGACCTGAAACTTCACAGAGCCACTTTTCAGAAAATAAGAAGAATACCCGCAAAAGATGAAGGCCAGGGGGCCCACCACCTTGCCATGGGGGTGGGGGGCGCGACTCCTACCTCGTGGGCCCCCTATTGCCTGCCTGACTCCAACTCCAACTCCATATATTGAGTTTCGGGGACAAAAAAATCAGAGAGAAGAATTCATCGCGTTTTATGATACGGAGCCGCCGCCAAGCCCTAAAACCTCTCGGGAGGGCTGATCTGGAGTCCATTCGAGGCTCCGGAGAGGGCAATCCGTCGCCATCGTCATCATCAACCATCCTCCATCACCAATTTCATGATGCTCACCGCCGTGCGTGAGTAATTCCATCATAGGCTTGCTGGACGGTGATGGGTTGGATGGGATCTATCATGTAATCGAGTTAGTTTTGTTAGGTTTTGATACCTAGTGTCCACTATGTTCTGAGATTGATGTTGCTATGACTTTGCTATGCTTAATGCTTGTCACTAGGGCCCGAGTGCCATGATTTCAGATATGAACCTATTATGTTTTCATCAATATATGAGTGTTCTTGATCCTATCTTGCAAGTCTATAGTCACCTATTATGTGTTATGATCCGTTAACCCCGAAGTGACAATAATCGGGATACTTACCGGTGATGATCGTAGTTTGAGGAGTTAATGTATTCACTATGTGTTAATGCTTTGTTCCGATTCTCTATTAAAAGGAGGCCTTAATATCCCTTAGTTTCCGTAAGGACCCCGCTCCCACGGGAGGGTAGGACAAACGATGTCATGCAAGTTCTTTTCCATAAGCACCTATAACTATGTTTGGAATACATGCCTATATTATATCAATGAACTGGAGCTAGTTGTGTGTCACCCTAGGTTATGACTGTTACATGATGAACCGCATCCGACATAATTCTCTATCACTGATCCATTGCCTACGAGCTTTCCATATATTGTTCTTCGCTTATTTACTTTCCCGTTGCTATTGCTATCATCAGTAAAAAATACCAAAAACATTCCTTTTACTATTGTTACCTTTTGCTACCGTTACCACTACTATCATATTACTTTGCTACTAAATACTTTGCTATAGATATTAAGTTTCCAGGTGTGGTTGAATTGACAACTCAGCTGCTAATACTTGAGAGTATTCTTTGGCTCCCCTTGTGCTGAATCAATAAATTTGGGTTGAATAGTTTACCCTCGAAAACTATTGCGATCCCCTATACTTGTGGGTTATCAAGACTATTTTCTGGCGCCATTGCCGGGGAGCATAGCTCTATTCTTTGATTCACTTGGGATATATATCTGCTTATCATTATGAAGAACTTGAAAGATCCAAGAACCAAGATTTATCCCTCAACTATGATGGGAGGTAAGGAACTGCCATCTAGCTCTGCACTTAATTCACCTTCTGTTATGAGTAAATTTGCGACACCTACACCTGCTTCTCCTATTTGTTCTGATATGTCGCATGTTATTGATGATGCCACTTCTGCTATGCATGATACTTATGATGAAACTACCTCTATGCCTGATACTACTGTGCCACTTAGTGATTTTCTTGATGAACAAATTGCTAGGGCTAGAGAAATTGAAAATATTGAATCTGATGATAATGATGAAAGTAATGATGAAGAATCATTTGTTATTCCTAAGGGTTATGTCTTTGATCAAGAAGCTTCTTTCGCTATCTTAGCTTGCAAAATTAGAAATGAACTAGAAAGGTTATTGGCTAAATGGAGTAAGCAATCTCTAAGTGCTAGAATGAAACCTGACCCTACTTTTGCTACATCACCTATCTGTGTTACCAATAAGGATTATGAATTCTCTGTTGATCCTGATATAATTACTTTCACTACTAGGAAAAGGCCTACTAGTGGCGCACTACAGGTGCGCCACTAGTATCACACCACTACAGGTGTGCCATTAGTATCCCACAGGTGCACCATTAGTATCTGGTATACTAATAGCGCACCACATAGAAGTGCGGCATTAGTAAAAATTTTCTTTAAAAAAATTTCAATTTTTTAGCTTTATTTCTTAATCTCAGGTCACTATGGCTTAATCTCAAGTCAAATCGCACTCTGTGGTCAAACTTCCCAAAAGGTCACCCATCCTCACACTACTCCAGCCCAAGCACGCTTAACTTCGCAGTTCTATTCAACCTCAGCACCACCTCACTTCACAAGCACTTGTTGATATATATCTATCATATCAATCCTATTAAACCTTGTTGATGTCTAGGACTTTGTTCATGTTCATGAGTATGATGAAATTATGAAAAAATATTTCAAACTTCCCGGTCATATTACGTATCATATTTTGAAGAACAAAATTCAATTTTTTTTAAACCAATTTTTTTTCTGTTACTAGTGGCACACCTAGCAAATTGTGCGCCACTAGTAAGTTTGATTTTTTTTTCATTTTCCCACTCTAGATCTTAAAAGCACCGTATCTTTCGTCCTGTTAGGTTTTTGGGGATTTTGAAGATGTTGAACAAAGTTTCCCCCGTTCAATTCGGATGTAACTTTTCGAATAGATGATTTTTCATATAGAAAACTTTTTAATCCGAGTTCGTATGCAAAAGTTATGCCTATTTTACTAAATTCCACAGAAATTTTGCAAATAAAGTCGAAATTCATATTTGTAAATTTTCCCAACAACTAGACCACATATCACATGGGAAACTTATTTTTTAATATTTTTTGACATTTCCATCATTTTATTTTATTTTTTAAAAACTGAAAAGGCGGTCCACAGGGGGGGGGTGCGTTGAGCACCAGGGTTACTAATGGCGCACCACACATCAGGTGCGCCATTAGTAACCCTGGTGCTAAATATATTACTAATGGCGCACCTAGTGTGTTTTGAAAAAAAATAATTTTTTTGTTAGTAATGGCGCACCAGTGGACGGTGCGCCATTACTAGTTTAACTAGGAATGGTGCACCGTCCACTGGTGCACCATTACTAACAATTTTTTTAATTTTTTTTCAAAACTACTAATGGCGCACGGTGGGTGTGGTGTTCCATTACTATGTCAACTAGTAATGGCGCACTATCCCATGGTGCGCCATTACTATCAAATTTTTATTTTTATTTTTTCAAAACTACTAATGGCGCACCACAGACCAGGTGCGCCATTAGTAATATATTACTAATGGCGCACCTGTATCTGGTGCGCCACTGCTATATAGCAGTGGCACACCACATACACGATGTGCCATTAATGTCCATATCATCTATAGCCCTTTCCTAGTAGTGTTTGGTTGAATCTGATCCTTTTCATGGTTTTGAATCTGAAACTGTTGTGGCACATCTTACTAAACTGAATGATATATCCACCCTGTTTACTAAAGATGAGAGAACTCGCTACTTTTATTTCCTTAAAATATTTCTGTTCTCATTAAAGGGTGATGCTAAGATATGGTTTAATTGTCTTGATCTTGGTTGTGTGCGTAGTCCCCAGGATATGATTTATTACTTCTCTGCTAAATATTTCCCTGCTCATAAGAAACAAGCTGCTATAAGGGATATATATATATATATAATTTTGTGCAAATTGAAGAAGAGAGTCTCCCACAATCTTGGGGGAGGCTTCTCCAATTACTTAATGCTTTGCCTGATCATCCTCTTAAGAAGAATGGAATACTTGATATCTTTTATAATGGACTAACCGATGCTTCCAGAGATTACCTGGATAGTTGTGTTGGTTCTGTTTTCAGGGAAAGAACACCGGATGAAGCTGAAATTCTATTGAATAATATGTTGACAAATTAAAATAATTGGACACATCCGGAGCCAATTCCTGAGCCTATTCCTAAACCAACTCCGAAGAAGAGGGGTATTCCATTTCTCAGTCCCGAAGATATGCAAGAGGCAAAGAAATCTATGAAAGAAAAAAGTATTAAAGCTGAAGATGTTAAGAGTTTACCTCATATTGATGAAATACATGGTCTTAATTTACCGCATGTTGAAGAAACATATAATCTTAATCCATTACCTATTGAAGAAACTCATGGTCTTGATAACCCGACACAGGTAGTAAATGTAAATTCTCTCTATAGATATGATAAAGCTGAAATCCCATTGACTAAGTTTGCTAGCCCATGCTTAGATGAGTTTGATAAATTTATGGCTAAGCAAGAAGACTTTAATGCTTATTTTGGTAGACAATTAAAATACAATTCAAATATGCTTGAACACTTGGGTGATTATATGGCTAATGTTAAAGGTGAACTTAAACTTATTAGTAAACATGCTTCTATGGTTACCACTCAAGTAGAACAAGTACTTAAAGCTCAAAATGATTTGCTCAATGAATTGAATAGTAAAGATAATAATAATGTCGTTAGAGTGGCTACTAGAACTGGTAGAATGACTCAGGAACCTTTGTATCCTGAAGGCCACCCTAAGAGAATTGAGCAAGATTCTCAGAGAAATAATATAGATGCACCTAGTCCTTCTAAAAGGAAGAAAAAGAAAAATGATAGGAATTTGCATGCTTCTAGTGATCCTATTGTTGAAACACCTGAGAATCCAAATGATATTTCTATTTCTGATGCTGAAACTCAATCTGGTAATGAACCTGAAACTAGTGGTAATGTTAATGATAATGTTCATAGTGATGCTCATCCTAGTAATGATAATGATGTAGAAATTGAACCTGTTATTGATCTTGATAACCCACAATCAAAGAATCAACGTTATGATAAGAAATACTTTGTTGCTAGGAAACATGGTAAAGAAAGAGAGCCTTGGGTTCAGAAACCCATGCCTTTTCCTCCCAAACCATCCAAGAAAAAGGATGATGAGGATTTTGAGCGCTTTGCTGAAATGATTGGACCTATATTTTTGCGTATGCGACTAACTGATATGCTCAAAACCAATCCTTATGCTAAGTACATGAAAGATATCATTACAAATAAAAGAAAGATACTGGAAGATGAAATTTCCACCATTCTTGCTAATTATACTTTTAAGGGTGGAATACCAAAGAAACTTGGAGATCCCGGTGTACCAACTATACCATGCTCCATTAAAAGAAACTATGTTAAAACTACTTTATGTGATCTTGGAGTCGGTGTTAGTGTTATGCCTCTCTCTTTATATCGTAGACTTGATTTGAATAAGTTGACACCTACTAAAATATCTTTGCAAATGGCTGATAAATCAACTGCGATACCTGTTGGTATTTGTGAGGATGTGCCTGTTGTAGTTGCAAATGTTACTATTTTAATGGACTTTGTTATTCTTGATATTCCCGAGGACGATAGTATGTCTATTATTTTTGGAAGACCCTTTTTGAATACTGCAAGGGCTGTTATTGATTACACTAAAGGCAATAAGACTTTTCATGTTAATGGTAATGAGCATACGGTACACTTTCTGAGGAAACAACCTCAAGTTCATAGTATCAACTCTATTGGAAAAATTCCATCGATTATATTTGGAGGCTTTGGATTTCCTCTTCCTACTGTCAAGAAGAACTATGATATTCTTATTATTGGGGATGTGCATATCCCCGTTGAGGTAACATAGTGTTATTCAAAATTTCGCCGGTTCCATGTTATTCGAAATGAGTTCGTTAACAAGACTTGATCAACCTTGTTAGTGGATTCCTTTTGATGACCATGAGATGGATGAAACTAGAAGGCACAACCTTCTGTACCCCACTTTTACTTTCTGTTATTTATATCAAATAAAATAAAAATAAATATTTTTCTGTCTGTTATCTGATTATCCGTGCAATATAAAAATACCTCAAAAATAAAAGTTCTCCAAATGCCCTGAAATTTAAATATGATTTTTCTAGAATATTTGAGAATATTTGGCACTGAGAACACAACAGGGGGGCCAACCACCTGCCCACGAGGGTGGAGGGCGCGCCCCCTGCCTCGTGGGCCCACGGTGGCCCTCCTCCACTTATTCTTTCACCCATACACTCCTTCTTCCTCCCCTAAACATGAATATCCAGCTCAAACCCAAGTCCAAGCTCATTTTGCTGCCATTTTCGATCTCCTTGCTCAAAGCACCTCTCACAAAACTGCTTGGGGAGATTGTTCCTTGGTATGTGACTCCTCCATTGGTCCAATTAATTTTTGTTCCAGTGCTTTATTCATTGCAAATTTTTGCTGCTTAGGTGACCTGATAACCCACAAGTATAGGGGATCAATTGTAGCCTCTTTCGATAAGTAAGAGTGTTGAACCCAACGAGGAGCTAAAGGTAGAACAAATATTCCCTCAAGTTCTATCGACCACCGACACAACTCTACGCACACTTGACGTTCGCTTTACCTAGAACAAGTATGAAACTAGAAGTACTTTGTAGGTGTTTTTGGGTAAGCTTGCAAGAAAGTAAAGAACACGAAGATAAAAGCTGGGGGCTGTTTAGATAAAGACACAACTAAATTAATTTTAGTAGAGAGCTTTTGTCAACAAGAAAGTTATTTGTCCCTAGGCAATCGATAACTAGACCGGTAATCATTATTGCAATTTTATTTGAGGGAGAGGCATAAGCTAACATACTTTCTCTACTTGGATCATATGCACTTATGATTGGAACTCTAGCAAGCATCCGCAACTACTAAAGATTCATTAAGGTAAAACTCAACCATAGCATTAAAGCATCAAGTCCCCTTTATCCCATACGCAAACAACCTACTTACTCGGGTCTGTGCTTCTGTCACTCACGCCACCCACCATAAGCAAATCATAAGCATATGGCAAACCCTACAGCGGGAATCCCTCACGCTTGCGCGACACGGAGAGCACCATAGGACAACACCAATAATTAAACATACAACTCAAACCAATCACGATCATCAAATAGCCATTAGGACAAAACAGATCTACTCAAACATCATAGGATAGCCATACATCATTGGGAAATAATATATAGCATTGAGCACCATGTTTAAGTAGAGATTACAGCGGGTAAGAGAGAGGTTACACCGCTGCATAGAGGGGGGAAGAGTTGGTGATGATGGCGGTGAAGTTGTTGGTGAAGATGACGGTGATGATGATGGCCCCGACAGCGCTCCGGCGCCACCGGAAGCAAGGGGGAGAGGGCCCCCTTCTTCTTCATCTTCCTTGACCTCCTCCCTAGGTGGGAGAAGGGTTTCCCTTCTGGTCCTTGGCTCCCATGGCGTGGGAGGGGCGAGAGCCCCTCCGAGATTGGATCTATCTCTCTGTCTCTCTCTGTTTCTGTGTTCTCCCCTAGCTCTGTTTCACCGTTTCGTATATATATGGAGATCCGTAACTCCGATTGGCCTGAAACCTTCGCCGTGATTTTTTTGCGAATATTAGATTTCTTGCTGCAAAAGAAGAGCGTCAACCGCCTTACGGTGGGCTCACGAGGGTAGGGGCGCGCCCCCTGCCTCGTGACCACCTCGGGCACTGGTTCGCATTGATTTCCCTTCCGAATTTTCCATATTTTCCAAAAATAAGCTCCGTCCGTTTTTATCCCGTTTGGACTCCGTTTGATATGGATATTCTGCGAAACCAAAAACATGCAACAGACAGGAACTGCCACTGGGCACTGGATCAATATGTTAGTCCCAAAAATAGTATAAAAAGTTGCCAAAAGTATATGAAAGTTCAATAATATTGACATGGAACAATCAAAAATTATAGATACGACGGAGACATATCAGCATCCCCAAGCTTAATTCCTGCTCGTCCTTGAGTAGGTAAATGTTAAAAAAGATAATTTTTGATGTAGAATGTTACCTAGCATAATCTTGATCATATGTCTAATCATGGCATGAATATTAAGACACGAGTGATTCAAAGCAATAGTCCATCATTTGACATAAAAACAATAATACTTCAAGCCCACTAATAAAGCAATCATGCCTTTTCAAAATAACAAGGCCAACGAAAGTTATCCCTACAAAATCATATAGTCTGGCTATGCTCCATCTTCACCACACAAAATACTCACATCATGCACAACCCCGATGACAAGCCAAACAATTGTTTCATACTTTTGACGTTCTCAAACCTTTTCAACTTTCACGCAATACATGAGCGTGAGCCATGGACATAGCACTTTAGGTGGAATAGAATATGATGGTGGAGAAGACAAAAAGGAGAAGATAGTCTCACATCAACTAGGCATATCAATGGGCTATGGAGATGCCCATCAATAGATATCAATGTGAGTGAGTAGGGATTGCCATGCAACGGATGCACTAGAGCTATAAGTATATGAAAGCTCAAACTGAAACTAAGTGGGTGTGCATCCAACTTGCTTGCTCATGAAGACATTCGAGGAAGCCCATCGTTGGAATATACAAGCCAAGTTCTATAATTAAAATTCCCACTAGTATATGAAAGTGATAACTCAAGAGACTCTCTATATGAAGAACATGGTGCTACTTTGAAGCACAAGTGTGGTAAAAGGATAGTAACATTGCCCCTTCTCTCTTTTTCTCTCATTTTTTTACTTTTTTTGGGCCTTCTCTTTTTTATGGCCTTTCTTTTTTTTCGTCCGGAGTCTCCTCCCGACTTGTGGGGGAATTATAGTCTCCATCATCCTTTCCTCACTGGGGCAATGTCCTAATAATGATGATCATCACACTTTTATTTACTTATAACTCAATATTACAACTTGATATCTAGAACAAAGATATGACTCTATATGAATGCCTCCGGCGGTGTACTAGGATGTGCAATGATCTAGCGTAGTAATGACATCAAAAAATGGGCAAGCCATGAAAACATCATGCTAGCTATCTTACGATCATGCAAAGGAATATGACGATACATGCTCAAGTCATGTATATGATGATGATGGAAGTTGCATGGCAATATATCTCGGAATGGCTATGGAAATGCCATGATAGGTAGGTATGGTGGCTGTTTTGAGGAAGGTATATGGTGGGTTTATGGTACCGGCGAAAGTTGCGCAGTACTAGAGAGGCTAGCAATGGTGGAAGGGTGAGAGTGCGTATAATCCATGGACTCAACATTAGTCATAAAGAACTCACACACTTATTGCAAAAATCTATTAGTCATCGAAACAAAGTACTACATGCATGCTCCTAGGGGTATAGATTGGTAGGAAAAGACCATCGCTCGTCCCCGACCGCCACTCATAAGGAAGACAATCAATAAACACCTCATGCTCCGACTTCGTTACATAACGGTTCACCATACGTGCATGCTATGGGACTTGCAAACCTCAACACAAGTATTTCTCAATTTCACAATTACTCGACTAGCATGACTCTAATATCACCACCTTTATATCGCAAAACTATTGCAAGGAATGAAACATATCATATTCAGTGATCTACAAGTTTTATGT
Organism: Triticum aestivum; assembly: GCF_018294505.1. Lineage (NCBI taxonomy): Eukaryota > Viridiplantae > Streptophyta > Magnoliopsida > Poales > Poaceae > Triticum > Triticum aestivum. The sequence continues at coordinate 426,430,163 of NC_057794.1, read as the reverse complement.
AGGATTTTATGACTAACCATGTGAATGACCAGTTCCTGTCATCTCTCTAAACAGATATAAGTGAAGCAAGAGAGTTTAATTCTTTCTACAAAAGATATGCCCACGCTCTAACAAATATAAGTGAAGCAAAAGAGCATTCTATAAATGGCGGTTGTCTAAGTGAAGAGAAACATGCAATCCAAACTTCAAATGATATAAGTGAAGCACATGAAGCATTCTATAAAGCCATACTCAAAAGATATAAGTGAAGTGTAAAGACCATTCTATAAATCAACCAAGGACCATCTCATACCAGCATGTTGCATAAAAAAATAAAAAAATAAATGCAAAAGACGCTCCAAGACTTGCACATATCGCATGAATGAAACGAATCCGAAAACATACCGATACTTGTTGAAGAAAGAGGGGATGCCTTCCCAGCATCCCCAAGCTTAGACACTTGAGTTTCCGTGAATATTTACTTGGGGTGCCTCGGGCATCCCCAAGCTTGAGCTCTTGCCTCTCTTCCTTCTTCTCACATCGAAACCTTCTCAATCATCGAACACTTCATCCACACAAAACTTCAATAGAAAACTCGGTAAGATCTGTTAGTATAATAAAGCAAATCACTACTCTAGGTACTGTTGCAAACCAATTCATATTTTGTTTTTGCATTGTGTCTACTATAATATTACTTTTTCATGGCTTAATCCACTGATATAAATTGATCGTTTCATCAAAACAAGCAAACTATGCATCAAAAACAGAATCTGTCTAAAACAGAACAGTTTGTAGCAATCTGAACATTAACCATACTTATGATACTTGAAAAATTCTGCAAAAATTAGGAAAAATAAACAATTTGTACAGAAAGAAAGTTCAAAAAGAAACAGAACCATTTGACATTCCAGTAAAATAATTAAAATTCATGCACTACAGCCAAAGTTTCTGTCCTGCACCGCACAAACCAACAAGCATCGTAAACATCCTAAAGGCAAACCTTGGCACATTATTTTTATAATACAATGGAATTTTAAAAGGGGATAATTATTTTTGTTGAAAATTTTCTGTAATCAAGATTCACAAAGTTGCCGTGAGCATGAACAAAGTTCAAGGCTAGCTCCCACTTCAACAATGCTTGTCTCTCTCACTTTCGCTTTTCTTTTTGAAAAAGCTTTGGGTTCCCCTCTTTATTTTTGTTGTTTTTAAACTATAAGAAAGAACTCAACAGAAATAAATGACTCTCTAAAACTTCCGGGTTGTCTCCCTGGCAGTGCTTTCTTTAAAGTCATTAAGCTAGGCATGTAGTGCTCAAGTAGTGAATCCACCCGGATCCCAAGGTATATCAAAGCCAATTTGAATCAACAATGATATGTAATTTAGTGGTGAGCACAAGGTAACATATATCATGTAATGACGAAGTCTAACTATCTTCCTATGCATCGGCATGTCATAAAAGAACAATTCATGCACACAAAGTAAAGGCCAATGCATAGTATAAACTGTTTCTTGCAATTTTATCGTGTTGGAAACATAGAGAGGTGGAGATATAGTTCCTCTCTCATAATAATTGCAAGTAGGAGAAGCAAGCACATGCATATTATACTCATCAAAATCATCATGTGTAGTAGTAAAAGGCAACCCATCAATATAATACTTAATAAGTTCAAACTTCTCCGACATAGTGTAGTTGGGAGAATTCAAAAACATAATAGGACTATCATGCGTGGGTGCAATAGCAACAACTTCATGTTTAACATAAGGAACAATAGCAAGTTCATCTCCATAAGCATCATTCATATTGGCATCTTGGCCACAAGCATAGCAAGCATCATCAAAAAGGGATATTTCAAGAGAATCAAAGGGATCATAATAGTCATCATAGCAATCATCCTTTGATAAGCACGAAGGGGAATTAAACAATGTATGAGTTGAAGAGTTACTCTCATTAGAAAGTGGGCATGGGTGATCAATCCGCTCTTCCTCCTTTTGTTCTTCGCTCTCCTCCTCATCTTTTTCATCCAATGAGCTCACAGTTTCATTAATTTCTTCTTCCATAGACTCCTCGAAAATATTAGTCTCTTCTTGGACAGCGGAGTATTCCTCAATATATTGTTTAACATAGGTATTAGAAGCATAATTCTCATAACAATATTCAAGTATAGCAAAATTTTCAGATTTGTAAAGAGTAGCATCATACTTTTCAATCAAAGAAGCAATTTCAAAAGCACCCTTAAAAGCAACAAATTCTTCAATTTGTTGAACATCATAGTAATTATAAACACCCTTAGCATATGAAGATAAGATTCCATTATCAATAAACTCACATTGGTAGGGAAGGTGTTTCTTAGGGTTTTCAGAACAACAAGTAAAATCGTAATAATAGCATAAATTCCAAGCATAGCATTGCATAGTATTAATTTGATGATGTAAAAGTTTCCCTTTTTGAGATATTTGGTGTCGCACATAACAAGCATGCTCATCTAAAGATTTGCCCTCAACTAGGCTAGTTGGGGTTTCCGCACGAGCACATAGGGATCGAAGATGATCCAAGTAATAAGCTTCAGTAGTGTGATAGATTTTGAGTGGTTCTTCAACCATTGGTTCAGTAGGTACAACTAATTCTTTTTGGTATTTTGCATTTCCTACCCATAACTAAAGATAGAAAACAACTAAGAACAGCAAAATAAAAATTACTTAATGATAAATAAAACAACACACACGATAATATTCACCCCACGCTATTGCTCCCTGGCAACGGCGCCAGAAAAAGGTCTTGATAACCCACAAGTATAGGGGATCAATTGTAGCCTCTTTCAATAAGTAAGAGTGTCGAACCCAACGAGGAGCTAAAGGTAGAACAAATATTTCCTGAAGTTCTATCGACCACCGATACAACTCTACGCACGCTTGACGTTCACTTTACCTAGAACAAGTATGAAACTAGAAGTACTTTGTAGGTGTTTTTGGTTAAGCTTGCAAGAAAGTAAAGAACACGAAAATAAAAGATAGGGGCTGTTTAGATAAAGACACAACTAAATTAGTTTTAGTAGAGAGCTTTTGTCAAAAAGAAAGTTATATGTCCCTAGGCAATCGATAACTAGACCGGTAATCGTTATTGCAATTTTATTTGAGGGAGAGGCATAAGCTAACATACTTTCTCTACTTGGATCATATGCACTTATGATTGGAACTCTAGCAAGCATCCGCAACTACTAAAGATTCATTAAGGTAAAACCCAACCATAGCATTAAAGCATCAAGTCCCATTTATCCCATACGCAAACAACCTACTTACTCGGGTCTGTGCTTCTGTCACTCACGCCACCCACCATAAGGAAATTATAAGCATATTGCAAACCCTACAGTGGAAATCCCTCATGCTTGCGTGACACGGAGAGCACCATAGGACAGCACCAATAATAAAACATACAACTCAAACCAATCACGATCATCAAATAGCCATTAGGAAAAAACAGATCTACTGAAACATCATAGGATAGCCATACATCATTGGGAAATAATATATAGCGTTGAACACCATGTTTAAGTAGAGATTACAGCGGGTAAGAGAGAGGTTACACCACTCATAGAGGGGGGTAGAGTTGGTGATGATGGCGGTGAAGTTGTTGGTGAAGATGGCGGTGATGATGATGGCCCCGGCAGCGCTCCGGCGCCACCGGAAGCAAGGGGGAGAGGCCCCCCCTTCTTCTTCTTCTTCCTTGACCTCCTCCCTAGGTGGGAGAAGGGTTTCCCCTTTGGTCCTTGGCTCCCATGGCGTGGGAGGGGCGAGAGCCCCTCCGAGATTGGACCTATCTCTCTGTCTCTCTCTGTTTCTGCGTTCTCCCTGGCTCTGTTTCACCGTTTTGTATATATATGGAGATCCGTAACTCCGATTGGCCTGAAACCTTCGCCGTGATTTTTTTCCGAATATTAGCTTTCTTGCGGCAAAAGAAGAGCGTCAACTGCCTTACGGTGGGCTCACGAGGGTAGAGGCGCGCCCTAGGGGGGGGCCCTGCCTTGTGACCACCTCGGGCACTGGTTCGCGTTGATTTTCCTTCCGAATTTTCCATATTTTCCAAAAATAAGCTCCGTCCGTTTTTATCCCGTTTGGACTCCATTTGATATGGATATTCTGTGAAACCAAAAACATGCAATAGACAGGAACTAGCACTGGGCACTGGATCAATATGTTAGTCCCAAAAATAGTATAAAAAGGTGCCAAAAGTATATGAAAGTTCAATAATATTGGCATGGAACAATCAAAAATTATAGATCCGACAGAGACGTATTATGACCCTGTTCTTGAGCTTGCATGTAAAATTTATATGGTCAAAAGTAGTTTTGATGCATGATATAGGCCCTAGGCACTTGTAGGAGTAGTTGCTATCAATATTATTGAGTTTGGTTTACTTTTATTTTGAAGTTACTAAAAATTTCAGAATTTTTCAGAAAATGATGTGGAGACTATTGAGGGGCTCATCGAGCCAAAACTCGAAGGAAAAGGCACCAAAGCCTAAGTATAATCTGCCTCGCACCGCGGAGATTCGGGCATGTGAATGGTCTGCCGATGATTTCTTGAGAGCAACCGGTATTTATAAAGATTTTCATGAAATGGCTAGGAATGCAGGCCTCACCGCTTTCCTCGACGACCAATCCGATCAGTATCTCTTACTCACAAATACCTTTGTGCAAAACTTTCATTTCCATTGTAGGAACTCGCCTCCTACGGTGGAGTTCCATTTATATGATGAGCATAAGGAGATGTCACTTTATGATTTTTGTCGGATTTGTTTAGTCCCTTTTGAGGGCAAGACAGAAGAACCACATCACGATGATGTGGAGGGGTTTATTGATACTATCACTGTAGGGGAAACAAGGAAGGTTTCCGATGCACGAATCACTAGCATACATTTTCCTGTTTTACATTATTTTGCATTATTTGCTAGTCGTTGCTTAATTGGTCGCGGAAACTGTGGAAACCTTAGTATCCCTGATATTATTATTCTGCTCCACGGTTTATATAGTTATAACAGTTTTAATATGGGCAGCATTATTGCTAAACGGTTAAGTCTGAACCGTACCAAGGGCCCCATCTTTGGAGGCATCTATGCTGACCGCCAAGCTGCACATTTTAACATACCTATTAAGCATTTTGAGAAGGAAGAAAAGGTGCTGCCTCGTGTTTATCTAGATTATAAAAGTATGGTGGCACATTATTCTATTGTTAAGAATAGGGAAGGAGAGCTTAAATATCAACTGTTCTTTAATAAACATCATCCTGAGACTATTACCCTTCCTGCTCCTTCTTTGTTTGATTTATCTTCAGGCATGTACCTTGTTCCGTTGAAGGCTATTCACGCCTACCGGAACCCTGCACTAGCCGAGGAGCCAGAGCCGGAACCACAAGTTGATCCTTCATGACAGTCTAATTATCAGTGGGATCCGGAGATGATTGTCAGCCAGTGGCAATCGGAGTCTTCCTCTTCTTCATCTCAGTACGACCCCAACTACTACTATGGATATCCGCCAGGCCAGCCATGGCCATAGACCAACTTAGGCCAAAAGCCAAAGCTTGGGGGAGTATGTATTTCCCACCGACATTACATTTATGTTCACACACTCATTGCTAGATGTCGGTGCTCATACTTTTTCATTGTATCATCCATGCTAGTTTAATTTCCTTTTTATGCTTTCTTCTTGTGTGTTTAATAAACATTAAGAAAAACCAAAAAAATTAGTTGTAGCTTTTAGTTAGGTTAATTTCCATGCTTGTAGTAGTAATTAAAAAGAAAACCCAAAAATATTTCCTGTTCTTCTTTTGCTTGTTGGGAGGTTTCCCGTGTAAATAGTTTTATTTCTTTTCTTTTCTTTGGGGATCAATAGGAGAAGACCATGATTAAATTGTTGAAGTGGCTCTTATATGCATTATTGTTGATCTGACAAAAGAGCCCATATTGCCTTGTCTTCTCCCGTTTATTGAATGCCTGCAGATTCCAGCTTAGTCCAATGCACGTGCACTATTATTATTATTCACACTATTCGGTCGTGCAAGTGAAAGGCAATTATGATGATATATGATGGACTGGCTAAGATGAGAAAAGCTGGTATGAACTCGACCTCTTTTGTTTTTGTAAATATGATTAGTTCATCGTTCCTGATTCAGCCTATTATGAATAAACATGTTTGCAATGACAACTAGAGATCATAGTTTCTTGTGCCATGCTTGATTAGCTATGAGTTATAATGGTTTACCTTGCGTGCCGACATGCTATAGAAATGGTTATGATGTGGTATGATAGAGTGGTATCCTCCTTTCAATGATTTAAGTGACTTGACTTGGCGCATGTTCACGCATGTAGTTGAAACAAAATCAACATAGCCTTCACGATATTTATGTTCATGGTGGATTATATCCTACTCATGCTTGCATACGGTGTTGATTAATTTTACCAGTCCTTTGCTAGCCTTCACCTGTACTAAGCGGGAATACTGCTTGTGCATCCAAACTCCGTAAACCCCAAAGTTATTCCACATGAGTCCACTATACCTACCTATATACGGTATCTACCTGCCGTTCCAAGTAAATTTGTATGTGCCAAACTCTAAACCTTCAAATAAATATCATGTTTTGTATGCTCGAATAGCTCATGTATCAACTAGGGATGTCTGTATGTTCCATGTTAGGCGGGTTATTCTCAAGAGGAGTGGACTCCGCTCCTCACTCACGAGATAAATGGCTGGTCACCGGGATGCCCAGTCCCATGCTTTATGCAAACTAAATCAAAATAATTGCAAACAAAACTCCCCCTGGGACTCTTGTTAGTTGGAGGCACTCGTTGTTTCGAGCAAGCCATGGATTGATGCTTTTTTGTGGAAGGGGGAGTATAAACTTTACCATTCTGTTTGGGAACCACCTATAATGTGTGTAGCATGGAAGATATCGCCATCCCTTGGTTGTTATGTTGACAATGAAAGTATACCGCTCAAAATATTATTCACCTCTGTTTCAAAACCGAGCTCTGGCACCTCTACAAATCCATGCTTCCCTCTGTGAAGGGCCTATCTATTTACTTTTATGCCGAATCATCATCCTCTTATTAAAAAGCACCAGTTGGAGAGCACCGCTGTCATTTGCATTCATTACTGTTAGTTTACATTGAGTATGACTTGACGGGATCTCTTTTACCATGAATTACAATGTCTAGTCAGTCCTTGGTCTTTAAAGGTGCTCTGCATTTATGTTTTGCGGTCTCAGAAAGGGCTAGCGATATACCATCTTGTTATATCATATTATGATTGTTTTGAGAAAGTGTTGTCATCCAAGATCTATTATTATGGCTCGCTAGTTGATTATGCTATTGATATGAGTAAACTTGAGACCTATGTGTTATTGCAAATGTGGTTAGTTATAATCTGTGCTGAAAACTTGAATGCTGGCTTTACATATTTACAACAACAAGAGCAAACAGAGTTTGTAAAAGTTTTTCTTTATCACTTTCTGTTTGTCAACTAAATTGCTTGAGGACAAGCAAAGGTTTAAGCTTGGGGGAGTTGATACGTCTCCAACGTATCTACTTTTGCAAACACTTTTGCCCTTGTTTTGGACTCTAACTTGCATCATTTGAATGGAACTAACCCGGACTGACGCTGTTTTCAGCAGAATTACCATGGTGTTATTCATGTGCAGGAGTAAACGTTCTCGGAATGACCTGAAACTTCACGGAGCCACTTTTCGGAAAATAAGAAAAATACCTGCAAAAGATGAAGGCCAGGGGGCCCACCACCTTGCCACGAGTGTGGGGGGCGCGCCCCCCTACCTCGTCGGGCCCCTGTTGCCTCTCCGATGCCAACTCCATATGTTGAGTTTTGGGGAGAAAAAAACCAGAGAGAAGAATTCATCGCGTTTTACGATACGGAGCCACCGCCAAGCCCTAAAACCTCTCGGGAGGGCTGATCTGGAGTCCTTTCGGGGCTCCAGAGAGGGGAATCCGTCGCCATCGTCATCATCAACCATCCTCCATCACCAATTTCATGATGCTCACCGCCGTGCGTGAGTAATTCCATCGCAGTCTTGTTGGACGGTGATGGGTTGGATGGGATTTATCATGTAATCGAGTTAGTTTTGTTAGGGTTTGATACCTAGTGTCCACTATGTTCTGAGATTGATGTTGCTATGACTTTGCTATGCTTAATGGTTGTCACTAGGGCCCGAGTGCCATGATTTCAGATCTGAACCTATTATGTTTTCATCAATATATTAGTGTTCTTGATCCTATCTTGCAAGTCTATAGTCACCTATTATGTGTTATGATCCGTTAACCCCGAAGTGACAATAATAGGGATACTTACCGGTGATGACCGTAGTTTGAGGAGTTCATGTATTCACTATGTGTTAATGCTTTGTTCCGGTTCTCTATTAAAAGGAGGCCTTAATATCCCTTAGTTTCTGTAAGGACCCCGCTGCCACGGGAGGGTAGGACAAAAGATGTCATGCTAGTTCTTTTCCATAAGCACCTATGACTATGTTTGGAATACATGCCTACATTATACCAATGAACTAGAGCTAGTTCTGTGTCACCCTAGGTTATGACTGTTACATGATGAAGCGCATCCGACATAATTCTCTATCACCAATCCATTGCCTACAAGCTTTCCATATATTGTTCTTCGCTTATTTACTTTCCCGTTGCTATTGCTATCATCACTACAAAATACCAAAAACATTGCTTTTACTACTATTACCTTTTGCTACTGTTACCACCACTATCATTTTACTTTGCTACTAAATACTTTGCTGGAGATATTAAGTTTCCAGGTGTGGTTGAATTGACAACTCAGCTGCTAATACTTGAGAGTATTCTTTGGCTCCCCTTGTGTCGAATTAATAAATTTGGGTTGAATACTTTACCCTCGAAAACTGTTGCGATCCCCTATACTTGTGGGTTATAAGCCATCTTAATCTGCTGATAACGAGAATAGGCATCCAGGAAGCACAAACACTCATAGCCCGCCGTAGCATCTATGATCTGATCGATACGGGGAAGATCAAAAGGATCAGCTGGGCAAGCCTTGTTGAGGTCGGTATAATCCACACACATACGCCAAGTGCTATTCTTTTTAAATACTAGCACTAGGTTAGCCAACCACTCAGGATGAAAAACTTCAATGATGAACCCAGCCGCTAAGAGCCGGGTCACCTCTTCTCCAATGGCCTTACGTCTCTCTTCATTAAAATGATGAAGGAATTGCTTGACCGGTTTAAACCTAGGATCAATATTGAGAGTGTGCTCAGTGAGTTCCCTCGGTACACCTATCATGTTTGAAGGATTCCACGCAAAGATGTCCCGGTTCTCATGGATGAACTCGTTGAGCGTGCTTTCCTATTTCGGATCCATATTACACTGATCGTGAACTGTTGAGATGAGTCACCAGGAACAAAGTCAACCTGTTTGGTATAATCTGCTGACTTAAACTTTATCAAAGGGGCTTGCTCCGTGGTTGGCTTCTTTAATGGGGTCATGTCAGCCGGGTCAACATTATCCTTATAGAACTTAAGTTCTTCCTTGTCATAGGCAGACTTAGCATAGGAAGCATCACCTTCTTCACATTCTAAGGCAATTTTTCTATTGCCATGGATTGTGATAGTACCCTTACGTCCTGGCATCTTAAACTGCAAGTACACATAAGACGGCCACGCCATGAATTTGACATAAACCAACTGTCCAAATAAAGCGTGATAAGGGCTTTTGATCTTGACCACCTCAAACCACAATGTCTCTGCTCTGTAATCATAGTCATCTCTGAAAGCCACATCCAGGGCAATCTTACCAACTGGGTATGCCGACTTAACAGGCCACACACCGTGAAATACTTTAGAGGACGGCTTAAGAACCTTGTTAGTCAGGTTCATGCGACGAAAAGTGTCATAATAAAGGATATTGATGCTGCTTCCACCATCCATAACCACATTAGTGAATTTTTAAGCCCCAACTTGAGGGTCCACCACAAATGCTAGCTGACCCGGGTAGTCAACCTGGGGCGGGTGATCCTCACGACTCCATACAATTGGCTGTTCTGACTACCTCAAGTACTGAGGCACCGCCGGCTCAACTATGCTTACCTCTTTTTTATGAACCTTCTGATCTCGCTTGCGCAGGCTTGTGGTGAAAACATGATATTGGCCGCTATTAAGCTGCTTTGGATTACTCTGCTACCCTGACTTTTGTTGCTGGTTACCTTGACTGTGCTGCTGATTATAACTGCCCTGATTGCCCTGACCTTGATATCTGGAATTTGAGCTGCCACCTCCAAAGTTGGACCCGTGTGAGCCGGATCCTGACTCGCCGTGTAGGCCATTATTGTTATTGTGGTCCTGATGAAAACCGGAGTTCTTATATTCCTTCATGATAAAACAATCTTTCCACATGTGAGTGAACGGTCTATCTGGAAAACTATGCTTTGGGCAAGGCTGGTTCAACATTGCCTCAAGGTTGAACTTTCGCCCTCCAAACTGAGGTTGTGGCTTTCCCTTACAACATTGACCATTATTCTATGTATTCATATTGGCCACAAAATCTGACTCACCGTCAGGTTGCTTGCGCTTACCATTACTACCATGGTTATGCCCTATCATGTTTGACTGCTGCCCTTTTCCAATGCCGTTCTTCTTCCCCTTATTGGACTTCTCCTCATCAGACCCAGGGTCCTTAGTATTGTCATAGTCAGCGAATTTGATGAGAGCTACCATAAGCTCCCCCATGTCATTGTAGTGACGTTTAAGCCGCCCTAACTTCTGCTTGAGAGGGGGCAATTTTTCTCCAGAATTAGAACAGCAGAGTCGGTGTTGATCCTATCCATTGAATGGATAATAGCGGATACCCGTCGAACCCAGTGGTGGGCCGATTCGTCCTCTCTCTGCACACAAGCATCGAGATCAATGCTTGATAGGGGCTGCTTGCGTGTGTCTTTAAAATTCCGAATAAAGCGCGCTTTCAACTCAGCCCATGAATTGATAGAATAAGGGGGTAATCCCTTCAACCAGGTTCGAGCCGGTCCATACATCATCATGGTGAAGTACTTGGCGCACACAATGTCGTTAACATCTAACATCTCCATAGCCAGCTCATAGCTCTCAATACAGGCCTCAAGATGTTGATCAGCTGTGTAATTAAGCACCTTGTGAGGACCCTTAAAGTCTTTGGGAAGACGCTCATTCTGTAGAGCCGACACCAAACATGGCACACCGACCGTCCTGGAAGTCATCCTAGCCTCTATAGACGCCGAAGGGTTCAACTGAAGCCATTGATGAGCCGCCAGCTCCACCTCTTGATGTGCCCTAGCCTGATCCATCAGAGCCCAAACATTGTGATCATCACGTGGCGGGTTACGATGCCGCTCGCTGCTGGAAACCGCCGGCGATTCAATGTGCCGGCTGTAGCTTCGACTATGATGGGGAGTTGAATGAATTCGCTCATGGCTATGTGAGTAAGCCGCCTATTAGGCCACCGCTGTCTGAAGATGTTCCATGGCGTTTCGAGTCTCAATCGCTCCAGGAGACTCGCCTTCAAACAGAAGAGCCGTCAGCTGTGAAGCCACGACAATCATGTTATCTAGAGGGTTGGAGTAATGACCCGGAGGTGTCAGCATCCGCTGGGGCGGGGTTGCATCCATACGTGGCTGGTCTGCTACATGAGGTCGCGTTGCTGCCTCAGTCACGGGCGTCTCAGCAGCCCGGGTCATGCCGAGCGGGTTACTTGGCCATACTCCATGCGTATTGAAAAGATTCCTTCCTTCGAACTGTGAAGGTAAACGGCTCTGATATCTACGTAAGACGGTGTTTGACGCATTTTGATCCAAGCCTTTATCCGCTGCGTCTCCGCCTGGGCGGCTCGCTCTATGGCCATCCTGACGTTTTCTGCCTCAAGATCCTCTTGGGCCTAGGCCACCTCAGCTCGCAACTTTGTGATCTCCGCATTATGCTACACTTGAGTAGCCGGAGGTACCTCTGCAGCCAAGCGAGTCGCCAGAGTGTCCAGGAGTTCAGATAAGACTTGAGTCGGCAGGCGTGCCAAGCCATTGGCCCCAGCCGTCGCAGTAGTAGTTGAACTGGACGTCATGGCCGCAGCGGTTGACGATTGTAACATTGGTTGCGTGCCAGCTATGAAGATCGTCAACAGACTCAGAACCTTCCTCAAGATCCGCCCCATAGATGGATGTATGAACCAGTTGATGACTCATCACTTACATAGATGGATGTATCTCCAACAGACTCAGAACCTTCCTCAAGATCCGCCCCATGAATAAAGCCAATGAAATCATGGTTCCGGACGGATGTTCGGTGGTCGTCTTCGTATTGTGGGTAATGGGGATCAACATCAACACATCCCCGCTGCCTCGCTGGCCGCCAACAATAGGCAACGTCAAGAACACAACAATCACCATGTTGGTGGTGGATGAGCGGCAGGAGCTGCTACCCACGACACCCCTGCTGTTGGTGTTGAATGGAGGTGTGGCGACTTTGCTGTCCCCCGTGAGGGTAGGCTACATGGAGGAGAAGCTCGCAGGCGAGGCCATGACCCCCACAGGTTTCCTGCTGATCACCAACGACGAGTGGCACATGATGGTGATGCCATCTTCCTTGAAGATCTCTCCGAGCATGGTGACGAAGATGAAGGCATGGGGGACTATGAACCCTACTACCCGCCTCGCCGTGGTGCTGTTTTTGGTAGCAATGGTCATCATTATGACTGTCGTGATCAGGATGACCATGACAACCAAGCGAGAGTGAAGCTCCATGTGCCATCATTCATGCGAAAAGAGGATCCTGATGCATATATCGAGTGGGAAGAGAAGTGTGATCAAATCTTTCGCATCCATGGTTTTAATGAATCCAAGAGAGTTGGTCTTGCTATTATGGAGTTCTCCGGTTATGCTCTTACATGGTGGAATCAGCTGCAAGACGATCGGTTGATGCCAGGAAATAATCATATCCGCAGCTGGACTTTGATGAAGGAAGTCATGAGGCGCCGTTTTGTTTCATCATACTATCAGAGGCAATTGTACAAGCGGTTGCAGGGGCTCACTCAAGGTTCTCGCACTGTTGAGGAGTACTATAAAGAGATGGATGTGCTGCTAATTCAGAAAAGAACCCATGAAAGTGATGATGCAAAGATGGCGAGATTTTTACATGGGCTGAATGATGAAATAACAGATTTTGTGGAGATGTTTCCTTATGATACATTACAAGATGTGGTACATCAAGCTATAAGAGTTGAGAAGAATAATATGTGTAATGGTCATACTCGTGCCTTCCAAGGGCTCACCACCATACGCTCATGGCAGCAAACACAACAACCATATGGTTCTCAATTTGAGGGCGCACCACCTAGACACCCACATGCCTCGACGGCTTCCTCACCTGCTATTCACAATCAAGATAAGAGGTCATCAACTACAGTATGAGTATCCTCTACTCCACCTCTAGAAAATAGTTCTACACGCAGCAGCAACATTCAATGCCACAAGTGCAAAGGAAGAGGTCATATTTCTTCAGAATGTCCAAGCAAAAGAACCATGATCATCAATGAACGGGGTGAATGGGAGTCTGAAAGTGACCCTGAAGGTGGCAACGATGAAGTGCAAGAGGAGCAAGGTTGGGAAGTAGGAGGAACTATTTTATCTAATGAGGAACTTGATGGAGAAGCTTTGGTTGTATGTCGTTCACTTAATGCCCAGGTTGTGGAGGAGGAAAAGGGGCAGTGGCATAATATTTTCCACACTAGTTGCCTTATCAACTCCAAGATATGTCGAGTGATTGTTGATTGTGGCAGCTGCAACAATATTGCAAGTACGAAGATGGTCGAGAAGCTTCAATTGCAAACAAAACGTCACCCACACATATACCACATGCATTGGCTGAATGATTGTGGCACAATTAAGGTGATTAGCAGCGTGCAAATACCAATTTCAGTTGGGACATATCAGGATAATGCTGAGTGTGATGTGGTGCCAATGCATGCTTGTCACTTGCTTCTTGGGCGACCGTGGTTGCATGACCGTGATGTGCAAATCAGTGGGCGTGTGAATCGCTTATGTTTTGTTCATAGAGGAGAAAAGTTCACTTGGCTACCCATGACACCCAAGGAAGTATATCTTGATGAGATGAAAAGAAAAGGAAAGAAAAAGGGAGAGAGTCATCATACACAACGAGTGAGCCACCAACATAGTGAGGGAGTGTTTCCACAGCCAAATATGACCAAGCCGCGGGAAAAAAGGGATTCGTTATGATGGCTAGGAAAAGGGATATGCGGGCATTGAGAGAACCTAATACTCCATTCTTTGTAATCATGTACAAGGAAACTTTGTTGGCTGCTAACGACTTACCCTCAACTCTTCCTAGTGTTGTCTTTGATCTTTTGTAGGAGTATGAGGATGTGTCTCTCAAGGGGGTACCACCTGGTTTGCCATCGAAGCGGGGCAGTGAGCACCAAATTGACTTGGTTCCGGGCGCCCCACTACCAAACGACCACCATACCGAGCAAAACCCAAGGAGATGAAGGAAATTCAGAGGCAAGTCAAAGATCTTCTTAACAAAGGGTATGTAAGGGAAAGTCTTTCTCCTTGTGATGTTCCCATTCTTTTAGTTCCCAAGAAAGATGGTACCATGCGCATGTGCACCGATTGTAGATCCATTAACAACATAACTGTGAGATATCGGCACCCTATTCCTAGGCTTGATGACATGCTTGATGAACTTTGTGGCTCCACCATATTTTCCAAAATTGATTTGCGAAGTGGTTACCACCAAATAAGAATGAAAGAGGGTGACGAATGGGAAATAGCATTTAATACAAAATTTGGCTTGTACGAATGGTTGGTTATGCCTTTTGGATTAATAAATGCACCTAGTACTTTGATGAGATTGATGAATCATGTGCTTAGATCCTTCATTGGCAAGTTTGTAGTGGTTTACTTTGATGACATGTTGATTTATAGCAAAACTTTGGAGGATCGCGTTGGACATATAAAACGTGTGCTTGCTATCCTACGAGAGGAAAAGTTGTATGCTAACATGGAAAAGTGCACATTTTGCACACACAAAGTTGTGTTTCTTGGCTTTGTTGTTTCAGCAAAAGGTGTAGAGGTCGATGAAGAGAAGATCAAGGCTATTCATGAGTGGATGCCTCCACAAAATGTTAGCCAAGTGCGTAGCTTCCTCGGACTTGCAGATTTCTACCGCCGGTTCTTGAAGGATTACAGCACCATTGCTGCACCAATGAATGAGTTAACGAAGAAAGACACTCCATTCCAATGGGGTGATGCCCAAGAAAAGTCCTTCCAAGAACTAAAGATGAGATTGACATCAGCCCCATTACTTTCACTTCCTGATTTTGGTAAGACATTTGAGATCGAATGTGATGCAAGTGGTGTTGGCATTGGTGGACTACTAATGCAAGAAGGTAAACCCATCACCTATTCTAGTGAGAAGCTTAATGGTCCAACTCTTAATTATTACATCTATGATAAAGAATTGTATGCACTTGTTCGATCTTTGGAAACATGGCAGCATTACTTGTGGCCAAAAGAGTTTGTAATACATTCTGACCATGAATCTTTAAAACATCTTAAGGGCCAACTTAAACTGAATCGTAGACATGCAAAATGGAGTGAGTTCATAGAGTCTTTTCCTTATATTATCAAGTACAAGAAAGGGAAGGATAATGTTGTTGCCGACACATTGTCTAGGCATCACATTTTACTTTCCCAACTTGATGTTAAAATCCTTGGTTTAGAAAACATCAAAGAATTGTATGCCAACGACTCATACTTTGCTGAACCATTTTCAAAGTGTAACAAGGGAAAGGGATGGGAGAAGTTTCACTTCCATGATGGATTTCTATTCCGAGCTAACAAATTGTGCATCCCAGATTGTTCTGTTCGTTTGTTGCTCTAGCAGGAGGCTCACGCTGGTGGTCTCATGGGACATTTTGGAGCCAGGAAAACTGAAAGTGTGCTCGTTGATCACTTATTTTGGCCGTGATTGAGGCATGATGTGGAACGCAACGTGATGAGATGTGTGATTTGTCACAAAGCTAAGTCCCGCTTGAATCCTCATGATTTATATACTCCTCTATCTATTCCGAATACTCCATGGGAAGATATTTCTATGTATTTTGTTCTTGGTTTACCACAGACTAAGAGGGGGAGTGACTCTGTGTTTGTGGTAGTTGATCGTTTTAGCAAAATGTCACACTTTATCCCATGTCATAAGAGCGATGATGTTTCACACATTGCTGTTCTGTTTTCAGGGAAGTTGTGCGGCTACATGGAGTACCACACACGATTGTGTCAGACCGTGACACCAAATTTCTGAGCTACTTTTGGAAGACCTTGTGGGGAAAACTTGGCACCAAGCTCCTATTTTCCACGACATGCCACCCACAAACTGATGGACAGACTGAAGTTGTCAACCGGATGTTGTCCATGCTGCTATGAGCAGTCCTCAAGAAGAATTTGAAGATGTGGGAAGAGTGCCTACCTCATGTGGAGTTCACGTATAACAGGGTGGTACATTCGACCACTAAATTTTGCCCATTTGAACTTGTTTATGGCTTCAAACCTATTGCTCCCATTTATTTTTTAGCCTTTGCCACTGCAGGAACGAACTAGCCTTGATGCCAGTAAGCGTGCTGATTTCGTCAAGAAACTTCATGCCCAGGCAAAGGAGATCATTGAGAAAATGACTGAACAATATGCGAAGCGGGTAAACAAGACCAGGAAGAAGCTGGTGTTTGAGCAAGGCGATTTGGTATGGGTAAACCTTCGGAAGGACTATTTTGCTGAGCAACAAAAGTACAAATTGCAGCCACGTGGCGATGGACCATTTGCGGTGCTCGAGAGAATCAACGACAATGCTTACAAGATCGATCTTCCACAAGAATATGGTGTTAGCCCAACCTTCAATGTCTCTAATCTTTCCCCATACTTTGGGCCTTTAGAGTCGAGGATGACTCCTTCTCAAGAGGGGGAGGATGATGAGGACATCCCAACCATAGGCACCACACCACCAACCATCAATGGTCCAATCACAAGAAGTCGCGCAATGCAAATACATGATCAAGTGAACGCTAACTTAAGTCTATCATTTGACCTTGAAAACATGGTTGTGCCTTCACCTCCTTTGTTGTTGGTTGAACTCACGTGTGATATCGAAGAAGGACAAACACATTTCAGTTTGTGCAAAACAAAGTTTTATGGCGAGCAAACAAAGTTAGGAATTCATGAAGAATGAGTTGTCTACTGAAGAAACATTGTTCCGATTCTGACGAAACAATGTTTTGCACGAGTTTGGATATCCCAACTTGCGAAATATTTCCATAACTCGAGTTTTCTGCTGAAGGAAACATTGTTCGACCCCAATGAACAATGTTTGGTCGGGAACTGCCAACCACCTCCAACGAGAGTTTTCCAGAAGCTACCTCATTAAGTCCTGGAGCCATTTAGTCAAACAAAGTTGGTTCACTTTCACACCTAAGCAGTTTCCAGAAGCTAGTTCTCTTTCACACCTATCCAGGGGGGTTGTCCCGATTATAAATAGGCTAGCTCTTCCATTCATTGGGGACTTTTGCCATTTCTATCAAAGACCAAAGACATAGACTCCTCCTGAGATTGGAGAGCTCTTGTTACCCTTATTCTGATGATTCCTTCAGAAATTGTTCCTAATTCGCGCTCCATGACTAGATCGTGTTGTGTGGGTTAGAGTTTGTGGTTTCCCTTGCGGATTGCACCTATCCCGTGCTCCACGACTTGATGTGGTTATGTGGGGTAGTATTGCGGGTTGTGGATCGGTGAATGTTCGGATTGCAAGCTTCGGTGAGCCTCCTCCTCGTTGGATCATAATCTCTTATTTTCCTTTCCGGCTACTTGCAGCTAGTTAACCCCATCAGTTTTATCGATCCGATGCTGTGAAGATCGGACCTCCCCTTGAACTCCCTCTTCTTCGAAGACGGGGTCACATCATATTCAGAGCTACCAGCAGCAGTATTGGTCTCATAATTCATAGTAATGTTGCTTGGGACAAATACTGGGTTGTCGGCCATGGTTGGAGCAGAGTTGTCCAGCACATGTGACTTTGGATTAGGTATGAAGTCATCATTTGCTTGGGCAAGATCATCCTGTATAGCTGCATCAGGATGGTTCTGACCTACAACCACTAAAGGAATCAGCTGATTTTCCATATGCAATGGCACACGACAAAGGACCAAAGCGGATGGCAAAGGTCTTCACCGTCTGCCGCTGATGAAATACTTTTCCGGCACCGAATGTTACGTTAAAGAGCCTCTTTGCCATCTGTTTTAGCACAATGGACGACAAAGACCTTTGCCATCAGCTTTCCTACCCAAGCAGACGACACATAAAGTGGACGACAAAGAATAGACGTTAGCCACGTTAGGTGGCAAACGGGAGACTTTGTCGTCTACTGGCTGATGGCAAACGTGTCCTCCCCTTTGTCGTCTGCTTCCTGACATCAGTAGACACGTGGTTAACGTCACTCCTCCCCGCTCTTTGCCCTGTGCCGCTCTTTTTCAATGTCATCTGGCACTCTTTTTCTTTGTCGTCTGCCATAGACGGCAAACCACACCATCCTTTGCCATCTGCACAGACGGCAAAATGACCAAATGGGTCAGCCCCGGTGCTCCTAGGTTGCACATGTTGCTACCATGTGGCTACTTTACCATCTGTGGCAGATGGAAAAGACCCCTTTGTCGTCCGTGGCAAACGGCAAAGTGCCCGTATTGCCCCATTTCATTCTGTTTTTGCTATATCCAAGCATTTTCACAGCAAAATATATGATATATATATATATATATATTTCACATGGCAAGTTTCATAGCAAATATATGAGATATCCAACACATAAGTTTCATCCATACATACATAGTTTCATCCATATTACAATAGTTTCATCCATATACCAAGTTCCACATTGTTTCATCGATACAAAATCAAAACAGAAAGTAAAAAACAAGCACTCCATCAATGCAAGCTTTCGTGAAGTGAATGAAATCTGCAAAATGGGAAATAAGAAAGTTAGAAGAAGAAGAAGACTAGAAGAAGAAGAAGAAGAAAAGAAAAAGAATAAGTATATGACATTTATGAGGTTACAAAGGTTATGATGCCATTTTTTTACCTAAGTAAGCTAAGTATATGACATTTATGAGGTTAGCAATGTTATCATGCCATTTTCACCTAAGTAAGGTAATTATGCCATTTTTTGAGTTAACTAAGCATATTATGTCATTTTGGAGGAAACGAAGCTAAGTGTAGGTCATTTTAGAGCTAACTTGGGCAAAATAGGCCATTTTGGAGCTAAGTAAGCTTATTATGTCATTTTGGATGAAAATAAGCTGAGTATATGATATGTATGAGCTTATGGAGGTTATTATGCCATTTTTAACCTAAGTAAACTAATTATGCCATTTTTGACATAAGTAAGCTAAGTATTGGTCATTATTGAGCTAACCTAGGTAACTAAGCATATTTGAGCTAACTTAGGTCAATTTGGAGCCAACTTAGGTAAAATGGATCATTTTGGAGCTAAGTAAGCTTATTATGTCATTTTGGAGGAAAATAAGCTAAGCATATGACATTTATGAGGTTAGCAAGGTTATTATGCCATTTTTTTATCTAAGTAAACTAATTATGCCATTTTTGACATAAGTAAGCTAAGTATATGTCATTATTGAGCTAACCTAGGTAACAAAGCATATTACAACTAACTTAGGTCATTTTGGAGGAAACAAATCTAAGTATAGGTCATTTTAGAGCCCACTTAAGTAAAATGGATTATTTTTAGCTAAGTAATCTTATTATGTCATTTTGGAGGAAAATAAGCTAAGTATATGATATTTATGAGGTTACAAAGGTTATTATGCCATTTTGACCTAAGTAAGCTAATTATGCCATTTTTGACATAAGTAAGCTAAGTATATGTCATTATTGAGATAACCTAGGTAACTAAGCATATTAGAGCTAACTTAGAATATTAGAGCTAACTTAGGTCATTATGGTAAGCATATCGGAGGTAATAAATCTAAGTATATGTCATTATTGGAGGAAATTCTGCCACAAAGACGATTTCTCTTACAGAGCTGAAGATCAGACCTCTAGGGTTCCCCCAAGTAGGACAGAGAGCCTTTGAGATTGTGTCGATATGGAACGTATGTCGATGGAGAATTTTCCCTGTGAATGACCACTTCGTCGATTCACCCTCATTGACGTCATCTACCACTAGTGGTGTAGCTTCCTCTTCCTTCATACCTAACTTGCCCGTCGCCTGCTCCAGCCATGACCTCACCACGCGTGGCAAGAGAGCGTATTCCTTCCCTTTGCCAGCGCCGAATGGATCTATCACGACACCACCCCCGTATGTGCCCCACCGATCAAGATCAATCCTGCGTCCCCTCGAAACTCTAATCGCCTAGCAGGAGGCTCCTATGTTTTCGTGGCAAATAGACCAATGGCTGCGATCACAGTGGTGCTCCCGTCAACTAGAGTTCGAATCCTGTGTGGAGTGAATATATCTGGGATTCTCACTAAGGAGGCGTGGATAAGGCACCTATCCCGTTTGAATGTGTAGAGAAAATGATTCCCCGTGATAGCCTGCGATAGCCTGCGTAGACGTTGCTTGAGGATGAGGATGAGGATTATACGTGTAATTCTCTCCAAGATTTTATGGTACACAATATTCATCGAAGAAGCCTACAGGCCACCAACAGTCACGCCTAGAACTCCACTAACACCGATAACTCTAGGAAGGGGACCTTCAAGGAGAAGAACCTCGCAAGTGTGTCGGTGCGATGGGGGGAGGAGCGGGCTATGGAACAACGCAGCATATGGGGGATAGCGATAGGTTACCAAAGAAAGATGTAATTTGTTTGTCTAGATGAAAATCATTTTAAAGAGAAAATCTTGGCGATTAGTAAATAGAAAACTGATATAAGTACAAGGGATAGCGTACATCCGAGGACAGATGAAAAGGTTCATAAAAGTCTAAACATTTATCAATCCATCGATAAGTAGACCATTTAGGACGGCGGCCACTCCTCGGATGCGTAAGTAAGGAACAAAAATAGATGAGGGAAACCTTAACTTTTTTAGATTTTTTAGACCATACGTATTTTCTGGCAAAACTGTTTTTTGATAGTAAAGATTTGGTTAATAAGTGGAGACGTTCTGCATAGTTTATAACAGCTCAACTAGCCTAGCACTAAAATCCATTTTGCAATGGCTGATCTTTTTTTTGCGAGAAAACTTCCGGTCTACTCCTCCATTTTCTTACGTAAGATGTATTAGCCTAGAACAAGAATGAAAGAGATGCACGCAATCAAGAAAGATACTTTCCTTCCTTTCCTACAAGGAGAGTGTCACGCCCAATATGCGACTTTGTCCTAAAGGAACTTGAAGGTCCCACCAAGGATAGAACCGCATATTGACACACTTCTGCAAGGTGGATATCATCACATCGTACCATTGCATAATAGTTGGGGATACATACAAGACATACAAATGCCACAAGAATACATCAACATCATACATGAGAACAACATCCAACTACAGATGTAGCATAAAGAAAACCTCAAACGACATCCACCCTGCTAGCCCAGGCTGCCGACCAGGAACCTAACCCAAGATCGACGAAGAAGAAGAACTCCAAGACAAGTAAACATCGCTCCCACGTCATGATCATCGCATTACCTGTACCTACAACTGTTGTTGTAGTAAACTGTCACCCACGAGGACTCAACAATCCCATTACCATGGGTATCAAAACTAGCAAAGCTTAATGGGTAGGAAAAGGACAAGTGGTGAGGTTGCAGCAGCGACTAAGCAATGTGTGGTGGCTAACTCACGAGTACAAGAGGAAGATGAGAAACTATGCAAACGGTCGCAAACTAGTAATGATCAAGAAGTGATCCTGAACTACTTACGTTCAAACATAACCCAACCGTGTTCTCCTCTCGAACTTCCTCGAAAAGAGACAGTCACGGTTACGCACGCGGTTGGTGTATTTTGAATGAGTTTACTTCACACTAGTGCGCGTCGGTCCTAAACAAATGGTTTTTAACCCCTTTCCACGACGACATTAGGAACCGTCGCCAAGTCAGAGTGGGCGATAGGGGGGTCCTTCCCACACGACCCAGAAACCGTCGGGGATGTGCCCTCCTGGCACACACGTTCGGCAAAATGAGGTCGTTGGCGACCAGCGAGCATGCAAATACGGAAATACGTATAATATAGCTAAAAAATACAATTATACGGTGAAATTGTTTTTGGTCGCAAGTACATCCCACAAAGTCAGTCCCCGCTAAACGTTTTCCTTCGTATGTACATCCCACACAGTCGCTCCAAGGAAAATGTTTGCGCAAGGTGGCGTAACACAAACAATTTTGAAGAGAATGTCATGTGTGATTGTTCATTGATCCAACACGGTTTATTCCTACAAACTGTGTGCGTTGCCTGAGGTCATCGCCCACGGTGTTTTCTCATTAAACGTTTGCAATAGGAAAACCCAGTTAGCAAGCTAATTAGCCGATTAGTGGGCTAATTGCCCTATTATTAATAATCCATTTACTAATCTAATTGACATTGATATTAAGAACATAATATATTCCATTTCCATATTAAGGAAGCATGATTTCATAATTGAAATACATCAGAGTACAACATGATATAGCTTCAGCACTTAGCTACCCCATTACGCAACTACACAAGCAACAAGTTTCACATGCAACATCTAGAAACTTCCGAAATTAGCATCTTACATGGTACATAGAGAGACGCATCTCATCTGGAAAATTGCTGAAGCGGAAGGCAAATGTTGAGCCTTCATTCATGTTGAAGGTCTTTGCAACTTTAGGCCAGTGCATGTGGATGATTCACAGTCCATCCTTCGACCTTGTCGGATCACGGGTTCCGGCAAAACCCTTAAGGTTCAAACACTGGGGTGCGCATGAAGATCTCCCCCCTATCGATCCACGTCCTAACTTAGCTAAGATCTCTCTAACTCACCCGACGAACTCGCAACACAAAGGACACAAGATTTATACTAGTTCGGGTCACCGTAGTGGTGTAATACCCTACTCAAGTGTGGTGGTGGTGGATTGCCTCTTGGGCTGAAGACGAACAATATAAGGGGAAGGAAAACCTCCTGAGGTTGAGGTGTTCTTGTGCTTGGTGGTTGTGTTGATACGTCTCCGTCGTATCTATAATTTTTGGTTTTTCCATGCCAATATTATACAACTTTCATATACTTTTGGCAACTTTTTATACTATTTTTGGGGACTAACATATTGATCCAGTGCCCAATGCCAGTTCCTGTTTGTTGCATGTTTTTTGTTTCGCAGTAAATCCATATCAAATAGAGTCCAAACGGGATAAAAACTGATGGAGATTTTTTTTGGAATATACGTGATTTTTGGGAAGAAGAATCAATGCGAGACGATGCCCGATGGGGCGACGAGGCAGGGGGGCGCGTCCCAGGGGGTCAGGTGCACCCTTGGCCCTCGTGGCCACCCAGTAAGGCGGTTGATGCCCTTCTTTCGCTGCAGGAAAGCTAATATCTGGGTAGAGATCATGTTAAAATTTCAGCCCAATTGGAGTTACGGATCTCCGGGAATTTAAGAAACGGTGAAAGGGCAGAATCAGAGAACGCAGAAACAGAGAGATAGAGAGACAGATCCAATCTCGGAGGGGCTCTCAGCCCTCCCACACCTTGGAGACCATGGACCAGAGGGGAAACCCTTCTCCCACCTAGGGAGAAGGTCAAGGAAGAAGCAGCAGAAGAAGAAGAAGAAGGGGGGCTCTCTCCCCCTCGCTTCTGGTGGCACCGGAACGCCGCTGGGGGCCATCATCATCATCGCAATCTACACCAACACCTCCGCCATCTTCACCAACATCTCCATCACCTCCCCCCTCTATCTACAGCGGTCCACTCTCTCGTAACCCGCTGTACCCTCTACTTGAAAATGGTGCTTTATGCTTGATATTATTATCCAATGATGTGTTACCATCCTATGATGTCTGAGTAGATTTTCGTTGTCCTATCGGTGATTGGTGAATTACTATGATTGATTTAATTTGCTTGTGGTTATGCTGTTTTCCTTTGGTGCCCATCATATTAGAGCGCTCGTGGATCACACCATAGGGTTAGTTGTATGTTGATAGGACTATGTATTGGAGGGAAAGAGTGACAGAAGCTTCAACCTAGCAGAGAAATTGATGCATGCGGGATTGAAGGGGGACCAATATATCTTAATGCTATGGTTGGGTTTTACCTTAATGAATGTTAGTAGTTGCGGATGCTTGCTAATAGTTCCAATCATAAGTTCATAGAATTCCAAGTCAGGGATGACATGCTAGCAGTGGCCTCTCCCACATAAAACTTGCTATCAGTCTAGTAAAGTAGCCAATTGCTTAGGGACAATTTCACAACTCCTAGCACAACTTTTCCACACTCGCTATACTAACTTTATTGCTTCTTTACCTAAACAGCCCCTACTTTTTATTTACGTGCACTTTATATTCTTGCAAACCTATCAAAAAACACCTACAAAGTACTTCAAGTTGCATACTTGTTCTAGGTAAAGCGAACGTTAAACGTGCGTAGAGTTGTATCGGTGGTCGATAGAACTTGAGGGAATATTTGTTCTGCCTTTAGCTCCTCGTTGGGTTCAACAGTCTTATTGAAAGAGGCTACAATTGATCCCCTATACTTGTGGGTTATCATGTGCCGCCAAGGATGTGGTGGCTCCAATCTTTGATCCCTCTCTCTATGGTGGTGGCTAGTCCTATTTATAGAGGCCCTGGTCCTCTCCCCATTTATTGAGTGGGGAAGGAGAAAACAACGGCCAATTTGAAGGGGGACAGCTAGTACAAGCTATCCTGACAAAAGTAGTCTTCGCCTACCAAAGGCTCTGGTGGTGACGCCGTCTTGGGCTCCACGGTGACCCCCGTCTTGCTGTCCTTCTGGTCTTGGTCTCATTGCACCAATATGGAAACCTTTGCTTGATGCCTCGGTGATCCGCGCCTGCACTTGCCTCCTTATCACCAAAGAGGAAACACGGATGTTGCACACGCCGCCGCCCGCCTGGTCTCGATCGTCATGGCTTACGTCATGAGAACCTCGCGAGGTTTGCCCGGCCTTGAACTCTCCGCCCCTCATGAGCCAGCCTTGTGAGGCAGCTCCTGAGGAGGTCTTATGTCATCCGCATCGTGAGGCTTGGCCCCTCGCGAGGGTCTTGATTCCTTGTTGATGAAGATGGGTCGTATAGGCCTGCCAGCAAAGCCATGCCATGGGCCGCAGGCAGGAAAGTCTGGGGACCCCCGTTCCCAGAACGCCGATAGTAGCCCCCGGGCCCAAGGCACGCTCGGGCTTGGCTTCGAGGAGAAGCCAAGGGTCAAGTGCGGAGCATCGTGGGCCCCAATAGCTTGCGGCCTCGGTCGACGCGTGGCAGTTGATTGGACGTGGGCGTCTCCGCTTCACCATGCTGCCTCGCCAACTGCCCAACGTGACAAGTCCCTGCGACATGCAAGGAAAACCATCATTACCTGTGATAGTGGGGGGTACTGGTTGGCCTTCTCTTGGTATAAATGGGAGGGGGGCAGAGCCCCCGTTGCCCATCCTTCCGCTTCCTCTTCCGCTTCTTCTTCTTCGTTGCTGCACTCCTTGCTTGTGCAGACATGGTGCTGATCCCGAGGTTCTCGGCCGCAGAGAAGGGCAAGGCTCCCCTCAACGTGCCCGAGCTGCTCCCATCAAAGAAAAGGAGGTCTCATCGCCATGAGGTGGTCGCGAGGCCGGTGGTGTCGAGGCCTTGGTATGAGAGGCTACCTCCTGGGTACCCGCTGCCCTTGTACGCTCATGCTAACGATTCTGGAGGGAGGAGCGGTGAGCGGCGCCGCCCGCGCCAGGGCCGTGGTCGTCGTGCCGCGGAGGCGCATGTCGTCACCCTAGGGGTCCACGCCACGGACTCTTCGCACGAGTTCGTGCTGTGGGCGGCGCTGCCCCCAAGCACCTAGATATGCCTCCCGCCATTCTTTGCCGCCGAGATGCCGCCGAGGGGCCTTCTCAAACTTTGGCTACAACATGCAAACTGCGACGCCCCAGCGACTGGAGCGAAGATTGGAACCGTTGCCTCCGAGAAGATCTTCATGACCCGGGGCTAGGGTGAGATTGCCCAAGTCTGCCGTGCGAAGGGAACCCTCGCGATACACTTGGAGTATGATGGCGCCCCGTGCTGTTCTGCAAGGTCTTCGACAAGGAAGGCCACCGCCTGGAGTGCTGCCTTGAAGGAGGTCGCCAGGACGACGCTGCGGCGGGCGCGGGGCCCGCCACCGGTCTCGGTTGCAGCTCCTCCAGTGACAGCAGCCACTCCTGGTGGTCCGGCGACTCTCCTGAGCTCTTGGAGTCTCCGGAGACGAGCGATGACAGCTACGTGCCCCCAAGCTCCCGCCGAGCCCGGAGCAGGGCCGCGGCGTCCAGCCGCCGTCGCCGCTGATCTGGATGGGGTTGGCGCCGGCCTCACATGGCCCACTGTTGATGATGGCGTCAGTGATACCTGGTGCGCGTGGATAGAACCCCTAGGAATTCCTTCCCTTTTGTCAATATAGCCCTCATTATGAAGATTTGGGTGTGCATATCCTGTCGAGGCCCGGCCTCCCCTTTCCAATCCTGCGGCAGCTTGGTGCTCTACGCTGACAGGTCCCGGTCCCCAGGCAGGCTGCAGCCGTCGCTGGTATGCCAGGTTGCGTGCCTTGGTCAACGCCAGGAGGTGAGCGGCCCGATGTCCAGTAAGAGCTCCTGAGGAGCGATGCTCAAGAGGTCCCCCTTAGTGCGCAAGCAGCTGTCTTAGGATGGGAAAGGAAGAAAAAGTTTCCGCAGCAGGGCAGCGAAGGGAGTGAGCGAGGGTCTCGTGCCGCAAGCGACTGGTGGATCCAGAGCGAGAACTTATATTTGGCTGTCTGGGGTCTGCTCCTCGAGTCGTGCCAGACTCACACGCCGATCGCTGTAGTGTGGCTAGGTCTGGCCCGTGCGGGCCTCCCCCTCCCCTCCATGTCCTTCTTGGTGTTCTGCGTCCTCAGGTCCCGGTTCTCGAGCAAGCTAAGCCGCCGCTGGTATGCCAGGTCGGGTGCCGTGGTCAAGGCCAGGGGGTGAGGGCTGGAGAGCCAGTAAGAGCTCCTAAGGCGCGATGCTCAGGAGCCCCCCCTTTAACGCGCAAGTGGATCGCATGAGAGAAGAGAGAGAGTCCGTGGTACCGCCTGCTATGGCCCTCATGAAGTTCCGGCAAGTTAGCGCAAGGAAGGGCACCAGTTGCCGTGGTGATTGCTGGTTTGCTGATGGCACGTGAGAGGGGACTCCCTACCGCGGAGAGCCCCCGAGGCGTGTACAGCCCCGCCCTGACACATGGCTTGCACGGCAGGGCTAGACGAGGTGTGTCTGGACACTCGTGAGCCGACGCGGGACTCACGAGGCCCTACCTTAAGGAGGGTTGTGCGTGGTCTTGGTTCTTGTTTGCTGTCTTGGTCCTGCGAAATGGTTAGACAACGTGAAGGGTCCTAAAGAAAGATGGCCGGCGCGCGGCTCCCATGGTGGGTGACAATCAAGCAGGCGATAGTCATAGATAGATTAAGCATGGAAAGCAACCTAGCTCAGGTAAATGCAGGGAAGATACATGCCACTGGGTCCGGCTGTCAGGACCCCGACTCAATGCCACATCGATCTAGCATGTAACACCTCATATCACTTTGCGGCCTCACGCACGGTATCCCCACGGGTGTCGCCTTACCTTTGCCCGGAACCGTTTGCGCCTTTTGGCACACGTATATGACGGTGTCGCTAGCATCCATATGATAAGGAGCCCGGGCTGACATGGCTAGTCGTAAACCCAAAGTGGCACCAACTTACAGGGACAGGCATCCATGACCCAGCATCGAACGTGTCGGTCATCAGCGAGTGAATCCAGGCTGTAGCACTGGGCTAACAGGACTCCGGTGAACCGGGCTGTAGCGGGCTAGCAGGACTCCGGTATTCATCGCGTGACATTTCCCCGAAGGGACAGACACAGGATCGAGGAAGGACACATGCCGGCCAACCTAAGTGTTCCGGAGCAGTAGCAAGCTACCAGGGCTCAGTGGAAGCACTAGGAGACATTTCCCGGTAAGAGAGTCTACTATGGATAAACAACTAGATAGTCAGATCCCACACATAGCAATACACATTACACGTACGCATAACATGCAAGTATGTGCTGTACAACATGGCATCACAGCATAACTCAACAACTCAAATACATAAAGGCTCAGAAGAGCCATCATAGCATTTATTGCAAACAGGGGTCACAAGACCCATCATACAGAGCATACAAGCAACAAGCGGAAGCATTACATGTCTGGGTACAGACATCTATAAATGAAAAAGGCTGAAAGCCTGACTATCTACAACGTCCGATCAAGATCGTAGCTGAGGTACAAGCTACTTGTCGAAGTCCATGAGAACACTAGTAAGACCGAAGTCTCCGCTGCAAAACATAAATAGAGCAACATGAGTACAAAGGTACTCAGCAAGACTTACATCAGATCCTACCATACATGCATTTGTGTCAAGGGGGTAATGTGGAGTTTAGTTGCAGCAAGCCAGCTTTGACTCTGTGGCTATCCTGTTCTACGACTACCAGAAACTCTTGAGGTGATATGGCGCACACGAGTCCACTAATCACCACACAATACACTACTATGGATCCATCCCCGTCTCCCTACGAGAAGGCCATCCATAGCATTCACACTTATCTTGAGCATTTTAGGGTATCCACTTCAAGTTGTCTATGTACCATGTAAGCATCCAAGAAGTCCATAACCGCGGACTCGGCTATTCGAATAGATCATGTTAACCCTGCAGGGGTGTACTTCTTCACACACGCTCTCGCCACTTACCGCCATGTACACATCATGTATCTCGGCAACCTTCAAGCGGAAGCCTGGCGAGGGTGTCGGCCACGACCTGACTAACCACACAAGACTCTAGCCCAGGTTTATCGCCTATTCGGGTTCCATCCGCAAGGAGATCCGGCCGGGGTGTCGCTCACGGCCCCAAACGATGTGAGCAGGGTTCCCAAGCCCACCATCCGGGTGCCACTTGGTACACCGTGCCACGTGTGCCTAGTCTGTCCCAAGCCCACCCTGCCGGGTGCCACTTGGTAGAAAAATAGCACTACCTACAAACACCAGAAACTAGTTGCGACTCCTGGACAGAGACCAAGTTGGTTAATAAGTCGAGAGGGGTCGAGTTACCGGAACCCAATGTGTGGTAGTATCGAGTCATTGGACAACATACATAGAACTCAGTGCTTAAGGACGGTTCCAGTGAGACAACCCACCATGTACTCCTACATGGCCTCTCACCGCTACCTTTACCAAATCGTATTCACACACTTCACTCTCAGCATCAGAACATATCGTGACACTCCAATTCATTCCCAATGAATCAGACCTGACACAACTCTAAGCAATAGCAGGCATAGCATGGTAGGAACACATCAGTGGCTTCAATCAACTCCTACACATGCTAGTGGGTTTCAACTATTTACTGTGGCAATGACAGGTCATGCAGAGGAATGGGTTCAACTACCGCAGCACAAAGTAGCAGATGAATCGTTGTTGTCCTAATGCAATAACTGAGAGCAGGAGCGAGAGAGTAGGGTTTTATCGAAATGAACAAGGGGGTTTGCTTGCCTGGTAAATCAACAGAGGAGGCACTGCTTCACAGACAGGTACTCTGGAACAGCTCCGGAGCAGGACCTATCGAGAAGGAACGGTGCCGGCAATCAATACACAATCATATGCAACAATATGATGCATGAACATGGCATGTAGATGTGATGCTGTTTGAGCTAATGCAACTAGTAATCATTTGGTTTGAAGTCCATTTGAACCAAAGGTTCAAATGCATCTCCAAATTAAGCTCCTATATATGCCATAATGTGTTTTCTCATATTCAGCATGTATAAGTTGGTTTATCATGCATGAAACTAGTACAGATGGAAAGATTGCATTTTTCTGATAATTTTTCATATATAAATTATTTTAATCTGAGCTACGGTTGAATTGTTATGAATTTTTGAAGTTTAAAACAATTTCTGGAATTTTCTGATTAAATTTAAATCCAGAAATCATATATTGCGTCAGCATTGAGTAAGCATGACGTCAGCAGTCAACTGCGGCTGATGGGGTCAAACCTGACGTGTGGGGCCCACACGTCAGTGACAGGGGGTTAAACAGGGGGTTAATTTAATCCTAATTAAAAGTTAGTGGCGCTGGGGCCCACTGTCAGCCACAGGGGGGGTTAATTAAGCGGTGATTAGCACTAAGCTAATCACCTGACGGGCCGGGCCCACATGGCAGGGCTCAGGCGACGGGGCTCACCGCCGGTGACCTCTGGACGCGGCGGCGTCCGCGGAACAGGCCACGGGGGCGGCGTCGGAGAGCACCGGGGCGTAGCCCGGGCTCTCGCGCATCTGGTGGGGCAGGTGGAAGGAGCGGGGGAGGCCGGAGCTCGCCGGAGCAAAGCTCGCGGCGGCGGCCGGAGCTCGGCTTCGAGCGGGAACGGGCTGCGGGGCACGGGGAGGCCACCTGAGGGGCTCGGCGGCACCCTCGTGGCACTGGGAGCGCGATGGGATGCTCGGTTTGGGCGGAGGCGGGCCGAGACGGCGACGGCGACATGGACGGCGGCGAGAGGCTTCGGCCGTGGTGGGGAACGGCGCTACGGCGCGGAAACGAGGGGGAGAAGAGAGGGGAACGGTGGCGGAGCTCACCGCGGATCCAACGGCGTCGTCGGCGAGCTCGGGGAAGGCTTGGGGCAGCCGGAGCGACGACGGCGATCTCGTCGGCCGGAGCTTGAAGACGACGGCGATTGCGATGAAGCGGAGCTCGCCCGGGTTGCTTGCTCGGTGAGGAGGGAGAGGGGGTCGCGGCGGAGCTCGGGAACTCTACGGAGGGGCGAGGGGACGGCGGGGAGCGCGTCGGTGGTGAGCTGCGGCGGCGGCAGTGCTTCGGTGAGAGAGAGAGAGAGCAGGGGGGGAGAAGGAGGGCGAGGGAGAGTGCGAGAGAGGTCGGGGTGGCTGCGTGGCGTCGTCCGGCGTTCCAGGGCGACGAGGAGGGCGCCAGGCAAGCAGGGAGACTGGTGGCGTGGCGCGGTGGCGCGCGCGCGCGCCGGGCACGCTCCCCTCCCTCTGTCGAGGACGAAGACGACAGAGGAGGAGGCGGGCTGGGCCGCCTGCTGGCTGGGCCGGCCTGCTGCTGCTGGGCCAGAGGCGCCAGGCAGAAGCCCAGGTAAGGTTTTCCTGTTTTATTTCTTTTTCTAAATTTTCTGACATTTGTTTTGATTTAATAAAATACTAAATCAATTTATTACCTTATGCCAATTTTTGCAGGAGCTAGATATATTATTCCAGAGCTCCTTTATAAATGGCATAATTTTTGGACCATATTTCATATATATAACAATATATATCCAAAGCAAATAATTATCGGATTAATCCAAATGGCCAAAATTAAATATCCATGAGCTCCTAAAAATATTGGTTTGATTTTTATCTCTGTCCAATATTTTCAGAGGGCAACATGAGCATTTTCTTGGACCCTTTTGGAGAAATTTTTATTTGGGTCATTTTCAAAAATGATTCTGAGGGTTCCACCAATCCTCATTTCAAATTTAAATGAGATTTAAACATGATGCACAAATGGCTAGCTAGTCTAGGTCATACCAGACTAGGGATGTGACAACTCGCCCCCACTTGAAAAATCTCGTCCCGAGATTCAGGGGTCGACGGAAAGAAAGCGGGGTACTCCAGTCGAAGACGATCTTCTCGCTCCCAAGTAGCTTCTCTCTCGGAATGATGAGACCACTGAACTTTGAGAAACTTGATGTTCTGACGTCGGGTAACACGCTCTGCTTGATCAAGAATGCGAACCGGGTACTCTCGGTATGTGAGGTTATCTTGGAGATCAAGCGTTTCGTGGTCCACTCCGCGGATAGGATCCGAGAAGCAACGCCTGAGTTGAGAGACGTGGAAGACATCATGAACTCGAGAAAGATGTGGGTGTAGTTCCAATTGGTAGGCAACCTCTCCTCGTTTGGCGAGAATACGAAAAGGACCAATGTAACGAGGAGCCAACTTGCCCTTGATACCGAAACGATGGGTACCCTTCAAGGGAGTAACCCGAAGGTAGGCCTTTTCACCAACTTCATAAGTCATATCCTTATGATGACGATCATACTGACTCTTTTGACGAGACTGGGCCGTTTTCAAATTCTCACGAATGATGCGAACTTGCTCTTCTGCCTCCTGGATCATGTCCGGTCCAAAGAATTGTCTTTCACCGGTTTCTGACCAGTTCAAAGGTGTTCGACATCTTCGTCCATAGAGAACCTCAAAAGGAGCTTTCTTGAGGCTGGATTGGTAGCTATTGTTATAAGCAAACTCGGCGAAAGGAAGACATTTCTCCCAATCCATACCGAATGAGATAACGCAAGCTCTGAGCATGTCTTCGAGAATTTGATTGACCCGTTCCACCTGACCACTCGACTGAGGGTGGAAAGCGGTACTGAAGGAAAGATGGGTTCCCATGGCAGTTTGGAAACTCTCCCAGAAATGAGAAGTGAAAAGACTGCCACGGTCTGAATTGATCTCTAGTGGAACACCATGAAGTGACACTATTCGAGAAATGTATAAGTCAGCAAGCTGACTAGCAGTGATACTCTCTCGAACAGGAAGGAAGTGAGCCACTTTGGAAAGACGATCAACGACTACGAAGATAGCGTTATTCCCTCTCTTGGTCCTGGGAAAGCCGGTGATGAAGTCCATACCAACTTTATCCCATTTCCATTCAGGAATAGCTAAAGGCTGAAGGGTGCCAGCAGGCCTTTGATGCTCTGCCTTAACGCGACGACAAACGTCACAGTTAGCAATAAACTGAGCGATTTCTCTCTTCATCCTGGTCCACCAGAACTTCTGGCGTAGGTCCTGATACATCTTAGTACTACCGGGATGAATCGTGAGAGGAGATTCATGCGCCTCCTTAAGAATCAATTGTCGAAGATGTTGCTTCTTGGGGACCACCAGGCGGTTCCCAAAGAAAACAACACCTCGATCATCTATAGAGAAACTACCAGCAATACCCTTGGCAATGTTTCTCTTGATCCGGGTAATCCCCGTATCATGCTTCTGGGCTTCTATGATAAGATCCACAAGGGTAGGTTTCGCCACCAAGGTAGAAAGGAATCCGTGAGGAGCAATGTGAAGATTAAGCTTACAGAATTCCTCATGGAGAAGTGGTTGGCCTTGCTGCAACATGAGATTGTTGCAATAGGATTTACGGCTTAGAGCATCAGCCATGACATTGGCTTTGCCTGGGGTGTAGGTAATCCCTAGATCATAATCTGTGATCAACTCCAACCAACGTCTTTGCCTAAGGTTCAGATCTGGTTGGGTGAAGATATACTTGAGACTCTGGTGATCGGTGTAGATCTCGCAACGTTTACCAAGAAGGTAATGTCGCCAGGTCTTGAGTGCATAGACTACGGCTGCAAGCTCTAGATCATGTGTAGGATAATTATCCTCATGTGGATGCAACTGTCGAGATGCATAGGCAATCACATGACGATCCTGCATAAGAATGCAACCTAGTCCCTGTCGTGAGGCGTCGCAGTAGATAATAAAGTCTTTAGTGAAATCCGGTGGCACAAGTATGGGAGCAGAAGTCAGGCGTCTTTTCAGTTCCTGAAAACTGTGTTCACACTGTGGGGACCACTCAAACTTTTTATCTTTCTTGAGAAGTTCCGTGAGGGGTTTGGCTACTTTGGAGAAGTTTTCAACAAAGCGGCGACAATAGCTGGCTAGACCAAGGAAACTCCTAACTTGTTTGACTGTTTCAGGTGGAGTCCAATCGAGAACGGCCTTGACTCTCTCGGGATTGACAGCAATGCCCTTACCAGAGATTACGTGGCCTAGGTAGGTCACTTCTGGCAACCAAAATTCACACTTGGAGAACTTGGCATAAAGGCGGTGCTCTCTGAGTTTTTCTAAACAAGTCTAAGATGTTCGGCATGCTCTTTCTCGTTCTTCGAGTAAATAAGAATATCATCAAGGTAAACCACGACGAACTTAGCTAAGTACTCCATGAAGATCGAGTTCATCAAGCGGGAGAATGTAGCTGGAGCGTTAGTTAGACCAAAGGACATGATGGTGTACTCGTACTGGCCATAACGAGTGACAAAAGCTGTCTTGGGAATGTCCCCGTTTCTGATCTTAATTTGGTGGTATCCTAACCTCAAATCCATCTTGGAGAAGACTGAGGATCCAGCGAGCTGATCATACAGGTCGTTGATCCTGGGGAGCGGATACTTGTTCTTTATCGTGACCAAATTAACGGGACGATAATCTACAACCATCCGGTCCGTACCATCCTTCTTCTTAACAAAGAGGACGGGGCAAGCCCAAGGAGAAGAACTAGGACGGATGAAACCCTTTTGCAAGGACTCATCAAGTTGCTTCTTAAGCTCGGCTAGTTCTAAGGGTGCCATCTTGTAAGGTCTCCTAGAGATTGGAGCTGTTCCTGGGATAAGATCTATGACGAACTCTACATCTCTGTCAGGTGGAACACCTGGCAGTTCCTCTGGAAAGACATCCGGAAAGTCACGGACTACCGGGATATCTCCAAGGTCTGGAAGAGGGCTGGCATTGAGAGAATAGAGCTGACGCTTTGCAACTCTAGTGGAGACAGTGACTATCTTGCCAGATGGGTGTGTAAGCTGAACAGATCTGGTGTAACAATCAATCTTGGCATGATGAGCTGTCATCCAGTCCATACCCAAGATGATGTTAATATCTGAGGACTTGAGGGCTACAAGTGATGCAAGGAATACAAGTCTGTCAACAAGGATTTCATTACCATGGCTTACACTAGAGGTTTGCCATTTGGATCCAGGAGTTTGGATGACTAGCGGAGTTGGCATATCACAAAATGACATGTTGTGCAAGTTAGCATAGCTTTCAGAAATGAAGGAGTGAGATGCTCCAGTATCGAATAGAACTGATGCTGGGTGACAATTGACAAGGAGTGTACCAAGAACGACATCCGGATCATCATGAGCGTCTTTAGCTGAGACGTGATGCACACGTCCACGTTCAGTGGGGGCTGACTTAACACTGATCATCTTGCGTGATGGCTTAACACAGCCAACAGTCTTCTCGGGCTGGGGTGGAGCATAACTAGTCTGAGAGCAGTCACGTGCATAGTGTCCTGGCTTCCCGCATGTGAAGCAAGTCCCTGAGATTGGACGTGGACCCGCACTGACAAGCGGTCTACCAGTAGGCCTGGGTGGAACATATGACTGAGCTAGGGAAGACACCACATGGAATGGCCTCGGTGTATATCCGGAAGGAAGAGCGGAGTTTGGAACCCAAATCCGGCGCTTCTGGGAACTAGAGCCAGAGGAAGATCCCAAATTACGGGTGTGCTTACGAGACTCCTCGTAAGTGAGCTGAGCTGTCTCTGCATTGATGGCCTTGTTCACAAGGGCTTGGAATGTATCACAATGATGTAGGTGGAGATCACGACGCAACTTGGGGTTGAGACCCTTTCGGAACCTAGCCTGCTTCTTGGCGTCCGTGGACACTTCTTCTGTGGCATAACGGGCGAGGTTCTCGAACTCTCTGCTGTAAGAATCAACAGCCATCTTATTCTGGATGAGACTACAGAACTCTTCTCTCTTGCGATCGATGAGGGCCTGGGGAATGTGATGCTCGCGAAAAGCCTCAGTGAAATCCTTCCAGGTAGGAATCTGGCCAGCTGGAAACAAAGCCTCATAGTTCTGCCACCAAAGACTAGCAGGACCTACCAGGTGGTATGCGGCATAAGTGACCTTGTCATCTTCAGCTACGTTCGCAGAACGCAGCTTATGAGTGATGCTACGGAGCCAGTCATCTGCATCGAGTGGCTCGATGGAATGATGAAAGGTGGGGGGTGCAAACGAATGAAGTCATGAATGGTAGCAGACCCTTTGAACTGATGTGCGGTGTTCTCTTTGATACGTGCCAACAAACGGTTAGACTCACGCTTGTTCCTCTCCATTTCTAACATGAACTCTGCCAATGAAGGCTGGTCGGGAGGATCCTCATCCCTAGCATCTCCATGGTTCTGGCCACGAACAATAGAACTTGATGACATCCTGAGAAACGAAACCCAGGGATGAAATCAACATTAACTATAGACTGTAGAATGTAGGACAAGGAATTAGTATCTCTCGAACTCCTGGGAAAATTCCGGCAGCATAACGGCAGTAAAATGCTCAGAATGAGACATCCTACTAGAAATGGGGTGGTAACATACTCATCATCATCACTCAAGGTTCTGAGATAGTACTAAACAGACTACACCGGAAGTACTCGAAAACTGGGGTATGACTCTGATCAACCAATCCTAAGGGACTACGGAGTAGTAACACGTGATCCTGATAGACGGAAGAGAAGCCTAGTTCCTTAATCCCGTCGGAAAGATAGGATGACTCAGATCAGAAGGTCATGAGGTATAAGGAGTAAAAAGAGCCTTACGTTCCAACCCACAATCAATTCCCTTACATAACTAAAGATTTTCTATACTCAACTTCGACCGGTTTGGCTTGGTAATCCTACAGGCAGTCAGGCTCTGATACCAACGCTGTCAGGACCCCGACTCAATGCCACATCGATCTAGCATGTAACACCTCATATCACTTTGCGGCCTCACGCACGGTATCCCCACGGGTGTCGCCTTACCTTTGCCCGGAACCGTTTGCGCCTTTTGGCACACGTATATGACGGTGTCGCTAGCATCCATATGATAAGGAGCCCGGGCTGACATGGCTAGTCGTAAACCCAAAGTGGCACCAACTTACAGGGACAGGCATCCATGACCCAGCATCGAACGTGTCGGTCATCAGCGAGTGAATCCAGGCTGTAGCACTGGGCTAACAGGACTCCGGTGAACCGGGCTGTAGCGGGCTAGCAGGACTCCGGTATTCATCGCGTGACATTTCCCCGAAGGGACAGACACAGGATCGAGGAAGGACACATGCCGGCCAACCTAAGTGTTCCGGAGCAGTAGCAAGCTACCAGGGCTCAGTGGAAGCACTAGGAGACATTTCCCGGTAAGAGAGTCTACTATGGATAAACAACTAGATAGTCAGATCCCACACATAGCAATACACATTACACGTACGCATAACATGCAAGTATGTGCTGTACAACATGGCATCACAGCATAACTCAACAACTCAAATAGATAAAGGCTCAGAAGAGCCATCATAGCATTTATTGCAAACAGGGGTCACAAGACCCATCATACAGAGCATACAAGCAACAAGCGGAAGCATTACATGTCTGGGTACAGACATCTATCAAATGAAAAAGGCTGAAAGCCTGACTATCTACAACGTCCGATCAAGATCGTAGCTGAGGTACAAGCTACTTGTCGAAGTCCATGAGAACACTAGTAAGACCGAAGTCTCCGCTGCAAAACATAAATAGAGCAACATGAGTACAAAGGTACTCAGCAAGACTTACATCAGATCCTACCATACATGCATTTGTGTCAAGGGGGTAATGTGGAGTTTAGTTGCAGCAAGCCAGCTTTGACTCTGTGGCTATCCTGTTCTACGACTACCAGAAACTCTTGAGGTGATATGGCGCACACGAGTCCACTAATCACCACACAATACACTACTATGGATCCATCCCCGTCTCCCTACGAGAAGGCCATCCATAGCATTCACACTTATCTTGAGCATTTTAGGGTATCCACTTCAAGTTGTCTATGTACCATGTAAGCATCCAAGAAGTCCATATCCGCGGACTCGGCTATTCGAATAGATCATGTTAACCCTGCAGGGGTGTACTTCTTCACACACGCTCTCGCCACTTACCGCCATGTACACATCATGTATCTCGGCAACCTTCAAGCGGAAGCCTGGCGAGGGTGTCGGCCACGACCTGACTAACCACACAAGACTCTAGCCCAGGTTTATCGCCTATTCGGGTTCCATCCGCAAGGAGATCCGGCCGGGGTGTCGCTCACGGCCCCAAACGATGTGAGCAGGGTTCCCAAGCCCACCATCCGGGTGCCACTTGGTACACCGTGCCACGTGTGCCTAGTCTGTCCCAAGCCCACCCTGCCGGGTGCCACTTGGTAGAAAAATAGCACTACCTACAAACACCAGAAACTAGTTGCGACTCTTGGACAGAGACCAAGTTGGTTAATAAGTCGAGAGGGGTCGAGTTACCGGAACCCAATGTGTGGTAGTATCGAGTCATTGGACAACATACATAGAACTCAGTGCTTAAGGACGGTTCCAGTGAGACAACCCACCATGTACTCCTACATGGCCTCTCACCTCTACTTTTACCAAATCGTATTCACACACTTCACTCCCAGCATCAGAACATATCGTGACACTCCAATTCATTCCCAATGAATCAGACCTGACACAACTCTAAGCAATAGCAGGCATAGCATGGTAGGAACACATCAGTGGCTTCAATCAACTCCTACACATGCTAGTGGGTTTCAACTATTTACTGTGGCAATGACAGGTCATGCAGAGGAATGGGTTCAACTACCGCAGCACAAAGTAGCAGATGAATCGTTGTTGTCCTAATGCAACAACTGAGAGCAGGAGCGAGAGAGTAGGGTTTTATCAAAATGAACAAGGGGGTTTGTTTGCCTGGTAAATCAACAGAGGGGGCACTGCTTCACAGACAGGTACTCTGGAACAGCTCCGGAGCAGG
Source organism: Triticum aestivum (assembly GCF_018294505.1). Taxonomy (NCBI): domain Eukaryota; kingdom Viridiplantae; phylum Streptophyta; class Magnoliopsida; order Poales; family Poaceae; genus Triticum; species Triticum aestivum. The sequence continues at coordinate 426,391,309 of NC_057794.1, read as the reverse complement.
ACCTATCGAGAAGGAACGGTGCCGGCAATCAATACACAATCATATGCAACAATATGATGCATGAACATGGCATGTAGATGTGATGCTGTTTGAGCTAATGCAACTAGTAATCATTTGGTTTGAAGTCCATTTGAACCAAAGGTTCAAATGCATCTCCAAATTAAGCTCCTATATATGCCATAATGTGTTTTCTCATATTCAGCATGTATAAGTTGGTTTATCATGCATGAAACTAGTACAGATGGAAAGATTGCATTTTTCTGATAATTTTTCATATATAAATTATTTTAATCTGAGCTACGGTTGAATTGTTATGAATTTTTGAAGTTTAAAACAATTTCTGGAATTTTCTGATTAAATTTAAATCCAGAAATCATATATTGCGTCAGCATTGAGTAAGCATGACGTCAGCAGTCAACTGCGGCTGATGGGGTCAAACCTGACGTGTGGGGCCCACACGTCAGTGACAGGGGGGTTAAACAGGGGGTTAATTTAATCCTAATTAAAAGTTAGTGGCGCTGGGGCCCACTGTCAGCCACAGGGGGGTTAATTAAGCGGTGATTAGCACTAAGCTAATCACCTGACGGGCCGGGCCCACATGGCAGGGCTCAGGCGACGGGGCTCACCGCCGGTGACCTCTGGACGCGGCGGCGTCCGCGGAACAGGCCACGGGGGCGGCGTCGGAGAGCACCGGGGCGTAGCCCGGGCTCTCGCGCATCTGGTGGGGCAGGTGGAAGGAGCGGGGGAGGCCGGAGCTCGCCGGAGCAAAGCTCGCGGCGGCGGCCGGAGCTCGGCTTCGAGCGGGAACGGGCTGCGGGGCATGGGGAGGCCACCTGAGGGGCTCGGCGGCACCCTCGTGGCACTGGGAGCGCGATGGGATGCTCGGTTTGGGCGGAGGCGGGCCGAGACGGCGACGGCGACATGGACGGCGGCGAGATGCTTCGGCCGTGGTGGGGAACGGCGCTACGGCGCGGAAATGAGGGGGAGAAGAGAGGGGAACGGTGGCGGAGCTCACCGCGGATCCAACGGCGTCGTCGGCGAGCTCGGGGAAGGCTTGGGGCAGCCGGAGCGACGACGGCGATCTCGTCGGCCGGAGCTTGAAGACGACGGCGATTGCGATGAAGCGGAGCTCGACCGGGTTGCTTGCTCGGTGAGGAGGGAGAGGGGGTCGCGGCGGAGCTCGGGAACTCTACGGAGGGGCGAGGGGACGGCGGGGAGCGCGTCGGTGGTGAGCTGCGGCGGCGGCAGTGCTTCGGTGAGAGAGAGAGAGAGCAGGGCGGGGAGAAGGAGGGCGAGGGAGAGTGCGAGAGAGGTCGAGGTGGCTACGTGGCGTCGTCCGGCGTTTCAGGGCGACGAGGAGGGCGCCAGGCAAGCAGGGAGACTGGTGGCGTGGCGCGGTGGCGCGCGCGCGCGCGCCGGGCACGCTCCCCTCCCTCTGTCGAGGACGAAGACGACAGAGGAGGAGGCGGGCTGGGCCGCCTGCTGGCTGGGCCGGCCTGCTGCTGCTGGGCCAGAGGCGCCAGGCAGAAGCCCAGGTAAGGTTTTCCTGTTTTATTTCTTTTTCTAAATTTTCTGACATTTGTTTTAATTTAATAAAATACTAAATCAATTTATTACCTTATGCCAATTTTTGCAGGAGCTAATATATATCCAAAGCAAATAATTATCGGATTAATCCAAATGGCCAAAATTAAATATCCATGAGCTCCTAAAAATATTGGTTTGATTTTTATCTCTGTCCAATATTTTCAGAGGGCAACATGAGCATTTTCTTGGACCCTTTTGGAGAAATTTTTATTTGGGTCATTTTCAAAAATGATTCTGAGGCTTCCACCAATCCTCATTTCAAATTTAAATGAGATTTAAACATGATGCACAAATGGCTAGCTAGTCTAGGTCATACCAGACTAGGGATGTGACACCGGCCGAGCGGCTTGAGGATGATGCAGCCCGAGGGGCACCCCCAATAGGGTAAGCTTAAAGACATAAAAGGAAAGATACATGCCACAGGGATGGACCCACGCGGCGTGGGAATGATGCAGCCCTAGGGGCGCTCCCAGCTGAATGAACTTTGTAAAATGTCACCTGGTTCTGTTGATGAAGGAGAGTTGGGGTAGCTGAAGGCGTGTGGCAAAGGGGCTGCCCCTCATGAGCCACCGGGGCCATCAGCATCGGAAGGCTCTGGGGGTCCAGGAGGTTCCTTGAGGACCGTCTTCATCTCCGTCAGTATAGCATGGTGCCTGGCCTCCTGAGCCGCTAGGATGCTCCGCAGGTTGTGTTGATAGGTGGACGCCACGCTGGACAGGCCAAAGGGCAGGCGAACGTAGCTGTGAGGTGGGCCCTCGCAGCGTCCCACGCGCGAAGGCTAGAGAAGTTGCTGAGAAGCGGCCCGATTGAGCCCTGGAACATCGATGCAGAAACGCAGCCCAACATCCTCGCCTAGATGGGAGGCTACGCCTGGTGAGCGGCAGCCACCATGCATGGCCCTTGCGTCTTGCAGTTCCTGAGTGGTCTTGGTGATGAACTCCTTGTCGGATGTGGGGTTCCGGCAAACCCTTAAGGTTCGAACACTAGGGTGCGCGCGAAATCTTTTCCTCCCAGTGATCTACGCCCTAGCTCTCTAAGATCTCGCGGATGAACTCAACGAACTCGCAACACAGAAAGACACAAGATTTATACTGGTTTGAGCCACCGTTGTGGTGTAATACCCTACTCCAGTGTGGTGGTGGTGGATTGCCTCCAGGCCAAATGATGAACAATACAAGGGGAAGAACAGCCTCCTGAGGTTGAGGTGTTCTTGTGCTTGGCTAACTTGTGTGGTTCTGGATGGTCTAAAAATGGTCCGCCTTGCCTATGGTGGTGGCTAGTCCTACTTATAGAGACCCTGGTCCTCTTCCCAAATATTGAGCGGGAAGGGAGCTAACAACGGCGGGCAAATTTGAAGGGGGGAAGCTAGTACAAGCTATCCTGACAAAGGAGGTCTCCGCCTGCGAAAGGCTCTAGTGGTGACACCATCTTGGGCTCCATGATGACCTCCATCTTGCCGTCCTTCTGGCCCTGGTCTTGTTGCACCGATATGGCAACCTTTGCCTGATGCCTCGATACTCCTCGCCTGCGCAGGCCTCCTTAGCACCAAATAGGAAACAAGGATGATGTGCGCGCTGGTGCCCGCCTAGTGCCGATCGTCATGGCTCACGTCCCGAGAGCCTCGTGAGGTTTGCCTCACCTTGATATCTCTGCTCCTCGTGAGCTTGCCCGACTAGGCCACTCCAGAGGAGGTCTTGTGTCGTCCGCCTCGCGAGGCTTGGCCCCTCGCGAGGGTCTGGGATGCCTTGTTGATGAAGTTGGGCCATACGGCCTGCTAGCTTAGCCACGCAGCGGGCCGCAGGTAGGCAAGTCTGGGGACCCCCATTCCCAGAACGCCGACACTAGGCCCCGGGCCCAAGGTGCGCTCGGGCTTGGCTTCGCGGCGAAGCCAAGGGTCAAGTACGAAGCACCGCGGGCCCCCAAAAGCCTGCGGCCTCGGTTGACGCATGGCGGTTGATTGGATGTGGGCGTCTCCGCTTCCCCACGCTGCCTCGGTAACTGCACGACTTGACAAGTCCCTGTGAAGAATCATGAAGTGCCCTGTGGGGGCATATAATGGTCTGTAATGTCTTTTGTGCTTATTTGCCCTGTCATGAAGATTTGGTGAATGCGCGTCCCATTAAGGCTCGGTCCCCCTTTCTTTCCTCGCGATGGCTTGTTGCTCTACGCCGATAGGTCCCGGTCCCCAGGCAAGCTACAGTCGTTGCTGGTATGCCAGGTCGCTTGCCGTGGTCAAGGCCAGGAGGTGTGCGGCCCGAGGTCCAGTAAAAGCCCCTGAGGCGCGATGCTCAGGAGGTCCCCTTTAGCGGTCAAGCAGCCACGGTAAGGGAAGAAAGGGAGTTGACGTGGCCGCAACGAGGTCACGGCAAGGCGTGGGTGACCATAAGGCTCAGACATTTAGCCGATCCGAGTGAGAGACTTATCTTGTGAACTTCGTGGCGATTCCTGACGTTGTGTTAGGGTCGCGCACCAACTTGTGCAGCATAGCTAGGCCGGCCCACACGTGTTTCCCTCTTTCCATACTCTCCTTAGTGCTCTGCATCCTCAGGTCCCGGCCCTCGAGCGAGCTCAGCCGCCGCTGGTATGCCAGGTCGCGATGCCGTGGTCAAGGCCAGGGGGTGAGGGTTGGAGAGCCAGTAAGAGATCCTAAGTCGCGATGCTCAGGAGCCCCCCTTTTAACGTGCAAGCGAAGTGCACGAGAGAAAAGGAGACACGTGGCGCCGCCTGCTATCCTCCCCGCGGGGTCCCTGTGAACAGGCACAAGAAGAACATGGTTTGCTGTTACTACCACCTGCCTGCCACTGGTTGGTCCGGATGAAGTGAAGGCACTGAGGACCTGCTGAGGTGACGTGCGCGGGGCGTGCCGCGAGCCAGAGCTCGACCGCTCAGATTTGTCAACGTGGCAAGTACAGACCCATGCACCAGTGCCGTGCCTGTGAGGAGGCCCCGTGGGACGCGATGATCGAGCAGGTGATAACCTTAGGCAGGTTAAGCAGGGAAAGCATATCAGCTTGGGTAAATGCAGGAAGATACATGCCACTAGGTACGGCCCGAGTGGCTTGGGGATGATGCAGCCCGAGGGGCGCCCCCAGCAAGGCAAGCTAAAAGACATGAGCCAAAAGGAATACATACCACAGGGACGGACCCACGCGGCTTGGGAATAATGCAGCCCAAGGGGCGCTCCCAGCTTAAACGAGCTTGTGGCGAGGAGTGTGGCCCACGCCTCCATGGGAGCATGGCATGCATGGTACGAAGAACCGGTCGGGGTCAGCGATGGAGTGGCGGTGCGGCCGTCCTGCCGTACAGAAGGATGCAGCGAAGACGCTTGCTGCTCGTTCCCCACCAGGCCGGTGGCAGCATTGGCGGCGGGAGATGGAGAACGACGAGGTGGCCCGCCGATGGGGGCCGTCTGAGCAATGCGGGCGGTGAGGGCAGCTGGACGCTCAGCTCGAGCACAGCGAGCGTCCGCCATGGAGACAATGGAGCGACGGAGCGACGAACTGATGGAAGGGAAGCTACGGCGCACCCCTACCTGGCGCGCCAAATGTCGGATGTGGGGTTCCGGCAAACCATTAAGGTTCAAACACTGGGGTGCGCGCGAAGTCTTTTCCTCCCATCGATCTACCCCTAGCTCGCTAATATCTCGTGGACGAACTCGCAACACAGAAAGACACAAGATTTATACTGGTTCAGGCCACCGTTGTGGTGTAATACCCTACTCCCGTGTGGTGGTGGTGGATTGCCTCCAGGGCTGATGATGAACAATACAAGGGGAAGAACAGCCACCTGAGGTTGAGGTGTTCTTGTGCTTGGCTAACTTGTGTGGTTCTGGATGGTCTAAAAATGGTCCTCCTTGCCTATGGTGGTGGCTAGTCCTACTTATAGAGGCCTTGGTCCTCTTCCCAAATATTGAGAGGGAAGGGAGCCAACAATGGCGGGCAAATTTGAAGGGGGACAGCTAGTACAAGCTATCCTGACAAAGGCGGTCTCCGCCTGCAAAAGGCTCTAGTGGTGACGCCATCTTGGGCTCCATGATGACCTCCGTCTTGCGGTCCTTCTGGTCCTGGTCTTGTTGCACCGATATGGCAACCTTTTCCTAATGCCTTGGTACTCCTTGCCTGCGTAGGCCTTTTTAGCACCAAAGAGGAAACAAGGACGATGCGCACGCTGGCGCCTGCCTGGCGCCCACCTGGTGCCGATCGTCATGTCTCACGTCATGAGAGCCTCGTGAGGTTTTGCCTCGCCTTGATATCTCCCCTCCTTGTGAGCTTTCCCGACTAGGCCACTCCAGAGGAGGTCTTGTGTCGTCCGCCTCGCGAGGCTTGGCCCCTCACGAGGGTCTTGGATGCCTTGTTGATGAAGATAGGCCGTACGGCCTGCTGGCTTAGCCACGCAGCAGGCCGCAGGCAGGCAAGTCTGGGACCCCCGTTCCCAGAACACCGACACTCCTGATCGGTGGGCACTCCTTGCCCAATGTTCTCCTGGGGGAAATGTGTCGCAAAGCATGCCTCCAAGTGGTGCCCAAGCGCCTCCCTCATCATGTTGGCAAGGTCTAAGGCCATCCAAAATAGAGCCCCCGAGCCCTGCCCGAGAGTGGCGCTGGGCACACTTTCCTATGCGATGGAGGGAGACGCCCGACGTGCAGGCGCCGATCCTGATGAGGCACCTCTTGCCTGAGGCACTGCTTGGCGCAGCTGCTTCTTCTTATTCTTGGGGGTGGCCTCAGGGGGGCGCTCGCCCTGACTGTCGGGTTCGTCGATTGCTGCAGCTTGGAAGGCACACTCAAGGGAGCACACCACGTCTCTTTCTTCGTGACATCTTGAGGACATTGTAGCCGTGATGGGTCACCTCCATGAACTTGGCCAGGGCTGGATACCCGAGGATGGTGTTGTATGGCAGGTGGATGTAGGCGACGTCGAAGTCGATGAGTTCGGTGCGGTAGTTGTTGCGTTCTCCGAAGGTGACGGGGAGGCGGACGTGCCCGATCGGGGTAGTAGAGCCGTCGGTCACTCCTGAGAAAGGCTTGGTAGGCTGAAGCTGGTCATATGGCACTTGGAGGTTGTCGAATGTGTCAACGGACAGGACAATGAGCCCTGCGCCACCGTCTATTAGGGTCTTAGTAACTTGCACGTTGCTGATGATCGGTGAACAGAGCATTGGGAGGACACCTGCAGTAGCCACGCACTTGAGACGATCTGCCGAACTGAACATGATGGGGCATCTAGACCATCTGAGTGGGCGTGTGGCCTCGAGCTTGGGGAGAACTGCATTCACTTCACAGGCAAATTGTTTGAAGATACGATGTGAGGCTGGGGCTTGAGCTTCGCCCAAGATGCAAGCGATAGCGTGTGGCTCCTGGAACCCCCCAGCCCCCTCGTCTTGATGGTGGTTGTCATTCCTTCTGGGTGGTGGCTGTAATGGAGGAAGGCCAGCGTTGCCTTGAGGACGAGCCTCACGAGGCTGGTCCCTCCAGGCGCCCTCGCGAGGCTGATCCTGCCAGCGGTCCTCACGAGGTCGGTCGTGCCACTCCTGGCGCGGGCCACGGTCGTCCCAGTGTCCGCCACCACATCCTCCTCCTCGGCCGTAGCCCCGATCACTGCGCTCGAGGGCATCGACCGCAATGTCCTTCTTGGATGGCTTAGAGCTCTTGACAGTCACTAGTGTTGTGGGTATGCAGGTTGTGGAAGGCGCAGAACGGTCGGCTGCCCTTGGATGACTCAAGCTGGTTTCTGCCGCGCTTGGTGTCTGGCTTCCCCACGAGCATGGCTGCTCCCTTGTGCTTCACGTCCTTGGCCTTGGTCTTCTTCAACTCCGAGTCCGCAGCAGGGACCTCGAGGACGGAGAGGCGCCCCTCCTCAGCTCTTGCACACTTGGTCGCGATGTTGAACTACTCCAAGGTCGTGCGCAGCTCCGCATGGATGGCGAGCTCCTCCTTCATCTTGACGTCGCGGACGCCGTCGGAGAATGCTGAGATGATGGCCTTGTCGGTTACCTTGGGGATCTTGATTCGCGCGCTGTTAAAGTGCTGAATGTACTTCTGCAGGGTCTCTCCTGGTTGTTTCTTGATGCGGCGCAGGTGACCCGCGACTGGGGGGCGGTCGCGAGTGCCCTGGAAGTTGGCGATGAAGCGGTTGCGCATCTCGTCCCTGGCGGAAATCGAGCCTGGAGGCAGGTTCAGGAGCTAGGAGCGGGGGCCATCCTTGAGAGCCATGGCAAACCAGTTCGCCATGACTTTCTCGTCGTTGTTGGTCTCCTTGATTCTTAGCTCGTAGAGCTGCAGGAACTCTGCGGGGTCGGGGGTACCGTCGTAGCGAGGAGCTAGATCTGGCTTGAACTTGCCCGGCAAGGCGACGCTATGTAGCTCGGGGGTGAAGGCGAGGTAGCCGGCCGTGGTCAACCAGGCCCGCCTTGGAGGTGGAGCTTGGTCTTGGCGCTGGGCGCCGCTACAGCCAGCGGCGCGGGGCCTTGCCGCAGCAAACGATCCTGGCGCGGCGGAGCATTTTCTTGCGGTCAAGGGACTTCTTGACAGCTTCTTTCTTCACGCGCGGGCGCTGGACACGGTGGGTCGCGCTGTGGAGCCGCGTGCCTCGGCGCTAGGGCGCCATCTTGGGGCAGAGGTGGTGGAGGTGCTTCATGAGCTGCGTCGCCCGTGGCTTGCGGAGGGCGAGGCGGAGAGTGGGACGGCGCAGGGGAGCCCCCTGTGGATGCGGTCAAGCTAGTCATCGTAGAGGTCGTCGACTGGGCGGTACCGTAGGAGCTCGTGCTCCATGAGGAGCACGGCCCGTGCGTCCATGGGAACGCGACGAGCGTGAGACGAAGAACCAGCGGGAGTCCGCGATGGAGTGGCGGTGCGGATGTCCTACCGCACCAAGGGGTGCAGCGAGGATGCTTGCTGCTCATTCTCCGCCGGGCTGGTGGCGGCAGGCGACGGAGAGCGACGGGGTTGCCCACCGATAGGGGCCGTCTAAGCAACACGGGTGGCGAGGGCAGCCCGGCGCTCGGCACGGGCGCGACGTGCATCCACCATGGAGACGATGAAGCGACGTGACGTGGAGCGACGGCATGGAAGCTTCGGCGCACCCTACCTGGCGCGCCAGGTGTGGGATCACGGGTTCCGGCAAAACCCTTATGTTTCGAACACTAGGGCGCGCGCGAAGATCTCCCCCCTACCGATCCGCGTCCTAACTTAGCTAAGATCTCACAAACTAACCCGACGAACTCGAAACACAAAGGACACAAGATTTATACTGGTTCGGGCCACCGTTGTGGTGTAATGCTGTACTCAAGTGTGGTGGTGGTGGATTGCGTCTTGGGCTGAAGACAAACAGTACAAGGGGAAGGACAGCCTCCTGAGGTTGAGGTGTTCTTGTGCTTGGTGGGTGTGCCGCCAAGGATGTGGTGGCCCCAATCTCCGATCCCTCTCTCTATGGTGGTGGCTAGTTCTATTTATAGAGGCCCTGGTCCTCTCCCCAAATATTGAGCAGGAAGGGAGCCAACAACGGCCAATTTGAAGGGGACAGGTAGTACAAGCTATCCTGACAAAAGCAGTCTTCGCCTGCCAAAGGCTCTGGTGGTGACTTCGTCTTGGGCTCCACGGTGACCTCCGTCTTGCCGTCCTTATGGTCTTAGTCTCGTTGCACCAATATGGAAACCTTTGCTTGATGTCTCGGTACTTCGCGCCTGTGCTTGCCACCTTAGCACCAAAGAAGAAACAAGGATGCTGCGCACGCTGGCGCCTGCCTGGCGCTCGCCTTGTCTCAATCGTCATGGCTTATGTTACGAGAACCTCGCGAGGTTTGCCCGACCTTGAACTCTCCGCCCCTCATGAGCCAGCCTGGTGAGGCCGCTCCTAAGGAGGTCTTGTGTCATCCGCCTCTTGAGGCTTGGCCCCTCGCGAGGGTCATGATTCCTTGTTGATGAAGATGGACTATACAAGCCTACCAGCAAAGCCACGCCGTGGGCTGCAGGCAGGCAAGTCTAGGGACCCCCATTCCCAGAACGCCGATAGACCTCTTTAGGAACACTTCAATATTGAACCGTTGGTATTGTATGAAAAATTTCCTCGCCCCCTGACCATAGAGGTGGTTTGAGAGGTAATCATCAGTGAAGCCTGAAAATAAGGATGCGCATAAATATGTTCTCTATATTGGAAATGGTGTAAAGGAATACAAAATGGCAAGGTATAATAGTTAGTACCATCTTGTAAACCTCCGTGCTTCCCATTGTTTCCCTGCAACACATATAAGGTAGTTAGTCATCAGGTTAAGTAAGGGTTCGCATGCTATCAGTAAAATATGTTGAAGATAAATAAGCACATTGCAGATTCATCAGATTAATTCAAGCCACATGGAAAACCCATTTATCCAAACCAAGCATGATTAAGAACTAGGAAATATAGCACTTGTATATGTTTCTCATGTATTAAGTGCAGCCAAATTCGATTTATTCCTCACATGGTATACAACAACAGAATGCAGCCACAACAATTGAACATCGCATTGCAGAATTGAACCAAGCAGTTAACAAAACACCACAACAAATGAACCAAACCTTAACTGAGCACCACATTGCACAATATAACATACTCCTAATAGAAGATCAGACAGTTAACCAAACAAAGCATGCTTAGCAACTTGGAAATATAGCAATTGTATTTGTTTCTCATGTATTTAGTACAACCAAATTTGATTTATTCCTCACATGGTATACAATAACAGAATGCAGCCACAACAATTGAACATCGCATTGTAGAATTGAACCAAGCAGTTAACTAAACACCAAAACAAATGAACCAAACGTTAAATGAGCACCACATTGCGCAATATAACATACTTCTAATAGAAGGTTAGACTGTTAGCCAAACCAAGCATGCTTAACACCTTGGAAATATAGCAATTGTATTTGTTTCTCATGTATTTAGTACAGCCAAATTCGATTTATTCCTCACATGGTATACAATAACAGAATGCAGCCACACCAATTGAACATCACATTGCAGAACTGAACCCAGCAGTTAACTAAACACCACAACAAGTGAACCAAGCCACAACAAATGAACCAATCAGTTAAGTCAACACCAATTGAACAATATAACATACTCCTAATATAAGATCATACAGTTAACCAAACCAAGCATGCTTAACAACTTGGAAATATTGCACCCTGAAGAATTGAACATCACATTTGCAGAATTGAACCAAGCAATTAATTGAACACCACATTGCATGACATATAGAACACATACACTATAGCAGAAGATTGCATGGTAAAAGTAGATAGAACAATTCACTAGAATTTGTTAAGGAAAGGCAGTAGCTAGCAAATTGAACATGGGTCCTTATAGTGAGCTAATAAGACAAGCTACTCCTCATTGTCGGAGATATCGATGATGATTGGCTCCTCAGACATGGAAGAGGGCGAGGCCTCCGCATCATGGGCGCCCTCATTGTAGTGGTGAGTTGCCTGAGCCGCTCCGGGTACCAACCTTATGGCTCTCGAGTTGAGGTAATCATATGCACGCTGAGAAAACACCTCGTAGTCTTCATCGATGGCATTGATGGTGGCCTCGAGAAAATGCCATGAACTATCATTTAAAGCATCCAACCGCGTCGCGGCGTCCGCGCACGAGGCGATAATGGTGGCCTCCATAGCGAGGAGCTCCTCTAAGATCTGGGGGTCGGCACGAATGGCAGGCATCGCGACCTCATCCGCGCGTGCGGCCGTGATTTGCTTCTCCGCTACCAAATGCTCCTTGAGGTCTTGGCTATACTACATGCACCAGGGATTAGGACGACACTTATTTGGTGGAGGGGTCGGTGTTGGGGATATAACTACTGAGTATAAACCACCCAGAAGGGGCCGGGTTATGCCCGTAGTGAAACACCTGTATTGAAGCCCATGAAGACAGGAAGTATGGTGCTTTACAAAGGAAACTTAATAGAGAGGCCCAGGGCCCAGAGACGGGTTAGGGCCCATAGATGTAAACCGCCATAAAGTGTATGACTTGTACTGTATGTTAGGAAAGAGTAGATACCGAGCCGAACACGATTATGAGCCGGCCGGGATTCTGTAAACCGACTAGGCACCAACCTGTGTATATAAAGGGATGACCCGGCGCGGTTTAGGGACAAGAGATAACAGATCGAGAGCCGGGTCAAGCGTATTTTCCCCCTGCTCATCGAAACCCTAGGAATACCAACCACAAACTGGACTAGGGTTTTACCTTCATCATAAGGGGTCGAACCAGTATAAACTCCTCGTGTCCTTTGTCCTGATTAACCCCTTTAAGCTAAACTCAACACGATGGCTCCACGACTAAGTCCTCACACTAGGACTTATGTCATGACAATTCCACGACAGTTGGCGCCCACCGTGGGGCTACCGCATGATGGTTTCGAGTTCTTAAAGGGCAGCTTCAAAGGGATCAAGGGATACGCCGTGGGCCGGATGACCAAGAATCGCCGCGGCAAGCTCTACATCGACGATGCAGGCTGGGGCCCCGAGACCGGCTCAATTGTGTATGGGTACTGGGTCTCCTTTGGTGGAATTCACATCTTCATCGGCAAGATCGGCGAACCGGGCCCTGAGCCGGACATCTGCACCGACATCGTCGAGACGGCTCAGCATGCGAGACCCGCCCGGGTTCGGCCTACCATGAGTCGTGCCTTCGTGGGATTCATCCAAGGGGCGGAATCTAAGGATAGATCGGTATCTGGTGGTGAGACCATCATTTTCTCCGATGGCAAGTCATCTACTGGAGAAACTGAGTCGTTGTACCAACTGCAAGACGGCCGGCTTGGTAGCTATTCCGATGGTGACAGTATTCTGGATCCCTATGAGCCGCCGAACCGAGTCGCAATCTTCATGGCCGGTACACAGCCAGGGAAAAATTCTTCAACTACGGCGGCGTTGATTTCCGGATCAGCAACGGCAATAGCGGCCGGGGCAGGTGGCCTCACACGCCCACCGACTGAAGTCTTGTCTGGTTTACTTGACGCTTTAGCGCGACTGATGACGGCCGAGGTTAGCGCGGCAAACTGGGACGAGCATAATGCAGAAGTCGCCAAGGTGAGATACTAGATAACTCAAGCTAAGGAAGACCTGGCAGCCGAGGATGTGAGGATGGCCATGATGCGGGCTGATTTGGAGGCTCAGGCGCAGCGGATTCAATCTGAGTCCTTCCGGCTTATGCTAGATCAGAACGCGTCGAATGATGTCAGGAGGAGAAGGCATCGGACCCGCCTACCTTCGGTTTACGAGCCGACAAACCTCTTCAACACGCCTGGAGCAGGGACCAATAACCAGCCCATGGTAAACCGGACTGAAGCACTAGGAACGGGGGCGCCGGTTCAACCGTGCACAATGTACCTGCCTCATCAAGACAATAACCCGCCGCAGCACGGGCTGATGCCGCAGCATGTGCCGACGCCGCCGGGTCATTATTCTAACCCCTTGGATAACATGGTCACCCCCGCTTCACGATTAGCGGCCCTCCCAGTTGAAGGTGAGTCCCCAATAGCGCTTGAGACGTGGCGGGCTAGAGAGCTCCTTCAGACAACCTTGGCTCAGCAGCAGGCTTATTCGTACAGCCGTGAGAGGATTCATTCCACCCCCCGCCCAAGCCGGAGTTACAACAGACACATTGATGAGCCAGCCATGTCAAGCAGTGCACGGAATCGCAATCCGCCTTGTGGCCATAACCTGACAGGCAGTGGTGCTGATGCTCAGAATGTGGTGGTCCAAGGTAGAGCACGACGAGAGGCCAAGCTAGCGGCATAGTACGCGGCCCGACAACCTTCTCCGGTTCGTCCAACGACTTCGGTCGAGACAGGTGTAACATTTAGGATTTTGGGTGTGTCGTGTTTAGCCCCGGCTTTGCGTAACGTACGGTTGCCCAAGGATTTCAAAGGTCCCCGTAAGGTACCCTACTACACTGCCGATTGACCTCCTGAAGCATGGGTTGAGAGTTATGAGATGGCGATGGAGCTGTTGGATGTTGATGAGGCTACATGCGCTAAATACTTCACCATGATGTTGGAAGGGATGGCTCGTACTTGGTTAAAAGGGATTAACGGCTAACTCCGTTGGGTCATGGGCCGAGTTAAAAGCCAGGTTTATCCAGAATTTCAAGGACACGTGCAAGCATCCCATGTCAACTGTGGATTGGGCCTCCTGTGTCCAGGAACAAGGTGAGTCAACAACCCACTGGGTGTGCCGGGTTTCAACAATCCTACACTCATCGGACCGGATCAATGCCGATTCAGCAGTCTCGACGTTGGAGAAAATTGTCGTTTTACGCCCCTCAAGCAGAAATTAGGGCGGCTAAAATGCCACTGCAATGACATGGGGACGCTCATGGTGGCTCTGGTAAAATACGCTGACTCTGATGGTACCAAGGACCCCGAGTCTGACGATGAAAAGACAGGAAAGGGAAAGAAGAGTAGCAGCACCAGAGGGCAGCAGCATAACCCGGCGGCGAATCAAGGAGGTAATGGTAAGCACAAGGCTGATAATAGTTTGGACTTTGTGTCAAATACCAATGCACAAAATAATGGCCAGGGTCGTAAGGATAGACCGCCCCCATAGACCGAAGGATCAGGCATTAATCTTGAGCATCTGTTGAATCAGCCCTTCCCAAGGCATGGTAGGCGACAAAGACCGTTTACTCATATCTGGAAGGATAGTTTCATTATGAAGGAGTTCAAAAATTCAAATATTTTTCAAGGAAACCATGGATCGGGTGGCGGTTCAGGATCCAGTTCGCAGGGTCCGGGTTATGGTGGTGGCGGTTCAAGCTCTGGGTTCCAAGGTCATCAAGGACATCAAGGCAATCAGGGGGGCTACCATTAGTAGTCTGGTCAGGGGAATCAGCAGCAGCAGTCTGGGTATCAGAGTAACCCAAAACCGTTGAATAGTGGGCAGTACCACGTCTTCACCACGAGTTTGTGCAAGCGGGATCGGAAGCTTCATAAAAGGGCAGTAAACTCTGTTGAACCAGTAGTACCCCGTTACCTGCGCTAGTCCGAGCAGCCCATTGCACTACTAGGAAAAGGGCTATAGATGATATGGACATTAATGGCGCACCGTGTATGTGGTGCGCCGCTGCTATATAGCAGTGGCGCACCACATACAGGTGCACCATTAGTAATATATTACTAATGGCGCACCTGGTGTGTGGTGCGCCATTAGTAGTTTTGAAAAAAATTAAAAAATTTGTTAGTAATGGTGCACCAGTGGGTGTGGGCGCCATTACTATGTCAACTAGTAATGGCGCACTATCCCATGGTGCGCCATTACTAACAATTTTTTTTATTTTTTTTCAAAACTACTAATGGCGCACCACACACGAGGTGCGCCATTAGTAATATATTTAGCACCAGGGTTACTAATGGCGCACCTGATGTGTGGTGCGCCATTAGTAACCCTGGTGCTAACCTCCCCCCCCCCCCCGTGGACCACCTTTTCAGTTTTTTAAAAAATAAAAGGAAATGATGGAAATGTCAAAAAAATAAAAAAAATAAGTTTCCCATGTGATATGTGGTCTAGTTGTTGGAAAAATTTACAAATATGAATTTTGACTTTATTTGCAAAATTTCTCTGGAATTTAGTAAAATGGGCATAACTTTTGCAGACGAACTCGGATTAAAAAGTCTTTTATATGAAAAATCATCTACTCGAAAAGTTACATCCGCGGGGCTTTTAAGATCTAGAGGGGGAAATGAAAAAAATTCTAACTTACTAGTGGCGCACCATTTGCTAGGTGCGCCACTAGTAGCAGAAAAAAAATTGGTTTCAAAAAAATTGGATTTTTTTCTTCAAAATATGATACGTAATATGACCGGGAAGTTTGAAATATTTTTTCAAAATTTCATCATACTCATGAAAATGAACAAAGTCCTAGACATCAACAAGGTTTAATAGGATTGATATGATAGATATATCAACAAGTGCCTGTGAAGTGAGCTAGTGCTGGGGTTGGATAGAACTGCGAAGTTAAGCATGCTCGTGCTAGGGTAGTGTGAGGATGGGTGACCTTCCGGGAAGTTTGACCATAGAGTGCTATTTAACTTGAGATTAAGCATATTGACCCGAGATTAGGCCATAGTGACCAAAGATTAAGAAAAAAACGAAAAAAAATTTGAATTTCTTTTTAAAAAATTGTTACTAATGGCGCACTTCTATGTTGTGCGCCGTTAGTATACCAGATACTAATGGCGCACCTGTGGGATACTAATGGCGCACCTGTGGTGTGCCATTAGTATACCAGATACTAATGGCGCACCACAGGTGCGCCATTAGTAAAAAATACTAATGGCGTGATGCTAGTGGCGCACCTGTAGTGCGCCATTAGTAGGCAAAACAGGTGCGCCACTAGTAGGCCTTTTCCTAGTAGTGTTGTGTGGAGTTGAGAAGATCATCCGCCCCAGGTTGATAATCCGGGTCACCTGGCATTGGTGGTTGCGCCTCAGGTGGGAGGGTATAAGTTCACCAAGGTGCTCATGGACGGAGGAAGCAGCATTAGTATCCTTTATTATGAAACCTTCCGTCGCATGGGGTTGACAGATAAAAACCTTAAACCGTCGAATACCGTTTTCCATGGTGTGGTGCCTAGTAAGTCGGCATATCCGGTTGGTAAGATAGCCCTAGAAGTTGCTTTTGGAGATGATCATGACTCTAGATCAGAGACATTGACCTTTGAGGTGGTGAAAATCAAGAGCCTTTATCATGCCCTGTTTGGACAGCCGACTTATGCTAAGTTCATGGCAAGGTCCTGTTATGTTTATCTACAGCTTAAGATGCTGGGTCATTAGGGGACCATCATGGTACATGGAAGCCCGAAGATAGCTTTGGAGTGTGAAGAAGGTGATGCGGCTTATGCTGAGTCGGTTTGCGCAACGGAGGAGTTGAAGTTTTATAAGGACAATGTTGATCCGGCGGACATGACTTCTTTGAAAAAACCAACTAGAGAGCATGATCCGGCCCTGAAGTTTAAATTGGCTAATGAGACTAAGCTAGTTGACTTTGTTCCCGGCGATTCATCCAATAGTTCAACATCAGCATTAATTTGGATCCAAAATAGGAAAGTGTGCTCATCGAGTTCATGTGTGAGAACCGGGATACATTTGCATGGAAACCTTCTGACATGCTAGGTCTACCGAGGGAACTCGCTGAGCACACTCTCAATATTGATCCCAAGTTTAAACCGGTCAAGCAGTTTCTTCGGCGTTTCAATGAAGAAAGGCGCAAGGCCATTGGTGAGGAGGTAGCCCGTCCCTTGGTGGCTGGGTTTATTATCGAAGTGTTTCATCCTGAGTGGTTGGCTAACCCGGTGTTGGTACTTAATAGGAATGGCACTTGGCGCATGTGTGTGGACTACAAAGATTTAAACAAGGCTTGCCTAGCTGATCCTTTTGCTCTCCCTCATATTGATCAGAACATTGATGCTACGGGGGGTTGTGAGCGGTTGAGTTTTTTGGATGCTTACTCGGGTTATCATCAGATAAAGTTGGCGGTTAAGGACCAGGAGAAGATAGCTTTTATAACTCCCTTTGGAGCCTTCTACTATGTGTCTATGCCTTTTGGGCTCAAGAGTGCCCAGGCGACGTACCAGCGATGTGTGCAGAATTGTCTTCATACTCAGATTGGGCGCAATGTTCATGCTTATGTGGATGATATTGTGGTGAAGTCCAGAATGAAGGAAACGTTGATAGATGATTTGAAGGAAACCTTTGATAATCTCCGGGTTTATAAGATGATGCTTAACCCGGCCAAATGTGTCTTTGGTGTACCAGCGGGCAAGCTCTTGGGTTATCTGGTGTCTAACAGGGGCATCGAGGCTAATTCGGAGAAGATCAAGGCCATCACTTCTCTAGCTAAACTAGCATGTATCAACGACGTTCAATGTCTAGCGGGTCATATTGTGGCATTAAGCTGGTTCATAAGCCGGTTGGGAGAAAAGGCTATCCCTCTATATCAGATGATGAAAAAGACAGATAACTTTGTTTGGAGTGATGCTGCTAATGCGACATTTGAGGATTTGAAAAAACAGGTGGCTGAGCCGCCGATTCTTGCGGCCCCCGTTGATAAAGAGCCATTGTTATTATATGTGGCTACCAATGCCCGGGCTATCAGTGTGGCTATTGTGGTGGAACAGAAGGAGATAGGCAAAGAATATCCGGTTCAACGGCCGGTTTACTACATCAGCGAGGTGCTTATTGTGTCCAAGCAGAGATATCCACACTGGCAGAAGCTTGTATATGGGGTGTTTATGGCCAGCCGAAAGCTTAAGAAATATTTTTAGGGTCACCCCATCACTGTGGTTAGCTCCGCTCCTTTAGGAGATATCATCCAAAACAGGGAAGCAACTGGCCAGGTTGCTAAGTGGACTATTGAGCTTGGACCTCACGGTCTAAAGTATGTACCTCGTACGGCTGTCAAGTCCCAAGCACTAGTGGATTTCATTAATGATTGGATAGAGTTTCAGGCGCCGGAGGAAAAGCCAGATAACATGTATTGGACTATTCACTTTGACTGCTCCAGGCAATTGGAGGGCTCTGGGGTTGGAGTTGTGCTTGCTTCCCCTCGAGGTGATAAATTTTGTTATGTTCTTTGTTTGATGTTCCCTTGCACTAACAATGCAGCTGTATATGAGGCATTGCTCCACGGGCTTCGGATGGCTAAGGATATGAACTTAAGCTGGGTATGGTGCTTTGGTGACTCGGATTTGGTGGATCAACATGTCTTTGGTACTTGGCATTCCAAGGATCCACTCATGGTGGCTTATCGACGAGAGGTGGATGTTATCGCTGGTCACTTCAAGGTTATCAAGTTGAGCATGTTGACTGGAGAAAGAATGAAGCGGCTGACGCCTTAAGCCGCTTGGGTTCTCAACGTAAACCGGTGCCCCCTAATGTTTTTCTTGACGTTATTCATAACCCATCGGTCAAGTTACCCACAGAGGAGGATTTGGCTATTCCTGACCAGGAGGCTCAGTTGGTGGCGGCTCTTCATGTTATCCCTGATTGGACAGTTCCCTATTTGGCCTATATGACCCGGGGCGAGTTACCTGAGGATGAAACTTCAGCCAGGCAGATAATCTGGCGGTCCAAGTCAATGACCATTGTCAACGGGGAGTTGCATCATTGCTGTGTCACAGGGGCGTTTCAGCATTGCGTGTCTCCTGAAGAAGGCTGTGAGATTCTACGTGAGATCCACGAAGGAGATTGTGGTCATCATGCCGGTTCCAAATCTCTGGTAGCCAAAGCTTTTCGTCACGGTTTTTATTGGCTGACGGCTCATGCTGATGCTGAGGACTTGGTCAGAAGGTGTGATAGTTGTCAGAAGTTTGCACGTCGAGCTCATGTTCCGGCTCGGAGTTGAGGATGATTCCAATTACTTGGCCGTTTGCAGTCTAGGGGCTTGATATCGTTGGGCCCTTTAAGAGATCCAAGGATAAGAAGACTCACCTCTTTGGTGGCGGTTGACAAGTTCACTAAATGGGTAGAGGCAGAGCCAGTAAGTGTGATGCAGCAACGACGGTTCAATTCATGAAGAAGGTGATCTTCCGCTTTGGCTTTCCACACAGCATTATAACATACAATGGCACTAACCTCTCCAAGGTTGCTATGGAAGATTTTTGTCAACATGAGCATATTCGGCTTGATGTATCATCAGTGGCTCACCCCCAGTCTAATGGTCAAGCTGAGAGAGTCAATCAAGAGATTTTGAGAGGTATCAAGCCCCGGCTTATGGTTCCCCTGCAGAGGACGTCAGGTTGTTGGGTGGAGGAATTACCTTCCATGTTCTGGAGCATTAATACCACCCCCAACAGGTCTACGGGTTACACGCCTTTCTTCATGGTTTATGGAGCAGAGGCGGTTCTCCCTAGTGACATCCGTCATGACTCGCCGCGCGTGGCGGCTTATGTTTAAGCCGACAATGGAAAAGCACTTCTGGAAGCACTTGACCTGTTAGATGAAGAGCGTGACATCGCACCGGCTCGTTCAGCGATTTACCAGCAAGATCTATGCCATTACCACAGCCGTCGGGTTAAAACCAGAACTTTTCAAGAAGGCGATCTGGTGCTCCGGCTCATCCAAGACCAGACTGATATGCACAAGTTATCCCCACCTTGGGAAGGACCCTTTGTGGTCAGCAAGAATCTGAACAACGGGTCGTACTATCTTATAGATGTTCGAGAGCACGAAGACTCACGTTAATCAGAGGAGGAGACCCACCGGCCGTGGAATATTGCTCATCTTCGGCCTTACTACACCTGAGCCACATGTTGTCCTTATGTACATACTTAAGACAACTAGCAAAGTGGCCCGCTCGATGCGCGGGCTAGAACTTATAAAGTTCAATGATGAGAACATGTTGTTGGATTTTTGTATAAAGGAAAACTGAAGAAAATGTGATGAGAATTACAAATGCTCCCTCCATTCCCTTATACAAGGCCACTATGAAAAATACATTTTGCATCTATACAAGGCCACTAACAGTAACCGAGGTAAAATTTAATGATGTTTTCTCGTACTAGCAACTTATTTAATACTTGCATGCATGTAGTCATAATGACACTGTGCTACTTCCTTCTCATTCCTTCCTTGCATGCATGTGGGCACATTAATGATCCCAATTAACAAGAAGAAAAGTTGGCTTGCAAAGTAGTCATTAAATTTTACCTAGGTACCTGTAATTTGAGTTTGTGGCCTTGTATAAGGGAATGGAGGGAGTATAAGACTTGTGGTAATAGTTTAAGAGCTCAATATAAATCATTCATATGAGCAACATTTGAGCCTTTATAATTAAGAAACTATCATTTTTTAATGTAACCAACTATGGAAAAAACTGTAATGTGAAACTTGCAATTTAACTATTTGAAGACAAAATAAAAATAGTTTAGAGAACCAACCATTGTTTGATGGGTTAGTGGAGTGGTTTTGAACCCAGTTGCGAATATCTCTAAGTAGTTGACAAATTGTTCACATGGTTGCATTTCTAGACACATGTTGTTTTTTCCCCATGATATATAAATATATAAATATGAAATATATGTTTTTCCTTAATGACATGCTTATTTGTTATACATAGTGTGCAAATTGAATATTTGTATGATCAGCCCAATTGAGATATCTACGTTGGTATCATATTCGTACTTTTAGCATGCTGTGTTGATTTGAGAAGTAATAAAACTCAAACACATTTTCTAAAATAGCACTATGTGTATCTAAATTTTAATATTATCGGAGAAGCAAATGTATGTGACCAGTGGAATATTAGTTTGTGACCTGATCATTAAGATTCAAATAGTAGGTGATTTTTAAGCAATTTGTTTCCAAATTGTTGTTGATCCAGACAATTTCTTAATGGGTTATTGTTGGTAATAAAACTTGTTCGGCGTTTTTGGGCTTGTGACATGCATCGACAATGTTGGCCTCCCTACCATCATGCATATCCAACGGTTTGAATACTTAATTTATATTATTAATTTGCAAAGAAACATGTTTTTAACTAGAAAATAATTGAATAGGAAAAGGAAGGTTCGTTACATCCTAGGAGTAGGGTGTTTTGGTGACAGGGCTCCATGGTGTCCGAAAATTTTGAAAACAAATCGAATTTGTATGCTTATCTAAAAGGCCATAAACGCCATCTTGAGTAAGCATCATACAAAAAGGGTTCAATTGTGTTCCTAGCTGAAGAAAATTTCTATATAGACTACTGCCTTGGCCACATCCTCATTTTTTCTATCTTCGTCGTTTATCTTTACCCATAGTCTATCCCTTTTTGTGACTCTTCGGAGTACTATGAAAACTTTTCATATGTGAAAACAAAACTATTTTGGCAGACATAGTCCTACCTTGTTAAGATATTGTCCTCTACCTTACACTAAGATAGGATATTGTCTCTCCTTCAGAAGGATATATATATACGGCAATACCTTAAGGATGTGGAGGGACAATATCTTTCCTTGTTAAGATATTTTCCTCTGCCTTAAGGTAATATTAATATATTATCCTCTGCCTTAGTGTAAACCTACCTTCGGTGTCTATATAAACCGGAGGGTTTTAGTCCGTAGGACAACATACAATCATACCATAGGCTAGCTTCTAGGGTTTAGCCTCTCTGATCTCGTGGTAGATCAACTCTTGTAACACTCATATCATCAAGAACAATCAAGAAGGACGTAGGGTATTACCTCCATCAAGAGGGCCCGAACCTGGGTAAACATCGTGTCCCCTTCCTCATGTTACCATCCGCCTAGCCGCACAGTTCGTGACCCCCTACCCGAGATCCGCCGGTTTTGACACTGACATTGGTGCTTTCATTGAGAGTTCCACTGTGTCATCACCATAAGGCTTGATGGCTCCTTCGATCATCGCGAGCGATGCAGTCTAGAGTGAGGCTTTCCTCCCCGGACAGATCTTCATATTCGGCGGCTTTGCACTGCGGGCCAATTCTCTTGGCCATCTTGAGCAGATTGAGAGCTGCGCCCCTGGCCATCAAGTCAGATTTGGAAACTTGAACTACACGTCCGACATCCGCGGAGACTTGATCTCCGACGGATTCGGGCCCATGTCGGACGCGTCGTACAGTATTGACGAGCATGACGTAACTCTGCCATAGGACAGTGTTCGGGAGATCGCATCCGCAGCTACTCCGTCCATCAATCCGGAGCAAGTCGCGCCATCTGAGAGCGGAGGGATGGACCCCACCATGGAGGCCACACTCTTAGTGGCCATAGAGCCGGATACTGACTTCACCCCTTACAAGAGCTGTGTCACCGAACCACTGGATTCATCTCCGGCCATGGACTCCCGGCCGCTCATATCCATACCCGTCGAATCCGACTGGGCGCCGATCATGGAGTTCACCTCCGCAGACATCTTTCAGCACTCACCCTTCGGGGATGTGCAAAATTCATCAAGGTCTCTCTCCCTGTCAGGAGAACCTTAGCCGAACTATGTCCGGCTAGAATGGGATGCGGACGATGAAGAAATTCGCTGCCCACCCACCACCCACTCAGTAGCCTCTGTCGATGACTTAACCGACATGCTCGACTTCGGCTCCGAAGACTTCGACGGTATGGACGACGAAGCCAGAGACGAACAGGATCCACCGCCCTCGGGGCACTGGACCGCCACCTCATCATATGATATATACATGGTGGACACCCCCAAAGAAGCCAATGGCGACAAGACAGTGGAGGATGACCCCTCTAAGAAGCAACCCAAGCGTCGACGTCAGCCGCGCCGCTCTAAGTCCCGCCACAGCAAGAGTAGTGATACCGGCATAGGAGATAATAACACTCCGGATAGCGCCGAAGACAACAACAATCCCCTCCAGCACGGTGCAGATCTAGAGGACGAACATGCTATCCCTCCAAAGCAGGTAGCAGATGGAGAACCGGAGGAGGAAAATTACATGCCTCTCTCCGAAGATGAGGCGAGCCTCAGCGACGACGAGTTTATCATGCCTGAGGACCCCGTCGAGCAAGAGCGCTTCAAGCGCCGGCATATGGCCACGGCAAGTAGCCTAAAGAAGAAACAGCAACAGCTTCAACTTGATCAAGACTTGCTAGCAGACAGATGGACCGAAGTCCTTGCGACCAAGGAGCATGAACTCGAGCGCCCGTCCAAAAGTTACCCAAAATGCAGGTTGCTACCTCACCTCGAGGAGGAAGCATTGAAACCTCATTCACCTGTGTACGATGCGGCTGATCGGCCACTACGCAGCCGAGCCAGAGAGGCGTTTCAGCCTAAAGTTCAGACCGCACCCCGTCGCCACTCATTCAAAAATACTAAGGCCTGGGGCAACAAAGAGGACCTGCGAGACATCTTGGACAGTAAGGCAAAAATCGCAAGGTCAATATACGGGACACGAGCACGTGCGCCGACACAGGACGATGATCGTCGTGTCGGATACACCAAGACTAAATCCGGTCGGGCTGAATACAGCAGACAAGACTCATACGAACTACGTCGGGACATAGCCCGGCACAGAGATGCCGCACACCCCCTATGCTTCACTGATGAAGTTATGAATCATGAATTCCAGGAGGGTTTCAAACCCGTAAATATCGAATCATGCGATGGCATAAGAGATCCCACTGTATGGATTGAGGATTTCCTCCTTCACATCCACATGGCTCGCGGTGATGATCTACATGCCATCAAGTAGCTCCCACTAAAACTCAAAGGACCAGCTCGGCATTGGCTGAATAGCCTGCCAGAAGATTCCGTTGGCAGTTCGGAGGATTTGGAAGATGCATTTATTGACAACTTCCAGGGCACTTATGTGCGGCCACCGGATGCTGATGACTTGAGCCACATAACCCATCAGCCAGGTGAATCGGCCGGACAATTCTGGACACGGTTCCTGACCCTGGAAGCACTACAAGAAATATGTCCGGATGCAGAAGCACTACAAGAAATATGTCAACTAGTGACCTTCTGTCAGTGACCCTGGAAGAAATGGTCATTGATCTATGACCATTTCAGACGAATTGGTCAAAAGCTGTTCGGGGGGCTCCGAACCCTAAACCATTGCGACCATTTTGGTCAGAAAGGTCATAATTTCCTTACACGAAATGGTCATAAAGCAAACAGCACTAGTCCGCAGCCTTATTTCTAGTTGTTAACGACCAATATAGATGGTCATAGCCATGTAAATTGTGGTGGGTTGCGATGACTAGGCGCCATCTCATTAGTTTTGCCTATGTGTCATGTCTATGTGGCAGTTTTTGCCCTAGGTTGTGAAGCAACCTATATTTCGGTCATTCCCAAAATTTCCAAAAAATCTCATAAATTCTTTGGGTCATATCTTCGTCAAATATGTAAAAAGCTTCCTTGCCTAGTTCAAAAATAATTCAAAAATATTCATTTTCCTATTCTGTTCAGAACAACAGTTTGTGAAGGAAGTACCACTTTGGCATGTCCAAATAGTATCCATTTTCTACAGTGGTTTCCTATGCCCAAATAACCATCCTCCACCTAATGCCAGCTCAATTCATTCATTATTTTGGGCCGAGCTTCAACATTCGTAGTTATGTCCAGTGTGGTAGTTTACAAAGCAAGTACCACCTTGGCTCCTCCTTTTGAGCTGAAAATTTGTGAAGACGGTCTTCTTAGTAACTGATCATCGTCAGCCAAAACTCACACCCATTAGCCATGTACATTTCCCGTACCGCTAATCAAACACTTGGTTGCTAATTCATGTTTGAGCATTGATCGGTCTCCTCGTGAGAATCTTATGTTGTAATTTTCTTCCTAGCACCAACCTAGGGAGTGCCCAACCCACTAGACATCCTAGGCCGCCCAGAACACAAGGCAACGCCACAGTCACGCGGTGACCACGCGGCGGGCATGCGAGTTTACGCGCTCTAGAGTTGGGGCCCTCGGCCACCGCACAAACCTCGACGTATCGCCACCAAACCATGTATTTATGATTAAATAGGTCCTTATGTAACTAGAAATAATTTTTGGAAAAAATAAATAGCAAACTATGAGGCAGCTGCAGTTCAAATTTGACCCGCTTCCAACTGAATCGGTGGAAATTTGTCTTTTTCATGAGAGGTGGATCAAAATTTTTTACACCCAACCATTTTGTCAATTGTGCATTAAAATGGCCTAGTATTTTATAAAAATGATTTGGTCCAATTTTGCAACAATTATTTGGAAGGTCCTTCACAAAAAAACCTCCTTTTAGGCACTCAAAAAATGGAAAAATGGTTTTTTCGTCCAAAGAAAATGAAAACTTCCTTAGGCAACATTGTTTGCCATTCCAATATGCACCCTTGTGCACAATATGAGATCATTTGAACAAACTATGCCATGAATGTGGCCATAAGATTGATCATTTGGCTTGAAAGCCATTGATCTCCACACGTGATAGCTCGTTTCTGAGAACACTTTTTTATAATAATTGTCGTATTACAAGTTTGTTATTTTTCCTAGGAACTTGGCCACATATGATGACACAATGCGAAGGTTTCCCAATTTTTTAATTTTTTTAATTTTTTATCCCCGTTTCAAAATGCGGTCAAAACGGCAGGCTTGACCGTTCCTAGCTAGTGGTTGAATCTTGGAAAACTTTTGATGTTTCTCTAATTAAATAGATATTTATGTACTTAGAAATGATTTTTGTAAAAAAATAAAGAGCAAACTATGAGGCAGCTGCAGTTCAAATTTGACCCGCTTCCAACTGAACTGGCGGAAATTTGTCTTTTTCACCAGAGGTGGATCAAAACTTTTTACACCTAACCATTTGGTCAATTGTGCATTAAATATGTCCTAGTATTATAGAAAAATGATTTGGTCCAATTTTGCAAGAATTATTTGGTAGGTCCTTCACAAAAAAACTCATTTCAGGCACTCGGAGATGAAAACCCCCTTAGGCAACATTCCTTGGAATTCCAAGATGCACCCATGTGCACAATATGAGACCATTTGAGCAAACTATGCCATGAATGTGGCCATAAGATTGATAATTTGGCTTGAAAGTCATGAATCTTCACGCATGATAGCTCATTTCTGAGAACACTTTTTTAAAATAATTGCCATATTACAAGTTTATTATTTTTCCTGGATACTTGGTCACATATAATGACACAATGCGAAGGTTTTCCAATTTTTTCATTATTTTGAATTTTTTATGCCCGTTTCAAAATGTGGTCAAAACGGCGGGCTTGATCGTTCCTAACTACTGGTTGAATCTTGGAAAACTTTTGATGTTTCTCTGATTAAATAGATACTTATGTACCTAGAAATGATTTTTGGAAAAAATAAAGAGCAAACTATGAGGCAGCTGTAGTTCAAATTTGACCCGCTTTTAGCTGAACCGGTGGAAATTTGTCTTTTTCACGAGAGGTGGATCAAAGCTTTTGACACCCAACCATTTGGTCAATTGTATATTAAATATGGACTAGTATTTTATAAAATTGATTTGGTCCAATTTTGCAACAAATATTTTGTAGGTTCTTCACAAAAAAATCATTTTTGCCACTCGAAAAATGATTAAAATAGCTAGAAAGATCAGGAATGCATACAAATTGGTCCTTATCCATAAAATGTGGTCTAACTCTAGTGAAAATTTATGTGGTGCTCTTTTGCAAATTTTTTTTGATAGCCACTTCACAAAATTCCTCTGTTTTCAGTACTTGAAAACTATTTTAAGTCACTGATTTTCTGAACCAATCAGAACTCTTCTCACGGATTGATGACATGGCGTCCATCCATCCATCCATCCATCCATCTCTCCATCCATCCATCTTTCTACAGAAAAAAAAGAAAAGATACCCCCCACCCACAGCCCAAACCCTAGCTCAGATCTATCCCCCCGTCACACCCTTCTCCCTCCCATCTCCTCGCCGCTGCCGCCCCCCTCCCGATCCACTCCTCTCCCCGCCTCATCCCTCCCATAGCTCGCCACTGACGGCCTCTCCTCTCCCATTCGCTTCCGTCCCACAGCACGCGAAACGCCTCCTCCTTGATCCAACGCGCGGCCGCCTCCTCCCCGATCCAGATCCTAACACAACCCGCCCTCTCCCTCCCTCAGATCTCGATCCGCCACCGCCCCCACCCCCACCATTGACAACCCTCACCGTAGACGAGATCGCCACGTCTCCTCCTCCCCTCTCCCGTGTCCCACCCTGCACCCTCGACCGCTGCCTCGCCCTCCACAGCGCCGCCTACGGCGGCTACTTGACGGCCATGGACGCACTAGCGTGTCAGGACCCCGATTCCAAGTCACATCGATCTAGCCGGTAACACCTCATATCACTTTGCGGCCTCACGCACGGTATCCCACGGGTGTCGCCTTACCATGGCCCGGGACCGTTTGCGCCTTTTGGCTCATGTATATGATAGTGTCGCTAGCATCCATATGACAGAGAACCCGGGCCGACATGGCTAGTCGTGAACCCAAAGCGGCATAGACCTATGGAGACAGGCATACATGTATCACATCGAGCATGTCGGTCATCAGCGAGTGATTCCGGGCTGTAGCACTGGGCTAACAGGACTCTGGGGGACCCGGGCTGTAGCAGGCTAGGCAGGACTCCGGAAGTCACCGCGTGACATTTCCCCGAAGGGACGGACATAGGAACGAAGTGAAACACATGCCGGCCAGTCAAGTGTCCTGAACAGTAGTGCTGGGCTAGCAGGACTCCGGTGAACCGGGCTGTAGCGGACTACTATGGCTCGAGGAACACTAGACTACATTTCCCCATAAGAAAGGCTGCCAAGGATAAACAACTAGATTGTCGGATCCCACTCATACCAAGCATTTCAATCATACACACAATATGCCCGATATGAGTACATACAACATGGCATCACAACAAAACTCTACAACTCAAGTACTTTATTTAAAGGCTCCAGGGAGCCATACATAATGTGACACCCCAAAATTTAGGCCTTGTTTTAATACATTAAAATTTTGCCAGGAAATTAAAAGTTTTTCCCCAAAGTGAAAACTTTTCAAATATGTTATTGGACTTGTTTAAACCTCTCAAGAAAAACTCTTATTTTATTAGTAGAACTAATTACATAATTAATTTGCTTGATCTTTATTTTCTTGAAAAATGGTTTTTTAAGGTTATATGGCCATATTTGAACTACAACCATTTGATAAATTCACTTAAAATTCCAACCAAAATTTGGAGTTGTCATGTGATATTTTTAAATCACTTTTATACAAAAATATCTTTTATTCATTAGTTATTTTGAGCTCTGCACCCAATTCTCTTCTCTGGTCCAGAGTGCAAATTTGCACTACAACCCATTAAAATATCTCTTTCTAGCCTCCACCAAAATTATGGGATGTTAGTAGTATCATATGATTCAACTTTATGCAAAAACCCAATGATGTTATTTGAAATATATGAGTGTATCAACCCCATTTTCATTCTGGACCAACTTGATGGTTTGTACAGCAACCATACTTTTGCTTACTCCTTGGCTCTTGATTCCTTTTCCTACTTGTAGTACTCCCTGCAAAACCCTTAAGTCCAGGAGCATGCACCCTTTGGGTCATTTTTGGTTCATGAAATGATGCCATTTATTCCCTGTCCAGAATTGAAGTTCTGTAAGAATTGCACTAACAATTTTCTCCTCTTGTCCAAACGACCTCACCACTCTCTCTTTCATCTAAAGTGACACTGATCTGGAGATTTTGGCCACTCCAAGAACAGCTTAGGTGCCTGTGGCATTTTATCAAACACCTTGAGTGCATAAACATTTTTGACATGACATTTGTCATTACACTGTGACCTTGCACCTCTGGGAAAACTAGCATATCCATTCACCTTATCACTAACCCTAACCTAGCCCTGTCCCTTGCCAGCCTCTCTTGCGACCTCTAGCATAGAAGGGCATTCCGTCGAACACGTCCCGGGCGTGCTCTGGGAGCGCCCAGAGCGTGCGTTTGGCACACATGTGCGCCCGAGCCGCCGCGTCTCGCCCCGCACCCGTTCCGGCTCTTGGCCATCAGCAGCTAGCCGCCACGTATCCTCTTGGACCGCCACGCCACCCCGACCACCCTGGCACGCTACAGCGCCGCCGTCAGGGCATTCTTGGCGGCACGCCGGCGTCCGCAGTGTCTCCAGCCCTGGTCGGCGCCGCGCAAGCCACCCCGGCTCGCCACCTGCCCCTGGGAGCCGCGCGAGCTTATCTCCTCGCTCGTGGGCTAGCTCTCGTCGCATCCACGACGCCCTGCAAGCTACAGAGAGGCGGTTCGCCGGCATCCTCATCCACCACCGCGGAACCGACCCCGATCACTTATTTAAGGAGCCCCGAGCTCGTCTCCGCATGCAGGCAGCTCCAAGCCATCACCCTAGGACCCCCTTAGGCAGCCAATCGACCCAGAGAGGTTTCCTCCCCCATCTCCGGCAACCGCAGCCGCCGCCACGGCCCCTGCCATTCCGGCACCACCAAGGCCTCCCTCTCCATTCTCATCACCAGGAGCCCCCTCTCCCTCTCGTGAGTCCATCCCCCTACTCGATTTTGATCGGGAACCACCGTAGCCCCAAAACCACTCTGCTCCCGAAGCCCCCTCCGCCGCGAAGCTCACCGCCGACGACTCTTTCCACCCCCGTCTACCCAGCGACCACCAGAAGGACCGCCTCGGTCTCGCGGATCCATCCAGACCCTCTAGAACTCGCGGGGAGCCGCCGTTCGCCGGCGACGATCGCCGTTGCCTCGTCTCCATTCGGGCAGAGGAAGAGGAGGGAGGGATAGACCAGTCAAACCTGACCAGTGGGCCAGGCGGGCCCACTGTCAGTGACACACGCTCGGTACACACTGGATAAGTGGAGGCGCGTTTCCAGAATACGCCTTCGACGTGGATGTATATTCAAAACGTTTTTCTTTTTCTGTTTTAATTTTAAATAACAGATTTTGACCAAAACTTTGACTGAGCTTAACTTTTTAAATATAACTCCAAATGAATTGATTCTTTTTCCTACATCTCTCAAATTTTGTCTAGTTTATTTTAAGATTTATTTGAAAATTTTCCAAACAACTTTTTTGTACTGTTTTTGAAATATGTGTTATTTGCATATTTTTGAAAATAGGATTTTTGAAGAGAAGAAAGCTTTCAAAAGATTTGGAGTGCACCCTTCCTTTCCACACCATGAAGGCAAGAATCTTGAACCCTGGCAAGAACATTTTTGATGTGTTGGTTGACACATTTATAACACCACCTCATTTCGGAGAACTCGTTATTTTATGTGGTGATACGATCATTTGCATGAATGCATATTAGTGATTTTCCTTGCTGTTGGAAATGAATATACTTGTGATGGTAATCATCCTCATGTGCCTTGCATGCATGCCAGAAAGGAACCCGGGAAAGCCTCTGCCTTGGGTAGGCGTGAGCTTGTCGCCGGTCTCCGTCGGGACGGTTATGTCCGGTATGGCATAGTAAGGTATAATGGGTGGTGATTCTGTTGGTTGAAATATATTTGTTATACATGTCATGTAGGGAGTTTATAAACCTCCTGAGTCGACCATAGATCGAGTCTTGTTCCAGTAACCCCCATACTTGTTTTGTACTACCACTTGTCCCTACCGCAGGTAGGGTACGGTTCAGTAAGTCGTCAACCCCTTTCAAGCACACACCGTATAGAGAGGCCATGGTGGAAGATACCGGTTGTAGCCAGTAGGCAGGCCACCTGGTCCGGGGGCATGGGTGTTTCCGGTTGGGACCGAGAGGGGAGGCCACCCCTTAGAGCGCGCGATATAAATTTGATCCCATGCTACGCGAGGTTGTAGCCTCCCCACTTAGAGTTTTGCTTAACAAGTGTCGTGGGTGATTCCAGACACAAGTGAGTTAAGCTGGTGTGTGCAAGTCAGGTGTGTTTTCAATTAAAAGACCATAGACGGAATTAGTCCCGATGGACTAAAGGAATCTGTTACTTGTGGTTAAAGAGTACACCCTCTGCAGAGATTAAATCTATTCAAATAGCCACGTCCATGGTTAAGGACTACAGTCTGGGATGGGTCTAGTGTCGGTCTTAGTGTCGGTCTTCGGAGGTGAATATGTTAAACCAGGACTGGAATCACTACTTGTGACTTGTGATAACTATGATTATTATTATTGTTGACTAACCCATGATATTATTGTTATTATCGAGTATCCCTGGGATGGTTCTACCTTCGGGATATTCACTATGATTGTTTCTTTTAAAAGCCCTTTATGTGGTGTCGCTCAGACGCCCGACTGTGGCATTTCTTTTAAAGCCCTTTATGTGGTGTCGCTCAGACGCCCGACTGTGGCATTTATTTTATAAGCCCTTTATGTGGTGTCGCTCAGACGCCCGACTGTGGCATTTCTTTTATAAGCCCTTTATGAGGTGTCGCTCATACGCCCAACTGTGGCATTTCTTTTATAAGCCCTTTATGTGGTGTCGCTCAGACGCCCGACTGTGGCATTTATTTTATAAGCCCTTTATGAGGTGTTGCTCAGACGCCCGACTGTGGTATTTCTTTTATAAGCCCTTTATGTGGTGTCGCTCCAGACGCCCGATCGGTGCCTTTTATTATTATGGTGTTATTACATTTTCATAAATAATCTGCTTACATGCATCAGAGATTTATTTTTTGTGACTGACGTCATGAGCATAAATATTTTCAGCACATCAATGTTATACTATACCTGCGTTCAAAATGTTTGCGAGTACATTCAAAGTACTCACTGGCTTGTCTCTGGCTATTGTCTTGGCCAGATTTTCTTGCACGGAGAGGAGCGACGCGATGACAGCCCCGGAACCTAAGCAACAATGATAGCAGCCTCATGAAGATAGGAGTTAACCTGGTCAGCTATTCCTGTGGGAAATGGAGTCCCCTAGACACCGATGATTCACAAACCGCTTCCGCCCTCAACCACTAAAAACCATTTGTTGTACTCACATGCCAGAATGGTCTTGTACTACATATTTTGTATTTTGCTTGGAATTTCCATATCAAGTTGGAGCCTCATCAGCTAACAGTAATCCTGGGGCTGATGAGCACGACGGTCTTTTTCTGGAAATTTATACCCAGAAAACCCGGTCGTGACAGACTTGGTATCAGAGCCAGGCTGACCATTGGCTAATCCTATCTCAGCCAGGTCAATAATCTTAGGCAGGCCAACCCATCAAGCCATAACTAAACCTCAGTCAAGCTTCTCATGCAAGATAGCCCCACAGTGACCCGACACCTTTTGGCAGTCGGTGCCCAACCTACCAACCTAGCCGCCGAACACGCGCCAGTGACCGGCCCCCTTAAATAGTCCTTTCTCGCAAGCGTGCGAAGGAAGACTCCGTCCCTTTTTCCTATAAAAAGGGCACGCTAGCCTCAACCCAGCACAACACAGCCGCTACCCCAAACCAAGCTACAATGCCTTGTCCTGCCGTGCACAATGAGACCACGGCAACCAACCTTGGAGGCTTTGTGACCATACTCGCAAACCTCACCCGTCGTACCTATGCGTTAGAAGAGCCCCCAGAATATGTTGTGTACCAGGGACCCATGAGCGGTGAGAACCGTCAATTCTGGGCCACTGTACACATCTACGGTAGGGGTCTAGCACCCGAACGCCCCTACAGGTTCACCGGAAGAACGACTTCCTTTGAGCCACAAGCCATCCAACTAGCTGCTCGAGAAGCTATAGTTCATCTCCGGCACTTGTCGCCCAGAGTTAACTGTCGCTCGTTCCACTACTACCCCAAACATGAAGGATATGGTAGACCACCCCAAGTTGCCAACAGAGATCACGAGACAGATCCTGCAATGTTGCACCTAGTGCGCTATGTAGGTGCACTGGAGGAACTGTTCGATCAAATCACCATTGATCTAATCGCAGCTCGTGGAGAGCTGGTTCGTCGAGCCCTGGCGAGAGAAGAGAACAAGCCCAACGCCGACAACCCAGTCGTGCTATTTGGACACCCGATCGAGTCCCTGAGGCCTGCCCCAGCCATCGGCCAAGGTGCTGCGATAACCCCAGAAGTGCTTCGTCGCATATTGGGAGCACACTCCAACGGGGTTGTGGCCAACAATCCCCGAGATGGTCCTCATCGCTACCCCGAGCCTGCAGCCCCTCAACCCCCTCCAGCTAATCCCGACAGTGAGACCCGAGGAGAAGCCTCGACATCCACAAGGCACGCCCGCTTGGATATAAACGTGGTAGATTAAGCCATGCGAGTAGCACCGAGTTTCAGTGTATCCTCGCTTTGTAATCGTGCGACCTTGTATATAAACGCAGCCTATCGTTGTGCCTCTGTTTTAATAGTAGCCTTGCGTAATTTGTCAGTGCATAATTGCATATTTTCCGGGCACAACTACCAAAACCAACCCCGACGACAACCACAGTAACACGTCTCTTTATGAGATATGTGTATCCCTGACACTGACCCGACCTTTGGAGCTAAGCTGGTAAATTTATTACCTTTCACCACGGTGAAATGACCCAGCTCCATTGCTATAAAAAGGCCACCGCGTGACCTTGCCATGCACCTCTCACCTTGTGCACCACCCTCACAACCACTTCTTGCCATGTCGACCCCCAGCATTTACCTGAGAACCCCAGATGCAACCCAGGGTAGTTTTGTCAAGATATTGTGGGATTTTACCTGCAGTACCATGGGCGCTACCCAGCCACCCCAGTACGAGTTGTTCAAATCGAGAATCACCCCTTCCACCTCGAGATATTGGGCAGCAGTACACATCCCTCCCGTAAACTCAAACCAAGATCCAACGGAGGTCTCCTTCGTGGGGAAATCAATGCCAACCCCACATATGGCCATAGAAGCTGTTGCATATGAAGCGCTTGCTCGCCTTCGATTCGCGGTACCCTATGCCAGTGAACGAGGGTATTATTACTTCCCGAGCCGTGCAGCACCTGGAGGAGTAACATCTTTTCCCGGTGGATGAATTGAGAGAGACCCAGTCCTGGCCAACCTTGTCCAGTACGTCATCGCTCAAGAGCGTTTAACCCAACGTGTGATGGGTTATCTCCAGAGCCTCACAGATTTAAATCCTCAGATCGCCATCGGCAGAGCACTAAGGCCCGACCAGGAGAGACACGTGCATCGACTGGTCAATCCACTTCCCCCGATAGAAGAGGAGTGTATCCCAGTACCAGAGACGTTTTCTAGGGACCCCGTCCAGTTACCGTTTCCATTTTAGACGTCGCTGCGGTGTTCATTATTGCAACATTTATTTATGTGTGTGACTTATGCGTGATACCCTGAGTTTGTATGACGAGTCAATTATTTGGCTTCTACTAATGTGTGTAGTTTTTGTTGTGGTTTATGCTCCTTTAAATTAGCCGTTTTTCCCTCACAAAATCCTGGAGTGAGATTTCTTTTCCCTGAGTTGCTACATCTGCGCCTTCTCACGACGTGGATTAATTAATTTCACGCAACACCACGGCAGCAGACTCACAACCATAATCATTCGAACGCATACACTGTTTGCAAAACTTTGCAACGGTGTTACATCTAACTAAGAACCCCTGAACAACAGTTAGCACCCGGCACACCCCACCTACTCCTCATGATCACCACCACCGCGGAGAGCCAACACCCGAGCAGAAGCATCGCGACGATCATCGAGGATCATCGCGCACAGGAGCACGGAGAGCCCCAGCAGTGTCGCCAGCCCTACGCATACTAGGATCGCGTACCAGTCCGGCATCGCCTCCGCCATTAGAGCCTCACCCGAGATTCTGTAAACAGATATGGAGGAGGAAGAAGGAGAAAGCGAGGCCAGGTGTGAGGGAGAAGAGAGGAACACCTCGGCCATTTTATAGCTCGAGCTCGGTGTACGGTGGGCGAAGTCCACCAACACCGCTCGTCGCCCGATCGCCGGTGTTCGGAGACGAATCCGCGAGCAGTGCTGACAGCACACTGGCCCGCGAGGTGAGTGCATGCTGCACCGGCAGCTAGCACGCCGCGCACTACCACGGTACGGCCTAGATGCCCTACGCACTAGACATCACTGGTGGAGAAAGCGCGGGAAAGCGCACGGGAGAGAGGAAGAAGGAGGAGCCAGAGGAAGAAGAAGAGGCTGACAGTGGGCCCCAGGTCCACCTGTCATCCAGAGGGAGCACTGTGCCCTCGGGTACGACCAGCATATTCTTAAATTAAGAATTTATTCTAAATTTATATTCGGCGTATAAATCGCTCATTTTCCCCAAAACTGTGGAGTTTTCCACGCAGCGCTAGTGTCCACACTGTGGTTTTGCACCACTTATTGCCCTCTCACTTTAACCACATTTTTATTGCTTATAGTTTTTCTTAAAACAGCTTTTAACAAATCTTGAGGACGAGATTTTTCTTAAGGGGGGTAGTGTTGTGACACCCCAAAATTTTGGCCTTGTTTTAATACATTAAAATTTTGCCAGGAAATTAAAACTTTTATTTTCTGGGCTCCCTTTTGATTTTTGAACCATTTTCTCCCTTGTTATTATGGAGTATTTCCCCAAAGTGAAAACTTTTCAAATATGTTATTGGACTTGTTTAAACCTCTCAAGAAAAACTCTTCTTCTATTAGTAGAACTAATTACATAATTAATTTGCTTGATCTTTATTTTCTTGAAAAATGGTTTTTTAAGGTTATATGGCCATATTTGAACTACAACCATTTGATAAATTCACTTAAAATTCCAACCAAAATTTGGAGTTGTCGTGTGATATTTTTAAATCACTTTTATACAAAAATATCTTTTATTCATTAGTTATTTTGAGCTCTGCACCCAATTCTCTTCTCTGGTCCAGAGTGCAAATTTGCACTACAACCCATTAAAATATCTCTTTCTAGCCTCCACCAAAATTATGGGATGTTAGTAGTATCATATGATTCAACTTTATGCAAAAACCCAATGATGTTATTTGAAATATATGAGTGTATCGACCCCCTTTTTCATTCTGGACCAACTTGATGATTTGTACAGCAACCATACTTTTGCTTACTCCTTGGCTCTTGATTCCTTTTCCTACTTGTAGTCCTCCCTGCAAAACCCTTAAGTCTAGGAGCATGCACCCTTTGGGTCATTTTTGGTTCATGAAATGATGCCATTTATTCCCTGTCCAGAATTGAAGTTTTGTAAGAATTGCACTAACAATTTTCTCCTCTTGTCCAAATGACCTCACCACTCTCTCTTTCATCTAAAGAGACACTGATCTGGAGATTTTGGCCACTCCAAGAACAGCTTAGGTGCCTGTGGCATTTTATCAAACACCTTGAGTGCATAAACATTTTTGACATGACATTTGTCATTACACTGTGACCTTGCACCTCTAGGAAAACTAGCATGTCCATTCACCTTATCACTAACCCTAACCTAGCCCTGTCCCTTGCCAGCCTCTCTTGCAACCTCTAGCATGCAAGGGCATTCCGTCGAACACATCCCGGGCGTGCTCTGGGAGCGCCCAGAGCATGCGTTTGGCACGCACGTGCGCCCGAGCCGCCGCGTCTCGCCCCGCACCCGTTCCGGCTCTTGGCCATCAGCAGCTAGCCACCACGTATCCTCTTGCACCGCCACGCCACCCCGACCACCCTGGCACGCTACAGCGCCGCCGTCAGGGCATTCTTGGCGGCACGCCGGCGTCCAAAGTGGCTCCAGCCCCGGTCGGCGCCGCCCAAGCCACCCCGGCTCGCCACCTACCCCTGGGAGCCGCGCGAGCTTATCTCCTCGCTCGTCGGCTAGCTCTCGTCGCCTCCACGATGCCCTGCAAGCTACAAAGAGGCGGTTCACCGGCATCCTCATCCACCGCCGCGGAACTAACCCTGATCACTTATTTAAGGAGCCCCAAGCTCGTCTGCGCACGCAGGCAGCTCCAAGCCATCACCCTAGGACCCCCTTAGGCAGCCAATCGACCCGGAGAGGTCTCCTCCCCCATCTCCGGCAATCGCAGCCGCCGCCACGGCCCCTACCATTCCGGCACCACCAAGGCCTCCCCCTCTCAATTCTCATCACCAGGAGCCCCCTCTCCCTCTCATGAGTCCATCCCCCTACTCGATTTAGATCGGGAACCATCGTAGCCCCAAAACCACTCTGCTCCCGAAGCCCCCTCCGCCGCGAAGCTCACCGCCGACGACTCTTTCCACCCCCGTCTACCTAGTGACCACCGGAAGGACCGCCTCGGTCTCGCGGATCCATCCAGACCCTCTGGAACCCGTGGGGAGCCGCCGTTCGCCGGCGACGATCGTCGTTGCCTCGCCTCCGTTCGGGCAGAGGAAGAGGAGGGAGGGATAGACCAGTCAAACGTGACCAGTGGGCCAGGCAGGCCCACTGTCAGTGACACATGCTCGGTCCACGCTGGATAAATGGAGGCGCATTTCCAGAATACGCCTTCGACGTGTACGTATATTCGAAACGTTTTTCTTTTTTTGTTTTAATTTTAAATAACAGATTTTGACCAAAACTTTGACTGAGCTTAACTTTTTAAATATAACTCCAAATGAATCGATTCTTTTTCCTACATCTCTCAAATTCTGTCTAGTTTATTTTAAGATTTATTTGAAAATTTTCCAAACAACTTTTTTGTACTTTTTTGAAATATGTGTTATTTGCATATTTTTGAAAATAGGATTTTTGAAGAGAATAAAGCTTTCAAAAGATTTGGAGTGCACCCTGCCTTTCCACACCATGAAGGCAAGCATCTTGAACCCTGGCAAGAACATTTTTGATGTGTTGGCTGACACATTTATAACACCACCTCATTTCGGAGAACTCGTTATTTTATGTGGTGATACGATCATTTGCATGAATGCATATTAGTGATTTTCCTTGCTGTTGGAAATGAATATACTTGTGATGGTAATCATCCTCATGTGCCTTGCATGCATGCCGGAAAGGAACCCGGGAAAGCCTCTGCCTTTGGTAGGCGTGAGCTTGTCGCCGGTCTCCGTCGGGACGGTTATGTCCGGTATGGCATAGTAAGGTATAATGGGTGGTGATTCTGTTGGTTGAAATATATTTGTTATACATGTCATGCAGGGAATTTATAAACCTCCTGAGTCGACCATAGATCGAGTCTTGTTCCAGTAACCCCCATACTTGTTTTGTACTACCACTTGTCCCTGCCGCAGGTAGGGTATGGTTCAGTAAGTCGTCAACCCCTTTCAAGCACACACCGTACAGAGAGTCCATGGTGGAAGATACCGGTTGTAGCCAGTAGGCAGGCCACCTGGTCCGGGGGCATGGGTGTTTCCGGTTGGGACCGAGAGGGGGGCCACCCCTTAGAGCGTGCGATATAAATTTGATCCCATGCTACGCGAGGTTGTAGCCTCCCCACTTAGAGTTTTGCTTAACAAGTGTCGTGGGTGATTCCAGACACCGGTGAGTTAAGCTGGTGTGTGCAAGTTAGGTGTGTTTTCAATTAAAAGACCGTAGACGGAATTAGTCCCGATGGACTAAAGGAATCTGTTACTCGTGGTTAAAGAGTACACCCTCTGCAGAGATTAAATCTATTAAAATAGCCGTGTCTATGGTTAAGGACTACAGTCTGGGATGGGTCTAGTGTCGGTCTTAGTGTCGGTCTTCGGAGGTGAATATGTTAAACCAGGACTGGAATCACTACTTGTGACTTGTGATAACTATGATTATTATTATTGTTGACTAACCCATGATATTATTGTTATTATCGAGTATCCCTGGGATGGTTCTACCTCCGGGATATTCACTATGATTGTTTCTTTTAAAAGCCCTTTATGTGGTGTCGCTCAGACGCCCGACTGTGGCATTTCTTTTAAAGCCCTTTATGTGGTGTCGCTCAGACGCCCGACTATGGCATTTATTTTATAAGCCCTTTATGTGGTGTCGCTCAGACGCCCGACTGTGGCATTTCTTTTATAAGCCCTTTATGAGGTGTCGCTCAGACTCCCGACTGTGGCATTTCTTTTATAAGCCCTTTATGTGGTGTCGCTCAGACGCCCGACTGTGGCATTTCTTTTATAAGCACTTTATGAGGTGTCGGTCAGACGCCCGACTGTGGTATTTCTTTTATAAGCCCTTTATGTGGTGTCGCTCCAGACGCCCGATCGGTGCCTTTTATTATTATGATGTTATTACATTTTCATAAATATCTGCTTACATGCATCAGAGATTTATTTTTTGTGACTGACGTCATGAGCATAAATATTTTCAGCACATCAATGTTATATTATACCTGCATTCATAATGTTTGCGAGTACATTCAAAGTACTCACTGGCTTGTCCCTGGTTATTGTCTTGGCCAGATTTTCTTGCACGGAGAGGAGTGACGCGATGACAGCCCCGGAACCTAGGCAATGATGATAGCAGCCTCGTGAAGATAGGAGTTAACCTGGTCAGCTGTTCCTATGGGAAATGGAGTCCCCTAGACACCGATGATTCACAAACCGCTTCCGCCCTCAACCACTAAAAACCATTTGTTGTACTCACAGGCCAGAATGGTCTTGTACTACATATTTTGTATTTTGCTTGGAATTTTTGTATTAAGTTGGAGCCTCATCAGCTAACAGTAATCCTGGGGCTGATGAGCACGACGGTCTTTTTCTCGAAATTTATACCCGGAAAACCCGGTCGTGACACATAACATGTTCATATAGATAGGGGTCACATGACCCGACACTCAAGTCATACAAACATACAAGCACATGCGGAAGCAACTAGTCTGAGTACAGACTCTAGAAAGAAAGAAGGCTTCTCGAAGCCTGTCTATCTACATAGGGCCCTCCATGGCAGGATCACCACCTGGGTGTCTAGTCACTCGTCGACGTCATGGTCTACGTAGAACCCATCGGAGGGGGCGGTGTTGTCGTCTAAAAACAGTAATTAAGCAAACATGAGTACAAAGGTACTCAGCAAGTCTTACATCAGAACCTACTAAACATGCTTATTCTCAAGAAGGTGGTGGGGTTAATGCAGCAAGCCAGCTTTGACTCTTGGCTAAGCTATCCTACGGAACTCCACCAGTAAAATAGTTTTTGCACACGAGTCCACTACTCACCAACATAATACTCCACCGGGGATCCTCCCTCGTCATCCTACGAGAGGGCCATCCTCGGTACTCACACTTATCCTGAGTCTTTTAGTAGTATCCATTAACTTGTCTATGAACTGTATAGGCAACCAAGTAGTCCTTTACCGCGGACGCGGCTATTCGAATAGTTTTATACCCTGCAGGGGTGTACTTCGTCATACACGCTTTCACCACTTACCGCCGTTT
Source organism: Triticum aestivum (assembly GCF_018294505.1). Lineage (NCBI taxonomy): Eukaryota > Viridiplantae > Streptophyta > Magnoliopsida > Poales > Poaceae > Triticum > Triticum aestivum. Next base: position 426,351,030 of record NC_057794.1, on the reverse strand, counting down.
ACACGACATGTACTCGGCAACCTTCAAGTGGAAGCCCAGCGAGGGTGTCGGCCACGGCCTACCTAAACACTTAAGTCTCTAGTCCAGGTTTATCACCTATCCAGGTTCCATCCGCAGGGAGTCTGGCAGAGGTTTCCACATACGGCCCCAAACGATGTGAACAGGGTCCCGAGACGCCAAACAGGCGCCCGACATACCCGGCCACGGTGTATCTACCGCAACATAGCCCACCCCTAGGGTCAGCGCTACACACGGCCGCCAACACATAACCTACAAACACCAGAAACTATTTGCAACTCCTGGATAGAGTACTAAGGTGATTAAGAAGCCGAGAGGGTCCATTGGTTTCGGGCCCAATGTACGGTAGTAAATGCATCTTAAATCACACATACAGATCTCAGTTCTTAGGGACGGCCTCAATGAAACAACACACCATGTACTCCTACATGGCCTCTCATCGATACCTTTACCAAAACATGTTCAACACATCCCTCACATTACCGACATAAGCATTTCACTCTAGCCCATCACCCAGATGAACCAGACCTGACACAACTCTAAGCATAGCAGGCATAGCAAGGTAGGAATCACATACATGGCTCAAATAACTCCTACACATGCCAGTGGGTTTCATCTAGTTACTGTGGCAATGACAGGTCATGGAGAGGATAAGGGTTCAACTATCGTAGCACACAGCAGATTGAAACGCGTTGTCTTAATGCAGTAAACAAGAGCAGAAGTGAGAACATGGGTTGTATCAGAATGATCAATGGTTGCTTGCCTGATGGAGTGGTAGTGGGATACTGCCCTTCAGTTGGATACTCGTGAATATCCTCGGAGGCAGAACCTACCACGAAGAACACATCGGAACACAATCAACACATGACGATATGCAACAATATGATGCATTCTATGATATGGCAATATGAATGTGTCTTGGCCTAATGCAAGCTATAACAGAAAGGATTGAACTTATCTGAATCAAAGATTCAGTTATTAGCTTATTAAACATGGCTTTAATGGTGCATTTCCTTATTCTGCTTAAATAGCAAGGTAAACTTGTTTCGTCATTCATGAAACCATTACAGATGGATAGATTGAATTTTTCTGATCATTTTTCATATATAAATCTTTGCATTTGGACCTATGGTTGATTTTCTATGATTGTTAGAAGTTTTGACTATTTGCTGGAATTTCCTGTATAAGAATAAATCCAGTAATTTAATTGCTGCATCAGCATTACGTCAGAGTGACGTCAGTGGTCAACGGGGACGTCCAGGTCAAACTCGACTGGTGGGTCCCGCGTGTCAGTAGTTAATTAAGCTAATTATCTTTAGTTAAAACTAATCTGATTTAGTTAACAGAGGGGGCCCACTTGTTATTGACAAAGGGGAGTCAAACTGGGGTCAAACCCCTGGTCAGTGGGGCTAATCCCGCCGGCGGTGAGTCGCCGGCAAGGCCCGAGACGGTGGCGCGGCTCGAAAAACGCCCACAGGGCACGGGCGAGGCCGTTCTTGGGCTCGTTGGAGAGCTCTTGAAGTCGCGCATCTAGTGGTGGTGGAGGCCGGGCCTATGGTGGCCGGAGACAACGACGGCGAACTCCAAGGCGGTGACAGGAGTTCGGCCATGTGCAGGGTTTGGGCTGCGGCGTGCAAACACGGAAATTGAGGCACTAGCGAGGCACTACGCGATGCGGCAAGCACGTTGCATAGCACGGGATGACCAAATGGTCACCGGAACGATGCCGGCGACGAGCTCGAGCGGAGACGAGCTTCGGCCATGGTGGAACTATGGCCTAGAGGGTGCAAATGCGTGGAAAAGAAGAGGGGGAAGGCGACGGAGCTCACAGGGAGGTCGATGAGTAGCTCAGTGGGCTCGGGGGCGACCGGAGCGCGGCGAATCAATGAACGGCGTCCAGCAGGTACCGAGGTTGAAGACGACGCGATAGCGGAGATGCAGGGCCTTCGGTGAAGCGTGGCTCGGTGGGGAGGGTGAGGGCGTCGTGGCGGAGCAATTTGGCTTGTCGGAGGGGCGAACGGGTGGCTCTGGCGTCGTCTACGGCGAACGGCGGCGAGGAACGCGCTCGGGCATCGCGAGAGAGAGTGAGGGAGACGAGGAGGGGAGTGAGAGAGGATGAGAGGGGGACGTGGGGGTCGCGTGGCATCCCTGGACGTCTCCAGGACGTCGGCAGAAGCAGGAGGTGGCCGGTGTGTGGCCGCGGGTGCCGGCCACGCGCTCCGCGTCCTTCTAGCGCGAGGAGGACGACAACTGGCAGGGCCAGCCGGCTGGGCCGAGCCAGGTGGGCTGGGCCAGCACAGGTAAGGCCCAGGTAGCTTCCCTCTCTCTCTTTTTTTATTTGTTTCAGTTTTTCTATTTAACTGCAACTGTTGGGCTTTAATTAAAATACTAAAACGTTTCCAAAAATCCTGAAAATAATTGTGGGCTCTGTTTAGATTATTTCCAACAGCAAACATTTATTTCCAGAATTATTTGGGCATTTAAATTATTTTATAGCATTTAAATGCCCAAATTCAAATACTTATGATTTAATTCAATGACCTTCTGTTGACCTAGAAAATTGTGCACCAATTTTTCCAGAGGTTCTAACCCAAGACAAAGAGGGTGAACTTTTTAGAAGGGCATTTCAGGTTCATTGAAAATAATTTTAGTAAACCCTAGTTGTTTCCAGGGGGTGTTGGGGGTTTCTGCCTTCCCCATTTCAAATTTAAGAGAAATTTAAACATGATGCACACTCTAATGCTTGAACTAGCTAGGGTGTGACAACTCACCCCCACTCAAAAGAATCTCGTCCCGAGATTTAGGATCCTCCGGGAAGAAGGTGGGGTACTCGAGTCGAAGACGATCCTCCCTTTCCCAAGTGGCTTCTTTCTCGGAATGGTGTGACCATTGAACCTTGAGAAACTTGATATTATGACATCGAGTGGTACGCTCGGCTTGATCAAGGATACGAACGGGATATTCATGATATGAGGGGTTATCTTGTAGATCAAGCGTTTCGTGGTCCACTCCACGGATGGGATCCGCGAAGCAACGCCTCAGTTGAGAAACATGGAAGACATCATGAACTCTGGAAAGATGCGGAGGTAGTTCCAATTGGTAGGTAACTTCTCCTCGTTTGGCAAGAATGCGAAAGGGTCCAACGTAACGAGGAGCCAATTTGACTTTGATACCGAAACGATGGGTTCCCTTTAACGGAGTAACCTGAAGGTAAGCCTTCTCGTCGACTTCATAAGTCATAGGCATATGTTTACGATCATATTGACTCTTTTGACGAGATTGGGCTGTTTTCAATTTCTCACGAATAACGCGAACCTACTCTTCTGCTTCCTGAATCATATCCGGGCCAAAGAGTTGTCTTTCCCCGGTTTCTAACCAGTTAAGAGGCGTTCGACATTTTCGTCCATAGAGAACTTCGAAAGGAGCCATGCCTAAGCTGGCTTGATAACTATTGTTATAAGCAAACTTCGCGAATGGAAGGCATTTCTCCCAACTCATTCCGAACGAGATGACAGAAGCTCGGAGCATATCTTCTAGAATTTGATTGACTCGTTCTACTTGACCACTTGATTGAGGATGGAAGGCGGTGCTAAAGGAGAGACGAGTTCCCATAGCATTTTGGAAACTTTCCCAAAATCGAGAAGTGAAGAGACTTCCACGGTCTGAGTTAATTTCCAATGGAACACCATGAAGAGACACTATTCGGGAGATGTATAAATCAGCTAGCTGGCTAGCGGTGATACTCTCACGAACATGTAGGAAATGGGCTACTTTGGAAAGACGGTCGATCACGACGAAGATGGCATTATTCCCTCTCTTGGTCCTGGGAAACCCAGTGATGAAATCCATACTGATTTTATCCCATTTCCACTTGGGAATAGCCAAAGGTTGAAGGGTGCCAGCAGGCCGTTGATGCTCTGCTTTAACACGACGACAAACGTCGCAATTAGCAATGTATTGAGCGATTTCTCTCTTCATCTAGTCCACCAAAACCTCTGGCGTAGGTCTTGATACATTTTAGTACTACCAGGAAGAATGGTGAGAGGGGATTCATGAGCTTCCTTAAGGATCAGCCGCCTCAGGTTTCGTGCCTTTGGAACCACTAGGCGATTCCCAAAGTATACGACACCTTGATCATCAATGGAGAAACAATTTGCAACTCCTTTCTTAATGTTTCTCTTAATACGGGAGATTCCCGGATCTACCTTTCTGTGCCTTGATGATCTGATCCGTAAGGGTAGGTTTCGCCACCAGGGTGGATAGGAATCCTCGAGGAACAATGTGAAGATTTAGCTTACGAAATTCCTCATGGAGAAATGGTTGACTTTGTTGTAACATCAGGTTGTTACAATAGGACTTACGGCTTAGCACATCAGCCATGACATTGGCTTTGCCCGGGGTGTAAGTTATTCCTAAGTCGTAATCCGAGATCAACTCAACCCAACGTCTTTGCCCGAGATTCAAATCTGGTTGGGTGGAGATATATTTCAAACTTTGGTGGTCGGTGAAGATCTTGCAATGATTACCGAGAAGGTAATGTTGCCAAGTTTTAAGTGCATGGACTACAGCTGCAAGCTCTAGATCATGTGTGGGATAATTTTCCTCATGTGGGTGTAATTGCCGTGAAGCATAGGCAATTACCTGACGATCTTGCATGAGTATGCAACCTAGTCCTTGTCGCGAGGCGTCGCAATAGATAATAAAGTCCTTGGAGAAATCTGGTGGTACCAGTATGGGAGCAGATGTTAGACGTCTTTTCAGTTCCTGAAAACTGAACTCGCACTGTGGAGTCCACTCGAACTTTTTATCTTTCTTGAGGAGTTCAGTTAGAGGTTTAGCAACCTTGGAGAAATTCTCGACGAAGCGGCGATAATAGCTCGCTAAGCCAAGGAAGCTCCGAACTTGCTTAACCGTCTCAGGTGGAGTCCAATCAAGGACGGCTTGAACTCACTCGGGATTGGCAGCAATACCCTTACCAGAGATGACATGGCCTAGATAGGTCACTTCTGGCAACCAAAATTCACACTTGGAGAATTTGCGTAAAGGCGATGCTCTCGAAGTTTCATCAATACCAGCCTTAGATGTTCGGCATGTTCCTCTTCATTCTTGGAGTAGATGAGTATGTCATCGAGGTATACTACGACAAATTTGTCCAAGTACTCCATGAAAACCGAGTTCATTAACCGGGAGAAGGTGGCTGGGGCATTGGTTAAACCGAAGGACATCACGGTGTACTCGTATTGGCCATAACGAGTAACAAAGGCCGTTTTGGGAATGTCCCCGTTTCTGATTTTGATTTGATGGTAGCCCAATCTTAGATCCATCTTGGAAAAGACTGAGGATCCAGCGAGCTGATCATACAGATCGTTGATCCTGGGAAGCGGATATTTGTTCTTGATGGTGACCAAATTGACAGGTCGGTAATCCACAACCATTCGATCCGTTCCATCCTTCTTCTTAACGAAGAGGACGGGGCAAGCCCAAGGAGAGGAACTAGGACGGATGAAACCCTTTTTCAAGGACTCATCGAGTTGGTTCTTAAGCTCGGCTAGTTCTAAGGGTGCCATCTTGTAGGATCTTCTAGAAATTGGAACAGTTCCTGGAACAAGGTCTATCACAAACTCAACATCCTTGTCAGGTGGAACACCTGACAGTTCTTCTGGAAAGACATCCGGAAAGTCTCGGACTACCGGAACATCCTCAAGATCTGGAAGGGGGTTGGCATTTAAAGAGTAAAACTGGCGCTTGGCCACTCGAGTTAAGATATTGACTGTCTTGCCCGATGGGTGAGTAAGTTGAACGGTTCTAGTGGCACAGTCGATCTTAGCATAATGAGCTGACATCCAGTCCATACACAAGATGATGTTTATGTCCGAGGACTTGAGAGCTATTAAGGATGCAAGGAAGACAAGTCTATCGACAAGAATTTCGTTCCCATGGCTTACTCTAGAAGTTTGCCATCTAGAGCCAGGAGTTTGAATTTCCAAGGTAGAGGGCATGTCACAGAATGTCATGTTGTGCAATCGAGCATAGTTCTCGGATATGAATGAATGAGATGCTCCAGTATCGAAAAGAACAGATGCCGGATGGCAGTTAACAAGGAGCATACCAAGGACGACGTTGGCATCCTCATGAGCCTCCTCGGCTGAAACATAGTTGACATGGCCACGGGCAGTGGTGACCGGCTTGGCATAGAATGTCTTTCCCACGGGCTTACGACGGCCAACGGACTTTCCAGTCTGAATGGGGTTGTTGTTCTGGGGACACTCTCGACTATAGTGACCCGGCTCTCCACACTTAAAGCATGTAACCACATTGGGGCGTGGAGCAGCATTAGCAGCGGGGCCACCATAGGGCTTGGGCGGTGCAAATTGCTGGTTGGGACGAGGCGCCTCAAAGGATGGCCTCGGGATGAACCTGGGTGGCAGTGCTGTGCTTGGAATCCACACCCGGCGCTTCTGAGTTCCAGAGCCGGATGAAGAGCCAAAATCACGGGAGTGCTTGCGTGAAGCGTCATAATCAGTCTGGCCCGTCTCAGCACTGATGGCTTTATTGACCAACTTCTAAAAGGAGGTGCACTCATGCAGACGAAGATCACGGCGAAGCTCAGGGCTAAGTCCCTTGCGGAACCTTGCCTGCTTCTTAGCGTCAGTAGATACCTCTTCAGGGGCATAGCGTGCCAGATTCCCAAATTCACGACTATATGCATCCACAGTCAGTCTTCCTTGGGTGAAGTTGCAGAACTCCTCCCTCTTGCGATCCATGGGACCTTACGGAATGTGATGCTCACGGAAAGCCTCACTGAATTCAGCCCAAGTACTGATTTGGCCGACCGGGCGCATAGCTTCGAAGTTTTCCCACCAAAGGCTAGCAGGGCCTTCGAGGTGATAGGCAGCATAGGTAACCTTGTCGGTTTCGGCTACGTTGGCAGAACGTAGCTTGTGGGTAATGTTGCGAAGCCAGTCATCCGCGTCAAGGGGTTCGACGGAATGGTTAAACTTTGGTGGGTACAGCTTGATAAAGTCATTGATCGACACCAAGTCATTTTGTGGGTGGCGTGCAGTGTTCTGCTCAATCCGCTCTAGCAGGCGGTTAGTCTCACGCTTGTTTCTTTCTGCCTCCAGCATTACTTCGGCCAGAGAAGGCGGGTGAGGCAGATTTTCACCCCTAGCTGCACTGGCTTCCCCCTGCTCCGAGGCAGCAGGGTTGCTGCGGGTGTTGACCATCCTAGGAGAAAACAAGACAATGGTTTAGATAAGGATGGCTCAAAACTTAGCAAGGAAGTGCAGAATGTAATGGATAACACGGAATGCAGAGATGTTCATCCGTATGTCATGGTAATATAAAACTGCCATATATATACCAACGGTCATACACATCATACATAGTTTAGTACAAGCCCAGGCTACAATACAACTATGATGAAAGACATTACATCTGATCGGAGGCATTCCAAGCTCCTATACATTATTTGTCTACACCTCCAGAATTGACTACACACTAAGTCGTATTCCACAAGTCACGCAGGACAGTGGAGATACAACTACTACAATACTAGTGGTACTACTACTAACTCAGACAGCTCTGTAGTAGTCCTCATAGAAGTCACCTCCGTAGCCTGGAAGTTCAACATGACCATCCGAGAACAGACGGTCCTGAGGAGCCTGTGGACCAAAGGGGCTAGGATGAGGTCTTGGACCAAACAACGGTGGCCTGCGGGGACCACGGGGTGGGGTGATGCCTCCCACATCACGCCAATCCACCATGTCTAGCAGAGCTGATCTCACAGGATACAGATCCCTTGTATCCATACATCCAGCTTGCACCGCAGGTGCAAACCGAGTCAATGTGGCCCAATGATCAGCACGTGTATTGAAAAGCTCCAGCCTCAAGGCCCGATTCTCTCAGTCCTTATCTTCGAGCATCTCAGCAGTGGTACGAGTTAATGAGTCCTCCTGAGTGGAGTCAGCATAGATAGCCTGAAGATACCCCTGCGCTCCCGGAAGTGAAGCTGGCATGTAACGGAAGTCGGTGTTCCGAAGCAGGCCAGTCCGGACTCGCATAATGGACATCATGGAATAGGCAGCATCCTACACAGCCATCTCAACAGTAACCCCGAGTCCATAGGAAAAGTGAAGGGGCTCGATAGATCCAGGATAAGAAGGAAATATCCTGACGGTGCAAAAATATTGGCTTTGATTAAAGTCGCGGAATTGCTCTTCAACGGTGTATTCGGGATACCAACGGTAACCCGTCTCGATCATTACCCGGACTAACATAGCAGTATGACCGGGCACATCGAGGCACCGGGTTAGGCGAACCACTTGGTTTTGAACACGAGTGGCCATCTGAAAGCACAACCACAATGCAAAGACATCAGAATTTCTAGGGAAAATTGGATAGCATAATAGTTGTAAATGCTCAGAAAAAGATTTGAGACATCCACAATAGTTTGCAATACCACTCAACAACATCATATCAAGGTTCTGATCCAATTAGCAACATACTAAGAATAGTAGAAACTAAACTGGGACTTGTATCAACAATCCTATAAGCTACTACAGATTAGTAACACGTGAACCTGATAGAAGAAGAGAGCCTAGTCCTTAACCCATGTTGAATGAGAAGAGAATGACTCAGATCAGAGGCATAGGGTAAAGGAGTAAAAGAGCCTAACGTTCCCTCCCACAATCATTTCCCCTACATATAACTAAAGCATTTCTAGACTCGACATCGACCAGCTTGGCTCAACGAACCTACAGGCAGTCCGGCTCTGATACCAACGCTGTCAGGACCCCGATTCCAAGTCACATCGATCTAGCCGGTAACACCTCATATCACTTTGCGGCCTCACGCACGGTATCCCACGGGTGTCGCCTTACCATGGCCTGGGACCGTTTGCGCCTTTTGGCTCACGTATATGATAGTGTCGCTAGCATCCATATGACAGAGAATCCGGGTCGACATGGCTAGTCGTGAACCCAAAGCGGCACAGACCTATGGAGACAGGCATACATGTATCACATCGAGCATGTCGGTCATCAGCGAGTGATTCTGGGCTGTAGCACTGGGCTAACAGGACTCCGGGGGACCCGGGCTATAGCAGGCTGGGCAGGACTCCGGAAGTCACCGCGTGACATTTCCCCGAAGGGACAGACATAGGAACGAAGTGAAACACATGCCGGCCAGTCAAGTGTCCTGAACAGTAGTGCTGGGCTAGCAGGACTCCGGTGAACCGGGCTGTAGTGGACTACTATGGCTCGAGGAACACTAGACTACATTTCCCCATAAGAAAGGCTGCCAAGGATAAAGAACTAGATTGTCGGATCCCACTCATACCAAGCATTTCAATCATACACACAATATGCCCGATATGAGTACATACAACATGGCATCACAACAAAACTCTACAACTCAAGTACTTTATTTAAAGGCTCCAGGGAGCCATACATAACATGTTCATACAGATAGGGGTCACATGACCCGACACTCAAGTCATACAAACATACAAGCACATGCGGAAGCAACTAGTCTGAGTACAGACTCTAGAAAGAAAGAAGGCTTCTCGAAGCCTGTCTATCTACATAGGGCCCTCCATGGCCAGGATCACCACCTGGGTGGCTAGTCACTCGTCGACATCAAGGTCTACGTAGAACCCATCGGAGGGGGCGGTGTTGTCGTCTGAAAACAGTAATTAAGCAAACATGAGTACAAAGGTACTCAGCAAGTCTTACATCAGAACCTACTTGACATGCTTATTCTCAAGAAGGTGGTGGGGTTAATGCAGCAAGCCAGCTTTGACTCTTGTCTAAGCTATCCTACGGAACTCCACCAGTAAAATAGTTTTCGCACACGAGTCCACTACTCACCAACATAATACTCCAACGGGGATCCTCCCTCGTCATCCTACGAGAGGGCCATCCTCGGTACTCACACTTATCCTGAGTCTTTTAGTAGTATCCATTAACTTGTCTATGAACTGTATAGGCAACCAAGTAGTCCTTTACCACGGACACGGCTATTCGGATAGTTTTATACCCTGTAGGGGTGTACTTCGTCATACACGCTTTCACCACTTACAGCCGTTTACACGACATGTACTCGGCAACCTTCAAGCGGAAGCCCAACGAGGGTGTCGGACACGTCCTACCTAAACACTTAAGTCTCTAGTCTAGGTTTATCGCCTATCCAGGTTCCATCCGCAGGGAGTCCGGCCGAGGTTTCCACATACGGCCCCGAACGATGTGAACAGGGTCCCGAGACGCCAAACGGGCGCCCGGCATACCCGGCCACGGTGTATCTACCGCAACATAGCCCACCCCTAGGGTCAGTGCTACGCACGGCCGCCAACACATAACCTACAAACACCAGAAACTATTTGCAACTCCTGGACAGAGTACTAAGGTGATTAAGAAGCCGAGAGGGTCCATTGGTTTCGGGCCCAATGTACGGTAGTAACTGCATCTTAAATCACACATACAGATCTCAGTTCTTAGGGACGGCCTCAATGAAACAACCCACCATGTACTCCTACATGGCCTCTCATCGATACCTTTACCAAAACATGTTCAACACATCCCTCACATTACCGACATAAGCATTTCACTCTAGCCCATCACCCAGATGAACCAGACCTGACACAACTCTAAGCATAGCAGGCATAGCAAGGTAGGAATCACAGACATGGCTCAATCAACTCCTACACATGCTAGTGGGTTTCATATAGTTACTGTGGCAATGACAGGTCATGCAGAGGATAAGGGTTCAAGTATCGTAGCACACAGCAGATTGAAACGCGTTGTCTTAATGCAGTAAACAAGAGCAGAAGCAAGAACATGGGTTGTATCAGAATGATCAATGGTTTCTTGCCTGATGGAGTGGTAGTGGGATACTGCCCTTCAGTTGGATACTCGTGAATATCCTCGGAGGCAGAACCTACAACGAAGAACACATAGGAACACAGTCAACACATGACGATATGCTACAATATGATGCATGCTATGATATGGCAATATGAATGTGTCTTGGCCTAATGCAAGCTATAACAGAAAGGATTGAACTTATTTAAATCAAAGATTCAATTATTAGCTTATTAAACATGGCTTTAATGGTGCATTTCCTTATTCTGATTAAACAGCAAGGTAAACTTGTTTTGTCATGCATGAAACCATTACAGATGGATAGATTGAATTTTTCTGATCATTTTTCATATATAAATCTTTGCATTTGGAGCTATGGTTGATTTTCTATGATTTTTAGGAGTTTTGACTATTTTCTGGAATTTCCTGTATAAGAATAAATCCAGTAATTTAATTGCGGCGTCAACATTACGTCAGAGTGACGTCAGTGGTCAACGGGGACGTCCAGGTCAAACCTGACTGGTGGGTCCCGCGTGTCAGTAGTTAATTAAGCTAATTATCTTTAGTTAAAACTAATCTGATTTAGTTAACAGAGGGGGCCCACTTGTTATTGACTCAGGGGAGTCAAACTGGGGTCAAACCCCTGGTCAGCAGGGCTAATCCCGCCGGCGGTGAGTCGCCGGCAAGGCCCGAGACGGTGGCACGGCTCGGAAAACACCCACAGGGCACGGGCGAGGCCGTTCTTGGGCTCGTTGGAGAGCTCTTGCAGTCGCGCATCTAGTGGTGGTGGAGGCCGGGCCTATGGTGGCCGGAGACAACGACGGCGAGCTCCAAGGCGGTGGCCGGAGTTCGTCCATGTGCGGGGTTTGGGCTGCGGCATGCAAACACGGAAACTGAGGCGCTAGCGAGGCAGTACGCGATGCGGCAAGCACGTTGCATAGCGCGGGATGACCAAATGGTCGCCGGAACGACGCCGACGATGAGCTCGAGCGGAGACGAGCTTCGGCCATGGTGGAACTATGTCCTAGAGGGTGCAAATGCATGGAAAAGAAGAGGGGGAAGGCGACAGAGCTCACAGGGAGGTCGATGAGCAGCTTAGTGGGCTCAGGGGCGACCGGAGCGAGGCGAATCGATGAACAGCGTCCGGCGGGTACCGAGGTTGAAGACGACGCGATAGCGGCGATGCAGGGCCTCCGGTGAAGCGTGGCTTGGTGGGGAGGGCGAGGGCGTCATGGCGGAGCAATTTGGCTTGTCGGAGGGGCGAAGGGGTGGCTCTGGCGTCGTCTGCGGCGAACAGCGGCGAGGAACGCGCTCGGGCATCACGGGAGAGAGTGAGGGAGATGAGGGGGAGAGTGAGCGAGGATGAGAGGGGGACGTGGGGGTCGCGTGGCATCCCTGGACGTCTCCAGGACATCGGCAGAAGCAGGAGGTGGCCTGCGTGTGGCCGCGGGCGCCGGCCACGCGCTCCGCGTCCTTCTGGCGCGAGGAGGACGACGACTGGCAGGGCCAGTCGGCTGGGCCGAGCCAGGTGGGCTGGGCCAGCACAGGTAAGGCCCAGGTAGCTTCCCTCTCTCTCTTTTTTTTTGTTTCTGTTTTTCTATTTAACTGCAACTGTTGGGCTTTAATTAAAATACAAAAACGTTTCCAAAAATCCTGAAAATAATTGTGGGCTCTATTTAGATTATTTCCAACAGCAAACATTTATTTCCGGAATTATTTGGGCATTTAAATTATTTTATAGCATTTAAATGCCCAAATTCAAATACTTATGATTTAATTCAATGACCTTCTATTGACCTAGAAAATTGTGCACCAATTTTGCCAGAGGTTCTAACCGAAGACAAAGAGGGTGAACTTTTTAGAAGGGCATTTCAGGTTCATTGAAAATAATTTTAGTAAACCCTAGTTGTTTCCAGGGGGGTGTTGGGGGTTTCTGCCTTCCCCATTTCAAATTTAAGAGAAATTTAAACATGATGCACACTCTAATGCTTGAACTAGCTAGGGTGTGACATGGCACCGCTAGGCCACTGCGGGCGCCGCGTTGAGCAGCGCGACTACGAGAAACGGGAGGAGGAGGACGTCAGGTGGCAGCCCGTCAGGCTCGTGCCCGGGGACTACATCCTGCGCCGCCACGCCAGCGGCCGCTTCCTCCGCGCCAACGGGAAGTATCTCCCCTGGAACAACGGTGCCAGCGTCGACGACTTCGACACCGTCAGCACGATGACTCACTGGGTCGTGGAGCGCATCCCGTCGAGGGAGGGCATGCCTGAGGTGAGCCCGCTTCTTGATTCTTCCCGAATTTGCGTGAATTTGTTTGTGATGGGTTCGTTCTGTTCTCTTGGTGCTTGACCAGACAGCGTGTCCCAGGCCAGCACCAGATCGCTGGGAGGAGGAGCTTGCTGCAGACCAAGATGGGTACGTTGTCTCCTTTCTTACTCTTGCTCAGTTTAATCCCTTGACAGTTTCGGGGTAGGTGCAAAGGGTGAAGGGATTTGGTCTAATCTTATATACCACTCCTGTAGTCCTGTGTTACCAGAATTTGAGATAGGTATGTGACAGATTGCCTGGGTGGATTTTGTCCTTGTTAATGTGTAAGGGATTTTGCCTGTGTATGTCTGTTCTGCAATCAGCCGCATTTGATGGTGCGCATACTGAACATACATGTTTCCAATTCCATACATCATATGCCTGTTAACTAAATATAAGATCCCGTTTATGGAGTTTCTGAACTGGTGAGAAACAAAGTTAAGCGGTAAACTACTAATGGAATTTACACACTATCCTTTAGTAGTAAATTCGGATGAACTCTAAAATTCAAATTTCCATACATCAGTAGGAACTAACGGGCGGCACGTGGACTCTTTACATCGTCGTCGTCCTAGGTGACATGCCTACTCATCTCTATGTCCCCAGCTTCCTACTGGTCGATGCATCTTCGGTTTTGTTTTAATGGAGTGCTATTCAGCTTGTGTAATGAAACTGTTAATTAATCCCAAAAACAGTTTACTGAAACTTCTGCTACTCTGGTTCAGTTAAGACTTGGGTTTGTCTGAACTGTTGTGTTTGATACAAGTAGAAGTAGTTGAATGCTATACAGTGGTCTGAAGCTAATTAGTTGATTTGAAAATTATTGGTTTTGAACTGTCCATGATTTGGTTGAATCCAGTTCTTCAACTTAATCTATATATGCCGTATGAAACTCCAGAACTTGAAAACCCAAATCTGGTTCAGTCATCGTAGTTTAGCTTTAGTCTCTTGAATGAATAATAATTCTTTAGGTGTAATGTGTCTGGTGTTACTACATACATTGTTGAACTAGTTGTAGCAGGATAATGAATAATATTTCTTCATTAACTATGCCAACCTACATCTTGTTGTACTAGTAATAGTAGGATAATGCAGCTTATTGTACTAATGTTGCTGCTATGCCTTTCACATTCATTCATTCATTCTTTGACTGTTCTAGGTGTCGGTCATCATTCATTTGATGCAGTGCACCATGGATGCGATGGCCGCTTCATCCGCTGCCCCGGCACCATGGAGTGGCTAGAGCTAGCTGTGGACGACGACACCCAGCGACAAGGGATGGCCTGGCCTGCCACCCCGAAGCCCTAACAAGGCGGCTGAGGAATCAGGAGGGGTACTCATACCGTCACCCCTCATGTGGACGTGCCGGACCTCAAGGCCAGGCCAGGCCTACTGCTGCTGCTGGGTAGAGTCCGGCCACGCTACTGCTAGGTATGATTCCCACCTCCTCCGAACCCCCTTGTACTACAAGCCTTCATGTGCATGTGTGGAGTCCTATTTTTATGTTGAGGAACATGGGCTTCTCTTACCAGGGCAAACACACGCGCCTTCATGTCTTATTTGCGATATATAAATCATCTGGAACAAATCATTTTCGTGAATTTGGTCGAGTTCCTCGTATACTGTATATTTTGACAGCATATGTCCTCACAAAAGAGAAAGGAAAAAACAATATTACATATGTCTCTGCATTTCAGTTCCATACTTTTGAGCTTAGCAAGCTAAACTTGTTTCAAACATTTAGATGGCTCACATCAGATAACCAGTAACTTGAGCATTACATGCATAAGCTGCTGGAGGAATGTCTTCAGCTAACCATAGAGAACTGGTGATGTGCACAGCTTCCTTTGTAGAAAAAGATCAGTAGTTGTGTAGACTTGTGCAAAGCCTAAATTTTTGTACTAAGGTGGCCAGCGTGGTGTCGTGACATGATCACTGACGGAATTAATTATGATTTTGTTATTCTGCTTTATGATTTACTCAATCACTATTGTTTCGTGGTCAAATTCAGCCTTCGATGCAAATGGACGTCATGATTCTGTTATGCTCCGAGGTCGGTGGTCGAATTGAGGTGCCTCTAGAGTCTAGACTGTAGTGTATTAGGTTGGCAGGAGTAGTAAAACTTAGTGTTGTATTGAGGATTGAGGGTGGCTGGGCTTATAAGTTAATCATCAGCGTGAATGCTTTGTTTGTCTGATCCTCACAAGTTAATGCTTCGCTCGTCCGGGTGTGTGATAATGCCATGTGTCTTGTGCAATCAGATTACATTTCTGTTTGTTATGGTAATATAAAAAATATTCGTGCTGTCAAAATTTTCATAGTGCGTGCCTTTCATTTCTTTAGTTTGATTGTTTCCCTTGTATTCAATATCTTAGCAAGTGCTTTCTTCGATGTTTAACCTTGTTACTATCGTCCATAAGTATAGCCGTTGATTTTGGTATATGAGCACTAGTGTTTCTTGCTTACAGCAAGCTATGTATTGTACATGTGTCCATTTTACCTCTGTAAATAGTTTGTTTCATACCTAGCAACATGTTTCCTCATAATGAATTATTCGTGCCATGTGAATCATTGCTGCTATCCTGCTACTAATGGATACAAGGACGAAATGCACAGTTTCATGTCAAGTAGTGTTTTCTTGGTGACAGGATGCTATTTTTCCTTCCAAGTATAATGCTCCATTCATGTTTATGCCTCTTCCAGAAAATGTGCTGCACCTACAGTAATCAATCTAACTTATCCATTTTATTTTATAGGCCTTCGAGTACAAGAGGATGCTGCTTGACTAACACGACCAACAAGTTCCGCCAGCGCGAGGCAAGCGACCGAGGTGGCTGCTGTTGTGACCGAAGATCAGAAGAAGCCTGGAGATGTGCACAATAGTTTTGGTGCCTCTGTATTTGTTTCTGATTGTATGTACACTTGATGGATCGTGCAGATGTGCTGTTCTGAGTTTCATAGAGTGATTTTTTGATTTGATCATTTAATTGTGAGAATTATTGATTGCTTGCTGTTGAAATGTGTAAAATTGAAATCTGTGAATGAAAAAGGCTGAATGTTCGTCTATTGGATCGAATAATATTTGGGCTCTAAAAAGGCTATGGCCCAAACAATAGTGGACTGGAATATTGTGCATTTATGAAAAACAAAAACAAAAGGCTGAATGAAACGGAATGCAAAATGGCCTAAGCCCAGAACATAAAAAGGCCGAATTGTAGGGCTTGGCCCATGAACCTGACCAAAAATTGACAGAAAAAAACACAAATAGGTTGAATTATTGGACTCGGCCCATGTAAAACACCTAATCGTACCGGGCTGAATCTCGTGCCACATTAGATTGCCACGTCGGATGCCTACGTGGCCTGGGGAGGCCGCTAGTGACCAAAACAAAACAGTAGGCATATTTTGGTCATAAACGTCCACGACCTTCTCACAGAGAAGGTCGTTAATTTCAGTTTACGACCGCCAGCTTTTGACCTTCTATTTTTGGTCAAAAAAAGGTCGCAAATGAAAAACAATGACCTTTCAGTGACCAATAGTCAAGGTCACTAGTTGACATATTTCTTGTAGTGAAGCCCTAGTGGCATTCAAGCATAACATCCGCGACGAGTGGCTCGCCCGCCACCTCGGCCAGGAGAAGCCGAAATCTATGTCAGCCCTCACAACACTCATGACCCACTTTTGCGCGGGCGAGGACAGCTGGTTGGCTCGCAGCAACAACACATGAAGGAAGCCGAATACCTCGGATACCAAAGACGTTAATGGTAGGCAGCGTCGTAATAGAACAAAGCGCCACAATAATGGCGATAACACT
The DNA here is from genome assembly GCF_018294505.1 of Triticum aestivum. Taxonomy (NCBI): domain Eukaryota; kingdom Viridiplantae; phylum Streptophyta; class Magnoliopsida; order Poales; family Poaceae; genus Triticum; species Triticum aestivum. The sequence goes on along the minus strand of NC_057794.1, from coordinate 426,334,032 downwards.
AAAGATACGGCAGTCAATGGCGGTCAGCGGAAAAAGCCATTCAAAAGAAATACTCTGGCTCCGTCCAGTCTGGATCGCATACTGGATTGCTCGTGTCAAATCCGCGGCACCCCTAACAAGTCAGCCAATCACACCAACAGAGAATGTTGGGTGTTCAAGCAGGCTGGCAAGTTAAATGCCGAAAACAAGGACAAGGGGCTGCATAGCAATGACGAGGAGGAGCCCCGGCCGCCGAACCCAGGAGGACAGAAGGGTTTTCCCCACAAGTGAAGACAGTGAACATGATATACGCAACCCACATTCCCAAGAGGGAGTGGAAGCGTGCACTAAGGGACGTCTACGCAATGGAGCCCGTCACCTCGAAGTTCAACCCATGGTCTGCTTGTCCGATCACCTTCGATTGCAGGGACCACCCCACTAGCATCCGTCATGGCGGATCCGCTGCACTGGTCTTAGACCCCATCATTGACGGATTTCACCTTGCTCGAGTCCTTATGGACGGCGGCAGCAGCCTAAACCTGCTTTATCAGGATACAGTGCGAAAAATGGGTATCGATCCCTCAAGGATAAAATCTAGCAAAACCACCTTTAAGGGCGTCATCCCAGGTGTGGAGGCTCATTGTACATGCTCAATCACACTGGAAGTGGTCTTCGGATGACCGGATAACTTCCGAAGCGAAGAGTTAATCTTCGACATCGTCCCGTTTCGCAGTGGCTATCATGCATTGCTCGGACGTACAACATTTGGAAAATTCAATGCAGTGCCGCATTATGCATACCTCAAGCTCAAGATGCCAGGACCCCGCAGGGTTATAACAATAAATGGAAACACAGAACGCTCGCTCCGTATGGAAGAGCACACTGCGGCCCTTGCAGTAGAGGCACAAAGCAGCCTGTTCAGGCAGACCACTCATTCGGCGTTACAGCCCCCGGACACCTGCAAGCAAGTCCAGAACAATCTGCAACAGGATCGCCTGACGCGATCAGCGCTCACCTAGCAATCCGGCCCCCGTCCCAGTCCCAGTGCAGCGATGAAATTCGTGTCGCGCGTACATAACTACGCATTGAAAATACCATGGACATAGGCGGGGGCACAATCAGGACATGCCTCACATTGTGGCTTAACCACACCAGGGGATGTTTACCTTTGACATTCCTTTTCTCTTTCAGGGCCTAACTCTTCGGAAGCCCTTTCCGGCAGTCCAATTGCCGGACACATTCCGGAAGCAACAACCAAGGCGGCAAGAAGCTAAGATGAACACGGGAACCGCCAGGTGGTCTCTAGTAATACTTGATATACCCGCTTTTCACTATTTATGCGTAGCTTGCCTTGGGATACGACATTTCGAATTGGCCTACTTTATGCTTATTGCACTACTTGTACCAGTACACTTCAACGTATTATTCAAGTAACAATGCATATTATTAATTTGTCATTGCATTATTTAAGTTTTTCTCTTTCTCTTATATGTCCATTTACGGCATTCCGCACCTGCATGCTCGGGTACGGTCAGTATGCCAGGGGATCTCGTTTACCCCGTAATACGGCGCAAGAACTCCGAACACTTTCGACAGTGCGGCACCCCGAACTTATAGCATTATATGCATCAGCTCTGAACCATGTCTTGGGTCAAATGTTGGGTTGCCCGGCTCCCATGCTTTGGTACCTTATGTTCCGCTATATCGGCTAAGGTAGCGGTGGGAAAACTACTACGATTGTGTCCCGGTTCTTCCGGACGAGCACCTCAGTAGAGAAAGCCAAAAACTGACTATCATGATAAGGCGAGAGACCTGGTCGCTGTTCGAGAGGTCTCAAGTCCTTAAAGACTTTTTCCGCTTCGGGCGAGGAGTCGGCCTTGTCTGGCTTAGGCATGTATAGCACCCCAAATTCGGCCCTCCGAATACCAGGGGCTTCGCCAAAAATTTAAAATCATTGACTTCTTTGGCTAAGTGAGAGTGATAAAGAATTATAGTCTGATTGCCTAGTTCGTTGCGCTGAACACCTCCCTTGAACAACCCAAAATTGGGGTAAAGAGTGTTCAGATTTACCCCAAACACCCCAGTACTAGTTACATGGGGGCAGAAGCCGATGACTGGGCAACTCACAGATTTTATAAACGGCCGCACAGAAGGTAATATTTTAAATTAAGAAAGCGTCGCATGGCGCAAAAGAACTCGTTTCATATTACAGGATCACATGGGCATGTTCATTCAAAAATTACATCCTTGGCACACTCATCTGCCACTAAGCGGGAACCCTTCAGGAAGCTCTCATAGTAATTCTCGGGGTAGCGATGCTCCTTGCCCTCCGGCGGCCCCTCCTTCACAAGCTTCACAGCGTCCAGCTTCGCCCAGTGCACCGTCGCCCGGGCAAAAGCTCTGCGTGCACCTTCGATGCAGACAGACCGCTTGATGACTTCATGCCATGGGCAGGCTTCCACCAGCCGCCTCACCAGACGGAAGTAGCTGCCGGACAGGGGCTCACCAGGCCACATCCGGACTATAAGGCCCCTCATGGACTGTTCGGTCGCCTTGTGAAGTTCGACCAACTGCTTCAGCTGGTCGCTCAAGGACACGGGGTTTTCGGTCCCAGTATACTGGGACCAGAACAACTTCTCTATTGAGATCCCCTCCTCAGCTCGGTGAAACTCCATGACATCCAGCACACTGCGAGAAAGATCTGCAAACGCTCCTGGAGAGCTCCGAACTCGGGTAAGGAAAAGGAAAGTCTCCTTCACAAGCTTGCTTTGCATATTGAATGCCTTACCCGCTGCTATCTTCTTCGCCGCATCAATCTCCTGGAGGGCCTTGTGGGCTTAGGCCATGGCACTCCGGACGCTTTCAAGCGCCTGCGCGAGCTTGGACTCTCGCGTCTTGGAGTCATGCTCCAAGGACTCGTGCTTTTTGGCGAGCGCCTCGAGCTCTTGCTGCACCTCTCTTACTCGGGCTTCTTGTTTCTCCCGTTTAATGCGCTCTTTGGCCGCTTTGTCTTCGGCCTCGGACAATGCCTTCCTCAGGGTCTCCACCTCGGTCATGGCCCCTGACAAATTCATGATGATCCTATTAATTTATACCGAACTTCTTTTTAACTATATAAATTGGGGTATTCTTACCTTTGCTCTCTTTGAGCTGCCCCTTGGTAAGGCCGAGCTCGTCGTCGGACCGCTTCAGGGCTTGCTTTAGCGCAGAGACCTCCGCAGTACGTGCGGCAGCGGCCAGCAGGGAAGCCTGCACATACACATAGACATACTCTAATTAGACTCCAGAGTTATCATTTGATAATCTATTCAGCTTTTCTTTGCGAATGCCGAACAGAGCATCAGGGGCTACTATCTATGTGGTAATATTTTTATATTTTGAATGCTTACCTCAAAGCCTGTTAGGAGGCTGGCCCAAGCTTCGGTCAGTCTATTTTTGGCGGACTAAACCATGTTGACCACCGCACTCATGATAGTGCGGTGTTCTTCATCGATGGAAGCGCTGTGAAGCGCTTCCAACAAGTTGTCCAGTGCTTCTGGTTGGACAGAGGACACCAGCATGGATGGTTGTCCCCCCTTAATGGGGGGCCGCCTGCCGGAGTCTGGAACCATCGAAGGTTACGACGCAGTGTCCAGCTAGGGCCCGAACTCGAAGCCCGTAGGAGCCTCGCTCCCTTGGTACCCAGGGTCCGGGAGGTCGCCGTGAGGCGCCCCCAGGATCACCTCCTCTTGGGTCGGTGCCTTTTGAGACACCACCTCGGCGTTGTCCGTAGGGCGAGGGGTGGAAGCCGTCGGAGGAGAACCGATGTTCATATCCGACGAGCCCAAAGAGCCACTCGACGAGGGTACGTCGAGATGAGCTTGGGTCGGACTGCATAATCATGTTCGGCATGGGCAAAGGCAGTACAGTAAAACATATCATGAAGTACTATGTTGTCCGGACACTTAAGACTTTACCAGGGGCTTCTCCCTGGGTAGCCACTCGTCGCCGCTGTCGGCGGCCGTCGTGGCACAGTCCAGAGAGAGGGTCTTTCCCTTCTTGAACCCTTCAGCCTCCCTGGATGGGTCGGCCTTCCTTTTCTTGTCTCCCCGGCTAGGGGAGAACTTTTCTCCTCCTCCTTGTTTTCGTGGGAGGAGTGCGAGTCAGACTCATCGGACGATGAGTCCGATAGAACCTTGCGCCGGAGACCCTTTCGGGTCCCCGCGGCCTTCTTCTTGGCCGTCTTTTCCGGCACCTCGTAAGGTGCCGGAGTCAGCATCTTCGTTAGAAGAGCGTTTGCAGGATCTTCGGGCAGGGGGGCTGGGCAATCAAGCTACTCTGCTGTATTTATCCAGTCATGTTAATGACATGAAAGATTAGATCCAACACATAACTAAATCGGGGCGCATAAATACCCTGAGAGATATAAAAGCCTACCGGATGGGCGCGGCGCTTTGTGCTGAGTCCGCGGTCCTCGGTGAGGGAGCGAGGCATCTCGGCGCCCTTGAGCAGCACCCTCCAGACAACCTTGTGCGTCGTCTTGTAGAGCTCTCGCAACATCTGGTGCTGGGCCGAGTTGAACTCCCACAAAACAAATGCCCGTTGTTGGCACGGAAGGATCCGGCGGAAGAGCATAACCTGGACCACGTTGACGAGCTTAATTTTCTTGTTCATCATGTTCTAGATGCAGGTCTGGAGTCCGGTCAGCTCTATCGAAGAACCCCAGGACAAGCCCTTCTTTTTCCAGGAGGTGAGCCGCGTGGGGATTCCGGATTGAAATTTGGGGGCCGCCACCCAGTTGGAGTCGCGCGGCTCGGTGATGTAGAACCACCCCGATTGCCACCCCTTTATGGTATCCACGTAGGTGCCCTCAAGCCAGGTTACGTTAGGCATCTTGCCCACCATGGCGCCTCCGGACTCTGCTTGCTGGCCGCCCACCACCTTCGGTTTGACATTGAAGGTTTTCAGCCATAGGCCTAAGTGGGGCCTGATGCGGAGGAAGGCCTCGCACACGACGATAAACACCGAGATGTTGAGGATGAAGTTGGGGGCCAGATCATGAAAATCCAGCCCGTAGTAGAACATGAGCCCACGGACAAACGGGTGGAGAGGAAATCCCAGTCCGCGGGCGAAATGGGTAAGAAAAACTACCCTCTCATGGGGTTCAGGCGTTGGGACGATCTGCCCCGCGTTCGGCAGCCGGTGCGCGATATTTGCAGCTAGGTATCCGGCTTCCCGTAACTTTTTGATGTTTTCCTCCGTGACGGAGGAAACCATCCACTTGCCTCCTGCTCCAGACATGCTTGGAGTGGTTTGAGAAGAAGAACGTGTGCTTGGGCGCTAGAGCTCGAGTGTGCGGAATAGGAAAGCGAGAAGGAAGAAGGCGTGGGTGAAAAAAGTGAATCTTTGTCCCTTTAAAAGGGTGGAGGAGGCGATGAGTCTCCCCACTTGCCTGGCAAAACCGCTTATTCCCCAGGCGCCGTAATTGATGGTGTGGTTGGGTTACCCATGTCCGTATTGATGAGAATCCCGTGATAAGGGGAACACGATCTCTGCTTTGACAACACGTATCAAGAAAACCGCCTCGCGATATGTGCGGAGCTGGCTGAGAAAAGCGGTTCGAATAATAACCGGGCCATGAAGTGATGTCATACTATCAAAACGTGTCAGCAGATTAGATTTGTGGAACTATTATTCTCTCTATGGTGGTATGTGGAACTTATTTTGCAGGGTCGGACGCTATCCTTGCATTCAAACTCTTCCATGGTGTATTCGGAGGAGGAACCCACCTTGCAATGTCGAAGACAACACTGCGCGCCGGTCTCATCGTCATTGAAGCCTGGTTCAGGGGCTACTGAGGGAGTCCTGGATTCACTACTAGGAAAATGCTTATACATAGAATTTTAGCAGTAGCGCCTGTTTGGGCACACATGCTACTGGTATTTACCAGTAGCGCCGGCCAGAACGGGTGCTACTGCTAGTGAGTAGTAGCAGCGCTGGTTGGCGCGGGCCGCGCTGCTGTTTAGCAGGCCGCCGGGGCCAAAGGGCAGGCCACTTAGCTGTACCGTCTGTTTTGCGCTAGCGCTACAGCTAGTGGGCTTAGCATTAGCGCTGGCCCATTGCTCACTAAGGGAGTCTAGGATTAGGGGGTATCCGGACAGCCGGACTATATCCTTTGGCCGGACTGTTGTACTATGAAGATACAAGATTGAAGACTTCGTCCCGTGTCCGGATGGGATTCTCCTTGGCATGGAAGGCAAGCTTGGTAGTACGGATATGTAGATCTCCTTCTTTGTAACCGACTCTGTGTAACCCTAGACCCCTTCGGTGTCTATATAAACCGGAGGGTTTAGTCCGCAGGACCAACAACACACAATCATACCATAGGCTAGCTTCTAGGGTTTAGCCTCTTCGATCTCGTGGTAGATCAACTCTTGTAATACTCATATCATCAAGATCAATGAAGCAGGAGTAGGGGTTTACCTCCATCGAGAGGGCCCGAACCTGGGTAAAAACATCATGTCCCCCGTCTCCTGTTACCATCCGCCTAGACGCATAGTTCAGGACCCCCTACGCGAGATCCGCTGGTTTTGACACCGACATTGGTGCTTTCATTGAGAGTTCCACTGTGTCGTCACCGTAAGGAAGGATGCTTCGTCTTGTTGTTAAAAACAACATTACCGCCGGGGGAGCCCTAGCTGTCGGCCAAACTCTCCGGCTAGGCAGTTTCATCATGACCGCCCGTTCGGCTGCTGCACCGACGATGACTTCTCGGGTTATCAAAAATATCCTCCATGTCGGCTCGGAATTTGCCGAGCAGATGGATCCAATGGAGCTCTCATCCCTAAACGAGCTCTTGGATCGCATCACCACCTTGGGAGTCGCTATGGACTATGATCGGATTGGGCTTAAACCCGATCAGATGGAGATTAACTCTCCACCGGTCACCCATCATATTGCGGTGGTGGAGGAACAATGCGGCGATTCTTCCTCTATCTTGAGGACTAACTATGTCCAGATTCCTGAGCTCTCCGAGCCGGATACCTGTTTACGGGAGGACATCACCCAAGCCCTGAACCTAGAGTCAGGTGGCAGGCCAGACTTATCGGGCAACATCCCGGAACCCAAACTTCCAAGATTGGAAACTCCTCGGCCCCTGGGTCTCAGATCGGGTAAGGGTTCGGACTCAAATCCACCCACCCACCCCAAACCTAAATGATCTTTCCCACATCGGGCAAGCGCCCCAGGAAACAATACATCATTATTGGGCCAGATTCCTCCTTGTGATGAACAAGGTTAAGGACTGTCGCGAGGAGGACGCGGTCTCATTTTTCCGCAATAATTTCACGGACAAGGGAATCCTTAACGCCATAAGTCACCGTGAAATATCACGCTTCGCTGAGTTGGCGTCCATAGTATGAAAGTACTGTGCGATGGAAAGCGCTTGGAAAACCGAAATGAAATTTTGGGATAATCCGGCTCCAAATATACACCCAGTCCGAAGTAAAAGGGTGCACTATCATAAGACACCTGGGTTAATTACAAAGAAGCAAAAACCCTCTTCAGGGAATGGAACCGTATTGGAGGGATGGCTCAACGGACCATGCAAAATTCATAGTACAGCGGATACCATACCAACACACAGCCTTAGAGCATGTTGGGTACTCCGGAAAGTGGCCAAAAGTGGTGAGGATCTTCTCATCCCAGATGCCACAGAGCACCGTACCGGGGATAACAATACGGTATTAACAGTCTTTGAAACCTTCGCATCAAATAATAGGCGCAAGCGAACACTCTGCAGCCTTGCCGAAATCTGCCACGTGGCAGCAATAAATCCATGGAGTGACACGGCTATTACCTTCAATGCCAGTGACGAACCTAAATTCCGAACAGCCCGAGCACCAGCTGCACTAGTCCTTAGTCCAATTGTGGACGGCTTTCGACTCACCAAAGTACTCATGGATGGCGGCAGTGGATTAAACCTCATCTATGAGGAAACTCTTCAAAAAATGGAAATAGACTGGAACCGCATTGAGCAAAGCAGCACAACCTTCAAAGGAATTATCCCCAGTCGGGAAGCACGCTGTGCTGGGAAAATCACACTAGATGTGGTATTTGGCATGCTGGAGAACTATAGGTCTGAAGAAATTACATTCCAAGTGGGCCCGTTCAGTAGCGGATACCACACACTTTTAGGGCAGGAGGCATTCATGATCTTCCAAGCCATACACCATTACGTGTACATGAAGCTCAAAATGCCCAGGCCCAACGGAATCTTCACTCTCGCTAGTGATCCGGACACAGCACTCTGCGCCGAAAACAAAACAGCCGCATTGGCCATCGAGGCATTATCTGAAGCCCTTTCGGCCGAGGAATTAACTGCGCTACGCTCCACAGTGGACAGGGACAACGTGATACTTGACAAGAGATCCAAGTCCACCTCTTTTAAACCAGCGGATGAAATAGTCAAATTCCAAGTCCACCCAACGGACCCTACAAAAATAGCCTCCATAGGGGCACAGTTAAACCCCGCCATGGATGCCGCAGTACGAGAGTTCCTGCGCGAGAATTGGGACAAATTCGCTTGGCACCCCTCAGACATGCCAGGAATCCCACGCAGGCTGGCCGAGCACAGTATTAATATTCTAAAGGGATTCAAGCCGGTCAAGCACACTCTTTGGCGTTTCTCTGAACCTAAGAGACAAGCTATGGGAGAGGAACTAGCCAAGTTATTGGAGGCCGGATTCATTAGAGAAATAAAACACCCGGACTGGCTAGCAAACCTGGTGATGGTACCAAAGAAGGACAAATCCTGGCGCTTAGGTGTCGATTTCAAGGACCTCAACAAGGCTTGTCCAAAGGATCCCTTCCCCCTCCCCGCATCGATCAAATTATCGATGCTACCGCAGGACACGATTCATAGTGTTTCTTCGACACATACTCCGGCTACCACCAAATCAAGATGGCGGAGTCCGACCAAGCTGCAACAGCATTTATCACACCATACGGCCCCTTCTGTTTCAACACAATGCCTTTTGGGCTCAAAAACGCCGGCGCAACATATCAACGCATGATTCAGACATGTCTGGAGAAACAGATCGGCAAAACAGTAGAAGCATACATAGATGATGTGGTCGTCAAAACCAAACACGTCGACTCTCTAATAGACGACTTGAGGCTCTCATTCGACAACCTCCGAACATATGACATCAAGCTCAATCCAGAAAAATGCGTTTTCGGTGTACCAGCCGGAAAGCTCCTGGGTTTCATTGTCTCCAGTAGAGGAATTGAAGCAAATCCGGCCAAAATCCGAGCTCTGTCACAGTTGGCTATCCCAACGGACCTCAAATAAATCCATAAATGAACCGGATGTGTGGCGGCTCTAAGCCGCTTTATCTCCCGCTTAGGAGAAAAGGCATTACCCCTTTATCGCCTCCTTCGGCGCACCGAACACTTCGAGTGTACGGACGCTGCCACAGCCGGATTGGAAGAAATAAAAGCCATACTGGCAACCAACCCAATCCTGGCCGCGCCAAACATTGGCGAACCAATGCTCTTGTACATTGCGGCAACTCATTAGGTTGTAAGCGTAGTGCTCGTCGTCGAACGAGAAACGGACGGGCATAAATTCCCCCTTCAAAAGCCGGTATATTATGTATCCACTATCCTCACTCCATGCGAATCACGGTACCCACATTATCAAAAGATAGCCTATGCGGTATTCATGGCATCTCGGAAGCTGCGACACTACTTTCAAGAGTGTTCAATTACAGTAGCCTCGGAAGTGCCACTTAATGATATTATAAACAACCGCGACGCCACGGGTCGGATTTCCAAATGGCCCATTAAGCTCCTCCCGTTCGACATAACATACAAACCCCGGGAGAGCCATTAAATCGCAAGTATTGGCCGACTTTGTCACCGAATGGATGGAAACCAAACTCCCTAAAGAGTATGGCGCATACTCCAATTGGATCATGCACTTCGACGGCTCCAAAATGTTGGCTGATTTGGGAGCTGGCGTTGTCCTGATGTCCCCAACCGGAGATACAGTTCAATACGTACTACAGATACTGTATACAGACTCCAACAATGCAGCCGAATATGAAGCCCTGTTACATGGTCTTCGGATGGCAGTTTCCATGGGCATTCAACACCTGGAGGTGCGGGGGGATTCGAACCTCGCAATATCCCAAATAAATGGAGACTTCGATGCCAAGGATCCAAAAATGGCGGCCTATCGCAGCGCCGTCCTAAAGATGTCAGCTCGGTTCGAGGGGCTTGAATTTCACCATGTGGCTCGGGAAAACAATCAGGCGGCGGATATCCTCGCCCGCATCGGCGCAAAACGCGATGCGGTGCCCCCAACATCTTTTTGGAGAGGTTGTTTAAGCCATCTGTGGTATGGGAAGGGGACATCGGTAACAATAATCCGGACCCGGCCAAAATGCTCGATACCGAACACTCTGACATAATCGGAGGCTCTGCCACCGACATAACAGCTTCAGCCCACGTAATAATGGCCATCATTGCCTCGTGGACAGAACCATTCCTGGCCTACCTAACTAGGAAGGAACTTCTCGAGGACCAAAATGAGGCACGCTGCATAGTGCGGCGATCTAAAGCCTACAGGGTCCACGAGGGAGAGTTGTATAAAAAAAGCACTACCGGAGTCCTTCAAAGGTGCATCTTCGAAGAGGAAGGGCATAAGCTTTTGGCAGAAATTCACGCCGGACTCAGCGGCCGCCACGCCGCAGCCCGGGCCCTTGTAAGTAAGGCCTTCCATACAAGAGGTAGCAGCGCCCAGCACATGCACACGGGCTCATACGTACTTCACGGGTGCACATCCATCGATCATGAAGTCAACTGTGCAATCAGAAGAATTGTTTGGGCGTATGGGTGAGTGTACATGTGCATGCATCTACCCGTCATGGAACTAGGTATGAGAACAAAAATATAATGGGATTATGAGGACACCATGCATATATGGCCTAGCGTACATGCGACATGCGTACGTTGGACAAGCTGGAAGCACATACATGGATGAGATCTGCCGCCCACGTGTGTGCCGTGTCTCTGGTCGCTGACGGTAGTTAAAAGCGAGAGAAGAACATTCCACAAAAAAAGTGAGAGAAGAACGGATCGGAAGTATAGAGGTTTGACCATCCCTACATGACCGGCCGGCTGGAATCAATTGCTTCGTACGTGTGCGGCTCACCAAATGTGAATACTTGAATGAGCTGTTGGAAGGATGTCAGTTATGGTCCACATACACGTGCAAGAATTGACCATAAAACATGCCTCAAGCTCAATCCGGAAAAATGCATTTTCTGCGTGCCCGTCGGAGAGCTCTTGGGCTTTATCATCTCCAATAGAGGAATTGAAGCAAATCCGGCTAAAATCCGAGCTTTGTCACAGTTGGCTATCCCAACAGACCTCAAGAAAATCCAGAAGTTAACTGGATATGTGGCTGCCTTAAGCCGCTTTATCTCCCGATTAGGAGAAAAGGCACTACCTCTTTATGGCCTTCTTTGACACACCAAACACTTCGAGTGTAGACGGATGCGGCTACGGCCGGATTGGAAGAAATAAAAGCCGTATTGGCCACCAACCCAATCTTGGCCGCGCCAAATGTCGGCGAACCAATGCTGTTATATATAGAGGCACACATCAAGTTGTAAGCGTAGTGCTCGTCGTCGAACGAGAGACGGGCAGACATAAGTTCCTGCTTCAAAAGCCGGTATACTACGTATCCACCGTCCTCACTCCATGCAAATCATGGTACCCAGATTATCAAAAGATAGCATACGCGGTCTTCATGGCATCCCGGAAACTACGACACTACTTTCAAGAGTGTTCAATTACGGTGGCCTCCGAAGTACCACTCAACGACATAATAAATAACCGCGATGCCACGGGCCGGATTGCTAAATGGGCTATCGAGCTCCTCCCGTTCGACATAACATATAAACCACGGCGAGCCATTAAGTCGCAAGTACTGGCTGATTTCGTTGCCGAATGGACGGAAGCCGAACTCCCTAAAGAGTACGGCGCGTACTCCAATTGGATCATGCACTTTGACGACTCTAAGATGCTGGCTGGTCTGGGCGCAGGCGTCGTCCTGACATCCCCCACCGGAGATACAATCCAATACGTACTCCAAATATTATACACAGACTCCAACGATGCAGCAGAATATGAAGCCCTATTGCATGATCTCCGGATGGCAGTCTCCATGGGCATTCAACGCCTAGAGGTGCGGGGCGATTCAAACCTCGCATATCTCAAATTAATGGGGACTTCGACGCCAAGGACCCAAAAATGGCGGCTTACCGCAACGCCGTCCTCAAAATGTCAGCTCGGTTCGAGGGCCTCAAATTCCACCATGTGGTCCAAGAAAACAATCAGGCGGCGGATATCCTCGCCCGCATCGGCGCTAAGCGCGACCCTGTCCCACCTAATATCTTCTTGGAAAGGTTGTTTAATCCATCCGTGGTGTGGGAAGGGGAGACCGGCAAAAACAGTCCTGATTCGGCCACAACACCAGACCCAAACACTCTGATGTAATCGGAGGCTCTGCCACCGAAATAACACCTTCGGCCCACGTGATTATCGTTGTCATTGCCCCGTGGACAGAACCCTTCTTGGCTTACCTAACTAGGCAAGAACTCCCTGATGACCCAAACGAGGCACGTTGCACTGTGCGGCGGTCTAAAGCCTACAAGGTCCACGAGGGAGAGCTTTATAAGAAAAGCGCTACCGGAGTACTTCAAAGGTTCATCTTCAAAGAGGAAGGACGACAACTTTTGGCAGAAATTCATGCTGGACTTGGCAGCCACGACGACGTAGCTCGGCCCTTGTAAGCAAGGCCTTCCGTACAGGTTTTTACTGGCCGACGGCCCGAGCAGACGCATAGGACCTCGTTGAACGCTGCGTCGGTTGCCAGCTTTTTGCAAACCAAAGCCATATGCCACCTACCGCTCTCCAAACAATCCCCATTACTTGGCCCTTTGCGGTTTGGGGTCTTGATATGGTCGGGCCCCTTAAAGGGGGAAGCCATAAAAAATACCTATTGGTCATGGTGGATAAATTCACCAAATGGATAGAAGCCAAACCAATTAAAACGGCTGAGTCCGGACCAGTGATAGACTTCATATCCGGGGTGGTACACCATTATGGCGTCCCCCACAGCATCATCACCGATAACAACTCGAACTTTACAACCGACGATGTAAAAACTTGGTGCAGCAACATGGGCATAAAGCTCGATTATGCCTCTGTCTATCACCCGCAAACTAACGGTCAAGTCGAACAAGCAAATGGTCTTATCATGAGCGGCATTAAACCCAGATTAGTGCAATCCTTGAAGGAATCAGATATGCACTGGGTGGAGGAGCTTGATGATGACCCACAAGTATAGGGGATCTATCGTAGTCCTTTCGATAAGTAAGAGTGTCGAACCCAACGAGGAGCAGAAGGAAATGATAAGCGGTTTCCAGCAAGGTATTCTCTGCAAATACTGAAAATAAGTGGTAACAGATAGTTTTGTGATAGGATAATTTGTAACGAGCAACAAGTAACAAAAGTAAATAAAGTGCAGCAAGGTGGCCCAATCCTTTTGTAGCAAAGGACAAGCCTGGACAAACTCTTATATGATGTAAAGCAATCCTGAGGACACATGGGAATATCGTCAAGCTAGTTTTCATCACGTTCGTATGATTCACGTTCGGTACTTTGATAACTTGGTATGTGGGTGGACCGGTGCTTGGGTGCTGCCCTTACTTGGACAAGCATCCCACTTATGATTAACCTCTATTGCAAGCATCCGCAACTACAACAAAAGTATTAAGGTAAACCTAACCATAGCATGAAACATATGGATCCAAATCAGTCCCTTACGAAGCAACGCATAAACTAGGGTTTAAGCTTCTGTCACTCTAGCAACCCATCATCTACTTATTACTCCCCAATGCCTTCCTCTAGGCCCAAACAATGGTGAAGTGTCATGTAGTCGACGTTCACATAACACCACTAGAGGAGAGACAACATACATCTCATCAAAATATCGAACGGATACCAAATGCACATGACTAATAATAGCAAGACTTCTCCCATGTTCTCAGGAACAAAAGTAACTACTCACAAAGCATAAACATGTTCATAATTAGAGGGGTATTAATATGCATATAGGATCTGAACATATGATCTTCGACCAGTTAAACCAACTAGCAACAACTACAAGGAGTAATTAACACTACTAGCAACCTACTAGCACCAATCCCGGACTTGGATACAAGAATTGGATACAAGAGATGAACTAGGGTTTTGAGATGAGATGGTGCTGATGAAGATGTTGATGGAGATTGCCCTCTCCCGATGAGAGGAGCATTGGTGATGACGATGGAGATGATTTCCCCCTCCGGGAGGGAAGTTTCCCCGGCAGAACAGCTGCGCCAGAGCCCTAGATTGGTTCCGCCAAGGTTCCGCCTCGTGGCGGTGGAGTTTCATCTGAGAAGATGGCTTATGATTTTTTTTCCATCGAAAGACACCATATAGCAGAAGATGGCCACCGGAGGGCCACCAGGGGGACCACGAGGTAGGGGGGCGCGCCAAGGGGTAGGGCGCGCCCCACCCTCGTGGGCAGAGTGTGGCCCCCTGGTGAAGTTCTTGCTCTCAGTATTTTTTATATATTTGGAAAACATCTTCCGTGAAGTTTCAGGACTTTTGGAGCTGTGCAGAATAGGTCTATAATATTTGCTCCTTTTCCAGGCCAAAATCCCAGCTGCCAGCATTCTCCCTCTTAATGTAAAACTTGTAAAATAAGAGAGAATAGGCATAAGTATTGTGACATAATGTGTAATAACAGCCCATAATGCAATAAATATTGATATAAAAGCATGATGCAAAATGGACGTATCACTTGACTCCGTACTATGGGGGTTGCGGGCCACGCCAAATCGCACTACCGGATACACACCGTTCTTTATGGTGTACAGCACAGAGGCGGTACTGCCCTGTGACATTATTCAGGACTCACCTCGAGTGCGCATGTACGAAGAGAAAGAAGCCGAGCTTGATCGGTAGGACAGTTTGGACGCCCTGGAGGAGGAGCGTCATGCGGCAAAAGCCCGCTCCACATTCTATCAGCAACAGGCTCGGCGGTATCAAAGCAGAGAAGTACAGGCCAAAACTTATAACGTTGGCGAACTCATTCTACACCTACCGGAGAAGAAAAATAACAATCTCAAGCCCAAATGGGAAGGTCCCTTCATTATTGAAAAAGTTCTGACCGGTGGAGCGTACCATCTACGAGATGCATCGGACAATCGACTCGAGCCAAACCCATGGAACGCAGCCAGACTCCGAAGGTTCTACGCCTAGTGCCGGACTCTGTGTTCGTCTCCTTACCTCCATCAATTTTTTATATATCCGTTACCTGTCTTTTCTTTCTTCCTTTCTTCCTTTTTTCTACACGGCCTTAAAAGGTTAAAATGTGTCTTGACTACACAATCTTGACATGCTAGGCGTGCTGATTATACCTGGGGGCTTCTTATACAGAAGCTTAATATAACCATGTTCCGGGCTCTATGCCCTCCGCACATGTGTTACTTTTCCACATGTACCTGTTCTTCGCCATTATATGCATCAATATGACTTGAGTTTTGGCCAAGATGGGTTGCCTGGCTCTTGTGTTTATGGCATATGTTCCCGTTAATTCGGCTAGGGCATAAGGGGAGCACCTCTGTGATTGTTACTGCCGGGTCAGCCGGATGTGTACCTTAGACTGGGTGAAGCCGAAAGCTAGCGTTCTTAAGGGAATATTCGGCTGGTGAACAAAAGATGACTTTTATTTATTTGTAATACATGCCCCCAGATGTCTATATCCTGCGTCTCTTTTAGCAGTTCGGACATGCACATTAATGCATGCGTATCCAGGGAAAGGAACCCTTAACGAAACTATTCTCCCTGGAAGATGTTTCTTACTATCCATGTAATATAACATAGCTAGTTGGGTACTTGTCTGTTCGAGCACTTATGACCCCTACGCCTGGTTTCCACGTGTACCCCGGTTTTTACATAACTGAGCAAGTACCCGGATACACTCCGGACTGTCGGGTCCGGAGGTCGAAGCGAAAAGGTTCGCCATGACAAATGATTTACAATCCGGCTAGGGACAATATATGTCACTTGAAGTACACAGTCACTTAGACTGACTAAATTCTTCTTCTATACCATCTAACAAGCTGTCTAGCCTACAATCATGTTAGGAATACTTTGCGGCTAATTTCACCTGGTCATACACCAAACTGCCGGGGATCTCTTTCCCATCAGACCCCATAGGTCCGACCTCGGCCATGTGGTTCGGGTCAGCCTATGTATATCGCGTCTTCACCATGGCCCAGGCTTCCCTTGCACCTTGTCAGCAGGCTGATATCATCCATAATCGGAAGCGCCTCCGTGCTCCCTTGAGCATCTCTACAAGCTCCCCATGACTCCTGGCATGGAGGCGGATGGCCACAAGGCTTGGGTAATGCCCTGCATCACCAGCTGAACTTGTTCGTGCAGTTGTGAGAGCTCTAGCAGAAGATCACCCGCAGACCCAGGCATCTCCTCTGCGGGACGACCCGTCAGCATACCTACAGATATAACTCTGTTAGCAGGTTTCTTCGACGAACTGTATAAAAGTTCGTTCAAGCACTTACTAAAAATGTCGCGTCGAAGTCTCTTATTCTCCTTTACGGAGTCAGCAAGCTGGGCCCAAACATCTTTCAGTTGAACGCCCAGCCGGGTATTGGCATCTTGGAGATCGTTTTTCTCCCGCCTAACCTGCGTAAGCACGCGCTCGCCAGCCTTTAGCTACCGTTGAGCATGTTGCTCATCCCCTCGCACGACCTTTGGATTCACTCTGGGATCATCTGCAGAATCTATTGTTAGATTTGCATGCATGCCGAATACTATCTGGTACATGTCATTCTTTTAGATAGAAACAAGTTTTACCAGATGGGGCCTTCTCGGACTCCTTCATTGCGGCAACTGCGCCTGTAGCTGGGCTTTGCACTCCTCCAGCTCTTGAGACAACTGGGTATTCTTCTCCGTAAGAACCTATGCAAACAATGATCCTTAAATCAGTTGTGCCAACTGTTTCAAGTCTCAGGGGCTACTGATATACATAATTATTAGATTTTCTTACCCTTATATCCTTTACATACTGGTCCGTGGCTCGGGCAAGACCATTTTGAGAAGCTCGGATGTATGCGTCTCCTGAGTTGAAGGCATCGACCGCCTGTTGAGAGAAACAAGCGTCACGGAGTACGGCCCGACGACGCCTATGATTCATGGCACTCTCCACTTCGGAATTCGTAGCGGACAGCCTATCCGCATCCTCTGTAGGATGAACATCCGGTGTTGGCCCCACGTTAGCGTCTGGCTCTAAGTCCGGCTCTGGAGCCCGGCTGGTGGAGGCTTGGCCAGCAGGCTCTCCTGATATGGTCCGGCGAGCGTTTTTCCTGCTAGGAACCATGGACGTTATTATATTTTAAAAGAAGACAACCACGGAGCGGGGTTCTTTTTCATACCTCTGCGACAGCGTCTCAGTCTTGACCGCCTTCCTTTTAAGACTACCCAGCTCTGGTGCCCCTTGTTGGTGAGTCACTACGGGTTCGGCATGGCGTCTCGAGGGCCTTCCCTGTAAGACACCATATGTGTGCGGTAGGTGAAGTGCGAAAAAGGGATCCTTCTCGGAAGTTGGGACTCCGGTTTTACTTACATGCGATGCAGGGAGCAATCCAGGATAATCGGCTATGATGGCCACCAAGTCACCGTCGCAGCTTAACTGATAGAACGTCCTGTCGATGAGCTCCACAAATATGTCTGGATCTTCTTCGAGTCCGCGGTCGAGGGCCCGGTCAGGGTCCTCTGGTTGTGGAGACGGGTTGTGGACCTCCCTCATAGCTTTTCGTAGTTCCTGCTATGAAATAGCAAGGTAAATACTTATGACGAAGAATGCGGGAAGGTCTAGAGTAGAAAGTAGTAGCTCACCCAGTTTGGGGGGTTGTACATGGAGAATCCATCCCGTGGCTTAATGCGGATGAACTCCTCTTCCTCTGCTTTATATAAATCAGATAGTATTTTCGCTAGAGCAACGACGGAGACCGGTCCCTTACGACCGCAGTGGGTGGCATCGTATTGTCCATTGAAGTGCCACATGGGTTGTCCCAGATATTGAAGTGTTTGCACCCCCCGCATTATACACATTGACATAACCTTGATTATTGTCAATCCTGATTTGGCCAACGTTTTTATTCGGCCCATCAGGTAAAGGACCTCTCTGTTATCTTCCTCCTAGGGACTCCGAGGGCGCCAGCTATGGCGTTTCTTCAAAGGGGTGTTATTGAACTCGGGAAGGCCCATCCGAATAGGGTCCGGAAGGGGAACGTCCTCCATATAAAACCACTCCGAAGGACAGTCTTTGGATATCTTCTTCGGAGTACCGGACAGGTATTCGTTCCCGGCAATGCGCCATATCTCGGCTCCGCCCACTTGATATATTGACCCCTCCTATGTACGGGGTACGAGGCAGAATAGCCTCTTCCATAGCTCAAAATGAGCTTCGCAGCCCAAAAACAGCTCGCAAAAGGCGACATAGCCAGCGATGTGTAATGTGGAGGTGGGAGTAAAGTTATGCAGCTAGAGGCCGTAGAACTCCAGGAGCCCGCGGAGGAACGGATGGATTGGAAATCCAAGCCCCCTTAATAAGTAAGGGACAAGGCATACCCGCTCCATCATGGATGGGTTGGGAAAGCTCTCCACTTGCTCCCCGCCATTGTAAGTGGCAAGTCCGGCTCGAACGGGGACCATATACATTGGAGGGAGAAACCTGTAGGTTTGTACCTCTACTAATTGGCTGTGGGGGACGGAACACTTCTTCCAATCACTTGGCTTAGGGCTACGGGAGCAAGAGGAGGAGCTGCGATGGCCGGCCATGTTGGGATGGACTTTTTCCGAGTGCGCTCCAATGGATACTCTCTATGGGAAGATGGTGTGATCTGGATCTAAGGATCCCCGTCTCTTTAAATAGACGATTTACTCACATGGTTAGGGTGGCAAGTGTAAAAATGCCCCGACTGTCGGTGTTCTGGGAACGGGGGTCCCCAGACTTGCCTGCTTGCGGCGTGGCTCGAGTGGGGCCCAGCGCGGCCCATCTTCATCAGCTCAGGCTCAAGACCCTCGCGAGGGGCCAAGCCTCATGGGGCGGACAACCGGAAGCTTCCTCAGAGGCAACCTCATTAGGCAGGCTTGCGAGGAGGCGGAGAGATCAAGGCAGGGGCACCTCGCGAGGAGCCCGTGACGCAAGCCATGACGATCGAGACCAAGCGGGCGTCGTGCTGCGCAGTGTCCTTGTTTCCCCTTTGGTGTAAAGGGGGCAAGCACAGGCCAAGGCATCAGGCAAAGGTTACCATTCCGGTGCAACAAGACCAAGACCAACAGAGCGGCAGGACGGAGGTCACCGTGGAGCCCAAGACGGCGTCATCACCAGTGCTTTTGGCAGCCGAAGACCACATTTGGTCAGGATAACTTGTACTAGATGTTCCCCTTCAAAATGGCCAATTGTTGGCGCCCTTCCTGCTCATTATTTGGGGAGAGGCCCAGGGCCTCTATAAATAGAGCTAGCCACCACAGAGCAAGACATCTAGAGGGGACCCCCACCGAGAGATCTAATAGAGCCCTAGCAAAGAGAGAGAGAGAGGCGGCTGAACTCACCCAAGCAGTTCATCGCACCAGCTCAAGAACACCTCTCACGAGGCTGTTCTTCCCTTGTACTGTTCATCATCAGCCCCTGAGGCAATCCACCAAACCACACACTGGAGTAGGGTATTACACCACAACGGTGGCCCGAACCAGTATAAACCTCGTGTCGCTTGTGTTGTTCGTTGTTTCCAGCTTAGATCACGCGAGGAGATTGGACGTAGATTGGTAGGGGAGAGATCTCCGCGCGCACCCCAGTGTTCGAACCTCAAGGGTCTGCCGGAACCCGAAATCCGACATTTGGTGCGCCAGGTAGGGGTGCGCCGGAATCCTTCTTCCTCCGCGTCGCGTTCCGTCGCCTCGCCGTTCAGATGTCAAGCGACCCGGCTGCCAACGCCGACCGCTGGGCAGCGTGGCCCGCCCACGGCGTGCCACCAGCCCAGGACGACCTCAACCTTGCGCCTCAGGCAGCCCGCGCTCTGCAGGGCACTGCAGGGCGCGGGCCACGCGGCCAGACGCCGCCTGCCCTCACACCATGGCAGGTGCGGGCCGCAGGAAGGGCCTAAAACCATGTCGCGGCCACAGCGCGATACACCCGACGGGAGCAAGCGAATTCCAGGGTCGCGCTCATGGTGGCCTGAGAGCTGCTATGGTGCCGGCTGCTGGAGGGTGGCCGCGACGTGTTGCTGGAGCGAGTTGCCGAGCTCCTGGACGCTGCCGCCTCAGGAACACCTCCTTTCTGCGTCCGGCTGCCACCCCAGACCCAAGGCGTGCCGTATGGCAGCATCGTGCGCACACACGCAACTTCCAGGGGACTCCAGGACCCGTCCAGCGCCAACACCTTCGTCGGCATCGGGCGGCAACTCACGCCGGCCCCCTCTCAGGCCAGCGAAGGGGTGCGCGCCACGGCCTTCCGCTTTGGCGGACCGCCGCGCCATCACCACCAAGACGGCGCTCCAAGCCAGACTGCGTGGCATGCGGGGCGCTACGACGAGGCCCACGAGGCGATGGCCCCAGAAGCTTATGTTCCCCGCATGGTGGGTTAGGGGTGCGCACTGGAAGAAGATCATGGCTCATTCCTCGAGCCAGGCTGGGGCAAGGAGACGCCAGAAGCCGAGCTCTTTCAGGAACCCCAAGAGAGCCTCGATAACCGCACCGACGGCGGCAACTATTGGGTACCACTCATCCCTCAGGAGCAAGCTTATGCTAACCATGGGTCGCAGGAGATACAGGTTGCCACAACAGGTGGCTGCCCCAATTCTGCAGCCTCATACCCCTCAGGAGGAGGGCGCAGGGGGCTGCAGGAGAGGGGCCGAGATTCGGGTTCGTCCCCGTGGCGGTCGGAGCAAGGCGTTCTCAGGAAGTAGGCCCTCTGCCGGGGAGGTGCCCCAGGGCCTGCCCCCGGCAGAGGACCCGTGGTCGTCGGGGGAACCGCTGGCGACCGCTCTGCCCCAATGGCGTCGTCCTTGGTTTCCGGTCGCCGTCGATGGCGGCAGACTGAGGCGCAAGGCAGGCCCCTCGTCTGGCGATATGTAGCAAGGCCGGTACCTGTGAAGAAGGCCCAGTGCCTGTGAAGCTCGCCGCCCGTGACACTCTCACATAATAATGAGTGGGGCTATACACGCCCCGGAGTCTCCGAAGAGCCGCCCTCGGGCCTCGGGGGCTCCCGCCCACGCCTAGTGGCAGCACTTAGCTCCACGCTGGTGAGAAGACGTCGAAGACAAGACTAGGTGTCGGACGCGGCCTTTTGCTTTTGCCTTTTCTTGTTGACAGAGTTCTTCAATTTGGATTTAAGTTGGATTTGAGCTCGATGCTTGCGTGTGTTTGGGGGAAGGGGTGTTTAGTCTCGTTCGAGCAATCTCTCGCGTTCTGGTTTCAGCTTTGCGTCCAAAGTTAGCATCGGCTGCCCCCCCCCTCGCGAGCCCCTCGTGAGCCGGGCCGGGCCAGGCACGTTTACAACCAGGACCGCTATTGCCGCACCCTTTCCGGAGGTTTTCATCGCGGAATCTACAAGTTAATCAGAAGACACCCGAGGTACAGCGGCCCCCGCAGGCCCACTCAGGACTCATCGAGGTCGGAAGGTACACAAGTCGGCTGACCCATCACCGGGCCAGTGGCTAAGTTCACACGCAACATTATGCTTAGTAGGGTACTAATTGCAAACCTTTACATTCTTCAGGGCCAAGCCCGAACCTTCTTGGTGCAGGATAAACACCAGTGACATGCGGTCAGTCGGACATATCACTCACCGCGTCTTCTAGGGCATCCTCGGAAGCATCGCTGGCATCGCTGACGTTGTCGCCGCCGCCGCCAGCGTCTCCGTCAGCGCCAGGCTCGTCCACAACACCACCTTCATTAGCGGCCACGACCACGCCATCATCATCAGACGCAAAGGCCCTGACGAGGGCATCCACATTGTCCTCCACCCATCGCGCCAGGTCGCCCCGGACGGCTATGGGCACGGGTGCGATGGCAGCGTCGAAGTCGAAGTGGGGTCCCTGCCCAGTAGATAGCTGAAGATGCGGGAGAATGCACGCCCGAGCAAGGCTCGGCTCCTCTCTTCGACAAGACAACGCGACCTTTCGGAGCAGTTCTCCAGAAGCGTCACCACATCGGTGAAAAATTGGAGGTTGCCAGCGTAGTTAACCTCATGCAGCACGTTAGCGACAGCCTCGCAGATGTTACCCAAAGATGTGTTGGCCCTTTCTCTGAGCGTTTGAAGCATGGGGGCATGCTCACGCTCCAAAATCGGCCGCCGACGGATCTCGTCCTCATTCCCTGCGCGACGGCCTCGGCGTCGTCAAGCCTCTGTTGGAGAAGAAGCTTCTCGGCCCGGGAAGAGGACATCTCCGCCTGTGCTGCGCTGAGGATGGCTGCGGAGGAGTCCGCACACCGCGTCACTTCGGCCAGTTGGCCCTGAGGGCTGCGGTCCTGCCCTCAGCCTCGGCCTTGATCAGCCCCAACCTCATCTCGTATTCGCGCTCAAAGGCCGAGCGAGCTTCCCCCACGCGGCGATCGACTTCTTCCTGGGCCCGGGCTTCGCATGCGGCAACGTCATCCTCTGCCCGAGCCACCAGGCGCTCCCTCGTCTCCAACCACTCAAGATCAAGGTTGCGCTCGGCGGCCTCTAGCGTCAGCGCCTCCTCGCACTTCAGAAGCTCCGCCCGATTAACAGGGGCCCCCTCCATCGACTCAAGGGCCGCCTGGCGCAGTTCCACTTGCTGCTCCAGGGAGTTGCTCCAGGCCTGGAGCTCCCATGCGCGCTCCTCCGCATCCTTGCGCCATCGGTCTGCTTCCCAAGCGTCCTCGATGGCCTGGGAGCAGGCCTCCCGCGAAGCTACCAGCGACGCTTCGGCCTTCGCGTTGTCGAGGTCACGTTGGTGATGCGTGAGGGCGATGGCTACCTTTAGTTCGTGCCTCTCCTCAGCAAGGCACAAACCTTCGGCCTCGAGGCGCGCATCCTCGTCAGCAAGCTCTGCCCATATCTGGCTCACTGCGCCCCCCGCCCTCTGGAGGAACTCTTCGTGAAGGGCGTGTCGCTCCCGAGTGCGCCTGAGCACGTCTTCTGCATCACCCTCTTCCACCGGGGCATGCGGAGGGCCCCGAGCGGCAAGCCCCCTCCAGGCGCGGGGTTGGGGGCTGGCGCCCTAGCCATCGCCGAACGGACCTCTCTGGGAATCCGGCCTGGCGTCGGTCCACCCACGGAGGAGGAGCCAAAGATAGACTTCAGCCATTCACCATCTATGATTAGAGGAGGAACGCAGAGCAAGCCGGATGTGCCCCAGGAGGACTCATGACGAAAGGACAGCGGGCGCGCAGGCTCGAGGTGCCCTATGGAATGGATCACTCCACCAACTGGTCTGGCTGCAGGGGTGCCGCTTGAGCTCGGCGAGCCCAGGGCCAGTGGAGAAGGCGAAGCTTGGCGGATGGCTCCCGGGCCGACTCGGCGAGTTTCGCATGATAGGGCCTGAAAGGCCACAATCAGTCGCAGGGATAGCAAAGTAAATGAGCAGAGAAAGAAGAAGACTTACTCGTCCATGGCAAAGTACTTCCTGCGCTTCAAGAAGCGGCAAGGGCGGTCTTTGCCACCCAAGGCCTCCTTCTCCTTGCGGAGGGCCTCGAAGTCTACGCGGAACCGACCTAAGCGCTCGGCACAGGGGTCGGCCTCTGGTGCAGGAGAAGCGTCAAGATGATCAGTGCTGGAGGAGTCAGCCTGGGGGGCGCCGTTATGCGTCGCCTCGCGAGGAACGGCTGGGGGCTCGGGAGCCCCGGCCTCAGGAACCATAGGCCGTGACTCCGCACCTGCCGCCGCTCTAGGGTGGGCCCTGGGAGACGCCGCCTTCGAGGCCTCTCGCGGAGTCGGCACCTCGACATCGGTCGCCTCAACTCTCGCCGGTTCTCATCTCCCCGCCTTGTCGCCCGAGGAAGGACCGCTGTGGACGGTAGGGGGAGCCACCACGGCGGCTAGGTTCTCGTGGGGCGCCGTGCAGCCAGCCGGGCGCAGCCCCCACTCGTCGAAGCTGGGCATCTGCCTCACAAAATCGGCCCTGCCGGAGCAAAGATACAAGAGGACACCATTACTCCGAAGGCTGCCTGGGGAAGGATCGTCAGTCAAGACCCTGAGCATCGTCCGCAGCACCTCAGGCGCCAAGTCCTCCTCCTGAAGCCGCATGCGATCTCTATGCCCTGCAAAGTCCCACATCCGGCGAGAGTGGCGCTGAAGAGGAGCAATGCGACATTGCAGGAACTCCTTCACCACCTTGGGTGCTGTCACATTAAGCGCCCTCAAACTCTGGAAGCGGCGCTAGACGAAGGCGAGCCGGGGGCTCGCGAGCACCTCATGGTCCCAACCCGCGTGAGGAACAGCAGGCGAGATCGGGTGCGAGAGCAGAGGGTTGGGCACTCCAACATCCACGTACAACCACCGCTCTCTGAACCTGGCCTTAGGAGGAGGAAGGCCGAAGTCGATCCCTGAAGCAGCCGTCTTTGGCACGGCTAAGAAGCTCACACACCCTGAGCACTGAATGGGATCGCTCAGACGCAAGGAAAAGAAGTGGCGCAGAAGGGCAACGGAAGGTGGAATGCCTATCATCGCCTCGCAAACAAAAGCAAAGACAGCCATAAGAGTAATGGACTCCGGCCCGAGGTGCATCATTGTCACGACCGGTTTTCCAATAAAAATATTTATTGATAAACCAGTCTTTTGAGTCCAGTATGAGAGAAATCCTCCTCACTGGTAGACAATTTCTTGATACAATAAGCCAGTAGCATAAAATATATTACAGGGTTGAACTGCGGCTGCTCAACCAAATCATTACAAGCACGCCAATAATCATACATAATGGCGGACAGGACACAGTGGTGTGGAGACATACTACTGACTCATGGATAGGTTGGTGGTGGAAAAGCACAGCGGGGAAGGAAATACAAGACTCTAAGAATATCATTTCATCGAACGTCGGGGTGAGGCTCGATAATTTATTTGGTAGCGGAAGCGGATATAAAACAGTGGCCAAATCCAGGGTCGCACGAGACTGACTGGGACTCCTCTAAGTGTCGGACTCGCTATCGAATTCTTCATCCATGAGATCGCCTTCGTCAGCATCTGGCCAAATCAACAAGCCAGTGAGTACTTTGAAAGTACTCGCAAGACAGTTCGGACGTAAGATATAATAAATGCATGCATGGATGCAACATGATTAATTCCTTAATGCACAATAAATAAAATTGGCATAACGGGTAAGTAAAAAGGGAAAACGGCGGTAGTCCGCCTGAAATTCCACAGAACATAAATAAGGACCGATCGGGTGTCTGAAGCGATGCCTCGAAAGGTGAACAAATAAAAATAAGGAAAATGATGCCACAGTCGGGCATCTTAGCGACACCACATAAAGGGCTCTTAAAAGAAATGCCACAGTCGGACGTCTGAGCGACATCGCAGAAAGGGCTTTAAAAGAAATGCCACAGTCGGACGTCTGAGCGACATCGCAAAAAGGGCTTTAAAAGAAATGCCACAGTCGGACGTCTGAGCGACATCGCAGAAAGGGCTTTAAAAGAAATGCCACAGTCGGACGTCTGAGCGACATCACATAAAGGGCTTTAAAAGAAATGCCACAGTCGGACGTCTGAGCGACATCCCAAAAAGGGCTTTAAAAGAAATGCCACAGTTGGACGTCTGAGCGACATCGCAGAAAGGGCTTTAAAAGAAATGCCACAGTCGGACGTCCGAGCGACATCGCAGAAAGGGCTTTAAAAGAAATGCCACAATCGGACGTCTGAGCGACATCGCAGAAAGGGCTTTAAAAGAAATTCCACGGTCGGACGTCTGAGCGACATCGCAGAAAGGGCTTTAAAAGAAATGCCACAGTCGGACGTCTGAGCGACATCGCAGAAAGGGCTTTAAAAGAAATGCCAGTAAACAATACTCATAATAAACATTCAATCCATGAGAATAAACGGGTTAGTCCATCCACAGGGATAATCATTCAATCGGACTTAGCACTCATGTGATTCACCGGAGTCTCTGTCATCAAAGCTGACAATTGATTAGGATAAGATGGAACGAAACTTGACATGGAAGAGATGATTTGGAGGAATATATGACTCTGCAGAGTTTGTACAAAATTTTTCCCACAGTCAACGGATTTCCGTAGTCACGAAGGACTAGTTCCGTTTACGGTATTTCAGAAGAAAACACAGCTATCCGGTACACACCCATCCTACCTCTCGATGCTAGGAATCACCCTAGTCATCGTCCAAGAAAAACTTTTGAGAGGGGAGATCACAATCTCGAATAGCATGGGATCAAATTTATATACGCGCGCTCTAAGGGGTGCCCCCCTCTCGGTCCCAACCGGAAACACCCATGCCCCCTGACCGGATGACTGGCTTTAATCCAGGGCCATGGAACCATCATCACGGCCTCTCCTCTTTGGTGTGTACCATGAAAGCGGTTTGAAACTTACTAAACCATATTCCTTGCGGAAAACATGTGGTAGTACAAGGAAGGAAATGATAGGTACTGGACCGATATGGTTTGACACTGAAGTCACATAGTCTGGCGTAAGACTGGCATGCTACAACACTGCCATCGTACCCATCCTCATGCCAACACATGGCCCTTCATATTCACATACATCCACGTATGGATCATTGAACTCACCCACCTTGTTATCACATAAAATAACGTTCATCGGTATGCTCACCGGCATGCCATGAAACTAACTAAATGCAAAACATGCCAAGACACTCATCATATCAAAAGTTCAAACATTGCTTGCCTGGTTCAGAGTAGTCGGAGCCTAGCTCGGTGAAGTTCGCGGCTCCGTCACCTCCTTCGGTATCTACGTTTAAAGAAAATATATGCGCTAACGTAAATACCAAGGAGAGCACAGAAGGTAAACCAAATATTTTTCAAATAAATCTGATAAAAAACTAGACAAAATTTAAAGAGAACAGAAAAAGAATCAATCAAAAATACTTTTCTGATTAAAAGTTATAAGGGTTTTTGTCCAGGGACTTATCTGTAATGAAACAGAAGATTTCCAGGGGCTAGTTTATAAAAACAGAAAACGCTTCGGTAGCGACTACGCCAGCCCGAAGAGGAAACGCATTCTGCCCGAAGGCGCTTCCAGAAAACGATTCGAAGAGAGAGCAGAGAGGCTGACGGTGGGGTCCCACCTGTCAGGTTCAAATGTTTAAACGGGGCGGCAGAGTTCGCCGGCGCCCGAGAGCCGCGGTGGTCGCCGGCGGCGATCCACGGCGAGGCAGAGAGATCGGGGAGTACCTCCGTGCTCAGGGTACCCTTCCGCGTCAGTTGATGGTGGTGGAGTCGGTCGGCGAGCACCACGTCGACGGCGAGCTTTGCTCCGGCGGACGGCGGCTCGGGTGGTCGAGGGGCTCGTCGGAGAGGGCTGCAAAGGTTAAATTGAAGAGGGGGTCATGCTCCTGGCAGCTAGAGAAGGTAACGAACGGGGTTTGAGCGCCGGAGATGGCCTCACCAGAACGAATCGGGCTGGAGGCCGAGGCGGGGCGAGGCGGCCGGAGCTGGGGGAGGAGACCTCCTCGAGGTCCCCCTAGTGGCCTGGCGGGGTGTTGGTGAGTAGTGGGGGTGCTGCGTGCACGAGAGTGAGCTCGGGACCCCTTTATATAGGCGGTCCGAGGCGGTTGCCGTGAACGAGGATCACCGGCGAGCGATTACGGTGGCGCAGTGCTCGGTCGGGGTGGTTAGGGGGTCGAGCGTCATCACGGAGGTTCAATGGGTCCGTTTTGGTGTTAAACTGGCCGGGGTTTGGGTGTTAAGGGCGAGCTCGACGGAACGGTGAGGGTGCGGGCCCGTCGGCGGCGGAGAGCGCGTTCCGTGCTTGCCGGCCACGGTGGCTGTGCTACGGGCGTGCGCTGGCGTGCATGAGGCCACGCGGAGAGCCAGGGAGCGATGGGCGGCGCGGAACGGCGTTCTGCCGTGGTGTGCCTCCTGTCGGCCGCCACGGGAGGTCCCGACGCCGCAGAAGACGCCGGCGAGGGCGAGCCAGCGCGCTACCGACGCCAGGAAGGCTCCACGCACGCGTGTGCAGCTTCGGACAAGAGGAAGAGGCGGCGAGGAACGTGCCAAGGGCACTGTGGCCGCGTGACTGAAACTGACGGACTGAAGATGACACTGAAAACTGAATTTTCTGAACTTTGAACAGTAACAGTGCCCACCAGGTGTTCGACCGAATGAAATTGGCCTCTGGTGATTTTTCCTTGAGCTGATTTTTGGTGGAGTGGCTTCTCCTTGCTCAAGTAGGCTGCATGATTTTTGGTGGAATTTTTGGAGCAGTGTGGATATGAATTTCACCAAATTTGGCAAATCTGGTCCAAACTTGCAGAGACTGTATTTTGAAAAATTTGAAAAGAGGAGGAGTGGATCAAGATGGTTCTGGGTTGTGGGTTCAAAGGACAATCCAGGAGAATTGGTTTGAGGTCAAAACTCAAATGAAAAAGTGTACTTGCTTTGAAAATCCCTCAGGCTCCAAATAATTTTCAGAATTGAATTGAGGGGAAAAATAATTAGAATAAAATCCAAAACCAGTTTGGATTAGTTGGGACAGAGAATTTAGGTTGATCACAAGGGGGAGGGGAGGTTTTGGAGGGGTTTTACCACATGGGCAAAAATGCCAAGTCATGGTGGTTCCAAGATATGAAAATCCCAAATTTCATGGAGTTTCTTTTTAAAAGAAAAAGATTAAACTCCCAAAATAATTTTGGGAGAGAACCAACAGAGAAGAAGTTTCAAAAGGTCAAACACCAAAGTTTGAAGCAAGAATAAAAACCTTGCCAAAGGAAAGAAAGTTTTTTTTAAGAGGAAGGTTTTCTGAAAAATTTTAAATGGCCTCTTTTCAAAAACCACAAAGTTTTTTTGCTGAAAACCAAAGTAAAAATTTTGGAGTGTCACAACACCTACCCCCTTAGGAAAAATCTCGTCCCCGAGATTTCAGCTGATCCTTAAATAAGTGTGGATGCTCTGTCCGAAGAAAATCCTCGCTTTCCCAAGTTGCTTCACTGTCGGTGTGATTGCTCCACTGGACTTTGAGAAACTTGATGGTTTTCTGTCTGGTCCTCCTTTCAGACTCCTCTAATATTCTTATGGGACATTCTCGATAAGTGAGGTCGGGCTGTATGTCAATGTTCTCATGAGATACTTGTTTCTCTGGGTTGCTTACGCACTTCCTTAATTGAGAGACGTGGAACACGTCGTGAATGTCGGACAAGTCTTCGGGTAAGTCTAGCTGGTAGGCTACAGTGCCTCTTCGTGCCACTATGCAAAATGGTCCAATGAATCTTGGTGCTAATTTTCCTTTAATCTTAAACCGTTGCAATCCTCTCATCGGGGATACTCTCAAGTATACGAATTCACCGGGTTCGAAGCTGACCCTACGATGTTTCTGATCATAATAACTTTTCTGTCGACTTTGAGCGGTCTTAAGTCGGTCCCTGATTAGCTTGACTTTTTCCTCGGCTTCTCTGAGCATATCTGGTCCGAAGATGCGGCTGTCTCCGGTCTCTGACCAATTTAACGGGGTACGACATCTCCTTCCGTATAGGGCTTCGAAAGGAGCCATTTGCAGGCTGGCCTGGTAACTGTTGTTGTATGCGAACTCGGCATATGGCAGGCTGTCCTCCCAACTGGTTCCATAGGTGAGGACACATGCTCTCAGCATGTCTTCTAAAACCTGGTTTACGCGTTCTGTTTGTCCATCAGTCTGTGGATGGTATGCGGTACTGAAGGCTAGTTGGGTTCCCAGAGCCTGTTGTAATTGCTCCCAAAATCTTGAGACGAACTGAGTGCCTCTGTCGGAAATTATAGTCTTCGGGACACCGTGCAGACAGACTATGCGGGAAAGATAAATCCTGGCAAGCCTCTGAGTGGTGTAGGTTGTCTTCACTGGAATAAAGTGTGCTACTTTGGTCAACCTGTCAGTGATGACCCATATGGCATCATTCCCGTGTCGTGACCGAGGTAATCCGACAATAAAATCCATCCCTATTTCATCCCATTTCCACTCAGGTATTTTGTTAGGTTGCAGTAGTCCGGCTGGTCTCTGATGTTCAGCTTTTATGCGTTGACATGAGTCGCAACATGCAATGAAAGCGGCTATGTCCCTCTTCATACCGTGCCACCAAAATCTTTCCTGAATATCCTTATACATTTTGGTTCCTCCAGGGTGGATCGAATATGGAGTGGTGTGTGCTTCAGTTAAAACTTGCTGTTTAAGGTCTTCTATGTTTGGCACGCATAGCCTTTCTCCGTACCATAATATTCCTTCATTGTCTATGACGAATTCCGAGGCCTTGCCCATACTCAACTTCCTTTTAATTCCTCAATGCTGGGGTGACCGGACTGAGCCTCTTTAATTTTCTCCACAAGGTGTGGTTGTATTTCCAAGTTTGATATGGTGCCTTCTGCTACCATTATCAAGTTGAGCTTGACAAATTCTTGATGGAATTCGGGCCTCAAGCTGTGCAGATAGTTCCCGTCGGAGCTGGGGTTCCGACTCAGGGCATCGGCCACTACGTTTGCTTTCCCTGGATGGTAATGGATACCAACATCATAATCCTTTACCAATTCCAACCAGCGGCGTTGCCGTAAATTTAGTTCTGGCTGCGTAAAAATGTATTTGAGGCTTTTGTGATCCGTATATATCTCACATCGATTCCCAAGTAGAAAATGCCTCCATTCCTTGAGTGCATGAATAACTGCTGCCATTTCTAAATCATGAGTGGGATAATTTTCCTCGTGTTTGCGAAGTTGCCTTGAAGCGTAGGCGACAACCTTGCCTTCTTGCATCAACACGCATCCGAGACCCTTTCTGGATGCGTCACAAAATACTTCAAAATTCTTGTGTATATCGGGTACAATTAATACTGGTGCTGTTGTTAATTTCCGCTTTAGCTCTTGGAAACTTTTCTCGCAGGCTTCTGTCCATTCAAACTTCTTATCTTTCTTGAGTAACTGTGTCATAGGCTTGGATATGGTGGAAAATCCTTCAATAAATCTGCGGTAATACCCTGCCATTCCCAAGAAACTTCGTATGTCCGTTACGCTGGCTGGTGACTTCCAGTCAAGTACGGCCTTGACTTTCTCTGGGTCCACTGCTATACCGTCTTGAGTCAGCACGTGGCCTAGAAAACCTACTTGTCTTAGCCAAAATTCGCACTTGCTGAACTTGGCATACAATTGGTGTTTCCTTAGCTCTCCTAGTACAATCCTGAGATGTTCTGCGTGCTCTTCTGGTGTTTTGGAGTATACCAGAATATCGTCGATGAATACTACGACGAATTTGTCCATAAACTTCATAAATACTTTGTTCATGAGGTGAACAAAATATGCCGGGGCGTTAGTTAATCCAAATGGCATCACTGTGAACTCGTACAGTCCATATCTGGAGGTGAAGGCTGTTTTGGGGATATCTTCTGTTCGTACCTTCAATTGATGGTATCCTGACCTTAAGTCAATTTTTGAGAATACCTTGGCCTGAGCAAGTTGATCAAACAAATCGTTTATCCTTGGCATCGGGTATTTGTTTTTGACTGTGACCATGTTAAGTGCTCGATAGTCGATACACAATCTCAGCGTTCCATCCTTCTTCTTGGCAAATAAAATTGGTGATCCCCAAGGTGAGGAGCTGGCCCGAATGTATCCTTTATCCAGTAATTCCTTTATTTGCTTCTTCAATTCGATCAACTCGGATGGTGCCATTCTGTATGGTTTCTTGTATATGGGGGTGGTTCCTGGTGCTAGCTCAATGCGGAATTCTATTTCTCGATCTGGTGGCATGCCTGGCAGCTCTTCAGGGAATACATCTGGAAATTCACACACTACTGGAACCTTGTTTAGCTCAGAAACGTCCACCTTATTTAATCTCGGTTGCCGGGGTCTTTTTCCTTCCTTGGCTGATACTCTTATTGTCTTCCCTTGGTGGTGTGTGAGAATCACGGTCCTGTTGAAACAGTCTATAAAACCTTTATTGGTGGTTAGCCAATCCATCCCTAGGATGACATCCAGTCCTTTATTTTCCAATACAATAAGATTTGCGTAAAACTCCAATCCTTCAAACTCAATGACCACATTCTGACAGTAATTCTGAGAAACTTGCTGAATCCCGGGGGACTTGATTATTATGGATTTCTCCAAAGGAAGCATCGAAAAATTATTTTGCAAAGCAAAACTTTTCGAGATGAAAGAGTGAGAAGCTCCAGAATCAAACAAAACCATTGCAGGTATTGTGTTGACAGGAAACGTACCGAGTACGATATCCGAAGCATTTTGTGCCTCCTCTTTGGTTACGTGGTTCAGATGACCCTTCCTGTGGTTATTGTTGGGATTGAAATTGTTTCGTTTGGGCGCTGAATTAT
Source organism: Triticum aestivum (assembly GCF_018294505.1). Classification (NCBI taxonomy): domain Eukaryota; kingdom Viridiplantae; phylum Streptophyta; class Magnoliopsida; order Poales; family Poaceae; genus Triticum; species Triticum aestivum. The sequence continues at coordinate 426,301,434 of NC_057794.1, read as the reverse complement.
TGCCGCCGTTGTTCGGCTTTGGGGTTGAGTTCCTTGGCTTGGGGCACTGTTTGGCATAATGCCCTTCTTCTCCACAAGCGTAACAAGTAACGCCGGGGCGATAGGTGAATTCCTTGTCCCTTGCATGAAAATTCTTGATTGGGCGTGAGACATTGGATGAGAATTTGGGTGTCCCACCCTTTTTAAAATCTATCTTGCTTCGGTGATTGCGAGTGTGATTAGTCTGGTCCCTTTTTCGCTTGCGGATATCTTCCAGACTGCGTCTCTCATTTTCCAGAGTAATGGCCTTGTCCACCAGCGTTTTAAAATCAGGAAAAGTGTGCACGACCAGTTGGCATTTAAGTGCGGGTGCCAGACCGTCAAGGAATTTCTCCATCTTCTTGATTTCAGTCATACGCTCCTCATTGGCGTAGCGGGATAATAGGGTAAATTGACTGTTGTAATCTGACACTGTCATGTTCCTTTGTTTGAGGTCATCAAATTCTCTCTTCTTGATTTTCATAATACTCTTAGGAATATGTGCACCACGGAAACCTTCCTTGAAATCATCCCAGGTTATGTCATTTTCGTTGGGATGCATGTGCAGAAAATTCTCCCACCACGATGCGGCTGCTCCTGTGAGATAGTGCGGAGCATATAATACCTTCTCGGGGTCTGAACATTTTGCAATAATTAATTTCCTCTCCATATCTCGAAGCCAGTCCTCGGCTTCAAGAGGCTTGTCAGTGTGAGAAAATGTTTGAGGACGTGTCTTCTGTAGCTCAGATAACTTGGAATGTTGCTGATACTGTCCATGATGATTTCCCCATGTTGATGACTTGGTTCATCATCTCACGATGTTGTTGCTGACTCTGTTCATAAAGGCGGCACATTTGTGAAAGTGCCGATTCATTGCCCGGTTGGCTTGACTGTCCCTGAGTGAACTCGTTGCTGGGTTGTGCATCATAATTTTCCTCTGATGGAATTGGCATGGAGCGAGTCCAAGGACGAGACATTTTTCACTCTGGGGATATATTTTGTAAAACCCATAAGAAAAGCGGAAAGAGTCGCAAAAACAAATCCATAAAATGCATAAAGCTGGCAGATATTATTAAATACCCAAGCTTACTTAAGAAAAACAAATCGACTTGCGCACGGAGAAGGACTGCTCATTACATATCTTACACGCGGGCGGTAATTATACAGTACATCACTCAGGATATGCGTACATAATCCTGACATGTTATTAAGGCTAGTGCACTTCTCCAGATCCTACATGATGCGCAAACAGGCTACTTCTCACAGCCTATGGACATATCTTACAAGCGGTACAATACATGGCAGCTAAGCGTACTCAGCAGAGATGTTGACGATCTCCCTTGCCCTGCCGAGGGCGAGGCGTAGCGAGGTTGGGGACTTGACTTCCTCCTCGCTAATGGGCTCCATACGTGTAGTGTTGCACAGAGTGGACGGAGCGGTTGCCAGGGGCGGAGCAACACGTACAGGAGTGGGCGTGAAGGTTGGTGTAGTGCGCGCTGGAGTGGGTGCAATGACTTGGTTAAATTCTTCGGTAGAAGGCAGGCGACGAGTAGGCGTAAAAGATGCTGATGACGAGACAAAAGTCGGTGGCGGAGCGATGGGTAGGAGCTCCCTCCTGTTGGCAGCACAGCCATGGACTGAGTCCATGCGGGTAGCTACGAAGTCGTCCACCAGGTTGTCGAAGGCTGCCTCCAGGGCCCGGAGATACTCAATGAGCATCTCAAAAGCCTCGTCTCGTTCTCCTCTGGGGCAGGAGTATGCGTAGTGACAGGTGTAAGGCACATGGCACGGAAGATAACGGTAACGACGAGTCTTCATCACGGGAAGGACATCCCTGAGACGAGCTATCGCCTCGCGGGCTGCCATCTGCATAGCATGCCTCTCCGTAGGCATGGCTCTTCCCACGAACCGGAAGCGGCGTAACTCACCACGCCCTCCCTTGAACTGCACCGCGGCCTGGTGCATGGTCAGACTGTCGTTGACTCGGTGCTGGTAGAGTGTGAAGACTGGGCGCACGGATGGCCCCATCGCGACCTGAACGATGGAAGAAAGAAGCTTGACGAACCCATCGGGCACGTTGGCGAAGGTCTGAGACTCGCAGCTGACGTCGGCCATCTACAAAAGTAGGCAAAATTCTGCAGGGTCAGATCATAAATTTATGCTGACTGACAGAAAATGACTACCATTGCAAAAATATAAATTAGCTCTATCAGGCTAATAACCAATTAGCGATCGCACCTAGTGGCTTCCTACAGTCAGCCTGGCTCTGGTACCAAGCTTGTCACGACCGGTTTTCCAATAAAAATATTTATTGATAAACCAGTCTTTTGAGTCCAGTATGAGAGAAATCCTCCTCACTGGTAGACAATTTCTTGATACAATAAGCCAGTAGCATAAAATATATTACAGGGTTGAACTGCGGCTGCTCAACCAAATCATTACAAGCACGCCAATAATCATACATAATGGCGGACAGGACACAGTGGTGTGGAGACATACTACTGACTCATGGATAGGTTGGTGGTGGAAAAGCACAGCGGGGAAGGAAATACAAGACTCTAAGAATATCATTTCATCGAACGTCGGGGTGAGGCTCGATAAATTTATTTGGTAGCGGAAGCGGATATAAAACAGTGGCCAAATCCAGGGTCGCACGAGACTGACTGGGACTCCTCTAAGTGTCGGACTCGCTATCGAATTCTTCATCCATGAGATCGCCTTCGTCAGCATCTGGCCAAATCAACAAGCCAGTGAGTACTTTGAAAGTACTCGCAAGACAGTTCGGACGTAAGATATAACAAATGCATGCATGGATGCAACATGATTAATTCCTTAATGCACAATAAATAAAATTGGCATAACGGGTAAGTAAAAAGGGAAAACGGCGGTAGTCCGCCTGAAATTCCACAGAACATAAATAAGGACCGATCGGGTGTCTGAAGCGACGCCTCGAAAGGTGAACAAATAAAAATAAGGAAAATGATGCCACAGTCGGGCATCTTAGCGACACCACATAAAGGGCTTTTAAAAGAAATGCCACGGTCGGACGTCTGAGCGACATCGCAGAAAGGGCTTTAAAAGAAATGCCACAGTCGGACGTCTGAGCGACATCGCAAAAAGGGCTTTAAAAGAAATGCCACAGTCGGACGTCTGAGCGACATCGCAGAAAGGGCTTTAAAAGAAATGCCACAGTCGGACGTCTGAGCAACATCACATAAAGGGCTTTAAAAGAAATGCCACAGTCGGACGTCTGAGCGACATCGCAAAAAGGGCTTTAAAAGAAATGCCACAGTCGGACGTCTGAGCGACATCGCAGAAAGGGCTTTAAAAGAAATGCCACAGTCGGACGTCTGAGCGACATCGCAGAAAGGGCTTTAAAAGAAATGCCACAGTCGGACGTCTGAGCGACATCGCAGAAAGGGCTTTAAAAGAAATGCCACGGTCGGACGTCTGAGCGACATCGCAGAAAGGGCTTTAAAAGAAATGCCACAGTCGGACGTCTGAGCGACATCGCAGAAAGGGCTTTAAAAGAAATGCCAGTAAACAATACTCATAATAAACATTCAATCCATGAGAATAAACGGGTTAGTCCATCCACAGGGATAATCATTCAATCGGACTTAGCACTCATGCGATTCACCGGAGTCTCTGTCATCAAAGCTGACAATTGATTAGGATAAGATGGAACGAAACTTGACATGGAAGAGATGATTTGGAGGAATATATGACTCTGCAGAGTTTGTACAAAATTTTTCCCACAGTCAACGGATTTCCGTAGTCACGAAGGACTAGTTCCGTTTACGGTATTTCAGAAGAAAACACAGCTAACCGGTACACACCCATCCTACCTCTCGATGCTAGGAATCACCCTAGTCATCGTCCAAGAAAAACTTTTGAGACGGGGAGATCACAATCTCGAATAGCATGGGATCAAATTTATATACGCGCGCTCTAAGGGGTGCCCCCCTCTCGGTCCCAACCGGAAACACCCATGCCCCCTGACCGGATGACTGGCTTTAATCCAGGGCCATGGAACCATCATCACGGCCTCTCCTCTTTGGTGTGTACCATGAAAGCGGTTTGAAACTTACTAAACCATATTCCTTGCGGAAAACATGTGGTAGTACAAGGAAGGAAATGATAGGTACTGGACCGATATGGTTTGACACTGAAGTCACATAGTCTGGCGTAAGACTGGCATGCTACAACACTGCCATCGTACCCATCCTCATGCCAACACATGGCCATTCATATTCACATTCATCCACGTATGGATCATTGAACTCACCTACCTTGTTATCACATAAAATAACGTTCATCGGTATGCTCACCGGCATGCCATGAAACTAACTAAATGCAAAACATGCCAAGACACTCATCATATCAAAAGTTCAAACATTGCTTGCCTGGTTCAGAGTAGTCGGAGCCTAGCTCGGTGAAGTTCGCGGCTCCGTCACCTCCTTCGGTATCTACGTTTAAAGAAAATATATGCGCTAACGTAAATACCAAGGAGAGCACAGAAGGTAAACCAAATATTTTTCAAATAAATCTGATAAAAAACTAGACAAAATTTAAAGAGAACAGAAAAAGAATCAATCAAAAATACTTTTCTGATTAAAAGTTATAAGGGTTTTTGTCCAGGGACTTATCTGTAATGAAACAGAAGATTTCCAGGGGCTAGTTTATAAAAACAGAAAACGCTTCGGTAGCGACTACGCCAGCCCGAAGAGAAAACGCATTCTGCCCGAAGGCGCTTCCAGAAAACGATTCGAAGAGAGAGCAGAGAGGCTGACGGTGGGGTCCCACCTGTCAGGTTCAAATGTTTAAACGGGGCGGCAGAGTTCGCCGGCGCCCGAGAGCCGCGGTGGTCGCCGGCGGCGATCCACGGCGAGGCAGAGAGATCGGAGAGTACCTCCGTGCTCAGGGTACCCTTCCGCGTCAGTTGATGGTGGTGGAGTCGGTCGGCGAGCACCACGTCGACGGCGAGCTTTGCTCCGGCGGACGGCGGCTCGGGTGGTCGAGGGGCTCGTCGGAGAGGGCTGCAAAGGTTAAATTGAAGAGGGGGTCATGCTCCTGGCAGCTAGAGAAGGTAACGAACGGGGTTTGAGCGCCGGAGATGGCCTCACCAGAACGAATCGGGCTGGAGGCCGAGGCGGGGCGAGGCGGCCGGAGCTGGGGGAGGAGACCTCCTCGAGGTCCCCCTAGTGGCCTGGCGGGGTGTTGGTGAGTAGTGGGGGTGCTGCGTGCACGAGAGTGAGCTCGGGACCCCTTTATATAGGCGGTCCGAGGCGGTTGCCGTGAACGAGGATCACCGGCGAGCGATTACGGTGGCGCAGTGCTCGGTCGGGGTGGTTAGGGGGTCGAGCGTCATCACGGAGGTTCAATGGGTCCGTTTTGGTGTTAAACTGGCCGGGGTTTGGGTGTTAAGGGCGAGCTCGACGGAACGGTGAGGGTGCGGGCCCGTCGGCGGCGGAGAGCGCGTTCCGTGCTTGCCGGCCACGGTGGCTGTGCTACGGGCGTGCGCTGGCGTGCATGAGGCCACGCGGAGAGCCAGGGAGCGATGGGCGGCGCGGAACGGCGTTCTGCCGTGGTGTGCCTCCTGTCGGCCGCCACGGGAGGTCCCGACGCCGCAGAAGACGCCGGCGAGGGCGAGCCAGCGCGCTACCGACGCCAGGAAGGCTCCACGCACGCGTGTGCAGCTTCGGACAAGAGGAAGAGGCGGCGAGGAACGTGCCAAGGGCACTGTGGCCGCGTGACTGAAACTGACGGACTGAAGATGACACTGAAAACTGAATTTTCTGAACTTTGAACAGTAACAGTGCCCACCAGGTGTTCGACCGAATGAAATTGGCCTCTGGTGATTTTTCCTTGAGCTGATTTTTGGTGGAGTGGCTTCTCCTTGCTCAAGTAGGCTGCATGATTTTTGGTGGAATTTTTGGAGCAGTGTGGATATGAATTTCACCAAATTTGGCAAATCTGGTCCAAACTTGCAGAGACTGTATTTTGAAAAATTTGAAAAGAGGAGGAGTGGATCAAGATGGTTCTGGGTTGTGGGTTCAAAGGACAATCCAGGAGAATTGGTTTGAGGTCAAAACTCAAATGAAAAAGTGTACTTGCTTTGAAAATCCCTCAGGCTCCAAATAATTTTCAGAATTGAATTGAGGGGAAAAATAATTAGAATAAAATCTGAAACCAGTTTGGATTAGTTGGGACAGAGAATTTAGGTTGATCACAAGGGGGAGGGGAGGTTTTGGAGGGGTTTTACCACATGGACAAAAATGCCAAGTCATGGTGGTTCGAAGATATGAAAATCCCAAATTTCATGGAGTTTCTTTTTAAAAGAAAAAGATTAAACTCCCAAAATAATTTTGGGAGAGAACCAACAGAGAAGAAGTTTCAAAAGGTCAAACACCAAAGTTTGAAGCAAGAATAAAAACCTTGCCAAAGGAAAGAAAGTTTTTTTTTAAGAGGAAGGTTTTCTGAAAAATTTTAAATGGCCTCTTTTCAAAAACCACAAAGTTTTTTTTTTGCTGAAAACCAAAGTAAAAATTTTGGAGTGCCACAATCATGCGGATCTGATAACGGGAGAGCACCGCATTGAAGAAGGCGGAAAAAGGGAAACCAGACCCGCCCATAGGGCATCGGTGAAGAATCGGACCTCCGTGACGATCCTATCAAGGGAGGCATGGGACGTAGGCCAGACTGTGGTCCTGCTGCACTTGTTGAAGATAGTGGCAAGGGCGGAGTGGACCTTGTTCAAAGCTTCTGGATTGAGTATGATCGACCTTGCAACGGCGGGGGTCCCCGCCGGAGGTGTGCGGGGCGAAGGCGCGGGCTTCTTCCCCCTTCCTTTCTTCGTCGGCACCATGGCGGTGAAGAGGAGGAAGAACTCGAGCCGGATTGGCGGCGGAGGCTGGAGCTCGAAGAAGAAGGAAAGGTAGGAGGCAAGCGAGCAGCGGAAAGGAGGAACAACAGTGTGCAACTATGGCTCCGCTTAGCCGGGCGCGTAACAAGGCGTCGTGGGGAAGCGCAGACGTCCACGACCAATGAATCGCCATGCGGCGCCCGAGGCCGCAAGATGTTGGGGCCCATGGTGCTTCGCGCTTGCCCCTTCGCTACTCTGCTAGGCCAAGCCCGGGCGCGCCTTGGGCCCGGGGGCTACTCTCGGCGTTCTGGGAACGGGGGTCCCCACACTTGCCTGCATGCGACCTGTGGCGTGGCTCAAGTGGGGGCCCAACGCGGCCCATCTTCATCAGCTCAGGCTCAAGACCCTCGCGAGGGGCCAAGCCTCGCGGGGTGGATGACCGGAAGCTTCCTCAGAGGCAGCCTCATCAGGTAGGCTCGCGAGGAGGCGGAGAGATCAAGGCAGGGGCACCTCGCGAGGAGCCCGTGACGCAAGCCATGACGATCGAGACCAGGCGGGCGCCAGGCGGGCGCCGGGCTGCGCAGTGTCCTTGTTTCCCCTTTGGTGCAAAGGGGGCAAGCACAGGCCAAGACATCAGGCAAAGGTAGCCATTCCGGTGCAACAAGACCAACAGAGTGGCAGGACGGAGGTCACCATGGATCCCAAGACGGCGTCATCACCAGTGCTTTTGGCACCCGAAGACGACCTTTGGTCAGGATAACTTGTACTAGATGTTCCCCTTCAAAATGGCCAATTGTTGGCGCCCTTCCCGCTCATTATTTGGGGAGAGGCCTAGGGCCTCTATAAATAGAGCTAGCCACCATAGAGCAAGACATCTGGAGGGGACCCCCACCGAGAGATCTGATAGAGCCCTAGCAAAGAGAGAGAGAGGCGACTGAACTCACCCAAGCAGTTCATCGCACCATCTCAAGAACACCTCTTGCGAGGCTGTTCTTCCCTTGTATTGTTCATCATCAGCCCCTGAGGCAATCCACCAAACCACACACTGGAGTAGGGTATTACACCACAACGGTGGCCCAAACCAGTATAAACCTCGTGTCGCTTGTGTTGTTCATTGTTTCCAGCTTAGATCACACGAGGAGATTGGACGTAGATCGGCAGGGGAGAGATCTCCGCGCGCACCCCAGTGTTCGAACCTCAAGGGTCTGCCGGAACTCGAAATCCGACACCGACTTCTCGCATTCGCTCAACACATGGAGGAAAGCCATTGTTAGGCGCAGAAGCCAAGGAGTGCAACATTCATGGGAAGCCGAACACTACTCGACAGGTATTCGGAATTTGGAGAAGAACCCGCCTGGCAATGGCGAACACAATCTACGGGTCGGACTCATTGTCATTGAAGCCTGGTTCACGGGCTACTGAGGGAGTCCTGGATTAAGGGGGTCCTCGGACTGCCAGACTATATACTTTGGCCGGACTGTTGGACTATGAAGATACAAGATTGAAGACTTCGTCCCGTCTCCGGGTGGGACTCTCCTTTGCGTGGAACGCAAGCTTGGCAATTCAGATATGTAGATCTCCTCCCTTGTAACCAACTCTGTGTAACCCTAGCCCCCTCCGCTGTCTATATAAACTGGAGGGTTTAGTCCGTAGGACAACAACAATCATAATCATAGGCTAGCTTCTAGGGTTTAGCCTCTACGATCTCGTGGTAGATCAACTCTTGTAATACTCATATCATCAAGATCAATCATGCAGGAAGTAGGGTATTACCTCCATCGAGAGGGCCCGAACCTAGGTAAACATTGTTTCCCCCGCCTCCTGTTACCATCCGCCTTAGATGCACAATTCGGGACCCCCTACCCGAGATCCACCGGTTTTGACACCGACACCCGCCACTTATCCACGTGGATAGGGCGGTGTCAGCGTCGGAGTGGCTACCAGGTGGTGTCGAGGAAAGGAGGGGGCCCGCCTGGCCTCGTCTCCTTCTCCTACCTCCCGCTCACCCGTGAAGGCAGCGGACGACTGCGGCTGCTGGCGCCCGTTTCGGCGACCTGGGACGTCTCCGATGAGGCCCAACACACCGGTGAGATCTGGAAGACGAGTTTCTCCCGCCTGGAGCAGAAGCAGGCGCCGGGGAGGTGTGTGGCCATGACACCATGTGATGGCAGGGAACCTATGGCGGCGGCCGGACTAGGGAACTCATGGCTATGAGCACTCCAGCGCTGAACTAAGGGGTGGGGGATGGGCGTCGGACTACGGGGAATCCTCTAGTGGTGGTAGAGTGGAGGGAGAAGGTCGGGCTTGAGCCAATTTAGGCCGAACCCAAGGCGGATATGGCGGCCATGGAGGAGGAATGAGGGGCTCTGGAGCTCGGGTGACTGGTCGGGGAGGTATCTAGGAGGGAGTAGAGGAGGCTGGTGAGCTCGGGGGGTCTCGGGGTGGCCTTATATAGCCGCGAGGCGAGGAGGCCGAGCTGGCATCACCGTGGACTTGTGCCCACTTGCATGAACTCGGAGGCAGGCGACGAGGGAGACACAGTGGAGAGCTCACGGGGAGGAGAAAGCCAAGGAAGCGTAGGGAGGAAGAAGACGGCGATGAACCGAGCCCAAACGCCACTGTGCTCTCGTGGGCGTTCGGCGGCGAGCGTCCGTGAGCATCGATGAGGGGTTTTACTGAGAGGGAGAGAGTTCCAGGAGGACGGCGACGAAGCGGTAAAACTCTTGGACATGCTCACGCGCGTGAAGCCGACGAGAGGAGGAGCTGCCAACGCACAAACGGCCACAGGATGCGGCCACTTCACACAGAGCACGTGCACTGTGGTGCCATTAACACGGTCACTGCATGCACTGGCAGGTAGCGGGGGAGAGGGGCTTGACCATGTTGTCTAGTGGGTAGTTCATCCAGGGTAGGTTACAACCGCGGTGGTATCTCGGTTAAAACTGCTATGGTTAACTGGAAATCACCCTCTGAAGTTTACTGCAGTAAACTTGGGTGAACACTGGTGATCAACAGGGATTTTACTGGCGCCAAAGAGTTTGTCTGGGGTGATTAACTAAGGAAGTACTATGATCCTGGAGGTTTTGAGGAATAATGGAGCAAAACTAATATATTTGCTTTGTAACTCATATTATGGGTCCAGAATCAAGATTTGGATGATGCACACACATGGAGTAACCACTTGAGAAAAATTTGGAAGGGCTGGGTGATTTGGCCAGATAAAGGTGCTATAAAAATTTTATACCAATTGGTTTTACCAAAATGGTACTTCCTTCAGAACTATCTTCACTGGCCAGAATCTTGCAAGAATTGTGGAGAAATATTGGCTAGGTGAAATGGTGCCAAATTTGGAGGAGAGAAGTTATTTGGGTAGGAGAATGCTCTCGTAAATTTGCAGGCAAAATGAAGCAACATAAAATATACTTGCTTCACAACCTGAAAATATTGATAGAATCAAAGATTTGATGTTCTGCTCAAATAGATGATTGGGTGGGTCTGAATTTTGGAGGAGAGCAATGATATGAGCACAAGAAGAGGCATGCAAAATTTCAACTCATTTGGGTAAACCTGGCTAGCACTTGCTTCACAAAGGCCTCCCTCAGACAGGAACTTTGAAAAATCACTGAGGAAGTTTGGCTTGGCAAATAAAGTTGAATTTTGGCACAGGTCAATTATTTGGATGATATATCATGCCCAAAATGTTTGGGGGCAAATGGGTAGAAATAAATAACACTTGCTTCACAATGTGCCATTTAGGACATAATAGGAAATGAATTTATTGAGCATCATGAGGAATATGGACAATGAAATATTTTTGCCATATTTGATGAAGATATGACCCAAACAAATTATGAGAATTAATTGGGGATTTTTGGATGGACAGAAATAAAGGTTGCTTCACAACCTAGGGCAGATAGGGTTATTCCTTTAATAGAAAAAGGAATATTCCCTAGAAAAAGATTTTATGGTTTGGTCAAGCAGTGAAGTTACATGATCTTGGCAAGTTTTTGTGAATGATGAGCCACTTGGAAGAGGAAATGAAGATGATTTCCCAGGTGACAAGGCCACAGAACCACTCCAAAGCGAAAAACAGAGAAAAAACCAATAAATCAAAAAGAAAAAGAAGGGCCAAAATCCAGGCTATTACAACTCTTACCCCTTAAGGAAATCTCGTCCTCGAGATTTAGTTGCTCTGGGAACAAGTATGACTTGAGGATACCGTTTCCAACTCGGGTATCCTTTTTCTTTATTTATTGTTCCCCCCGGAATTTTAGATGATTTGATTATCTTTGCTCGGGGTGGTTTGTTTCACCTTTCCCCAAATTCTGGCAGGTTTTTGCTCTCACACCACATCCTTTTGCTGACGTTGATTCTTTCATATCTGCGGTGATATCCAATGTATTTGAACATCATGAAAACCTTTGTACTTCTGTCATGGGGTTGCTTCAAATAAATGCAAGCCTTCTGGGTTCAATAAATGCTTAGAATTGATCATGGCCACCTTCTAACGGGATCTGGCTGCTCATAGGTGGTACTGTTTAGTTCGATTTATTCCTTTGGCTCGAGCATGAGATATGTACTGAAGATCTAAGTGCCTTTTGTCAGGAGCAATATAACGGCGTATGGAGTTGTAGCTGTGTCCTACCTCAAATGTTTACATCTTGAGACTGGCCCGACAGGGGCTGACGGACAATTGCTTTTTCCTGATAGACTGACCCTGTATTTGACTTCATCTGTGAGTATACCGGGTCTGAGCTAATTTTTCGGCTTTTGTCTTTCTCATTTTGTCGGTATACCCATTTTGATTTTCCATATTTACCCTTCCTAGCGGGTCAGCAAGATATGAGATCCTTGTAAAACAGAGTAGGCCTCTGAGGGTATGCCTTTGGGGATTATATGGAATTATGACCTCCAACTGATTTGGGTATCCGAACCCTGATGGTTGCGCAAAAATGATCCTACTTTTGCTGTCAGTCTCACCCTTTTAACGGTCATGATTTTCTTCGTCAGGATACCTTACTGAAATAACTTGCCACACCTATCCTTGATTCTCCGTATGACCATGGGTGTCATTAATATTTCTGACTTTATTCCTTGCTTGTTTTTATGACCTGTGTCCGCACATATATGACATATACTCGAGATTTGTAGCTTCACGGAGCTCATTGTTGAGGCCAATCATACAATAAGGTGAAAAGGTTTCCTGATATCACCTTGTCTGGTGCGGGAATAATGACCTTGATGACCATTGGCAGCACTGTGGATTCTGTGATGTCATCCCCAGATCCTGTTGATCCTTGTAATTCATGAGATGTATCTCTGCCCATTTTCCTTTTCCTGACTCATGAGGTTGTGGGATCCTTACCTTCCTTAGGTATATCTGCTGGATCCGTACCTCGTATGAATGACTGATATGATTGGGGATGCATGCCCACCATATGTGTAAGAATCATATGCAACTGAACACTTGATCCTTTAGGTAGGCATATGTTTTGACTGTATTGTACATCTGACAAAATTATTGCAAATCTGATCCTTGATCTGCAGAGAAAAGTTATTCGTGTAACTTGCTGAGGAAGGCTCATTAGCTTCTGCTTAAAGCTTTTGTCTGGGTAGCGTGCAGAAGAAGGCTCTATAGCTTATACCCGAAGTTTGGTATGGTTATTGTGCTGGACAAGCCTGAGTTCTGTACTTGAGAAGCTTCTCCTCGGGTTTGCTTGTTGAGAAAGGTTCATTTTCATCTGTCAGAAGCTTTTACCAAGGTATCTTGCTGAGAAAGACGAGGTATCTTGGACCGGAAATTGTTCACACATCATGCTGGGGAAAAATTGAGGAGACTTGCCTCATAAATTTCTTCCGACACTACTAGATTTCCCGTTTTAGCCGAGGGTCCAATTACCGTCGGATATTTAAGTTCACCGTCGGATACTCTTATAACTGACGGTACACCATCGGCCATCTCCCGCCGACTATGCTTCGTCGGCCATTGCACTAATTACCGACGGTACCATCATATTATATCTTTGCCCACGGTAATAAGCCGACGGTGAGCCTTCAGATATGTTGTTTCCTACACCTGGCTCCCAGTAGGTCGAATGCGCTTATAGTCGACGGTTCACTGTCGAGTGTTTATCATCCGACGGTTATTGTTTACCATCGGTTTTCGTAATAGCCAATGGTATATACAACCCGTCGGGGTTATGTACAATCGAGAGGAGAGCCAATTACCATCGGTTATTGTAATTACCGATGGTGCATACCCCCCTTTGGGGATTCCTTTAGTTGAGAGGTTAGCTCACACCTTCAATTTAGAAAGTTGCCGACTGTCTACAGTGCCTGTATGCATATTTTTGTACCCAAGATGTTTGTTGTGCCATAGGCCATTAGTCAACCATCACTGATTTATTTGACTAAGAGGGAAGTGCAATATATTACACAACATTTCGCAATATTGCCATTTCCAAATTCCAATACATCTCATAATTACAGAACCACACATGACCAAAAGAACATTTAGCATAATCTAGGCATTACAAACCTAATGAGTTGCATATGAATTACATTTACAATAACAATCCATCTAGGAAGTGTCGAATCAAAACAAAATAGTATCAGAGAGGTCCAGACAATTTGCATAAGCTAAATTGTCCACAAACTTCAGATCTTTAATGTACCATAATGCTTATCGCCACAACAGTCATCTCCCTCGTTGCCATAGATGTCATCCTCATGATCATCAATGTCATGATCATTCTCACAGCTCGGACCGCTTGTAATATTGCTTGACACTCCCTAAGAAATGACAAGAGTAGTTGTACTGTAATATTGCTTGACACTCCCTAAGAAATGACAAGACTAGTTGCAAAAGATATGAAAAACAATGCAATGTAAATGAAATTTGATTGAGCTACAAGAAATAAACTTTTTTAGGGAAGCTACAGAGAACAAAATTAATTGTTCTAGAAACATCTATGCATGGAGATATATAGGTAATCACGTCTTACTGTGGGAACAAGGAACTCAGTGTACGTCGACAATTACTAGTGTTAGACCAGTAATTTGTTCCTTTCCATACCATGCATCTGGGCAATAGAAACTTAAATATAAACATGAACAGTAAAAATAAACTAGTTCACTATTTTGCATCTTTTATCCACAAGGCTACAGACTAGTACTTTTTGACCTCTAAATATACTTCCATGTATTTCTGTGTATTCACTAGAGACAAAATCTATTTACCCATCCGAACATTCAGTTATTTGTGGTACCTTTACACAACTGCCAATTAATGGAAAAGCCAATAAAATGGCAGATGAAATCATACTAGATTTCTCGAAGATTACGGATGTGGCTGCCATGAATTTAGAGAGCCAACAGGGATCTGGGCCACAAGCTACCTTCAGGTTCCAAGGATATCATTTTGACAGGCAAGGAATTCATCAAACACTTTACAAGGACAACACAAAACGAGAGCCTGTGTATGCATAGTAACTGCATACGAAACAGAATGTTAGACTGACCCATAAAGGATGAAGCAAGGCATATGTGTTGATGCTTGAGTCGAACACTTCATTTCTGTACAGCTCAAGCACAGTGTAGTAACCTAAATTGCAGAAGAGTATAGTATGTTTCTCAGCGAAGCCTTATCTGAATGTTTCTCATTTTATTGTTTTTGAAACTGGATTTACTGAAGCCGTCTACAATGGCTTCGTGCTTCACCAATTTCGCCTTGTTCCGAGCGATCTTGGACAGCCTCATCAGTCTGAATCCACCCTGCGTTCATTAGGTCTCTGTTATCAGGGAAGATATTTCTGGTACCTTACCAAGATTCAAATAGTCTACTCAAGTGTGGCACAAACCATGGCAATGTTTTGCATCATCTAAATATGCACGTATTTCCTCATCTTACTTTGTTCCCGAATAACTAGGTGTACAAATTAAGTGAAGCTACTACTACTATTCCCTTGTGGTAGTATTTGTAGCATAGTTGTGTGAATCGTACCAATTTTGACATCTTAGATATCTAAGATTTGACATCAGAAATCAATCAGACTAGAATAGATGGGGATTGCAGAACACCTTAACTTGTTGAGTAGTACTACAGTATAGTAAATGGCGAACGAGAACATAGCCGAACCCATTAGCCCGCGCTGCCGCTCGACCAGCACTGCACTCGCCATTGCCTGCCACCACCGCTAGCGTACTGTTGTTGCAGAAAGAGAAGAAAGAAGAGACAAGGTGAGAGGAGAGAGGAAATCCTGGGAAGGGAAAGGAGGCACTTACCTAGCATCGTAGCCCACGAGTGTTGCACGACGCCGCCAGAACTGGCGAGGTCTGGGTGCACTTGCACATTACGGGATGATAGAAAGGGGTGAGAGGAGCAAACGTCTCCAGCCTCCCCGGCCATAGCTGCTGTGGAGAGGTAATGGAAGGAGTCGATCTGAAGCTAGGTGGTGGGGAGCAGGGGAGGTGAGGGCTAGTCTATGGCGGCGAGGTGACGATAGGCCACGACAGGGGAGGTTAGATGAAATCAACTGCAAGTTCGTGCCGAGTGGGATATTTAGAATTTTTTGTTTCGCGCTTGTGTGCGTTGAAACTTTCAATGCGCGTGTAAATATGACTTGAACTTTTTTTTACTTCTTATACATTCCTCTGTAAACTAATATATTCCTCTTATATATTCTTCTGTACATCAAAACATTGATCATAATTATATTTCATGAATTTAAATAAAATGTAGTAATTTCACAAAAAAAATACAATGTAGTAAATTCAATGTATGATATTGAAATATACTTTGCAACATTTTAAACTCAAATAAAATTAAGAACAATTTTTTTATCACCGGATGGATCACAAGCATGTGTCGACCACTTTGTTCGCTTGATACATGTCCTAGGAGCCCCACACACTGCTCTCCTCTAGCCTAATAGCTTAATCGACATGCTACCAACTACTCCTTTCGTTACTACAAACCCCTCAGGCCATTGCACGCAGATGATGTGATTGTCGCCGCTGCTACAATCCTCATCTGTAGCGGCCTTGTTGCTTAAGGCCGGGGAGCCGTGCACCACCAACCACTGCCGCTGCAAGAGGAGGGTGTCACTGCTGCAAGACGGCATCAAAGAAGTTTTGTACTTGCAAGCAGTGGGATTGGACTGAACACGCTGCCAAACTGCGTGTGGTATCTCTCGGGCGGCTAGTCCTCGTCGGTCTTCTGTGTCAATGCGGGCTTGCCCCACTGAACCAAGCTTCCTTAGCCAGCTCATGGCTGCACACTACTATTTTTGCTGCCTGGTGCTTGAGAGCTTGCATTCGGGGTCAAATCCCAATACAAGAGTGGAGGAGAAGAGGGAGGCGAGTCAAGTGAGGAGAGCTAATACATTAGGAGGTGACCTGCGACATATCTAAGCGACAACTATTGCTGAGAGTGAGAGGATTAGGTCAACTCAAAGCTATACTTTAAAAAAGACGCTTCAAATGTCCACGGACATGTCCGGATGTGTCCACAGACAACGCTAAGGGAGCCGGTCATCCAACCATAATCATCAAATCTGGATAGCAGGAGTGGGCCATGCATGGGCTAGGTGGACCTAAAAGCAAATCACATGGGCTGCGAGGACATATTGTCAAACTGACACTAAGATAAGCGGATTGTCTGAGCTCCCCCAAAGTTCCCCTAGATTTGCTTCATGTTTAGCAGATTTTGGTGGTCTGAACTGGTCGACGGACGTTTGGTGCGCCCCGTTGGGTGGCTAAAAGTGTCCAAACCTTGAAAGTACGAGAACGAATCGGAGCATGTCGAGAGCAGGAACTAACTGAGCTTATTAAAGCATTCCAGCTACATGCTCTGCAGAAGATTGCCAACAACCAGTACCATACGGACTGCAGTGACAACCCACTCCACTTCGGCAAGACGCCATGTGCCACACGATGAAGACCCAACGTAGACATGTATGTATGTATATATATATATATATATATATATATATATATATATATATATATATATATATATATATATATATATATATATATATATCTTTGACTCATCTACTCTGGCCGGCGATCTCTTCTGGTCCCTCAATGGGGTTTCTCCTTGTGATACTTTATAAGTGAACATTTTCAAACATGCCATTGTTTAAACCATCATATTTGCATTGTTTGGGACCAAATTTTTGAATCATCATATTAATTAATGATAAATAACAATGCAACTTATAGCATGCTAGAATCTAATTGTGGGAAATTTACTTATATGGAAATTATTTGGACTAAAACCAATGGCTCTGTACATGTTTATTGCATTCGTCGATCCAAACATATCACCGAGGGTGAAAGTCAACCATCGGTTATTACTATCTCCCGTCAGGTATCTAATCAAATAACCGAGAGTGACATAATGACCGTCGGTTATTTCCACTCATAGCCGAGAGTTTTGTTTTGACCTTTGGCTATTAAATTTCACCGTCGGGTATTACATGTAATCCCCGTCGGTACAGCAAAAACCGTCAGATATTACAATGAACCGTTGGGCATTAAATTGTATAAACAAGAGTTGGATTTTCCCCGTCGGGTAATTTAGTATACCATCGGTTATTAGTAGTCATATCCGTGAGTGTGCAATAACCGTCGGCCACTATCAAGACCGTCGGCTATTGCAGTAATGACCGACGGCCCGTCGTGTATTAGATTTCACTGTCGGAAATATGGGGATTTCTAGTAGTGCGATAACGTGTGGAAGAAGACTTAGTTTCTTACATCCAAAACTTCATACTGATATGCAGACTGAAATCCACACACAGAGACACCCATGATATTCTGTGGCTGAATATTTGCATGAGAAAATTTGTTTAACTATCTTCCTTGAGCATATCACATTCTGACTTTATTTCGGATGATAACATATTTCAAGCATCATGCATCGCTGAGCCAAAATTTTGTATATGATCCATACCTTTGACTGAACATATATCGTTGAGCTTGTACATGACTTGTCTTGCTGCTGACTTGACTATTACTGTTGTGAGTATTTTATACTGATACATGCTTGAGTTATCAGTACTGTTGTGAGGAGTGCACACTAATGCAAAATTTCATTATGAGCCTCACGATCAGATATTCCCCATTTCACTGTAGTCGGTTGAGAATTCCATTCTATTTAGCTGAGCTTCCAAATATTTGAACTCCTTATTACTTCTTTGAGTCCGGTGTCAGATGATGAGCAACTCTTTATAATGGGGAAATGTAACACTAGGGCCCAAAAGAAAGAAGCAAAAGAAAACTCAACTAAACAAAAGCACACGACAACAATCAATATACACTCAATCAATGTCACATATTATTGCTAGTCACACAATATGCATGCCTACTTAAGCACACAAATCTCGTGGGGTCTCCGGTTCTACGATCTAGCATGTTGTGACGATGTGCACGAGGACGAATAAATGTGTGGAAGAATTGGTGTAAAAAGCGCTACACCAAGTGCTAGCTTAGCCAGGTAGCAATCTGGACTAGCTCGGAGGCGAGGACGTACTTGGTAACCATGTAGCGGGACACAAATGTCGTTGCCACATTATTATCAAGCGGGCGGAAAATATCCGTACTCGTCCAAGAAATAGGATAGCAGGAAAAACTGAGTCTGCTGGCATTGCCCTTTCTTGATGACTAAGACCATTAAGGGTTGCCAACACGACAAAATAAAAGAGCGATTCGGGATAGAAGCATGTCCACCACCGAAACAAAATGGGGTTGAAGGAAGGAATTCGGCGTGATACATGAGCACCATCTTTGCAAACAGTGTCGGGATCACTTGGCATCACTCTGTTGGGACAGAAATGACACCAAACATCGAAGAACGAGCAAGAAAAGAAAACTGGAGAAAGGCAAAGGCTAAGCTATAGTGGATCTGAACCGATGCCATATACACTCACCAGATAAATCGTCAGTAGCAAAATAATAAGGCTATATGCATGTTGTGCAACAAACAGATGCAGCAACCAAATGCAATAAACAAG
Source organism: Triticum aestivum (assembly GCF_018294505.1). Lineage (NCBI taxonomy): Eukaryota > Viridiplantae > Streptophyta > Magnoliopsida > Poales > Poaceae > Triticum > Triticum aestivum. The sequence continues at coordinate 426,282,534 of NC_057794.1, read as the reverse complement.
CCAAACTATACACTACCGATTTCTACCGGTTTCTACCGCTCGCACTGACTAGGGCGTCCTACAGCCAGACCTGCTCTGATACCAAGCCTGTGGCACCCTGTCTCAGAGAAACCAGAACGCCCCGTATGATAGCCCAAAGATCGAGGAGAAGTCTCTGGAATACGGCACTGCTTGACATAGAACAAATCAACTCTTATTACAAGAATAACAACACAAGGGTCTGATGTTACAAAGAGGCACATCAGCACAGCGACACTACGCCTGCGATACTATACTTGCTCTATGCTAGCAGCAGAACAACTCGTAGTAGCGGAATACTTCTAGCAGCGGAACAACGACGAAGGTGGTGAGCTCCACTCCGTAGGGACTCTGGCTGGGACACGATCTAGCTCGCACACACGGCAACCATCGACAAGCAATCAAGCAATCCTGGCATCACCTGCAATCTGGCATGACACGCCAGGTCAGTACATTGAATGTACTTGCATGCTCACAACAACCATAAACATCAAGGCAAGACAATAACATAGCATTTAACAGGTTAAATAAATTAACAACTATTATGATGAAACAAGTACTAAGTATGGTATGAAACTAATGCAATACTGATAAATCACCATCTCAGATCTCCATAACCATTTCTCTCTTGGCTAACCGACCAAGCAATATACCATCTCGGTCACCTCGTGATCCAAACCAAACGGTAATCATTCCGGCGATCACTACCACGACCAACACTTGGTCTCAACCGTGATCCTTCCGGCGATCACTACCATGACCAACACTTGGTCTCCAACATCATCATCAACATCCTGCCAATCTGTACTGCTCAACATATCAACATATAAATATATCACCTATAAGTCATTCCGTCATGTGAGTGTTGATCGAACGGTGTGACCTAGTACGAACCCATGCCCATCACCGAGGACGCGGCTATCGATAGATTTAAATACACTCTACAGAGGTAGCGCACTTTACCCACACCACGGAACCCATGGCCTTGCACTCCCATTCGGGTAGACCAACGGTGTTTCGATAAAACCAACCTCCTGCCATGACACTCTCCCGGGCACTCCAACCAACACCCCTTTTGGGTTCAGTCATGGGTGGCCCATGCCTACCAAAGGTCTTACGGCCACTGTCGTGGCAAAAACGGTCCCAAACAGGGACAAAGCGCGCAAAACAACTCGGGCTCACAAGGTTCATGTCCGCCTACCTGATCAGGGTAGCACCTGCCCATAACCTTCCCTACGTTGGAGGCACCGGCGAGAGGCACGGCAATAGACCGCATTAGGGCCTTCACATAAAGGCAAATGTGGTTGCACTGGAAAAGCCCGGTTTAGTGGCACTTGACCAACTTAATGACGAAATTTATCCCCTGATACGTCTCCAACGTATCTATAATATTTGATTGCTCCATGCTATATTATCTACTGTTTTGGACATTATTGGGCTTTATTATCCACTTTTATATTTTTTTTGGGACTAACCTATTAACCGGAGGCCCAGCCCAAAATTGTTGTTTTTGCCTATTTTAGGGTTTCGAAGAACAGAAATATCAAACGGAGTCCAAACGGAATGAAACCTTCGGGAACATGATTTTTGGAACAAACAAGATCCAGGAGACTTGGACCCTACGTCAAGCAACCAAAAGGGAAGCCATGAGGTAGGGGGCGTGCCTACCCCCCCCCAGGCACGCCCTCCACCCTCGTGGGCCCCCTGTTGCTCCACCGACGTACTCCTTCCTCCTATATATACTTACGTACCCCCAAACGATCAGAAATGAAGCCAAAACCCTAATTCCACCGCCACAACTTCCTGTATCCATGAGATCCCATCTTGGGGACTGTTCCGGAGCTCCGCCGAAGGGGGCATCCATCACGGAGGGCTTCTACATCAACACCATAGCCTCTCCGCTGAAGTGTGAGTAGTTTACCTTAGACCTTCGGGTCCATAGTTATTAGCTAGATGGCTTCTTCTCTCTTTTTGGATCTCAACACAATGTTCTCCCCCTCTCTTGTGGAGATCTATTCGATATAATCTTCTTTTTGCGGTGTGTTTGTTGAGACCGATGAATTGTGGGTTTATGATCAAGATTATCTATGAACAATATTTGAATCTTCTCTGAATTATTTTATGTATGATTGGTTATCTTTGCAAGTCTTTTCGAATTATCAGTTTGGTTTGGCCTACTAGATTAATCTTTCTTGCAATGGGAGAAGTGCTTAGCTTTGGGTTCAATCTTGCGATGTCCTTTCCCAGTGATAGTAGGGGCAGAAAGGCACGCATTGTATTGTTGCCATCGAGGATAACAAGATGGGTTTTTTTATCATATTGCATGAATTTATCCCTCTACATCATGTCATCTTGCTTAAGGCATTACTCTGTTTTCATGAACTTAATACTCTAGATGCATGCTGGATAGCGGTCGATGAGTGGAGTAATAGTAGTAGATGCAGGCGGGAGTCAGTCTACTTGTCTCGGACATGATGCCTATACACATGATCATACCTAGATATTCTCATAACTATGCTTAATTCTATCAATTGCTCAACAGTAATTCGTTCACCCACCGTAAAATACTTATGCTCTTGAGAGAAGCCACTAGTGAAACCTATGGCCCCCGGGTCTATCTTCATCATATTAATCTTCCAATCCTGAGTTATTTCCTTTGCTTTTTATTTTGCTTTTATTTTACTTTGCATCTTTATCACAAAATTACCAAAAATATTATTCTATCATATCTATCAGATCTCACTCTCGCAAGTGACCGTGAAGGGATTGACAACCCCTTATCGCGTTGGTTGCGAGGAGTTATTTGTTTTGTGCAGGTACGAGGGACTCGCACGTAGCCTCCTACTGGATTGATACCTTGGTTCAAAAAAACTGAGGGAAATACTTACGCTACTTTGCTGCATCATCCTTTCCTCTTCAAGGAAATCCAACGCAGTGCTTAATAGGTAGCAAGAAGATTTCTGGCGCCGTTCTCGGGGAGGTCTACGTAAAAGTCAACATACCAAGTACCCATCACAAAACCCTTATCTCCCGCATTACATTATTTCCCATTTGCCTCTCGTTTTCCTCCCCCCACTTCACCCTCGCCGTTTTATTCGTCCTCTTTTCCATTCACCCTTTTTCCGTTTGCTTTAATGTCTTACTTGGCTCGTTTGCTCGTTTGATTGGAATAGTTGTTTATTTATTACTAAACAGAGAACCTAAGATCTATGGATCCTCATCCGCTTGCTAATCTTTTTAAGAGATCCAATTATGATGAACCAATTGCTAGTGAGTTTTGTGCACTAGATTATCTTTATAAGGTTTTGCTTGAAATTCGTGAATCTAAAAAGTTTGATGAATTACTTTATGAAGCGATTCACGATAGATCTTTGAATATAAAGCATGATTGCAATGATTTTTATTATAAATTCTATTTATGTAAATTGTGCTAATAATATGCAGAGTCCTAAGCTTGGGGATGCTAGCTTTGCTATGTCCTCTACTTGTTGCAATGATCATGATTGGGGTGATTCTTCTTATGATCTTGAAATTTTATTTAAGCCCCATGATGAATATGAGATTGATAATAGTGTTTGCAATATTATTGAAAGTGGGTTTGGAAGAGTGTCAACTTTAGATCCAACATATTTGGATAATGTTCAATCTTATGAAGTTTTTGATAAAAGTGGGTTTGAAGAGGTCATGACTTTAGTTAATGTTAATAGCACTATTTTGAAATAGTGTCAACTTTGCATGCATGTGGATCGTGTTGAAAATATTTTATGTGATAGATATTTTGTTGAATTTTCTTATGATCCCACATGTAATTATTATGAGAGAGGAAAATATGGTGGTAGAAATTTTCATGTTACTAAATTGACTATCGTTATGTTGAGATTTCTATTGTTTCTTTCCGCTTCCTTGCATATGCTAGTTTTTTCTTTCCTTGATAATTTTTTTGATTATAAGATGACTATGCATACGAATTATGTTAGACTTAGATGTGTTTGTCACGTGTTTTATGATGCTCTCTTTGTGCTTCAATTCTTGTCTTTCATGTGAGCATCATTGAAATATTATGCCTAGCTATAAAGCTTTAAAGAAAAGCGCTTGTTGGGAGACAACCCAATATTTTTCCTTGCTGTTATTCAATAAATAATTTACCTAGACTCTGTTTTGGTTGTGTTTTTTGTGTTTAATTAGTGTTTGTGCCAAGTAGAACCGTTGGGAAGACTTGGGGGAAGTCTTGTTATCTTGCTGTAAAAAACAGAAACTTTAGCGCTCACGAGAACTGCTGCCATTTTTATTTAGAAAGTGCTATTTAGTTAATTATTTTTTCAGATGATTAATAGATAAATTCCTCACGTCCAGCAATTTATTTTAGAATTTTTGGGGTTCCAGATCTTGCGCTAGCTACAGATTACTACAGACTGTTCTGTTTTTGACAGATTTTGTTTTTCGTGAGTTGTTTGCTTATTTTGATGAATCTATGGCTAGTAAAATAGTTTATAAACCATAGATAAATTGGAATACAGTAGGTTTAACACCAATACAAATAAATAATGAGTTCATTACAGTACCTTGAAGTGGTCTTTTGTTTTCTTTCGCTAACGGAGCTCACGAGATTTTCTACTTTAAGTTTTGTGTTGTGAAGTTTTCAAGTTTTGGGTAAAGATTTAATGGATTATAGAACAAGTAGTGGCAAGAGCCTAAGCTTGGGTATTCCCATGGCACCCCCAAGATAATCTAAGGACACCTAAAAGCCAAATCTTGGGGATGCCCCAGAATGCATCCCCTCTTTCATCTACTTCTATCGGTAACTTTACTTGGAGCTATATTTTTATTCACCACATGATATGTGTTTTGCTTGGAGCGTCTTGTATGATTTGAGTCTTTGCTTTTTAGTTTACCACAATCATCCTTGCTGTACACTCCTTTTGAGAGAGCCATACATGATTTGGAATTTGTTAGAATACTCTATGTGCTTCGCTTATATCATTTGAGTTATATAGTTTTGCTCTAGTACTTCACTTATATTTTTTAGAGCACGGTGGTGGAATTGTTTTATAGAAACTATTGATCTCTCATGCTTCACTTAGATTATTTTGAGATTCTTAAATAGCATGGTGATTTGCTTAAATAATCCTAATATGCTTGGTATTCAAGAATAGTAAAAACTTTCTTATGAGTGTGTTGAATGCTATGAGAAGTTTGATGGTTGATAATTGTTTTGAGATATGAAGATGGTGATATTAAAGTTGTGCTAGTTGAGTAGTTGTGAATTTGAGAAATACTTGTGTTAAAGTTTGTGATTCCCGTAGCATGCATGTATGGTGAACCATTATGTGATGAAGTCAGATCATGATTTATTTTTTGATTGTCTTCCTTATGAGTGGCGGTCGGGGACGAGCGATGGTGTTTTCCTACCAATCTATCCCCCTAGGAGCATGCGCGTAATACTTTTCTTTGATAACTTGTAGATTTTTGCAATAAGTATATGAGTTCTTTGTGACTAATTTTGAGTCCATGGATTATACGCACTTTTCTTGCTTCCACCATTGCTAGCCTATACAACGCACCTTTCGCCTGTATCATACACCCACCATATACCTTCCTCAAAACAGCCACCATACCTATCTATTATGGCATTTCCATAGCCATTCCGAGATATATTGCCATGCAACTTTCCACCGTTCCATTTATTATGACACACTCCATCATTGTCATATTGCTTAGCATGATCATGTAGTTGACATCGTATTTGTGGCAAAGCCACCATTCATAATTCTTTCATACATGTCACTCTTGATTCATTGCATATCCCGGTACACCGCCTGAGGCATTCATATAGAGTCATATTTTGTTCTAAGTATCGAGTTGTAATTGTTGAGTTGTAAGAAAATAAAAGTGTGATGATCATCATTATTAGAGCATTGTCCCAATGAGGAAAGGATGATGGAGACTATGATTCCCCCACAAGTCGGGATGATACACCGGATGAAAAAAGGAAAGAAAAGAGGCCAAAATAATGTGAAAAGGCCCAAATAAAAATAAAAAATAAGTGAAAAAGAGAGAAGGGACAATGTTACTATCCTTTACCACACTTGTGCTTCAAAGTAGCACCATGATATTCATGATAGAGAGTCTCTCATTTCGTCACTTTCATATACTAGTGGGAATTTTTCATTGTAGAACTTGCTTGTATATTCCAATAATGGGCTTCCTCAAAATGCCCTAGGTCTTCATGAGCAAGCAAGTTGGATGCACACCCACTTAGTTTCTTTTTGTTGAGCTTTCATATACTTATAGCTCTAGTGCATCCGTTGCATGGCAATCCCTACTCACTCACATTGATATCTATTGATGGGCATCTCCATAGCCCGTTGATACGTCTAGTTGATGTGAGACTATCTTCTCCCTTTTTGTCTTCTCCACAACCACCAATCTATTCCACATATAGTGCTATATCTATGGCTCACACTCATGTATTGCGTGAAGATTGAAAAAGTTTGAGAATGTCAAAAGTATGAAACAATTGCTTGGCTTTTCATCTGGGTTGTGCGTGATTTAAATACTTTGTGTGGTGAAGATAGAGAATAGCCAGATTATATGATTTTGTAGGGATAACTTTCTTTCGCCATGTTATTTTGAGAAGACATGATTGCTTTGTTAGTATGCTTGAAGTATTATTACTTTTATGTCAAAATTAAACTTGTATCTTGAATCTTTCGGATCTGAATATTCATACCACAATTAAGAAGAATTACATTAAAATTATGCCAAGTAGCACTTCGCATGAAAAATTATCTTTTTTATCATTTACCTACTCGAGGACGAGCAGAAATTAAGCTTGGGGATGCTTGATACGTCTCCAACATATCTATATTTTTTGATTGTTCCATGCTATATTATCTACTGTTTTGGACATTATTGGGCTTTATTATCCACTTTTATATTATTTTTGGGACTAACCTATTAACCGGAGGCCCAACCCAGAATTGTTGTTTTTGCCTATTTTAGGGTTTCGAAGAAAAGGAATATCAAACGGAGTCGAAACAGAATGAAACCTTCAGGAACGTCATTTTTGGAACAAACAAGATCCAAGAGACTTGGACCCTACGTCAAGCAACCAACAAGGAAGCCACGAGGGAGGGGGCGCGCCTACCCCACCCCCCAAGTGCCCTCCACCCTCGAGGGCCCACTGTTGCTCCACCGACGTACTCCTTCCTCCTATATATACCTACGTACCCCCAAACGATCAGATACGGAGCCAAAAACCTAATTCCACAGCCGCAACCTTCTGTATCCACGAGATCCCATCTTGGGGCATGTTCCGGAGCTCCGCTGGAGGGGGCATCCATCACGGAGGTCTTCTACATCAACACCATAGCCTCTCCGATGAAGTGTGAGTAGTTTACCTCAGACCTTCGGGTCCATAGTTATTAGCTAGGTGGCTTCTTCTCTATTTTTGGATCTCAATACAATGTTCTCCCCCTCTCTTGTGGAGATCTATTCGATGTAATCTTCTTTTTGTGGTGTGTTTGTTGAGACCGATGAATCGTGGGTTTATGATCAAGATTATCTATGAACAATATTTGAATCTTCTCTGAATTCTTTTATGTATGATTGGTTATCTTTGCAAGTCTCTTCGAATTATCAGTTTGGTTTGGCCTACTAGATTGATCTTTCTTGCAATGGGAGAAGTGCTTAGCTTTGGCTTCAATCTTGCGGTGTCCTTTCCCAGTGACAGTAGGGGCAGCAAGGCACGTATTGTATTGTTGCCATCGAGGATAACAAGATGGGGTTTTATTATATTGCATGAATTTATCCCTCTACATCATGTCATCTTTCTTAAGGTGTTACTTTGTTTTCATGAACTTAATGCTCTAGATGCATGCTGGATAGTGGTCGATGAGTGGAGTAATAGTAGTAGATGCAGGCAGGAGTCGGTCTACTTGTCTCGGACGTGATGCCTATACACATGATCATACCTAGGTATTCTCATAACTATGCTCAATTCTGTCAATTGCTCAACAGTAATTCGTTCACCCACTGTAAAATACTTATGCTATTGAGAGAAGCCACTAGTGAAACCTATGGCCCCCGGGTCTATCTTCATCATATTAATCTTCCAATACTTAGTTATTTCCTTTGCTTTTACTTTGCTTTTATTTTACTTTGCATCTTTATCACAAAAATACCAAAAATATTATTCTATCTTATCTATCAGATCTTACTCTCGTAAGTGACCGTGAAGGGATTAACAACCCCTTATCGCGTTGGTTGTGAGGAGTTATTTGTTGTGTGCAGGTACGAGGGACTCGCGCGTAGCCTCCTACTGGATTAATACCTTGGTTCTCAAAAACTGAGGGAGATACTTACGCTACTTTGCAGCAGCATCCTTTCATCTTCAAGGAAATCCAACGCAGTGCTCAAGAGGTAGCATCCCCAAAAATATAACTGTGATAATTGCTACTCCGATATCAACTATCAAACTATAATCCAAGTCATAGAAATATCCAACAAATAATCTGAGCATCATATCATCATACCAAAATACTCCAAGGACAACATAATGCTACTATCATGATGAATCCAATAACGATAAAACTACTACTCAAATGTCAAGAACTAATTATCCAACTATGATCCACATGCAAGCCTCACCTCCAACATCATACTCTAAAACATAATATCATCTAGCATCATGATGAAGATAACTCTAGCCACTAATAATCCAAAGGCAACATGATATCCAAAGTAATACTTCAAAATAATACCAGATGCCATCATGAAAATAATCATAATAGCCACTAAGAATCCAAAGGCACATGTCATCCACATATTCATCAAAATGTAAGTCCTGGAACTCCAAGCAATATAATGGCAATAGCAAGATGAAAACAATACTTCGAAATATGCCATGAACAAATCACAAGTAGCTAGAACAATATTTTAAACAAGTTTAAATAAAGAAACCATGTCACTGCATTGGAATCATGCAAATGGAGGGTGTGGCTTGCCTGGGGTGGAAGAAATCACCGAGAAGAAGTGCGAGAAGCTCGCGGAAAGAATCACCAAAAAACGTTCTCTCCCGGAGGGGCTGATTAAGCACAAGGGCAAACTGGTCATTTTTAGAATGTCAAAACATGGTGAAAATGATTCCATAGGAATGGGCTCAATGAAACAATGAAGTGGGCTTTGGATTCACCTCATTTGGAGTTGTGGTTGAAAAGATATGAAGTGTTTTCTATAGGGACCTATCTGTAATGAAAATATTTTCAAACAGGGCCTGGACAGAAAAAACAGAAAACGCAATTAGAGAAATACACTTTCACTGACCTGAAAACGCATCCTGTGCTGAAGAAGAAGCAGAATGCGCTTTTGGTGGAGGAAAACGTATTCGCAGGAATACGCTTTCACTTATCCACCTCAGCAGTTCAGGTCAACGCGGGGACTTACAGGCGGGGCCCGCCACTTATCCACGTGGATAGGGCGGGGTCAGCGCCGGAGTGGCTGCCAGGTGGGGTCGGGGAAAGGAGGGGGCCCGGCTGGCCTCGTCTCCTTCTCCTACCTCCTGCTCTCCCGCGAAGGCAGAGGACGACCGCGGCTGTCGGCGCCCGTTCCGACCACCTGGGACGTCTCCGGCGAGGCCCAACACACCGGCGAGATCAAGAAGACGAGCTGCTCCCGCCTGGAGAAGAAGCAGGCGCCGGGGAGGGGTGTTGCCGCGACACCGCGTGGTGGCAGGGAACCCATGGCGGCGGCCGGACTAGGGAACTCGCGGCTACGAGCACTCCGACGCCGGACTGAGGGGTGGGGGAGGGGCACCGGACTACGGGGAATCCTCTGGTGGTGGTAGAGTGGAGGGAGAAGGTCGGACTAGAGCCAATTGAGGCCGAACCCGAGGCAGACATGGTGGCCATGGAGGAGGAATGAGGGGCTCCAGAGCTCGGGTGACTGGTCGGGGAGGTAGCTAGGAGGGAGTAGAGGAGGCCAGTGAGCTCGGGGGGTCTCGTGGTGGCCTTATATAGCCGCAGGGCGAGGAGGCCGAGCTAGCGTCGCCGCGAACGCATGGCCGGCGCCGCGGACGCGTTCCCACTCGCATGAACTCGGAGGCAAGCAACGAGGGAGACACAGTGGAGAGCTCACGGGGAGGAGAAAGCCAAGGGAGCGCAGGGAGGAAGAAGACGGCGATGAACCGAGCGAAAACGCCACTGTGCTCTCGTGGGCGTTCAGCGACGAGCGTCGGTGAGCGTCAGTGAGGGGTTTTACTGAGAGGGAGAGAGGTCCAGGAGGACGACGATGCCGCGTTAAAACTCTTGGACATGCTTACGCGCGCGAAGCCGACGAGAGAAGGAGCTCCCGACGCACGAACGGCCACTGGACGTGGCCACTGAACATAGAGCGTGTGCACTGTGGTGCCATTAACGCGATCACTGCGTGCACTGGCAGATAGCAAGGGAGTGGGGCTTGACCATGTTTTCTAGTGGGTAGTTCATCCAGGGTAGGTTACAATCATGGTGGTATCTCGGTTAAAACTGCTATGGTTAACTGGAAATCACCCTCTGAAGTTCACTACAGCAAACTTGGGTGAACACTGGTGATCAACAGGGATTTTATTGGCGCCAAAGAGTTTGTCTGGGGTGATTAACTAAGTAAGTACTATGATCCTGGAGGTTTTGAGGCATAATGGAGCACAAACTAATATAGTTGCTTTGTAACTCACATTATGGGTCCAGAATCAAGATTTGGATGATGCACTCACATGGAGTAACCACTTGAGATAAATTTTGGCAGGGCTTGGTGATTTGGCTAGATAAAGGTGCTGTAAAAATTTCATACCAATTGGTTTTACGAAAATGGTACTTCCTTCACAACTATCTTCACTGGCCAAAATCTTCCAAGAATTTTGGAGAAATATTGGCTAGGTAAAATGGTGCCAAATTTGGTGGAGAGACGTTATTTGGGTAGGAGAATGCTCTGGTAAATTTTCAGGTAAAATGAAGCAATATAAAATATACTTGCTTCACAACCTGAAAATATTGATAGAATCAAAGATTTGATTTTGTGCTCACATAGATGATTGGGTGGGGCTGAATTTTGGAGGAGATCAATTATATGAGCACAGGAAGAGGCATGCAAAATTTCAACTCATTTCGGTAAACCTAGCTAGCACTTCCTTCACAAAGGCCTCCCGAGACAGGAACTTTGAAAAATCACTGAGGAAATTTGGCTAGGCAAATAAAGTGGAATATTGGCACAGGTCAATTATTTCGATGATATATCATGCCCAAAAATTTGGAGGGCAAATGGGTCGAGATAAATAGCACTTACTTCACAATGTGCCATTTAGGACATAATAGGAAATGAATTTATTGAGCATGATGAGAAATATGGCCAATGAAATATTTTGCCATATTTGATGAAGATATGACCCAAACAAATTATAAGAATTAATTGGGGATTTTTGGATGGACAGAAATATAGGTTGCTTCACAACCTAGGGCAGATAGGGTTATTCCTTTAATAGAAAAAGGAATATTCCCTAGAAAAAGATTTTAGGGTTTGGTCAAGGAGTGAAGTGACATGATCTTGGCAAGGTTTTCAGAATGATGAGCCACTTGGGAGAGGAAATGAAGATGATTTCCCAGGTGACAAGGCCACAGAACCACTCCAAAGCGAAAAACAGAGCAAAACCCAATAAATCAAAAAGAAAAAGAAAGGGGCCAAAATCCAGGCTGTTACATAAACTACTCACACATTATCGGAGAGCCCATGAAGTTGATGTAGAGGCCCTCCGTGATCAATGCCCCCTCCGGCAGAGCTCCGGAAAAGGCCTCAGGATGGGATCTCTTGGGTACAGAAGGTTGCGGCGATGGAAATAGGGTTTCGTGGTGCTCCAGGATGTTTGCGGGGTACGTGGATATATATAGGAGGAAGAAGTAGGTCGGTGGAGCAATGAGGGGCCCACGAGGGTGGAGGGCGCACCCAGGGGGTGGGCGCGCCCCCTGCCTCGTAGCCGCCTAGTTGATTGCTTGACGTCCACTCCAAGTCTCCTGGATCACGCTTGTTCCAAAAATAACGCTCCCGAAGGTCTCATTCCGTTGGGACTCCGTTTGATATTCCTTTTCGGCGAAACACTAAAATAGGCAAAAAACAACAATTTGGGATGGGCCTCCGGTTAATAGGTTAGTCCCAAAAATGATATAAAAGTGTAAAAAATCCCATTAACATCCAAAATAGATAATATAATAGCATGGAGAAATCAAAAATTATAGATACGTTGGAGACGTATCAGGAGCAAGTCGGTCTTCCAAGGGAGCCGGGGTGAAGCGGCGGCTGCGGTGATCGGGAGATAGGAGTTCAATGGTGAGGGCCATGTAGAACAAGTATTTACCCATGCCGCCGCCTTCAACTTGTGGGAGTCCGATCTCCTCATCTTTTTTCTTAACCTAGTGTGATTATAATAATAGCAGGACTAAAATATCTGTTGATGGGAGCAGGGAATCTTAATGAACTTTAATGTTAATAAATTATTTAAAAGATTTGTCGGATGTGATATGAGAATTAACTTAATCAATGGCTAGATGTTTCTGATTATTATGGGATTTTGTAGTATATTTATCTTTTTTTTGGTTAACTCGTTAATTACTTTTTATATAACATAATGGCAATGGTGGGTAATTTTTACTGTTTTATGTTGTAAAAAATTGTGTCCATTCAACGGTTATGTTTTCTTTTTCTACGAATTAAGGGGCCAGTTGTTTCTAATTATTGTGGATTTTTCTAAAATATTCTTTTTTTTCTGGTGATCCCATCAAATACTTTTTATATATAATAGAATAGATGTATATATTATGATTGATATAATAAACTGGCATCCCTGTTAAAACAGGGCCTCTGTCGTTTTCCCTTAAATGAGTTTTTTGGTTACATGGGGATTCCGGCTTAAGCATGAAGTTATGATTACCCCTTGAACCGGCTTATAAGCCAGTTGGAAAAAAAACTCGGGGGCTTGCTACCCAGGTTAAAGGGACCAAAGAGAGTCTGTTGTAAAAGCACAACTGAAACATAGGTGCCCCTTGGGCACAACCCACAATATCATTTGGGGGTTTGGTCGTATTCGAACCATAGCTTAAACCCTCTTGATTGGCGTAAGGCCACCAGGTAAATCACTTGGGGCTTGGTCGTATTCGAACCATAGCTTAAACCCTCTTGATTGGCGTAATGCCACCAGGGAAATCACTTGGGGGCTTGGTCGTATTCGAACCATAGCTTAAACCTTTTTGATTGGCATAAGGCCACCAGGGAAATCACTTGGGGGCTTGGTCGTATTCGAACCATAGCTTAAACCATCTTGATTGGCGTAAGGCCACCAGGGAAATCACTTGGGGGCTTGGTCGTATTCGAACCAAAGCTTATACCTCTCTTGATCGGCGTAAGGCCACCAGGATGATCACTTGGGGGCTTTGGTCGTATCCGAACCATAGCTTAAACTCTCTTGATCGGCGCAATGCCACAGTTATGACTATTCAAAACCTCTTGATTTTTTAGGTTTACTTAATGCTACTTATCATACTTTATGATTCTAATGCACCGATGTTCATTAAACCGGCCTGGTTTTGACTATAAGTCGCCAGTATAATATCCGGTGTCTTTCACAAAACCCGGTCCAGTTTTGTTCATAAACCGGCAACATCTGATACTTATCAGGGTTCCAGTTGTGGGTTATAACCCTCAGTACACTAGTTTGGTAAACCAACAGTGTGATCAACCATCACAAGTATGATATATGCTCAATTGTATGGTTATTCTTAAGTCCAGCCTTGGTTATAAACTATGTTATTGGACATGATAACCTGTCTAGCGGTAAACCGCCAAGACACCTTTTTTCTTTCTGTTATATGCGGGAGCAGATTTCATATTGACAAATACCATGAGCAAGTATAAGCACATCTTAACATGGAGGATTACCCATGTCCTGCAACAAAATATGCACAATGGCATAGTAGATAAAGAGTTTTCACTAGCCTATTACAAGGCGGTTTGATGCCCATAAGAATAATTGTTTTCAAACAAGTCCTGCAGAAGGAAGAAGCTAAACCAGCTACCGGTTTATGAATCTGGCTCGGGTTGGCATGAAGGTTGTGGATCATCTTGCGCCGGTTCACCCTCTTCTTCTCTACCTAGTTGCTAGAAGTTAGTGGTTGACCAATCGATCCCAGTTAAGGCTTTGAATATAGCTTCATCACTTATAAGTGAGGAGGGATCAATGTCAGGAGCATAAGTATGCTTACGGATTAGCGGAATAAGATTCGGAGCATTGCAACTTGGCGGATTAACTTTCTTGTTGTTGGTATCATAAATCGACTGATAATGTGACTGGTCAGTTTCTTCACCCAATTTGCTAGCCAATGGACGCATTTCCCTTGTCAAAGCTCTGAGGTCATCATTATCAAAATCTGACCCATCCTCTTCTATGCTCGGATAGCCGTTTCCAATATCAGCTGGGTCAAGATAAGATATCTAGGCTTGGGCCCGAGTTAATGCGGTAAGAGCACCTGCCGTGGCAGCTGATTTCTTTAGTTCCTCAATCCGAGCAGGCATCACAGCTAGCCTTATCAACGTATCCTTGATCAAGGTTGGGGGCGGTTTATTATGGGAGGCTGTGCAGATGACCCATTGTATGCCAGTATATAGCTGTTCTATAAATGTATAGGCAGCTTTCAGGCTTTGACGCATATCTGAGCCAAGATGAGCAACGCGACTCCCTGCACAGACAAAAACATTGGTAAACCAGCAGTTTATTAGATAATACATGTTTACAGTTTGTGAAGATGATTATTTACCAAAGACAGCAGTAGTCATGGCATTTATTTGCCATTTCAAGCCAGTTAACTCCTCTGCTACCGGATTAAGGGCCACTTCAGCGTCCTCAACCCTCTTTAGCAGAGTGGTTTTCTCTGTATCCCAGCCTGCCCGCTCACTCTTAAAGCTCTCCTTCAGTTTTTCCATGGCCGCTAAAGCGTTGGTCAGCTCTTCTTTGGCCTTGGAAGTCTCGGCTAGTTGAGTTTTGATATTTTCTTGAAGGTCGGCGACTTGGGTTTCTTTTTTGCTATGCTCAGCCTGCAAGAGATATGCAATTTGTGAGTTGGCAGTATATATTTGAAGTCCCAAGCACATGACAAGTCATACACTTGGTACTTGGGGGCTAATGTCTATTGCTTATTCTCCAAAATTATTACAAAGTCCCAAGCACATGACAAGTCATATACTTGGCATTTGGGGACTAATGCATATTTGCTCAAGTTAAAGACTATGGATTTTTATTCCATCAATCAGCTTGGTGGTTCATCGGTTTACAAAGGTTTTCAATGAATTTTGAGTCTCATAGTAAAAAGGCCCGGTTCATCTTGAAAAGATAAACCGGCCCTTAGGGGCTACACAGGAAAAGTTGAAGTATTTTCTAAAAGTTCCAGTTCATATCAATATTATAAACCGGCCCTTGGGGACTACTGGAGTTTGTAGCCTAAACCGGTTATAAGGGAAGAGTAATTATGCAGAGATCAGCAGTGTTTACCTCATATTGCTCCTTCATCATGTTCAGTAAACCAGCTTCATAATCACAGCTGGTGTACAGTAGTTTTAAAAACCCAGAATGAATATCTTGGGCGCTGAGATGGGCATAACTTTCCAGATCCACCTTCCACTTGCCCTTATATATAGCAGAAAATTCTTCCTTAGCGCTATGTTTTGACAAAGCAGTGGGGTTGCCTGGGGCCGTATAGCTAATACCAGTAACGACAACATCGTCCGTTTTATCGTCAGCAGCTTTGGTTGGGCTTGGCGGTTTATCATCATGAGCCATCGGATCAATTTCCATTTGCTCAACAAAGGTTTCATGATCTTGTGGTGGCGGATCATCAAGGACAGCCTCAGTATTTGGTTCAGATGGCTCTGGGGTCTTTTCCGGATCAGCTACCATGTCGTCATCAGTCGGTTTATTTAATTTGGCCTTTTTGCTAGGTCTGGCCTTGGCTCTGAAAGGGATGAACGTAAAGGTTAGTAAGCAAACATAAGGTATAAAGGGTTAGTTTAATATGCTCACCCAGGAACAATTTTGAGAGGTGGAAGTTGTGTCCCTGTGGACTCGCCAGAAGATGAGTGAGAAGTTCCCTGATAGTTCAAATCAGATAGATTAAGAGGTTGTCACCTGCCTTGGGGTAAGATGTGTCAGAAATATGAGAGACCTCTGGGCGGCGTTTACGAACCAGTGTGTTCGGTAAACCGGATGAAGTGACCACATGGCCGCTATGCCGGGTTGTGCAGCGAGCTTCATGTTGTTGTTTCTTCAAAAGAAAGTTCGGATCCAAGTGAGCTAGGGGGTGAGAAAATTTTACTTTCTGGATTTCTTGTCGGGTTTTCTGGGTGGGCAGAGAGTCTGAACCGGATGAGAGAGTAATTTCCTCTATGTCACTCGCATGGCTGGCTTCCGCATCATCTTGATAACAGTCATTGTCAATGAGGTGCATGAATAAAGAGCCAAGTGAATCAAGTTCTACCTCTGACTCCGGATCATCATTGTTAATGATTAAATCGGAAGAGTCGGTCGTCTTCTTCTTGGCAGATTTCTTCGTGACCTTGGTCTTGGCGCGGGGTGTTTTAGCCGGTTTATCTTGAGTTTCCCTCTTCTAGAATTGATCATCGCCCTGTTAGAAATTGGAAAAGTTTATAAGGGAGTATTAAAAACATGGATTAAGACATGATTTAAGTAATTCTTACTGCTGGCGGTTTATTCGTAACGCAGAAAGGACTAAGCCCCGTTTTACTGCAGTCAGCTAACGGTTCATCCAGCATCTTCTTGACAGATTCGGTAATTTCAACATCAGTTAGCTGAATATCAATGTGCCATTGATGGTCTTTTACACCCCCTGTGTACTCGCACATTAAACCGGGGCGACGACTTAAGGGTAATATGCTCCAAGAAACCCAGCAACGAACAAAATCAATGCCCGTCAAACCGTTTGCCACAAAGGCTCTAAGCTTAGAAAGTTGTGGGGCATATTTGGCCCGTTCCTTTGCGCTGAGTCTTCGAGGGAGTGGGTGTGTACTGGTGAGCCGATGAGCATGGTAACCCGGTAGAGGATTTTCATCAGCAGGAGAGGTGTCTTTGCAATAGAACCAAGTCTGATTCCAATCCTTGGGGATGGCTTTGATGCTTAGCGTGAGGGAAGCTGACATCTTTTCTTTTCTAAATTGACACACCGCTCAGTTCAGTATTGGGCCCATCAGTAAATTATGTACGACGGTTTAAGTAGAATAAATCTCTAAACAACTCAATTGTGGGTTCTTTTGTAAGTAAGCTTCACAAAAAACTAGAAAGTTGCAAATATTGGACACATATTAGGTCCGATATCTTCAGGGTGGAGTTGGAAATAATGAAGCATGTCACGGAAATTTTTTGATCCGGGAGGTTTAAACCCGTGTCTCAGATGATCAATAAACACAATCACTTCACCATCCTTGGGCTTAGGAGGATTTTC
The DNA here is from genome assembly GCF_018294505.1 of Triticum aestivum. Lineage (NCBI taxonomy): Eukaryota > Viridiplantae > Streptophyta > Magnoliopsida > Poales > Poaceae > Triticum > Triticum aestivum. The sequence continues at coordinate 426,264,988 of NC_057794.1, read as the reverse complement.
TGGACTGGGGGCCCTCCAATGGATATCATTCTTTTTTTATAACGCGCTAGTTGCAACACATCCGTTCAGTTCTTCTTCTGTAATTCGGGATGGATCCTAGTTGTAAGCATAAAACGACTTGGCCATTTTTTCGGCAACCTGAATGAAGATTTTTGCCGGTTTAAGATTCATGGTTAATCTGTCAAAGGTTAAAGGGAAGAAATTGTTCAAGCATGCAAGCACGGTAAACCGGAGATTGACGTTATCAATTTGCAGAAATGAGCAAGTAGTGGTTTAGAGGGGACTAATGACATATGATAGGTTATTTTCTAAAAGATAAACCTCCTACACGGACAATGAGAGTATAGATCTGAAGTCAAAAATGACTAAGTGATGAAGAACAAGTTTTACAGTTTCACATTATAATTTCAGATCTACCGCATGTCAAGAAAAGGAAAATATTTAGACCTAAAGGTTGGTGCTTGAGCAGTTCATGAAGTTCCAGATCGGGCATTTCTACACAAAATAGATGATCTGATGGCAAAAGAAGGACTATTGTTGATACCGCATAGGGATATATCAAGTTTTGAATCTGCCATGTATGCTACGGTGAAGAACAGGAGAAGAACACCGTGGAACTTCCATGAGCTCGTATGAACCCTAAACAGATCTATAGAGGGGAGGAAGAAGAACTCACCAAAACTGTTGAATGGCGGAGGTGCGTGAGCAGGTTCTGGTCCGAACAGGTTGATGCAGCGGCCAAAGTTGAAGCAGAGGCGAAGTTCAACGGCAGCGATGGAGCTCGAGCGCTAGGGCGTCACGAGGAAGACGATGAAACGAACAGGCACGGGGGGAAAGTGAAAGGGACCCCCGGTCCTATTTATAAGGCAAATGGATAAGTGGTAATCGCGGGAATCGAAGAGGTCAAAAAATGGATCTGTTGATGTACAGGCGCCTCGATTTTCGGAGGTTCATTAAAGAAAAGGAGGCATATTAAAAGATTTGGGCTTTGTATAAAGGTAGTGACAGGTGATGTCATGGCGGATTATCATGATTCCAGAAGATGTTGTCATCGCCAGTTATAAGTTTTATGAAGGTACTGAGGAAGGGATTTATCCAAGTATTGAAGATTGATATCAACAAGTTCAAATCAACCTAGGGCCTAATGTTGGGGATATAACTATTGAGTATAAACTGCCCAGAAGGGGCCGGGTTATGCCCGAAGTGAAACACCTATATTGAAGCCCATGAAGACATGAAGGATGGCGCTTTACAAAGGAAACTCAATAGAGAGGCCCAGGGCCCAGAGATGGGTTAGGGCTCATAGATGTAAACCGACATAAAGTGTAAGCCTTGTATTGTATGTTAGGAAAGAGTAGATACCGAGCTGGAGATGATTATGAGCAGGCCGGGATTCTGTAAACTGACTGGGCGTCAACCTGTGTATATAAAGGGATGACCCGGCGGCGGTTTAGGGACAAGAGGTAACATATCGGGAGAGGGCTGAAGCGTATTCGCCCCCTGCTCATCGAAACCCTAGCAATACCAACCACAAACTGGACTAGGATTTTACCTTCATCGTAAGGGGACGAACCAGTATAAACTCCTCGTGTCCTTTGTCCTGATTAACACCTTTAAGCTAACCTCAACGCGATGGCTCCACGACTAAGTCGTCACACTAGGACATGTGTCATGACAATTCCATGACAGTTAGTGATATGGGTGGAAGGTGTCGCGCTCGCGCCGGCGGTCGGGGCATGTGGGTTGTTGAAGGAGGAGGATGGGGGTCGGGTGTGGATTACCTGCCTGTATAGGCGAGCCTGAGCAGCATGAAGGAGGGTCGCCTGTGAGGAGGCGGCGACACTGCCAGCAAGGAGTGAATGTTTCAACTTGGAAAGGAAGGCGGAAAGGGGGGAAATGTGGATTTTGGTAATGGGGAGGGAGCGGGGAGGTAGATATTTCTGCGGAAGCCGAAAATTTGGAATCGCTTCAGCCAAAAAACTAGCGCGCAAAGTGTCATCAAACATGGTCCCTTATTCAGACACGATCTGAAGATATTTTGTGATGCATCTCACATGGTTAGTTATAACAAACTGTGTGGGATCTACTTGATTTTCGGTCTTGATTTGAATTACATAATGGGGTCACAGCGGCCATGGATGGTGTTTGAATTGCTAGACCTTTTATCTGCAGTGATCATAAAAGAATTGAAATTATTCAGGGTTCGTTTGGACATTGTATGCATTAAGTGAGTTTTCAATGCATTTATGTGCATAGTTCAAATTTGAACTACATGCACATGCTCCAGTGCATATAAACTAGTTGAAAAATTAAATCTTTGTCCTTGGGTACATGCTTAGGTCCCATGCAAGAAATGGGAATGAATTTCAAACACCATGGCACCGTTGATTGCTGGCAAAACAGTGAGATGTCTGGTTTTTAAGTTCTAGTAAATCCAAAACTCATCTGAAATTCATGAAACTTGTCATTCTATCATGGAGCGGCATCAACATGTCGTGGTACAAATTTTGTCCCATTTGGGGCAGTGCTACCTCTTGAGCACTGCGTTGGATTTCCTAGAAGAGGAAAGGATGATGCAGCAAAGTAGCTTAAGTATTTCCCTCAGTTGTTGAGAACCAAGGTATCAATCCAGTAGGAGGTTGCGCGCGCATCCCTAGTACCTACACAAAACAAATAACTCCTCACAACCAACGCGATAAGGGGTTGTCAATCCCTTCACGGTCACTTACGAGAGTGAGATCTGATAGATATGATAAGATAATATTTTTGGTATTTTTGTGATAAAGATGCAAAGTAAAAAAGCAAAGGAAATAACTAAGTATTGGAAGATTAATATGATGAAGATAGACCCGGGGGCCGTAGGTTTCACTAGTGGCTTCTCTCAAGAGCATAAGTATTTTACGGTGGGTGAACGAATTACTGTTGAGCAATTGACAGAATTGAGCATAGTTATGAGAATATCTAGGTATGATCATGTATATAGGCATCACGTCCGAGACAAGTAGACCGACTCCTGCCTGCATCTACTACTATTACTCCACTCATCGACCGCTATCTAGCATGCATCTAGAGTATTAAGTTCATGAAAACAGAGAAACGCCTTAAGCAAGATGACATGATGTAGAGGGATAAATTCATGCAATATGATAAAAACCCGATATTGTTATCTTCGATGGCAATAATACAATACGTGCCGTGCTGCCCCTACTGTCACTGGGAAAGGACACTGCGAGATTGAACCCAAAGCTAAGCACTTCTCCCATTGCAAGAAAGATCAATCTAGTAGGCCAAACCAAACTGATAATTCGAAGAGACTTGCAAAGATAACCAATCATACATAAAAGAATTCAAAGAAGATTCAAATATTGTTCATAGATAATCTTGATCATAAACCCATAATTCATCGGTCTCAACAAACACACCGCAAAAAGAAGATTACATCAATAGATCTTCACAAGAGAGGGGGAGAACATTGTATTGAGATCCAAAAAGAGATAAGAAGCCATCTAGCTAATAACTATGGACCCGAAGGTCTGAGGTAAACTACTCACACGTCATCGGAGATGCTATGGTGTTGATGTAGAAGCCCTCCGTGATGGCTGCCCCCTCCAGCAGAGCTCCGGAACAGGCCCCAAGATGGGATCTCGTGGATATAGGAAGTTATGGCGGTGGAATTAGGGTTTTGGCTTCGTTTCTGATCGTTTGGGGGTACGTAGGTATATATAGGAGGAAGGAGTACATCGGTGGAGCAACAGGGGGCCCACAAGGGTGGAGGGTGCGCCTAGGAGGGGTAGGCTCCCCCTACCTCCTGGCCTTCTCCTTTGTTTCTTGACGTAGGGTCCAAGTCTCCTGGATCATGTTCGGCGAGAAAATCACGTTCCCGAAGGTTTCATTCCGTTTGGACTCCGTTTGATATTCCTTTTCTTCGAAACCCTAAAATAGGCAAAAACCAACAATTCTGGGTTGGGCCTCCGGTTAATAGGTTAGTCCCAAAAATAATATAAAAGTGGAAAATAAAGAACAATAATGTCCAAAACAGTAGATAATATAGCATGGAACAATAAAAAATTATAGATACGTTAGAGACGTATCAAGCATCCCCAAGCTTAATTCATGCTCGTCCTCGATTAGGTAAATGATAAAAACAGAATTTTTGATGCGGAGTGCTACTTGGCATAATTTTAATGTAATTCTTCTTAATTGTGGCATGAATATTTAGATCCAAAAGATTCAAGATAAAAGTTCATATTGACATAAAAATAATAATACTCTCATCATGCACAACCCCGATGACAAGCCAAGCAATTGTTTCATACTTTAGTAATCTCAAACCTATAAACTTTCACGCAATATATGAGCGCGAGCTATGGACATAGCACTATGGGTGGAATAGAATATGATGATGGGGGTTATGTGGAGAAGACAAAAAAGGAGAAAGTCTCACATCAACGAGGCTAGTCAATGGTCTATGGAGATGTCCATCGATTGATGTTAATGCAAGGAGTAGGGATTGCCATGCAACGGATGCACTAGAGCTATAAATGTATGAAAGCTCAACAAAAGAAACTAAGTGGGTGTGCATCCAACTTGAATGGTCACGAAGACCTAGGGCACTTGAGGAGGCCCATTGTTGGAATATACAAGCCAAGTTCTATAATGAAAATTCCCACTAGTATATGAAAGTGACAAAACAAAAGACTCTATATCCTGAAGATTATGGTGCTACTTTGAAGCACAAGTGTGGCAAAGGATAGTAGCATTGTCCCTTCTCTCTTTTTCTCTCATTTTTTGGGCCTTCTCTTTTTTTTATGGCCTTTCTTTTCTTTTTCTTTTTTTCATATTCCTCACTTGGGACAATGCTCTAGAAAATGATGATCATCACACTTCTATTTATTTACAACTCAATGATTACAACTCGATACTAGAACAAAAGATGACTCTATATGAATGCCTCCCGTGGTGTACCGGGATATGCAATGAATCAAGAGTGACATGTATGAAAATTATGTACGGTGGCTTTGCCACAAATACTATGTCAACTACATGATCATGCTAAGCAATATGACAATGATGAATGTGTCATGATAAAAGAAATGGTGGAAAGTTGCATGGCAATATATCTCGGAATGGCTATGGAAATGCCATAATAGGTAGGTATGGTGGCTGTTTTGAGGAAGATATAAGGAGGTTTATCTGTGAAAGAGTGTATCATTTCACGGGGTTTGGATGCACCGGCGAAGTTTGCACCAACTCTCAATGTGAGAAAGGGTAATGCACGGTACCAAAGAGGCTAGCAATGATGGAAAGGTGAGAGTGCGTATAATCCATGGACTCAACATTAGTCATAAAGAACTCACATACTTATCGCAAAAATCTACAAGTCATCAAAAACCATGCACTACGTGCATGCTCCTAGGGGGATAGATTGGTAGGAAAAGACCATCGCTCATCCCCGACCGCCACTCATAAGGAAGACAATCAAAGAACACCTCATGTTTCAAATTTGTTACATAACGTTTACCATACATGCATGCTATGGGACTTGCAAACTTCAACACAAGCACTTCTCAAATTCACAACTACTCAACTAGCACGACTTTGATATTATTACCTCCATATCTCAAAACAATCATCAAGCATCAAACTTCTCTTAGTATTTAAAACACTCATAGGATTTTTTTACTAATCTTGAATACCTAGCTTATTAGGATTATTTAAGAAAATTACCATGCTATTTAATACTCTCAAAATAATCTAAGTGAAGCATGAGAGATCAATAGTCTCTATAAAACAAATCCACCACTGTGCTCTAAAAGATATAAGTGAAGTACTAGAGCAAAACTATATAACTCAAAAGTTATAAGCGAAGCACATAGAGTATTCTAACAAATTCCAAATCATGTATGGCTCTCTCAAAAGGTGTGTACAGCAAGGATGATTGTGGTAAAATAAAAAGCAAAGACTCAAATCATACAAGACGCTCCAAGCAAAACAAATATCATGTGGTGAATAAAAATATAGCTCCAAGTAAAGTTACCGGTAGAAGTAGACGAAAGAGGGGACGCCTTCCGGGGCATCCCCAAGCTTTGGCTTTTAGGTGTCCTTAGATTATATTTGGGGTTCCATGGGCATACCCAAGCTTAGGCTCTTGCAACTCCTTGTTCCATAATCCATCAAATCTTTACCCAAAACTTGAAAACTTCACAACACAAAACTCAAAGTAGAAAATCTCGTGAGCTCCGTTAGCAAAAGAAAACAAAAGAACACTTCAAGGTACTGTAATGAACTCACTCTTTATTTATATTGGTGTTAAACCTACTGTATTCCAACTTCTCTATGGTTTATATACTATTTTAGTAGCCATAGATTCATCAAAATAAGCAAACAACACACGAAAAACAGAATCTGTCAAAAACAGAACAGTCTGTAGTAATCTGTAGCTAGCGCAAGATCTGTAAGCCCAAACATTCTAAAATAAATTTCTGGACGTGTGGAATTTATCTATTAATTATCTTCAAAAATAATTAACTAAATATCACTTTCCAAATAAAAATGGCAGCAGTTCTCGTGAGCGCTAAAGTTTCTGTTTTTTTACAGCAAGATATCAAGACTTTCCCCAAGTCTTCCCAACGGTTCTATTTGGCACAAACACTAATTAAACACAAAAAACACAACCAAAACAGAGGCTAGGTAAATTATTTATTACTAAACAGGAGCAAAAATCAAGGAATAAAAATAAAATTGGGTTGCCTCGCAACAAGCGCTATCGTTTAACGCCCCTAGCTAGGCATAAAAAGCAAGGATAGCCCTAGGTATTGCCATCTTTGGTTTTCAACTTTTTAGCGGAATCAAGCTCAAATCCGGGAGGTTCTTTACTTTTCCCTTCATATTCTGAAATTTTTATATCTAAAGAATCCAACCGCTTATTGGAAAGAGTAATCAACATATTCATGCGGTTAATATTTCCGCTAATGTTCTTAAGAGGTTCAAGAGACTTCTGTAAAATTTTAGTAACTTCACAAACAATTTCAAAAACTTGTGTCTCTTCTTGGGTAGGATGAGGCCCCTTTTGTTGAGGTAGTGTTCCCACTATACCTTCTATAATATCAAGCGCAATATGGGGATCAATTTCAATAAAATTGCCTTTGGCAACGCAATCCAAGATTTGTCTATGAGACATATTTAATCCAACATAGAAATTGCGAAGCAGAATTCTTAGGTTCACTTCAAAGGTACAATTACGATAAGACTCCATTATCCTCAACCAAGCATCTTTTAAGTTTTCTCCTTGTCTTTGTTTGAAGTGAAAGACTTCAAACTCAGGGGACGACGGAGTAGATAAGGGACTAGCCATAACGACAAGAAAGCAATCCAACACACAAGCAAACAAAAAGCAAGCGGGCAAAAGAGGCAAATAGATAAAGAGAGGCAGGATAGAGAGAGAGGGCGAATAAAACGGCAAGGGTGAAGTGGGAGAGAGGAAAACAAGAGGCAAATGGAAAATAATGTAATGCGGGAGATAAGGTTTGTGATGGGTACTTGGTATGTTGACTTTTGCGTAGACTCCCCGGCAACAGCGCCAGAAATGGCTCGTTGTCGGGAGTCGGATCTTGACTTGCACGAACCTCCCCGACAACGGCGCCAGAAATTCTTCTTGCTACCTCTTGAGCACTGCGTTGGATTCCCCCGAATAGGAAAGGATGATGCAGCAAAGTAGCGTAAGTATTTCCCTCAGTTTTTGTGAACAAAGGTATCAATCCAGTAGGAGTTTGCGCGCGCGTCCCTAGTACCTGCACAAAACAAATAACTCCTCGCAACCAACGCGATAAGGGGTTGTCAATCCCTTCACGGTCACTTACGAGAGTGAGATCTGATAGATATGATAAGATAATATTTTTGGTATTTTGTGATAAAGATGCAAAGTAAAATAAAAGCAAAGTAAAAAGCAAAGGAAATAACTAAGTATTGGAAGATTAATATGATGAAGATAGACCCGGGGGCCATAGGTTTCACTAGTGGCTTCTCTCAAGAGCATAAGTATTTTACGGTGTGTGAACGAATTACTGTTGAGCAATTGGCAGAATTGAGCATAGTTATGAGAATATCTAGGTATGATCATGTATATAGGCATCACATCCGAGACAAGTAGACCGACTCCTGCCTGCATCTACTACTATTACTCCACTCATCGACTGTTATCCAGCATGCATCTAGAGTATTAAGTTCATGAAAACAGAGTAACGCCTTAAGCAAGATGACATGATGTAGAGGGATAAATTCATGCAATATGATAAAAAAACCATCTTGTTATCCTCGATGGCAACAATACAATATGTCCCTTGCTGCCCCTAGTGTCACTGGGAAAGGACACCGCAAGATTGAACCCAAAGCTAAGCACTTATCCCATTGCAAGAAAGATCAATCTAGTAGGCCAAACCAAACTGATAATTCGAAGAGACTTGAAAAGATAACCAATCATACATAAAAGAATTCAAAGAAGATTCAAATATTTTTCATAGATAATCTTGATCATAAACCCACAATTCATTGTCTCAACAAACACACCGCAAAAATAAGATTACATCGAATAGATCTTCACAAGAGAGGGGGAGAACATTGTATTGAGATCCAAAAAGAGAGAAGAAGCCATGTAGCTAATAACTATGGACCCGAAGGTCTGAGGTAAACTACTCACACTTCATCGGAGAGGCTATGGTGTTTATGTAGAAGCCCTCCGTGATGGATGCCCCCTCCGGCGGAGCTCCGGAATAGGCCCCAAGATGGGGTCTCGTGTATACAGGAAGTTACTGCGGTGGAATTAGGGTTTTGGCTTCATTTCTGATCGTTTGGGGGTATGTAGGTATATATAGGAGGAAGGAGTACGTCGGTGGAGCAACAGGGGGCCCACAAGGGTGGGGGCACGCCTAGGGGGGTAGGCGCCCCTACCTCCTGGCCTCCTCTGTTTCTTGACGTAGGGTCCAAGTCTCCTGGATCATGTTCGGCGAGAAAATCACGTTCCCGAAGGTTTCATTCCGTTTGGACTCCGTTTGATATTCCTTTTCTTCGAAACCCTAAAATAGGCAAAAAAACAGCAATTCTGGGTTGGGCCACGGGTTAATAGGTTAGTCCTAAAAATAATATAAAAGTGGAAAAGGAAGCCCAGTAATGTCCAAAACAGTAGATAATATAGCATAGAGCAATCAAAAATTATAGATACGTTGGAGACGTATCAGGCAGGTTTGGGTATATGCTTCTCACAAACCGGAGCTTCTCACAACAAGCATGATGGTTTTCGATAGGGAATGTCCCACCTTTGGGGACGAAATGATATCCGTTGCCTCTTATTGCTTTCTAGTTTTTTTCTCGTGTCAACATAGAACAACAGGAGTGTTGTGTGAATTTTTGTGATTTTTCGGGGTTCGTTTGGACATTTTTATGCATTAGCTGAGTTTTCAATGCATTTATGTGCATAATTCAAATTTGAACTACATGCGCATGCTCCAGTGCATATAAATTTGTTGAAAAATCAAATCTGTGTCCTTGGGTGCATGATTATGTCCCATGCAAGAAATGGGAATGAATTTCAAACACCAGGACACCGTTGATTGCCGGCAAAACAATGAGAAGCCTGGTTTTTAAATTCTAGTAAATCCAAAACTTGTCTGAAATTCATGAAACTTGGCATGCTATCATGGAGCGGCATCAACATGCTGTGGTACAAATTTTGTCCCATTTGGGGCAGGTTTGGGTATATGCTTCTCACAAACCGGAGCTTCTCACAACAAGATGATGTTTTTCGGTAGGGAACGTCCCACCTTTGGGGACAAAACGATATCCACTGCCTCTTATTGCTTTCAAGTTATTTTCTCGTGTCAACATAGAACAACAGGAGTGTTGTGCAAATTTTTGTGATTTTTCGGGGTTTGTTTGGACAGTTTTATGCATTAACTGAGTTTTCAACGCATTTATGTGCATAATTCAAATTTGAACTACATGCGCATGCTCCAGTGCATATAAATTCATTGAAAAACAAATGTGTGTCCTCGGGTGCATGCTTAGGTCCCATGCAAGAAATGGGAATGAATTTCAAACACCAGGGCACCGTTGATTGCCAGCAAAATAGTGAGATGTCTCGTTTTTAAATTCTATAAATCCAAAACTCGTCTGAAATTCATGAAACTTGGCATGCTATCATGGAGCGGCATCAACATGTCGTGGTACAAATTTTGTCCCATTTGGGGCAGTTTTGGGTATATGCTTCTCAAAAACTGGAGCTTCTCACAACAAGCATGATGGTTTTCGGTAGGGAACGTCCCACCTTTTGCGGACGAAACGATATCCATTGCCCCTTATTGCTTTCAAGTTTTTTTCTCGTGTCAACATAGAACAACAGGAATGTTGTGTGAATTTTTGCGATTTTTCAGGGTTCGTTTGGAAATTTTTATGCATTAACTGAGTTTTCAATGCATTTATGTGCATAATTCAAATTTGAACTACATGCACATGCTCCAGTGCATATAAATTCGTTGAAAAATAAAATCTTTGTCCTTGGTTGCATGCTTAGGTCCCATGAAAGAAATGGGAATGTATTTCAAACACCAGGGCACCGTTGATTGCCGGCAAAACATTGAGATGTCTGGTTTTTAAATTCTAGTAAATCAAAAACTCGTCTGAAATTCATGAAACTTGGCATGCTATCATGGAAGGGCACCCGACATGCTGTGGTATTTTCCGTTTCCATTTTGAGAGAAGGTGCACTCGAATAATGACAGCCAACAAAGGCATTTTGAAAAAATAACTGCCACTTTAATATCTCAAACGTTTGTATAATTCAAACCATGTGCGTTTGGTTAACCATTCACGTGACTCCATGTGTCTTGGTTTTAATGGCTATAGGAGGTGCCCTGTGGACAGCTGCTTGACTGAACGGGAGGCGTGTGACCGCAGTCCGGTGCGCAGGCTCACCGGGAAGTGTACAAGCTGTTCAACGCGGGATCTGTGCATCTCTTCAACGCAAACGGTTCAAATTACGGGTATTAAAGCCAGAGTTCGGCGCTAAGCCAAGAGACACTATGATTTGTCAAAATATGCAACTAAAAATCAATATCACCATCTATTTTTTGCAACTAAAATTCAGTAATTAAGCATATATTTCATTCATACTAGAGATTAAGCAGTCGTTCTCACCGAGAAGCGAGACAGCCTTGGACTGCCGCCCGCCTCGCTCCCACTGGTCTATATTAATGGCGCCGCCGAGCGGCCGCACCCCCCAATCTCACCACACACACAAGTCCACAAAGCTGTCAGTGTACGAGGATGCCGCCGAAGCGCCCCATCGGAGGGAGTGGCGATGCCGGGGCTGCTGAAGCACCGGAGCATGGCATGAATATGGAGACAGAGGTTCCCGTCCCCGCCGACGAGGTGGAAAATGAGGCTGCCAACAAGCGGAAGCGGGTCGAGAAAGAACCGCAAGTGACTCCAGCAGGCCTAGACTTCATCAACAACCTCCCCGATGATATGTTGATAGTCATCATATCCCTCCTCCCAATCAGAAATAGGGCAAGGACAACCGTCATTTCCCGGTGGTGGTGCACCCTATGGCTCCGCAGCCCTGTCGACCTCCTCCACGCCCACAAGCTCTGCCATGGCTATCGCCAAAGCTTGGATGCGTTCTCCCATATCCTCGGCAGTCACCATGACCCAATCAAAGGCCTTATCGTGGGCAAGTTCCGTTCCAATGGCAAGGAGTGAGCCAAGCTTGACAAGTGGTTCCGATCCTGCGCCATAGATCAGCTTGAGAAGCTAGGTTATAATGATGGGCATATGAGCTTGCTGCCAACGTCCGCGCTCTGCTTCGTGCCCACGCTGCGCCTCGCCAAGTTCATGAACTACCATCCCCCCTTAATGACGCGCCCACTCTTTTTCTACCACGACTGAAGCACCTCGAGCTCATCGCCGTCTACATCCCAAAGGATGACATGGAGCGCCTACTCCGTGGTTGTACTGCACTCAAGTTCCTTCATCTTCAGGCGATGAATTGGTCGAGTACCTTACACATCACCTCCAGGACTCTCCACACTATTTATGTGTGTTGCTGGTGTTGCAACGAGAGATCACAAAAGGTGGACCACAATATGGTCATCCGGGACACCCTTCACTTGAGAGATTACTTGTAGTTGATCAACAAGGTCCAACAAGAATCAATGTCATTTATGCGCCAAAATTGAAAGTGGTGGGCTACTCGTCTATCAAATACTACAACTTTCAGTACAACAGTCGCCTTATATACCTCTCCTTCTTGATATCAATGTTATAACTCGTTTTGAAGATGTATGTTGATCTGTCATCCAGCGAAGCTTCACCCAGACTCTGGGCACAATGAAGGTCTTGGCACTAGAATCTGTCGTCCCCAACCTGGACCAAGTTTTCAGTTGCATGAGATGCTTTCTGTGCCTGAAGAAGTTGTATATAGAGGTGATGTTCCTTTCCTGTTAAATGTTAACCATAAGGGAGTTCAATTTTTTGCACATTTTCCCAAGTTTACAATGACTATGTACTACGATTTCTGAAGGAATTTTGGAGGATTTTAGGACATACACCCCACACCATATTGGTTGCTTCATTCATATGGTTACAATCATCCATAAGCATTTCTCCTTTGGATTCATCTGTACTAGTTTTCTTAGGGAATTTTTCATCCAATCCCACCTCTTGTGAAGAAGGCTACATGTTTCTAGATTGTAATCAAATTAATGCCCATGTTAATCATGACAGATCGAAGATGGCACGTTGGTGCATTTGACAAGTCCTGCAAACCAGATGGGCATGTAGCACTGTTCAAAACTGAATGTAGGCAGTAACACGTTCTCTTTTTTTGCAGTGCATATTAGGCCCGGTGGAAGATGTTGATAACGACAATCACATCGAATGCCTGGATCTACATCTCTCAAATATTACTTTGAACTCCTACCGAGGGGCCCCACCGGAGATTACACTCGCCATGTTCTTTCTTGCCAGAGCAAAGGTGCTGAGGGTACTGAGGTTGAACACGCATTTAATTATGAAAGATCAATGGTATGATTATCATAGGCGGCTGGTACTGCGAAATGGAAGTGCATCCAAAAATGCTAAACTTCGTATTGGAAGAGCATATGGCAAAGAAATTGGAAGTTATTGTTTCAAACCCATACATGACTTGTCAGCGGCTGATCCCTTTTCAGAAATGACGCAGCTTGCAATGTTTGAATTTGGGCGTTGTAATCTTTGAACTTGAACCTTGCAATATTTATGGTATTTTTATATTGAACCATTTCTATTCTCTTGTCTCAACGCAAACTGTTCATCCGGGTGAACCGCATGTCGTACATCGCACACACCTTGATCTGGCTGACCATTTCTTTTGTGTTGCCTAATCACAAACAGTTCATCCGAGTGAACCGTATGCTGTATATCACACACGACTTCATCAGGCTGCACGTTTCTTTTGTTCCGCCTCATTGCAAACGGTTCATCCGAGTGAACTGTATGTTGTACATCACACACACCTTGATCTGGCTGACCATTTCTTTTGTGTTGCCTAATCACAAACAGTTCTTCCAAGTGAACCGTATGTTGTACATCACACACACCTTCATCAGGCTGCCCATTTCTTTTGTTCCGCCTCATAGCAAATTGTTCATTGGACTGAACCATATGCCCTGGATCGCACACACAACTATAATCTGACCGTGTTTGATGCATCCTCCATTGCAAACGTTTTGCACCTTTTTTGACGGTTTTTTACATCCCCATTTGTGATTAATGCATCGCACACAGTTTCATGAAAGGGTCTCTGATCGTAGTGTCGCGTTAGCAGCATCCTGCAGTAGTGTCAAGTCCTCTACAATCGGATATTAACAAATTCCCATCTGGCACATAACCGCAGGCATGGCTCCTGAAAGTTTAAACCGTGCAGGGGTGTCCCAACTTAGCCCATCACAAGCTCATGATCCGCGAAGACAATCCTCCATCTCGGGACCCTCCAATCAGATTCGGAATCCCGGCGCACAAGACATTTCGACAATGGTAAAACTAATCCAGCAAGACCTCCCGGCGTGCCGACACCCTGATAGCCGCGCGTATATCGTCTCAGGCCACGACCGGATAAGCCAAGCGTACAGGATCCAACAACCCCAAGTTGCCTAGGGGCGGTCCTGCGCGGTGCTCTAGTTTGGGCCAACATCCCCCCTCCTATGTAGAAAGAATTCATGGGTTCATGATGCCCTATGCCAATTAATTATTTAGTTCAAGTATTATTACGGAAAATGTTAAAACCAATGTTGGGCCTTGCTGGAAGAGTTTTATTCAAAGCGAACTGTCAAGAGGGGCCCATAAACCCTCACCATGTTAGGAACGCAAAATCAAGGAACATAACACCGGTATGAAAGAAACTAAGGCGACAAGAGTGGAACAAAACACCAGGCATAAGGCCGAGCCTTCCACCCTTTACCAAGTATATATATGTGCATTAATTAAAATAAGAGATATTGTGATATCCCAAAATATCCATGTCCCAACATGGAACAACCTACAACTGCACCTGCAACTAGCAACTCTATAAGAGGGGCTGAGCAAAGTGGTAACATAGCCAAACAATGGTTTGCTAGGAAGGGTGAAAAGGTTAGAGGCTAATCATGGCAATTTGGGAGGCTTGATAAACAAGTGGTAGGTAGCGCGACACATCGATAGCATCGAGATAACTAGCATAGCAAAGACAGTAGTGAGATCCAAGGTGACGGTCATCTTGCCTGAAATCCGGCTAGGAAGAAGAACGAGTCCATGAAGAATACGATCCCACGTAGTCGAACGAATCCTCACAATCGCAACGAAACAGGAACTATCGAGAAGGAGCACAACTAGAAAGAAGCAAGCAACATGGTAAACACACAACACATAAACATGACATGATGCTCAACCAAGTATGATGTGTGGCAAGGCTATATGATACTACTCATGGAAAGAGATGATGCATACAAGAACAACACATCAAAGCAAGTTTAAATGAGGCCGAAAACAACATATAACAATTCCGGTAAGTCATCGTATGTAAATTTCGAAATTGTTACTGATCTGAACAAAACCTTATGTTAGAGTTGTTAAACATCAAGTTAAAGTGCACCAAGATGATCTACACGGTTTTCTAGTCAAGTTACATATAAAGTTCATTTAATTCGGAACTACGGCCTAGAAGATATGAGCAAAACAAGTTAAACATGGCATTGATTGCAAAATGCAAGCAAAACAACATCACAAACACTCCAAAATAAGGATACAACAAGGCAACATGAAACTACATTCAAAACTAAGCAAGTTTCATATAGAGCATGCTCCAAACGGAGCCACGGTTCAACACATACACTCAATTCAAGTTGCAAACACAATCTGCCCAAAACAGCAACTAAGCACTTTGCAATCAAGGAAACAACACGCTACAGAAAACATATGGACACAAACTTGATATGCACTCAAAGTAGAGATTACATGCTCCAAATAACATTAAGGTTCAAGTTCATAGGCATCAGGATTAATCCAAGATGATTAATGCGAAAAGCAACTTGATAACACAGATTATGACTTAGTGAAAAACAGACTATATGCATGAGGAGAAATAACATGTTGACATGTTGGAGGCATGAAACAATGATGCTACAGTGCAAGAACATAACAAGCAAAAGCATGGCCTGCTAGTGCAGGTTGAACATGGCAAAACATGATTACTAAGCATCTCCATAAGAGCCCTAGATTAATGGCAATCAACAAGACAAGATGCAACAGGATATAAGATGATTCTCAAACTAGAGAAATCTGGGAATGCAAAACAATAACATTATGATGCTGACTTTGGAGGCACATAACAGCAAGCATAGCAACTTAAGTAGTCATGCAAAATACATGGGCATGTAGTAGACATGATATACTTTAACTTAGTCGATGGGCACAAGTTCATATGAAGAATGGAGTAATTACTATGATTCATGCAAAAAGGAACATGTTGTTAACAGGATAAGAGATTTAGCATGATGGCAACTTGAGAGCAAGAAAGAGACAAACTACAGCAAGTTATATGGCAACCAAGGGCATGGCATCAAATTAAACATAACAAAGAGCAAAAAACACTAAGGCATCATAAACATATGACTCATGGACTAGTGGGAACCATCAAGACAAGTTTGAATGTTATAACAGTTTCAGCACGTGTAAGACAGCAACTTCAACATAGCATATTTGCAAGCTTGAAACAGAGGCCATATGAAATCTAAAATTATCAAACTTGCCATGTGGACAAAGTACTCATAGCATACTTCAAATCATGTAATTGGAGCACCTCCAAAAGAGGCATTGTTTAATTAATAACAAGCTGACAACATAGCATCATGAAGTTAACAGAAAATTGGAACATCAATTAGGCACGTTCATGGTAATGAAACCATATGCTAGAGGGCATATATGAGGCATCAAATGGCATGGCATGATATAGCATAACATGAACATCAAAACATGTCAACTAGGAATCTCTAGATTATGCATGGAATATATGGTAGCATCAAACTAACATGGCATCGCAATGTAACAGTTATAGACTTAGAAAAAATCACCAAGTCTCAGAAATCAGCAACATCAAGTAGCACACTTCACAAGCTTGTGTTAGTCACCACAAGGCACATAAAAATACATGGATTTCCCCTCTGTAAAGATGGCATGAAGATGATCCTAAACCATGTTGACATGATGCTCAAAAGATGAACAAACAAAATACTATGAAAAAGACAAATCAACAATTTAAAACAATTTTTAGCAGTTAACAGCACATGGCACTCTTGCAACAATGATTAAGGCATCAAGAATAACATTAACATGCATGCAAATGACACTAGCATATAGAGCATTCATAGACGAACAATTTGACATAACATGCACGCAAAACGAAGCAATTTGTGTGAAGTTATGACATGATGAACATGCACACGTGATGTTGGAATCTGGGGACTTAGCAGAAATTATACCCTCCGAAAAAGTCAATGTGGGACGAGGAGAAGCGGGACGGAGGGATCCGGGCGCAGAGGCGACGTTTGGTTCGACGAAACGGTGGATCTGGTCCACCTCTAGATCCGGCGGAGGAGGAGGATGCCGGCGAGGCTCTCCGGCGAGGGGCAAGGTCGGCACAGGCGAGCTCCGGGGAGGACAGCGGTGGCGTGGCAAGGCTCCGGCGGCGAGGCTTGGTGATGGCTCACGGTGGCAGCGGCTGCGGCACGGGCTCGCGGTGCAGGCGGCGAGCTGCGGGGCGTCGGCAGCACGAGCTAGCGGCGGTGCGGGCGGCTCGGGTGCCAGCGCAAGGCGCAACCCGATTCGGCCCGGGTGCGGGCTGGTGATGGGCCCCGCGGGCCCGCGTGATGGAGACGGCGGCGGGGTGACATGGCGCCTTCCGATTCATTGAGGACGGCGGCGCTGGACACGTCTGGCGGGGATGGACGTGTCCGGTGGCGTGGAGGGAAGATGGAGGCTAGGGTTTGGACTACGAATTCGGATGGGGAGGACCTATCTATAGGTAGAGGGAGCTAGGAGAGGCCAAATGAGGTGCGGTTTTCGCCCACACGATCATGATCCAATGACAGAGAGCATGGAGGGGTTTTAGATGGGCTAGTGGGCTGTTATGAAGGGGTGCTGGGCTGCAAAGAGAAGGAGGGGTTTCGGTTAATGCGGTTAACCATTGGGGCATCAAACAACCTCCAAATGGAACGAAATTTGACAGGCGGTCTACTGGTGATATACCAAGGCCACTCGGCAAATCTTGGCCCATGCAGACAACGTCTTTCTGCCGCTCACGAAATGAGAACTCGAAGGTGCAACGGGGGCATGTGAGTGTGTGGGATGTTGAAACGGACAATGGAGAAAGTGACCGAATGCAAGTTTTGAAAAATATGATGATGCAATGCACATGATGACATGGAAAAATGCAACACACAAGCAAATGTCATGGCAACAACAACGAATAACTGGAAGACACCTGGCACATCAGACTCAGAGCATTACAGAGAGATACATAAAATCATGAGAGAGATACTTTCCTTTTCTCTAGAGGGCTAAAAATGAAATTATGAGGAATTATAAGAAATGCAACCGAGGCAGTACTCACCAACTGTTAGGTAGTTCAAAGAACACCAGAAGTAAAATTTACATCCAGGTCCATAGACCACTTAGCGACGACTACAAGCACTGGAGCTAGCCAAAAGGCGCGCCATTGTCATCACCCATCCTTCGTCGGAGAAGGGCAAACATTATTGTGGTAGATATCCAGGAACAAAAATACGCTATAGCTTGTTAGTTTCCAGCTGAATATGTTTGATGGACCATTGGTATGCGCTTATTTTGTGTGCAAGAACAATGAATCTATTTGGTCCCAATAGCCAATAAGCCATAATCTGTTTTCCAGCTGTCCTAACTCTTCGTATCAAATATGATTGTTTGCTATAGAATTATTCAAGTCCATACATCAAGGTCTGTAGAAGGTATGGTTAACTTTAAAAGATTTGACACTATCTGGTGTGTAGTTCCAGATTTAGATGAAAAAACATTCTGGTTGAAATCATAGTATTAATTATACTTCGGTGGTAGATTTAATTTTAATTTTGCCCAAAAATCGTCCCAATACGGTGAGTGTAATGCACGTGTATGTGAGCATCTGTGTTAAAAAAAGGCCATGATACGGGTTTAAGTACAAAGAGTAGGAAAATAAAAAAGTTGGATTTAAATTATTCCAGCTAGAAAAACAATTCATAATGCTCCCAAGTGAATCTTTATTTCCAAACATTATTCTTGGTCATTTTCCTGCTACAATTATCTGATGCATTCGCAATGACCATCACGGCAGGTCCCACCTCCGTAACCATCACTGTTGCAGATATCATTACAAAATGAAGGGTCCGTACATGGAGTGTAGGGTTCACGGTGCCCCTCGACGCCAATGTTAGCTTCCTTGCCTACAACAATAAAAAATAAAAGGTGCCCTCAGAACCTTTTATTGTTCGTATTTAAACTAGGATTATGTGAAATCAATGTACTATGCAAATAGTAGGACAGTAGCGGAGTGCTAATACAAACACAGGAAGAACAACTACTAGCTGGTATATAATTATTATGTAGTATGGAAACCATATGTACCACAACAGAATTGTAATGGTGATCATAAAATCACAAGGAAAACACCTCTTTCATTCCATGCCATTGTTAAATAACACTAGGTTTAAAGTACTATGAGGCATGATAACTTTCAAATAAGGGGACGAGCGTGACGCACAAGTTTGCACTACGAGGAAAAATAGTTTTATAACTTTTTTTGCGAGTATGAGGAAAAAGATACTTGCCTATCTTAACTAAACACCTCACTCTATTAGGCACGGCTGAAACACTGTTCTCTTGCAAAAATACTTGCATATATTAACTTGAACGATCAAACTTCATAAGAGACACTCATATCATTGGCAACAGAGAATGATGCAATAGGATCAATTTTTTATCTAGCTCCAGGAAACCACAATTCATATATACTATAGTTGATAAGCTCTGGTAAATACAAATGTACCTATCTTCCTCCCCGATGCTTCACTCGATAATAAAGTGGTTGAAACCATCAAAAGTACCATCAAGCACAGAACACCAGTGTTGATCCGGATTAGAGCTGTAACGAAATTGATTAGTGTTCTCTTATACTATGTCCTTTTGATTGTACACTTGTACTACTTTGCTGGTTCCTTCTGCTGTTTATATAGAGGCATGGCCGATTCTTGGAGTATCAATGTTTCCCGTTTTATTCATTCCTGCTTTGGCGTGTTTCCTTTTTACAATTCATCGTAATTAATAAGGATCCTTAGCAGATTCTTTGGCTTCTGCTCCATCCTTGAATTTTTTTTAAACAGATGGCAGCATGTAATGCTGGAAAGGGAGACACTATTGCCTTATGGTCTGACAAATGGGCTGATGATACCTAGAGAACACTATACCTCACCTTCACTCTTATGCTAAGAACAAGCATATTACTCTTGCTCAAGCAACAAATTTGGATGTTGATAGTTTCTATGATATGTTCTATCTCCCTATGTCTTCTATAGCTATCCAGCAGAGTAATGTTGTAAGAGAGTTGATTAACAACAGAACTGGAATTCAATCTGCTGACATATGGCAGTTCTATTGGGGTGGCACAAAGTATTCAAATAACAGGATTTATCTAGAATATATTGGTAATCCACCCGATGCTCCCAAGCCTTTTCATTGGACCTGGAAATCTTGCTCCCTCTCTAAACAAAAATTATTCTTCTGGTCGCTGCTACAAGACATGCTCAATACCAGGGATCTCCTTATGAGGAAGAGTTTCCATATTGAAAGCAGAAGATGTGTCGTATGTAATGATGAGCCCAATGATCATTTCACCCACTTATTTTTCAGCTATGATTTTAGCCACTATTTCTGGTTATCTATTGGATTTCAATGGAACACTAACCTAAATATGATGGAGATGCTTGTGGAAGGGAAGAAGCATAACAACATTTGTTGCTTTAATGAATGCCTAATTGCAGGTTGCTGGAGCATTTGGAAGCATAGAAATGGCATCATATTTGATCATCAGGCCAGAAATATCAATCTATGTATTGCTAGTTTCAAGGAGCACTGTGACATGATCATCAAAAAAGCTAAGCCTACTTTGAAAGAAGGAATGCAATCCTGGCTAGACTATTTGTGAATCATCCTTGTTTATAACTCTTTGTTAATCCTTGTAACTGTCCTTCATATTAATAGAAATTGGGTTACAGTGGGGGCCTTCCCCACTGTGTGTTGCTAAAAAAAAGGATCCTCGGATGATACGCAAATCATGGAATATCATGTAGGTATCGATTGACGGACTACAAATATATCCATAAGGAGTTTATTAGTATTCCATATACACAATTAGGGCATTTATTGCCTCCTAAAAATAACCATATGAAATTAATTAGTTTTTCATAATAACATTGTGACATTTTGTTGGCTCCAAAAATTATTTACAGACAGAATTAATTAGTAATACTCCAAACCAAGATTATGGCATTTATTCCCTCCAAAGTTACAAGAGAAAATAATTAGTAGTATTTCGTAACAAGATACATAGTGTATACGAAAATGTGTCATCTTGATAGTTTGTTATTAGTTTATGTATTTGGCACCTATGATTTCTGAACAAGACACAGTGCGATACACGTACGGTCTCGCTAGTGCATAGTCACCTGATATTTGACTGAATTTGTTATTTTGATTTTTTAGTCAACTATGCAGGTTTCATTTGGGGTGGTGGCACGCTTTTTTCCCGCTTGCAGGGGGGGCAGCGCATTTCATTACTCAAGCTATAACAGTTTTACAATCATCGGTAATCATAATGCTAATCTCCTAGGGAGCGAGCATGTTTAAGCCAAGAAGTTGTGTGCTACTGTCCGCGACCAACTGCCGCCATTACATGCCCAGCTTTATTCTGCCCATGATTAATAATCTTTTGGATTTCAGTGTTGCGTTCATTGAGCAGATGCACTATCTCTGCATCTTGGTTCATATTTTGGATCGATCACCCGGCCCAACTTTTACAAAGGTGATGATCTTGGCACAATCCGTCCCAACCTGAAACAGGGCTTGAGACCAATGCATAGTTAGATGGAGACCTATCCCTTGGTGACTGAGGCAACGTCAATTACTTCAAAACCACTTCTTAAAAAATGACGATAGTATCTCGGAGCAAGCTTTCACTCCATTTTCTCTCAAGAGCGATTGGACAGGGCGCTGCGGCCCATTATTCACAAGTACCATGTACACTCAGATCACCGGCCAATTGTCCTTCACTGGAAATTGCCCGTGCATTGCAATAGACGATAGTGTATTATTTAAATACAAAAAACTGGGACACATATGCAATTTAAAAAATCGAAACACATATATGTAATTTTTTGAAGGAACATTTACACATGCATATAGTTATGTTATACTAGGACAATGCCCACGCGCTGCTACTGTAGATCTCAAAAAAATGCCTCAAGCACGTTATAGCAAGCGCTGAAGTTTCACTTCCCACATCCCACCTATTTATCAACTACTATGATTCCCAATCAGACTTAAATTTTTAAGAGCAAATGGGAAGGTCAAATTTAAGCACCTAACGATGAGAAGAGAATGATATGGTGCAATATGACCAAAATATATCTGCTATTAAAGATCCACATGCATATTGCATTGTCGACTTCTCTTGTACCATTTTCTTCTTCACCAACAATACTTGCATCTCCGCTTTCACTACTGGGAAAAGTCATATATGTTTTTTGAGCAAAAACAGTAGGGTAAACCCTACTAACGGTGTCCTGGACTAGGGGGTACTCAACACGTCATCTTCCGATCTTATAGATTGGGCCGAGGACCCCCGTGGCCATATACTCGTGGGCCAGTTCGGACAGCTGCCGCATACAGGGAAGATTCCACAAGACTTGGCGATCAAGACAAGGACTTCTCCCCACCGGCGTATTCGGTTAGGACTCTTGTTAACCTAGGACTTTGGTGTATTATATAAATCAGGGCCAGGCTAGTCGATAGAAAAAAGATACATACAATCATACCATAGGCTAGCTTATAGGGTTTAGCCTCTCTGATCTCGTGGTAGATCTACTCTTGTACTACCCATATCATCAATATTAATCAAGCAGGACGTAGGGTTTTACCTCCATCAAGAGGGCCCGAACCTGGGTAAAACTTCATGTCCCTTGCCTCTTGTTACCATCCGGCCTAGACGCATAGTTCGGGACCCCCTACCCGAGATCCGCCGGTTTTGACACCGACATTGGTGTTTTCATTGAGAGTTCCGCTGTGTAATCGACACAAGGATCGATGGCTCGCTTGCAGATCAACTGCGACTTTGGCATCTTCGTCACCAGCTCGACTGGTCACCTTGGTTCGACCAAGAATTGCGCCCCGTGTTCGTATCACCATGTTCAAGCGAGGGCCTTCATCAAACATCAACTCCGATCTCTATCAAGACCACGGAGGAATCATCTATGGAGCTCGGGGGCTCAACGTCAACATTGCCCTCAAGCGATCGTGCTGTTTTTTTGGACAGCGAACTTGTATCCACCGCCACCACCTCCTCGAGTATCGCTTTGACGATCACTTTGGTGGAATTGTGTGGAATTGAGTCTATAACAACCCTGGAAAATTTTGTCGAGTTCCGATATAGGAATCTCTAGCAATCCACGATATACCGGAGCCCTGTCGAATCTGGACGGGAATTTGGATGAGTTTAGGGCGTGGTGTCCAGCTTCTAGCTCAGACGTCCTTTGGAAGATCCAACTGTTGATCGGCTGAGGAATTCCTATATCTACCACCTCTCAAAATTTCAGCTCGATCAGACCGTCCAAACTCCAGGAACCTTCCGATTAGTGCAATACTTTTCGGATCTGTTTTCTGCGCGAAAACGAATCTGACTCGAGTTCATCTTTTTTATGAACGGGATTTCGGACATCCCTTTTGAAGGAAGTTTTGTATGGGGTATTGTGTTTTGTTCCCGAACACATCCCACTAACTTTAAGATCTTTTGAACATGATCTTTAACATCATGCTGGTGTCAAACCAGTCCGGCAATATTACTCCACGGCTACCGATCTACGCTAGACACAGCGTCACTTTGTTGAGCCGAGCTCAACTTCTTCAGATCATCATGTCGGCAAGCCGAACAAGAGTCCGGCATCGTGAAGGATAAATCATCACTAACATCGCCGCCCCATGGATTACACGGAGCAGGCATACCGGCATCCCCGCACGGTCGCGTCATCAAGCCGGCATCGACCACGTCACGACCTGCATCGACAGGGCCGCACTATTGCTTCTTCAAGCTGGTGTCCCTCACACTGACCTACTTTGACTCATCATCTGACATCGAGGCTTCGACATCTCGGCTGGACCGGGGGCTTCATCATCTCTTCATCAACCTACTCCGGACACTTCGGCGTCTCTAGCTGACCAGCTCCGTCATGTTAGCTGGACCGAGGGCTTTGCCTCGGCGAGCCAACCTTTGCCAGCATTGCCATACCATCGCTTTATCGCCCATCAGGCAATGGGTGTGTGGATCGAGTCCCAATTGTGGGAATCACCTTTCTTCCGATGGCTACAACAAATAAACCAGGTGCTATTAATCCTAGTATTTTTTTACTTGTTTGGGTTTATTTTTCCCAAGGAATTATTACTCTGGTTTGTCCATCATCTGTACACAGGTCTATCAAATGGTGGCCGCATTAACGACAATCGCATGGTGGTTCGGTCAGTTTCCGTACCTAGTCTGACTAACGCCGCATCCGGAGCTCGGACCGACCTGCGAATTCAGGCTTTGCCACGCCTTTACCGCATCACGCCGACGCCCTGCATCAACATTGACTTCGGCGCCAAGCCATATTTATTTTATTACTCACTTTGCATAAATTATTTATTATGCAACGTTTTTTTAATTATCATTATTACTATTATCTCCGGTTTGCACTATTTTTTGTGCACAGGAAAATGATTAGGGGACTTCGGTGTCACTCTGCCGGTCTGCATTGACCGTGCTATGTCACCACTTCGGCGTGTCGAGCTCTCCGCTCTGCCACCCCGGGGCCAGCTTGGGGGATGGAACCTTGCCCCGCATCAAGCTCGGACCGCGTCATCAATACCGAACACATTAACCAGCTAAGTCGCTTTCATGCTCAAAGCTTTAATTTCTAACTTGTGTTCGGTTCGACCAAGTGTTATACTTTTTTGGAAAAAAGTTGCTTGTAAAAAATTTCCTTGCCCAAACTTTGTTTGTGACGCATAAATTCAAATACCCAATTCATTTGGGGGCTTCCTTCATGAAGCTTTTCATGTTGCATATGATTATACTTGTACGGCTTCGTGTTCGTGTATTACGCCACAATATGCACCATATTGACTTAAGCGATTTGCAAGCTGGGTTGCCTCGCTCCTGTGTTTACCCCTACGTTCCCGATTGTTCGGCTAGGGAGTAAAGGGAGCACCTCTGCGATTGTCACGATCGGGTCGCCCGAGCCGGACCTCAAACTGGGTGAAGCCGAAAGCTAGCGCTCTTATAGTTTTCAATGATGGTCGGCACACAACGGAACTCATGAGTACAAAAAATCTATTGCACAAGTCTCATAATAACAATGAGCATCGAAGAAAGGTATCGGTGGGGGTAATATTTTCTTCAAAGATGCTTCTTACTCTTTGCAGTAATATAGCATAAGTTCCCTGAGCATGCTTTGTCTGTTACAGCCTTATGGCCTGATTGCCTGGTTATTGGAAACACCATCGATATTCTCGACCGATGGAGTACATAACACTTTTCGGTCCTTGACCGAATAGGGAGAAGCCGACGGTCGGTTAAGACGCGTTTAAAGTTCGGTTGAACATAGATATGATATAAGTACTTCGGTACATGCAATCATTCTTCTACCCAAGTCACATGGGGGCTCTTAAGTTTATTTGAGCCGTTTTATCATAAGTGTTCTTCTTCTTAGTCGTTGCAAAGTTTTATTATTATCTATCACTCCTTTTTTTGACACGAGTGTGCGGTCACTAGCCGGGGAGCCTAATTTCTCTCTCAAAGCCGCTAGAGTTTAGTTTGCTAAACTGGCCTAATGAGAAGTACTCCGCCCTCGGGATAGGAGGTTGAAGTCGTAGGCTGGCCCGCTCGAAATCTTGAGATAGGATGTATCATGTTAAAGCACGACGGAAGCACTTCCTTTTTCTAAGACCAATTTTCGGATTGGCACCGAACACTTGATCTTGTTCGGACGTCATGTTTTTACTGACATTTCTTGGTTTTCCAAGATTTTTGGTACTTTTAAACTATTTGTGCTTTTACAGCATTAGTCTCGCAGTGCAACGCCGGACACCTTTAGGGATTCGGCAAAAACATTCTCAGATATTGCTATATATGCATCGGTTTCGAATTGTGTCTTTGGTCCATAGTTGGGTTGCCCGGCTCGTGCACTTGCTTCCTACGTTCCGCTTTGTTCGGCTAGGTGTGCAAAGGGAGAACCACTGCGATTGTGCTTCCAGCTCGCATGGTCAAGCACCTTAGTGGAGAAAGCCGAAAACTGACTGTCACAATAAGCGTAAACTGGTCAGCGATCCGATGACTATGTTAAATGACGGGCCGTTCATAACATTGGCCGAAGTGTTTACGGCTTGACCCCGACTGTCGTCGAAAACTACCGGGGGCTATTAACTGGCCTCCCAAACTAAATCCTCGACATTTTGCTCTTACATTAGAGCTGAGGTTTAATGATCATGCTTAGCATGAAAACCCAAAGAAAGGAACCGATAGCGGGACTATTTTCTTTGGAAGAAATTTCTTCTGTTAAACAGTAATATAACTCTCTGCATACCTTTGTTTATAAAACCTTATGGCCAGATTGCCTTGTTTGTTGTAAATCTTTGCCCTCATAAAGGCTTTATAAAGTAGGACAAACACTCCTCGGCTACTGGCCGAGGAGGTGGAAGCCGATGGTCGGTCAACAAAGTTTTGTACAATGCGGATCCGAGCATTAATGACGTAAAGTACTTAGATACATAGAGTCATTACACATAATTTGTGATTTTACTATGGATATTGATCCTTAATTCGGCCACCCGTGCCCGCATTAAGGCTCGGGGGCTACTGGGCTTTGGGCTTATTATTTACAAATATTAAAGGGGCACATTGATCCCCTCATCTGGTGTTGCCACCCGACCAGTGTCTCGGGGGCTACTGCATTGCTTGTCCAATGCAGAAAATTTTATGTGCAATATAGTTTTCGAGGAGATTTTGATCCTCAGGTTGGTCGGCCGCACCCAACCTGAGTCTCGAGGACTGAGCACGCCGCTTTTTGTGTCCCGGAGTATTCTGCCGAGCTAGGACTTGATCCTCAGACCAATTTTGCAAATCAACCTGAGTCTCAGCGGCTACTGGGATCAGCAGTCTTATGTCATCCTTCATGTGCATCTCGGGTTTTAGACCGATACCCACCTTGAGGGCTACTGGCTATATATCTCAGCTGACCGATACCCACATTCGGGGTGGTGCACCACCTCGGAAGCAGCCCGGCATAAAGCTCAGGCGTTAGTGGCTGGCTCCATAGAGGGCATTTCCGGCATTAAGCTCGGCTAAACTCCTTCAAACTTCTTTGAACCAAGGTGATTTACGACACCTCGGATATAGTCCGGTGCTGGAGCTCGGATACAGTCCGGCGTTGGAGCTCGGGTATGTTGGAAATATGCCCTAGAGGCAATAATAAATTAGTTATTATTATATTTCCTTGTTCATGATAATCGTTTATTATCCATGCTAGAATTGTATTGATAGGAAACTCAGATACATGTGTGGATACATAGACAACACCATGTCCCTAGTAAGCCTCTAGTTGACTAGCTCGTTGATCAATAGATGGTTACGGTTTCCTGACCATGGACATTGGATGTCATTGATAACGGGATCACATCATTAGGAGAATGATGTGATGGACAAAGACCCAATTCTAAGCCTAGCACAAGATCATGTAGTTCGTATGCTAAAGCTTTTCTAATGTCAAGTATCATTTCCTTAGACCATGAGATTGTGAAACTCCCAGATACCGTAGGAGTGCTTTGGGTGTGCCAAACGTCACAACATAACTGGGTGGCTATAAAGGTACACTACAGGTATCTCCGAAAGTGTCTGTTGGGTTGGCACGAATCAAGACTGGGATTTGTCACTCTGTGCAAACAGAGAGGTATCTCTGGGCCCACTCGGTAGGACATCATCATAATGTGCACAATGTGATCAAGGAGTTGATCACGGGATGATGTGTTATGAAACGAGTAAAGAGACTTGCCGGTAACGAGATTGAACAAGGTATCGGGATACCGACGATCGAATCTCGGGCAAGTATTGTACCGCTAGACAAAGGGAATTGTATACGGGATTGATTAAGTCCTTGACATCGTGGTTCATCTGATGAGATCATCGTGGAACATGTGGGAGCCAACATGGGTATCCAGATCCCTCTGTTGGTTATTGACCGAAGAGTCATCTCGGTCATGTCTGCATGTCTCCCGAACACGTAGGGTCTACACACTTAAGGTTCGGTGACGCTAGGGTTATAGAGATATTAGTATGCGGTAACCCGAAAGTTGTTCAGAGTCCCGGATAAGATCCCGGACGTCACGAGGAGTTCCAAAATGGTCCGGAGGTAAAGAATTATATACATGAAGTGCTATTTCGGCCATCGGGACAAGTTTCGGGGTCACCGGTATTGTACCGGGACCACCGGAAGGGTCCCGGGGGTCCACCGGGTGGGGCCACCTGCCCCGGGGGCACATGGGCTGTAGGGGGTGCGCCTTGGCCTATATGGGCCAAGGGCACCAGCCCCAAGAGGCCCATGCGCCAAGAGAAGAGGGAAAGGAAGAGTCCTAAAAGGGGTAGGCACCTCCGAGGTGCCTTGGGGAGGAGGGACTCCTCCCTTGGCCGCACCCTTCCTTGGAGGAAGGGCCAAGGCTGCGCCCCCCCTCTCCCTTGGCCCTATATATAGTGGGGGCAAGGGAGGGCAGCAACACCTAAGCCCTGGCGCCTCCCTCTCCCTCCCATGACACATCTCCCTCCTCCCGCAGCGCTTGGCGAAGCCCTGTTGGAATCCTGCTACTTCCACCACCACGCCGTCGTGCTGCTGGATCTCCATCAACCTCTCCTTCCCCCTTGCTGGATCAAGAAGGAGGAGACGTACGTGTGTTGAACGTGGAGGTGCCGTCCGTTCGGCGCTAGGATCATCGGTGATTTAGATCACGATGAGTACGACTCCATCAACCCCGTTCTCTTGAACGCTTCCGCGCGCGATCTACAAGGGTATGTAGATCCACTCCTCCCTCGTTGCTAGATGACTCCATAGATAGATCTTGGTGACACGTAGGAAAATTTTGAATTTATGCTACGTTCCCCAATAGTGGCATCATGAGCTAGGTCTATGCGTAGTTTCTATGCACGAGTAGAACACAAAGTAGTTGTGGGCGTTGATTTTGTTCAATATGCTTACCGTTACTAGTCCAATCTTGATTCGGTGGCATTGTGGGATGAAGCGGCCCGGACCGACCTTACACGTACTCTTACGTGAGACCGGTTCCACCGACTGACATGCACTAGTTGCATAAGGTGGCTGGCGGGTGTCTGTCTCTCCCACTTTAGTCGGATCGGATTCGATGAAAAGGGTCCTTATGAAGGGTAAATAGCAATTGGCATATCACGTTGTGGTCTTTGCGTAGGTAAGAAATGTTCTTGCTAGAAACCATAGCAGCCACGTAAAACATGCAAACAACAATTAGAGGACGTCTAACTTGTTTTTGCAGGGTATGCTATGTGATGTGATATGGCCAAAAGGATGTGATGAATGATATATGTGATGTATGAGATTGATCATGTTCTTGTAATAGGAATCACGACTTGCATGTCGATGAGTATGACAACCGGCAGGAGCCATAGGAGTTGTCTTAATTTATTTATGACCTGCATGTCAACATAAACGTCATGTAATTACTTTACTTTATTGCTAACCGTTAGCTGTAATAGTAGAAGTAATAGTTGATGAGACAACTTCATGAAGACACGATGATAGAGATCAGGATGATGGAGATCATGGTGTCATGCCGGTGACGATGATGATCATGGAGCCCCAAAGATGGAGATCAAGAGGAGGAAAGTGATGATGGCCATATCATGTCACTATTTGATTGCATGTGATGTTTATCATGTTTATGCATCTTGTTTACTTAGAACGATGGTAGTAAATAAGATGATCCCTCATAATAATTTCAAGAAAGTGTTCCCCCTAACTATGCACCGTTGCGAAAGTTCGTCGTTTCGAAGCACCACGTGATGATCGGGTGTGATAGATTCTTACGTTCGAATACAACGGGTGTTGACGAGCCTAGCATGTACAGACATGGCCTCGGAACACATGCGAAACACTTAGGTTAACTTGACAAGCCTAGCATGTACAGACATGGCCTCGGAACACAAGAGACCGAAAGGTCGAGCATGAGTCGTATGGTAGATACGATCAACATGAAGATGTTCACCGATGATGACTAGTCCGTCTCATGTGATGATCGGACACGGCCTAGTTGACTCGGATCATGTAATCACTTAGATGACTAGAGGGATGTCTATCTGAGTGGGAGTTCATAAGATGAACTTAATTATCCTGAACATAGTCAAAAGGTCTTTGCAAATTATGTCGAAGCTCGCGCTTTAGTTCCACTATTTAGATATGTTCCTAGAGAAAATTTAGTTGAAAGTTGGTAGTAGCAATTATGCGGACTAGGTCCGTAAACTGAGGATTGTCCTCATTGCTTCATAGAAGGCTTATGTCCTTAATGCACCGCTCAGTGTGCTGAACCTCGAACGTCGTCTATGGATGTTGCGAACATCTGACATACACATTTTGATAACTACGTGATAGTTCAGTTAAACGGCTTAGAGTTGAGGCACCGAAGACGTTTTGAAACATCGCGAAACATATGAGATGTTTCGAGGGCTGAAATTGGGATTTCAGGCTCGTGCCCACGTCAAGAGGTATAAGACCTCCGACGATTTTCTTAGCCTGCAAACTAAGGGAGAAAAGCTCAATTGTTGAGCTTGTGCTCAGATTGTCTGAGTACAACAATCATTTGAATCGAGTGGGAGTTGATCTTCCAGATGAGATAGTGATGTTTCTCCGAAGTCATTACCACCAAGCTGCTAGAGCTTCGTAATGAACTATAATATATCAGGGACATATATGATGATCCTTGAGATATTCGCGATGTTTGACACCACAAAAGTAGAGATCTAGGAGGAGCATCAATTGTTGATGGTTGGTGAAACCACTAGTTTCAAGAAGGGCAAGGGCAAAAAGGGATGCTTCATGAAACGGCAAATCAGCTGCTGCTCTAGTGAAGAAACCCAAGGTTGAACCCAAACCCGAGACTAAGTGCTTCTGTAATAAAGGGAACAGCCACTGGAGCAGAATTACCCTAGATACTTGGTAGATAAGAAGGCTGGCAAGGTCGATAGAAGTATATTGGATGTATTGTGTTGATGTGTACTTTACTAGTACTCCTAGTAGCACCAGGGTATTAGATACCGGTTCGGTTGCTAAGTGTTAGTAACTCGAAATAAAAGCTACGGAATAAACGGAGACTAGCTAAAGGTGAGCTGACGATATGTGTTGGAAGTGTTTCCAATGTTGATATGATCAAATATCGTACGCTCCCTCTACCATCGAGATTGGTGTTTGCGTTGAGCATAGACATGATTGGATTATGTCTATCGCAATATGGTTATTCATTCAAAGAGAATAATGGTTACTCTGTTTATTTGAATAATACCTTCAATGGTCTTACACCTGAAATGAATGGTTTATTGAATCTCGATCGTAGTGATACACATGTTCATGCCAAAAGATAGTAATGATAGTACCACCTACTTGTGGCACTGCCACTTAAGTCATATCGGTATAAAACGCATTAAGAAGCTCCATGTTGATGGATCTTTGGACTCACTCATTTTTGAAAAAAAGGTTTGAGACATGCGAACCATGTCTATTGGTGTATATGCATGAAGAAACTCCATGCAAATGGACCGTTTGGACTCACTTGATTTTGAATCACTTGAGACATGCAAATCATACCACATGGGCAAGATGACTGAAAGCCTCGTTTTCAGTAAAATGGAACTAGAAAGCAACTTGTTGGAAGTAATACATTTTGATGTGTGCAATCCAATGAGTGCTGAGGCATGTAGTGGATATCGTTATGTTCTTACTTCACAGATGATTCGAGTAGATGTTGAGTATATTTACTTGATGAATCACGAGTCTGAATTATTGAAAGGTTCAAGTAATTTCAGGGTGAAGTTGAAAGATCGTCGTGACAAGAGGATAAAATATCTATGATATGATCATAGAGATGAATATCTGAATTACGAGTTTGGCACAGAATTAAGACATTGTGGAAATTGTTTCACAACTAATACAGCCTGCAACACCATAGTGTGATGGTGTGTCCGAACATCATAACTGCACCCTATTGGATATGATGCATACCATGATGTCTCTTATCAAATTACCACAATAGTTTATGGGTTAGGCATTAGAGACAACCACATTCACTTTAAAAGGGGCACCACGTAATTCCGATGAGATGACACCATATGAACTATGGTTTAGAGAAACCTAAGCTGTCATTTCTTAAAAGTTTGGGGCTGCGATGCTTATGTGAAAAAGTTTCAGGCTGATAAGCTCGAACCCAAAGCGGATAAATGCATCTTCATAGGACTCCCAAGACAGTTGGGTATACCTCCTGTCTCAGATCCGAAAGCAATAAGGGATTGTTTCTGGAATCGGGTCCTTTCTTGAGGAAAAGTTTCTCTCGAAAGAATTGAGTGGGAGGATGGTGGAGACTTGATGAGGTTATTGAACCGTCTCTTCAACTAGTGTGTGGCAGGGCACAGGAAGTTGTTCCTGTGGCACCTACACCAATTGAAGTGGAAGCTTATGATAGTGATCATGAAACTTTAGATCAAGTCACTACCAAACCTCGTGGGATGACAAGGATGCGTACTACTTCAGAGTTGTACGTAATCCTGTCTTGGAAGTCATGTTGCTAGACAACAATGAACCTACGAGCTATGGAGAAGCGATGGTGGGCCCGGATTCCGATAAATGGCTCGAGGCCATAAAATCCGAGAGAGGATCCATGAATGAAAACAAAGTGTAGACTTTGGCAGAACAGCACGACGGTCGTAAGGCTGTTGAGTGTAGATGGATTTTAAAAGGAAGACGGACAATGATGGTAAATGTCACCATTAAGAAAGCTCGACTTGTCATTAAGAAGTTTCCCGACAAGTTCGAGGAGTTGACTAGGGTGAGACTTTCTCACTCGTAGCGATGCTAAGAGTCTATTGGAATTATATTAGCAATTATTGCATTATTTATGAAATCTTGCAGATAGGATGTCAAAACATTGTTTCCTCGACGATTTTCTTGAGGAAAGGTTGTATGTGATACAACCGGAAGGTTTTGTCAATCCTGAAAGATGCTAATAAGTATGCAAAGCTCCAGCAATCCTTCTGAGGACTGGAGTAAGCATCTCGGAGTTGGAATGTATGCTTTGATGAGATGATCAAAGATTTTGGGTGTATACAAAGTTTATGAGAAACTTGTATTTCCAAAGAAGTGAGTGGGAGCACTATAGAATTTCTGATGAATATATGTTGTTGACATATTGTTGATCAGAAATGACGTAGAATTTCTGGAAAGCATATAGGGTTATTTGGAAAGTGTTTTTCAATGGAAAGCCTGGATTAAGCTACTTGAACATTGAGCATCAAGATCTATAAGGATAGATCAAAACGCTTAATGGTACTTTCAAATGAGCACATACCTTGACATGATCTTGAAGGTGTTCAAGATGGATCAGTCAAAGAAGGAGTTCTTGCCTGAGTTGTAAGGTATGAAGTTAAGACTTAAAGCTTGACCACGGCAGAATAGAGAGAAAGGACGAAGGTCGTCCCCTATGCTTAAGACATAGGCTCTACAGTATGATATGCTGTGTACCGCACCTGAAATGTGCCTTGCCATGAGTCAGTCAAGGGGTACAAGAGTGATCTAAGAATGGATCACAGGACAGCGGTCAAAGTTATCCTTAGTAACTAGTGGACTAAGGAATTTTCTCGATTATCGAGGTGGTAAAAGAGTCGTAAAGGGTTACGCCGATGCAAACTTTGACACTAATCCATATTATTCTGAGTAGTAAACTGGATTCGTATAGTAGAACAGTTATTTGGAATAGCTCCAAATGTAGCGTAGTAGTTGCATCTACAAGATGACATAAGAAATTTGCGAAGTACATACGGATCTGAAAGATTCAGACCCGTTGACTATAACATCCCTCACAAGCATAACATGTTCAAACCCAGAACTCATCGAGTGTTAATCACATGGTAATGTGAACTAGATTATTGACTCTAGTAAACTCTTTGGGTGTTAGTCACATGGGGATGTGACCTTGAGTGTTAATCACATATCGATGTGAACTGGATTATTGACTCTAGTGCAAGTGGGAGACTGTTGGAAATATGCCCTAGAGGCAATAATAAATTAGTTATTATTATATTTCCTTGTTCATGATAATCGTTTATTATCCATGCTAGAATTGTATTGATAGGAAACTCAGATACATGTGTGGATACATAGACAACACCATGTCCCTAGTAAGCCTCTAGTTGACTAGCTCGTTGATCAATAGATGGTTACGGTTTCCTGACCATGGACATTGGATGTCATTGATAACGGGATCACATCATTAGGAGAATGATGTGATGGACAAAGACCCAATCCTAAGCCTAGCACAAGATCATGTAGTTCGTATGCTAAAGCTTTTCTAATGTCAAGTATCATTTCCTTAGACCATGAGATTGTGCAACTCCCGGATACCGTAGGAGTGCTTTGGGTGTGCCAAACGTCACAACGTAACTGGGTGGCTATAAAGGTACACTACAGGTATCTCCGAAAGTGTCTGTTGGGTTGGCACGAATCGAGACTGGGATTTGTCACTCCGTGTAACGGAGAGGTATCTCTGGGCCCACTCGGTAGGACATCATCATAATGTGCACAATGTGATCAAGGAGTTGATCACGGGATGATGTGTTACGAAACGAGTAAAGAGACTTGCCGGTAACGAGATTGAACAAGGTATCGGGATACCGACGATCGAATCTCGGGCAAGTATCGTACCGCTAGACAAAGGGAATTGTATACGGGATTGATTAAGTCCTTGACATCGTGGTTCATCCGATGAGATCATCGTGGAACATGTGGGAGCCAACATGGGTATCCAGATCCCGCTGTTGGTTATTGACCGGAGAGTCATCTCGGTCATGTCTGCATGTCTCCCGAACCCGTAGGGTCTACACACTTAAGGTTCGGTGACGCTAGGGTTATAGAGATATTAGTATGCGGTAACCCGAAAGTTGTTCGGAGTCCCGGATAAGATCCCGGACGTCACGAGGAGTTCCGGAATGGTCCGGAGGTAAAGAATTATATATAGGAAGTGCTATTTCGGCCATCGGGACAAGCTTCGGGGTCACCGGTATTGTACCGGGACCACCGGAAGGGTCCCGGGGGTCCACCGGGTGGGGCCACCTGCCCCGGGGGCACATGGGCTGTAGGGGGTGCGCCTTGGCCTATATGGGCCAAGGGCACCAGCCCCAAGAGGCCCATGCGCCAAGAGAAGAGGGAAAGGAAGAGTCCTAAAAGGGGAAGGCACCTCCGAGGTGCCTTGGGGAGGAGGGACTCCTCCCTTGGACGCACCCTTCCTTGAAGGAAGGGCCAAGGCTGCGCCCCCCTCTCCCTTGGCCCTATATATAGTGGGGGGAAGGGAGGGCAGCAACACCTAAGCCCTGGCGCCTCCCTCTCCCTCCCATGACACATCTCCCTCCTCCCGCAGCGCTTGGCGAAGCCCTGTTGGAATCCCGCTACTTCCACCACCACGCCGTCGTGCTGCTGGATCTCCATCAACCTCTCCTTCCCCCTTGCTGGATCAAGAAGGAGGAGACGTCACTGCTCCGTACGTGTGTTGAACACGGAGGTGCCGTCCGTTCGGCGCTAGGATCATCGGTGATTTAGATCACGATGAGTACGACTCCATCAACCCCGTTCTCTTGAATGCTTCCGCGCGCGATCTACAAGGGTATGTAGATCCACTCCTCCCTCGTTGCTAGATGACTCCATAGATAGATCTTGGTGACACGTAGGAAAATTTTGAATTTATGCTACGTTCCCCAACAGGGTATACATTCCGGCGTTGGGGCTCGGATACATATTCCAGCGTTGGAGCTCGGATACAGTCCGGCGTTGGAGCTCGGATACATAGTCCGGCGTTGGAGCTCGGATACATTCCAGCGTTAGAGCTAGGAAGCGGTCCAGCGTTGGTGCTCGGCTGCAAAAGATACCTCGAATGCAGTCCGGCGTTGGAGCTCGGACGCAAGAGGACGCTGCCACCCGGGAACAGCCTCAAACCCGAGGCGTGGCATAAAAATAACAAGGCATTGATAAAGGCCGTAAACTTAAAGGGGCTCCTCGGATACCCGACATGCAAACTCATCGAATGCATTTCGGTGATCCTCAAGATCGAAGATAAAGAAGATTTGTTGAACCAGTTTTCAAGACCGATGACCGAAGATGAAGAACAGTTCAGAAGAATCGAGGAGCGTCCCTAACTTGAAGACCGGTTCAAAGGGCTACTGACGATGTCCTGGACTAGGGGGTACTCAACACGTCATCTCCCGATCTGATAGATTGGGCCGAGGACCCCCGTGGCTGTATACTCGTGGGCCAGTTCGGACAGCTGCCGCATACAAGGAAGATTCCACAAGACTTGGCGATCAAGACAAGGACTTCTCCCCACCGGCGTATTGGGCTAGGACTCTTGTTAACCTAGGCCTCTGGTGTATTATATAAACCAGGGCCAGGCTAGTCGATAGAAAAAAGATACATACAATCATACCATAGGCTAGCTTCTGGGGTTTAGCCTCTCCGATCTCGTGGTAGATCTACTCTTGTACTACCCATATCATCAATATTAATCAAGCAGGACGTAGGGTTTTACCTCCATCAAGAGGGCCCAAACCTGGGTAAAACTTCGTGTCCCTTGCCTCCTATTACCATCCGGTCTAGACGCATAGTTCGGGACCCCCTACCCAAGATCCGCCGGTTTTGACACCGACACCTACTATAAAACTTTTTTATTAATATAAGAGTGGTGTTACAAGTCGATGTACAATGTTGAAAGAACATGCGGTGCCCCCATGTTTATTTTGGTAATTAATAACAATATCTATGAACTAATGGTTTCCTTGAGTCATATTTGAAGGATTTGTCCATAAGCATTTCCTGAAGTCCATGTGTTGGTTTCATGGAGTTTATGAGTTGACCAAGGTGCTATTAAGGAATTATTCTAAGATTGGTCATGTGAATGTTGAGCTTATTACAAGCATGTCTTGAAGAAGAAGATTGTGTGATCATTCATGTTTACCTTGAAGACATCATCCAAATGAAGAGAGTTGGAAAGATTCAAGGTTGATCAAGAGTAAGTCAAGAGTGAATCAAGTTGATCAACTCACAAAGCATAGAAGATGTACCGAGAGGGATCAAGTGATCCCGTCGTATGGTAAGCATTATCCATTGCGCTTTGTGTACTAACCCATGGTCTATGTGAGAGTTCTATGTGGGGTTAGGTACGTGCTCACGGGCTTGCGTCAAGAGGAAGATATCACTCAACCCATGTAAAGGATGACATCAAGTGGTGATTGTCCTCAAGATTGTCGTGTGCAAGTTCAAGTGGAGCATCACGAAGAGATCAAGTGCTTGAAGCTTACCATCAATTGTGGTGTCAATGGACTTGTGAAGATGAGTCGAAGAGTGGATCACCCATAGTGGAGTATGGGGGAGCAATCATCTAGTCTTCATCGAGCCAATGCAATCAAGAAAGGTGGTCCAACTTGAGGGAGTCAAGATCGTCATCATCTAGCTCAAGTGGACCATGTGCAAGGAAAAAGTTTGCCCTTGATAGGTTTTCTATTTTACCGGTCTCATGGCGGTAGTTCGGAGACCGGGTTATAGGATCGATTGTCGTACTATCAAGGGGGGCTCTTGATTAGTAGCTTGATCGTATCATTCGTAGAGATCTCAAACCATTGTATCATTGCATCATCTTTCTTGGTTCTTGGTTAGTTATCTTTTTGAGTCTTAGAGCTTATGGTCATCTTGATGACAAGCTCGAGTTCTTCGAAAACCGATTTCTTATGCATCTTCTTTTGTGTCTTCGGTGTTGGAGTTTTTATTGGTCTTAATTGAGAAAGGGTTCTCACCATATTATTTTGGGTACTTTTCTCAATTGCTATTTCTTGATATTTATATCAAGATTGTGTTTGCTCTTGCCCTTATCTTCCCAACAAACTTGATTTCGTCGAATTCGGAGCTCGTATGTGAAAGTTGTGGATGTTTTGGTCTTATCTGTTTTACATAGAAAGGTTGTACCGCCCCTTAGAGCGGTTGTACCGGTTGGCCGGTACAACCAGTGTTTGGAGCGGTTGTACCGCTCTAGAATTGGTCCGAAAGTTGTACCGGCCATGTACCGCTCTACCACCGGACTAGTTTCTGTTTTGGAGCGGTTCTTGGGCGGTGGTTGACCTGTTGTACCGGTTAGTTTAGTTTAACCGGTACTACCGGTTCCCTGGGCCTTTTTCCTATAGGTTGGGTTTTCCTCTTCTTTGAATGGTTGTACCGGTTCGTGCACCGGTTGTACCGGTCTTACAGTTTTCTGCACATAACAAGCAGATTTGTGGGGACCTATAAAAGGGGGTCTTCTTTCCCATTGAACTTTATCCTTTGAGCTCGTGTTCTTCCCCCATTGTTGACCATCTTCGAGCTTGCTATCTCTCAATCCCTCCATGGATTATTCCTAGTTTTGAGGGAAAAGAGAGAGGAGATCTAGATCCACATTTCCACCAATCACTTTCTCCTCTTTGTGAGGGGAACCCCTTGGATCTAGATCTTGGAGTTCTTGGTGTTCTCATTCTTGTTCTTCCTCTCATTTTCCTCCCTAGCATTAGTTGCTTTGGTGGGATTTGGGAGAGAAGGAGTTGGACACTCCGTGTGCCCTTGCCATTGCATTTGGTGCATATGTTTGAGTTCACCACGGTGATACATGGAAGTTACAAGTTGAGAAGCTTATTACTCTTGGGTGCTTGGCACCCTTGAGCTTGTTCCTCTTGGGTGCTTGGGCGCCCTAGTCGGTTGGTGGTGTTCGGAGCTCAATCATTGTGGTGTAAAGCTCTGGGCAAGCGTTGGGGTCTCCAATTAGGTTGTGGAGATTGCCGCGAGCACTTTGACGGGTATTAGTGAGCGCCCCCAAGGGTTGCCAAAGTGTACGGGTTCGGTGACCGCCCCCAAGGGTTGCCATTTGTACGGGTTCAGTGACCGCCCTCAAGGGTCCGTTAGTGGAATCACGGCATTTTTCATTGTGCGAGGGTGTGAGGAGATTATGGTGGCCCTATTGGCTTCTTGGGGAGCATTGTGCCTCCACACCGCTCCAAATGGAGGTTAGCTTCCGCAAGGGTGTGAACTTCGGGATACATCATCGTCTTCGTGTGCCTCGGTTATCTCTTACCCGGGCCCTTTACTTATGAACTTTACTTTGTGATAGCCATATTGTTTCTTATCATATATCTTGCTATCACTTAGTAGTCTATCTTGCTTAGCATAAGTTGTTGGTGCACATAGGTGAGCCTAGTTGTTTTAGGTTTTGTGCTTGACAAATTAACCGCTAGGTTTATTCCGCATTTGTTCAAGCCTAAACCGTAATTATTTTTAAAGCGCCTATTCACCCCCCCCTCTAGGAGACATCCACGATCTTTCAAATGTGAATATGGCTACGTGTATGCCTATGATAGATTTACAAATAGTCTAGCTAAGTTTGCATCCCTTTCTTCAGGCTTGGTTTTGCTTTCCTCATGAGCGTGTCAAAGTGTTCCTTGAAACAAGCATCGCAATATTCTAAGCTCTTTGTCTTGTGGTAAAAAATAATGATGTTTTTGTGCTTCCAGATGGACCAGCATCCAGCAATCAAGCATGCTTTGAATGGTTGTATGTTTGTTCTGGTTTTTGCTTTATCTAGCATTTCATTGATGCTATGGTCAGTGTTCCATTCAATCCCAATAGACATCCATAAATTGTGGCTGAAGTCACATGGGAAAAATAGATGCTTCAGGTGTTCATTTGCCTCATCATCACATAGGACACATTTGCTTGATTCAATATAGAAGTGTTTCCTCACTGGCAAGTCTCTGGTATTTAGCCTATCAAGTAGTAGTAATTAACAAGAAGAATTTTTTCGCTAAGCATCCAGATTTCCAAATCCATTGGAATGGTTAAGGCGTATCTGGTGGGTTTCCAATCAATTCTAGATAAATCCTTTTGGTGGAATACCTTATAGATGACCAGTAGAAGTGACAATTGTCTCTGCTATTGTTGCTTGAAATACTGATCATGTTCCTCAAAGACATGCTTTGTTGTATGGCAATAGTTGACATGGGTAGATGAAACATTTCATATAGACCTTCCGTAGCTATATCATGTGTAGTAGCAAATGGTATATCCTTGTTTTTAGCATATGAAAATAGTTGGGGGAATTTATTCTCAAGATTATCATCCTCCCATTTATCGTACCATAACCTGAAAGTAGATCCATCACCAACTTTGCAAAGTAACATGCTTTTGAAATCATTTAGAACAGAGCAGCGGTCTCTCCACCCATGATCCAACTTTTGTTGGATAAGTTGGTAGCTCACCATTGTTGTAGTATGAGTTCCATAATATTTGCACCCATGTTATGCCATGCTTATTAAAGAACTTGTGTATGAACTTTGTCAGACATGATCTGTTCTGAGTTCTGAGGTCTAGTACTCTAGGCCACTAGCTTTTTGATTAAACATACCTTCTCCCATTTGGCTAGACATTTGCCATGTATGTTGATATTCTTCCAATACCATAAGAAGCACGTGCCAGATTTTTCAAAATGATCTAGGATGGTAAAGGCAAATCTGATGTTGCACATTGCAAAAATGGGCAATGCATTGACCATGGCTTTAAGATGGACTAATCTTCCTGTATATGACATTATAGGTGCTATACCAGATAGCCTGACATCTAATCTTGACACCATGGGCATCAAATCATGAATTTTTGGTCTTGTGGAGCCCATTGGTAAACCAAGATATGTGAAATGCATGCTTTATTTTTTACATCCAAGTATGTTGGCAAGTTGCAGAGCTCTTTCATCTGTTATGTTGATTGGTACAAGGGAGTAATTACTATAGTTTACTTTAAGCCCGGTGAATTCAGAGGCGATTTTATATATATGTGTACCAAGTGACTGAGTTGTTGACGATCAGCTGGCATGATGATCAATGTGTCATCTGCATACTATATGATAGGGTAGTTCATACAACCATGGTTCTCCATAGGGGTAGACATCTGGCCTTCTTGCCATGATTTATTAAATAAACTTGTAGAAGCTTAGCATCAATGACTTATAGTAGAGGGGACAATGGGTCTCCTTGTATGACTCCTAATTTTCATTTTTTAATCTTACCAGGCACTCCATTGAGAATAACAAATGCAGATGTCGTTGTGAGTAACTGTTTGATCAACCCATTCCATTCATCAAAGCCTAGGTGTTTAAGCATGTATAGTATGGCATTCTAATCCAGTTTGTCAAATGCTTTTTCAAAATCAATTTTGAAGGTGATGATCTGCTTCTTGGATTAGTGGCACATATGGATATACTCAAAAGCCCATGCAAGGCGGTTTTGAATGGTCTTTGTTTTAATAAAACCATACTAGTTTATACTCACCATAGGAATAATGACCCTTTGTACTCCGTTTGCTAAAATTTTGGTGAGTACTTTCATTCACATGCTCATCAGGGAGATGGGCTCAAAGTCATTGGGGGTCTTAGGATTTTCCTTCTTAGAAATTAGAGCTATGTATGCTGAGTTGACTGGGGATAAGTCTAGTTTTTCATCATGAAAGTCTTAGATTAGCTTATAGAATCTTTCTTTGATGGTATGATGGCATTTCCTCAACAATAGTCCATTAAAGCCATCAGGGCCTGGTGATTTATCATTTGGCATGGACTTAATCACCTCATCAACCTCCTCCTTGGTTAAGGGCTTCTCTAGATCTTGTAGATGTTCATGACTGGCCAATTCATCAATGTTTAAGTTTTTTATAGTAGTTTCTCTTGTACAAATTCTGTCTTTGAAGGATTGCCACAAAATAGTAGTTTTCTGTTCATGACCATGGACAATATTATTGTCAGAATTCAATAAGAAGGATATACAACTATTTCTGAATACTTGAGTAGTAATTGTATGGAATTTTTTGTATTTTCATCAACCAATTTGGCC
This sequence comes from Triticum aestivum, assembly GCF_018294505.1. Taxonomy (NCBI): domain Eukaryota; kingdom Viridiplantae; phylum Streptophyta; class Magnoliopsida; order Poales; family Poaceae; genus Triticum; species Triticum aestivum. The sequence goes on along the minus strand of NC_057794.1, from coordinate 426,222,900 downwards.
CATTTGATATTTTCTCCGATTTTCTAGTATTTTCTCTCAGCTTCAAGGAGCTTATTGGTATGATCAATAAGTATCTTCCTGAAGTTCTTTTTGGGCCTGGACAATGGTCTTTGATCTTCTAGCCCATCAAGTAACTTGACATAGAAACAAAATTTCTCCATGGTCAGGTTCAGCTGTCATAGCTTTTTACTCCAATTTTTCAAGCCTTTTTTGATTGACTTAAATTTGGAGACAATGTTTTATCCTGAGTCACCAAAGTGAGCACTATTCAACCAATGGTTTTCTACTGTTTCAATAAAGCCCTCGAATTCAATCCAGAATTCCTCAAGTCTGAAGATATGACATTTAGGGATATGGATATCAATTTGTACCTTAATAGGGAAATGATCAGATGAAATCTTAGCAAGAGGAATTGCTAGAGCATTCAGAAATTTTCCAGTCCAAATAGAGCTTGTGAAGATCCAGTCTAGTTTCTCAAATAGAGACTGGTCCTGCATGTTGCTCTAGGTGTATTTTCTACCTTTGAGAGGGATCTCCATAAGGTCTTGATTAATGATAATGTTTTTGAATATCATCATACTATTTGGATCTCCACCGTACCTGATTTGTTTCTATCTTTTGGGCTTCTAATGAAGTTGAAATCTCCCACTATCATCAAGTGCTCCAATGTACTGGAGTCAAAATTTCTGACGAAGTTCATTACATAGAGCAAAAGACAATGGCCTTTGATAAAGGTTATGCTAAACATATAGCAGGGCAGGTCCCATTGTAGAAATTTGGACTATTCATTGGAACTGTCATACTAAAGTGCAGTGGATGACACTTCATGAAGTTCCATCTTGCAAGACCCAGTACTAATAGCCTGCAATGTGTCAATGGGGAGCACTGGAGGGGTGGTTCCTGCTTATCCACAACAAAGGCATCAAATTTGGGGCCCAAATTCAAAGCAACTTCAGTTTTCTTCTTATTGATAGTTTTTGCTTCAGACTGTGGAGCCTGCATCTTCTCCTTGCCCTTTTCTTTAGCAGCCAGTACAGATTGTTTATCTTTAAACCCCATGTTGATCTGAGCAATCCTTCCACTTCTCCTACAGAGAGACTCATCCACAAGGACCTATTTCTTCCTCTTGTTGGGGCCATTCACAGGCTTGCTAGTTTCAGCAAAATATTCCTCAGTAATCTCAAAAATGCTAGTAGAGCTCTCAAATGTAGGTTGTTGCTCCTGGATAGTACTGATCTAAAGATAACACCTTTTGTTAGTCCCATTAGTACCTTCCAATCTTGGCTCCTCTAAGTTTGGAAATGATATCATGGGCATTGGATACCAGATTGTCAATGAGGCCTTGCAGTGCAGCAATACTACCAGACATGTCATCATCTCCATAGATATTTGGGTAGTATTCAGAGCTACCAACAACATTATTGGTCTCATAATTCATAGCAGTGTTGCTTGGGAAAAATACTGGGTTGTTGGCCATGGTAGGAGCAGAGTTGTCCAACACAGGGGACTGTGGAACAGGTATGAAGTCATCATTTGCTTGGGCAAGATCATCCAGTATAGCTGCATTAGGATGGTTCTGACCTACAACCACTACAGGAATCAGCTGATTTTCCGTCTGCCATGGCAGGCGAAAAATGACCAAAGCGGATGGCAAAGGTCTTTGTTGTCTGCCGCTGACGAAATATTTTTACGGCACTGACAGTTACGGTAAAGAGCCTCTTTGCCATCTGTTTTAGCACAGCGGACAACAAAGACCTTTGCCATCAGCTTTCCTACCCAAGTAGAGGACACAGAAAGAATAGACATTAGCCACGTTAGATGGCAAATGGGAGACTTTGCGGTCTGCCAGTAGACGGCAAACGTGTCCTCCCCTCTGCCGTCTGCTTCCTGATGTCAGTAGACCCGTGGTTGACGTCACTCCTCCCCGCTCTTTGCCGTGTGCCGCTCTTTTTCTTTGTCGTCTGCCGCCCTTTATCATGAGGACATCTGCCGTGACAAACCCACGACACCGTCTGCCACAGACGGAAAACCACACCATCCTTTGTTGTCTGCACAGACGGAAAAGTGACCAGATGGGTTAGCCCCAGTGCTCCCAGGTTGCACAGGTTGCTGCCATCTGGCCACTTTGCCATTTGTGGCAGATGATAAAGACCCCTTTGTCGTTCGTGGCAACCGGCGAAGTGCTTGTATTGCCCCATTTCATTCTGTTTTTTGCTATATCCAAGCATTTTCATAGCAAAATATTATATATATATATATATATATATATATATATATACTAGCACATATGCCCGTGCATTGCAACGGCAGAGATTTTTTTGTGAGAAACATCGGGAGAGATAATTGAAGCGTTCATTAAAATAGTCTCCGCCACGATTAGGGCAATAGAGCGAGGAGATGCGATCTTGTCACAAGTCATGTTTGACTCACAGGATCTTTATAGTGGTGGGTTGGTCAGAGTGGCTGCCACCACCCAACTCGTGTATACTTTTCTCTTGGATTTGTGGTTGCCTCCTCATTTGGTGGGTGCGCGGCGACCTTTGAGGCACAGTTGCTCCGACCACTCTCTCGTACGATGGTGTAACCTGATTGATTACTAATTGCAGCGCATAAATTCTGTTTCATTGGCATAATCAGCTCATAACCAGGTAGTCCCTACTTTATTAGGTTTATTCTCTTTGATTATTCCAGTGCTCTCTTTGCCTCAGTCTGATAAAAATAAGAGCCAAACCATCATATTTTGTTTTATTGGCATGTGCCCATAATTTCTTTCAAACTATAGCCAAACAACATATTTTTCTTTATCGTCAAATAGCGTGTGGAACGCACAACAGTTCACATCTGGGGCCAGCCCACTGGAAGGCACCAAAATGACCTGCTTCGGTGCGAAGGTTAAAGAACATTCAATGTTAGATTTCAAATATAATTTGATATTTCTGATTGTTTTTGAACTTTTCAAAAAAAATAAAATAATCATTTTCAATTTTCGATTATTCTTCAACATGCGAACAATTTTTAAAATGCTGGAGAAATTTTAAAAACTTCAGAGTTTTTTTTGAAAAAAAATCGTTCTTGGATAAAGACGAAAAAAATACGAAACGATAAGATTTATCGAAATTCACAAACATTTTCCAAAAACAAGAACATTTTATAAAGGAGGAACATTTTTTTAATTTATCATAAAAAATTTAAAACCCAAACATGTTTAGAACATTCACGACAATTTTCAAAAAATGTACATTCAATAAAATAGGAATATTTTTAGAATTTGGATCATTTACTAAAATCAAATTTATCTTTAAAATTGCAATATTTTATTTTGGAAAATGCGAACATTTTTTGAATTTTGATAAAAAAAAGGAAGGAGAATTAAGTTCCAAACACTTTTAAAAAGGAAATAAAATTTTCAAATTCTGAACATATTTGAAATATTAATTTACAGAAGAGGAAATGAAAAAGATAAATAAAAATAAAAAATAGAAACAAACAAATAAAAAACCGAAAACGGGCCTGCCCAATCATGGGCGCCCTCTGTGTATAAGCTCCGACTACGCGCGACAAATAAGGTTTCCCAGCTACATGGGCGGCAAATAAATGTGTTGACTCGCTGAGCCGTAGCACACACGGCCCATGTAGTTTTTTTTATTTTTCTTATCTTTTTTAAAATTTTCAAAAATAAATTAATAATTATGAATTGCATAATATTCTTCAAAATGTGAACATTTTTTAATATGGGAGCTGTTTTTTTAAACGTGAATTATTTATGGATAAAAGACGAAAACATTTTGAAACTGGAAGATTTTTTAAAACTTATAAACATTTTTCGGAAACATGAAGGTATTATGAAAACGTATTTTTGAAATTTATGTACAATTATCAAATTGGGAGTAGCTTGTGAACATTCAAATCAATTTCGGAAAATGTTGCTTTGTTTCAGATACAAAGATAATTTATGTATTTAAGAAAAATTAAATAGAACAGGAATATGTTTAGAATTCTCATATTTTTTTGAATTTAATCTAGTTTGATAATGTCGAACATTTTCGGAGAACAAAAACATTTTTTAAAATGCGAACTTTTTTTACATTTTGAACAAATTAACTCACAACAACAATGATTTAAACTTGCAAACATTTTTAAAACAAGAACAGAATTTTAAAAGTCTGAAGATTTTAAGAAAATTGGAACACAAATCTATACCTACTAATAAAGCAAAAGAAAAAAATAAACCTGGAAGCATTAAAAGAAAAAAATAAAAATAAAAAAATAGAAAAGAAATAGAATACAGAAATAAAATATGAAAACGGGTCGGCCCAGTCTGGGGCACCCAGTGCAAGTTGCGCCTACTTGACGCTCTCTGCGATAAATAAGAAGTCTGGGCTGTCTTCTCGGGAATTAAATGTGTTGGGCCACGGCGTGCGGCCCATGTACGAAATTCTGGACGAAACCGTTTTATCTTTTCTAGCTGATGAACGCACAAAATTTAGTACCACCTTGGATAATTAAATTAAAATCTTTTCGGTGGTGAACGGATGAAAAATCGGAGAAACGAACCTTGCTTTATTAGTAGGTATAGATTTCACATGGCAAGTTTCATAGCAAATATATGAGATATCCAACACATAAGTTTCATCCGTACATACATAGTTCCATCCATACATACATAGTTTCATCCATATTACAATAGTTTCATCCATATACCAAGTTCCACATTGTTTGATCAATACAAATTCAAAACAGAAAGTAAAAAAAGCACTCCATCAATGCAAGCTTCCGTGAAGTGAATGAAATCTGCAAAATGGGAAATAAGAAAGACAGAAGAAGAAGAAGACTTAACGGACGGGTTATGCAAAATATCTAAAAAGGTGTTAGGTGGCACCGGCTTACGTTGAGATCCCAACCGGCTTAAGGTATCGGCCGCTTCGTTCTTTCTGCGGCCAATGTGTTCCACTTGATAACCCTTAAAATGCCCCGCAACAGCATCGACCTCACGGCGATACGCCGCCATGAGAGGATCCTTGGAATCCCACTTGCCTCACACCTGCTGAGCCACCAAATCTGAGTCACTAAGGCACGTACCCGACTCAGGCTCATCTCTTTAGCCATTCGGAGACCATGCAGCAAGGCTTCATATTTTGCTGCGTTGTTAGTACAAGGAGACATCAATCGCAACACATAACAAAACTTGTCACCTCGAGGAGAACTTAAAACAACTCCAGCCCCCGAGCCTTCCAATTGTCTGGACCCATCAAAATGAACCGTCCAATATGTGTTGTCTGGTTTCTCCTCTGGCATCTGCAACTCTGTCCAGTCATTACTGATGTCAACCAGGGCTTGAGATTTGATTGCAGTACGTGGCACATACTTCAAACCAAGAGACTCAAGTTCAATAGCCCACTTGGCTACTCGTCCTGTGGCTTCTCTATTTTGAATAATATCTCCTAGAGGAGCAGAGCTAACCATAGTGATTTGGTGACCCTGAAAGTAATGCTTGAGCTTCCGGCTTGCCATGAACACCCCATAAACAACCTTCTGCCAATGCGGATATCTTTGTTTAGATTCAATGAGCACCTCACTGACGCAGTAAACCGGCCGTTGGACCGGATGTTCCGTGCCATCCTCCTTGCTCTCCACAACAATGGCCACACTGACAGCACGTGAGTTAGCAGCCACATACAACAACATCTCTTTCTCAACCGAAGCAGCAAGAATCGGCGACTTAGTGAGTTGTTTCTTCATATCCTCAAAAGCAGAGTTAGCAGCATCACTCAAGACAAAATCATCTGCCTTCTTGATCATTTTCTCCGGGTTAGCCTCAATACCTCTGTTAGACACCAAAAAACCCAAGAGTTTGCCAGCTGGGACTCCAAAAACATACTTAGCCGGGTTAAGCATCATTTTGTAGACCCGGAGGTTATCAAAAGTCTCCTTCAGATCAGTTACCAAGGCTTCCTTCTCTCTGGATTTCACCACTATATCATCCACATAAGCATGAACATTGCGCCAGATCTGATTGTGAAGGCAATTCTACACACATCGTTGATAAGTCGCCTGGGCATTCTTAAGCCCAAAAGGCATAGACACATAGCAGAAGGCTCCAAACGGAGTGATGAAAGTGGTCTTCTCCTGGTCCTTAACTGCCATCTTGATCTGATGATAACCCGAATAGGCATCCAAAAAACTCAAACGCGTGCAACCCGCTGTAGCATCAATGATCTGATCAATACGAGGGAGAGCAAAAGGGTCAGCCGGACAAGCTTTGTTCAAATCTGTGTAATCCACACACATGCACCAGGTGCCGTTCTTTTTAAGCACAAGCACCGGGTTAGCCAACCACTCCACGTGAAAAACTTCAACAATGAACCCGGCGGCCAGGAGCCGGGCCACCCCTTCTCCAATAGCCTTGCGCCTTGATACATCTCCATCGTATCTATAATTTTTGATTGTTCCATGCCAATATTCTACAACTTTCATATACTTTTGGCAAATTTTTATACTATTTTTGGGACTAACATATTGATCCAGTGCCCAGTGCCAGTTCCTGTTTGTTGCATGTTTTTTGTTTCACAGAAAATCCATATCAAACGAAGTCCAAACGGGATAAAAACAGACGGAGATTTTTTTTGGAATATATGTGATTTTTTGGAAGTGAAATCAACGCGAGACGATGCTCGAGGGTCCCATGAGGCAGGGGGCGCCCTAGGGGGCCAGGCGCGCCCCTGACCCTCGTGGCCACCCCGTAAGGCGATTGGTGCCCTTCTTTCGCTGCAAGAAATCTAATATCCGGATAGAGATCGTGTTAAATTTCAGCCCAATCGGAGTTACGGATCTCCGAGAATATAAGAAACGATGAAAGGGTAGAATCTGAGAACGCAGAAACAGAGAGAGATAGAGAGACAGATCTAATCTTGGAGGGGCTCTCGCCCCTCCCACGCCATGGAGGACATGGACCAGAGGGGAAACCCTTCTCCCATCTAGGGAGTAGGTCAAGGAAGTAGAAGAAGGAGGGGGGCTCTCTCCCCCTCACTTCTGGTGGCACCGGAGTGCCACCGGGGACCATCATCATCACCGCAATATTCACCAACAACTTCACCGCCATCATCACCAACTCTTCCCCCCTCTATGCAGCGGTGTAGCCTCTCTCTTACCCAATGTAATCTCTACTTAAACATGGTGCTCAATGCTATATATTATTTCCCAATGATTTATGACTATCCTATGATGTTTGAGTAGATCCGTTTTGTCCTATGGGCTATTTGATGATCAAGATTGGTTTGAGTTGCATGTTTTATTATTGGTGCTATCCTATGGTGCTCTCCGTGTCGCGCAAGCGTGAGGGATCCCCGCTGTAGGGTGTTGCAATACGTTCATGATTCGCTTATAGTGGGTTGCGTGAGTGACTGAAACACAAACCCGAGTAAGGGGGTTGTTGCGTATGGGAAAAAGAGGACTTGATGCTTTAATACTATAGTTGGGTTTTACTTTAATGATCTTTAGTAGTTGCGGATGCTTGCTAGAGTTCCAATCATAAGTGCATATGATCCAAGTAGAGAAAGTATGTTAGCTTATGCCTCTCCCTCAAATAAAATTGCAATAATGATTATCGGTCTAGTTATCGATTGCCTACGGACAAATAACTTTCTCGTAATGACAAGCTCTCTACTAAAACTAAATTAGTTATTTCTTTATCTAAACAGCCCCTACTTTTTATTTACTTGCTCTTTATATTCTTGCAAACATATCCAACAACACCTACAAAGTACTTCTAGTTTCATACTTGTTCTAGGTAAAGCGAACATCAAGCGTGCGTAGAGTTGTATCGGTGATCGATAGAACCTGAGGGAATATTTGTTCTGCCTTTAGCTCCTTGTTGGGTTCGACACTCTTACTTATCGAAAGCTGTTGCGATCCCCTGTACTAGTGGGTTATCACGCCTTTCCTCGTTAAACCGTCGAAGAAACTGCCTAACCGGCCTAAATTTCGGATCAATATTGAGAGTGTGCTCAGCGAGTTCTCTCGAGACACCCGGCATGTCAGAAGGCTTCCATGCAAAGATGTCCCGGTTCTCACGGATGAACTCGATGAACGCGCTTTCCTATTTTGTATCCAAGTTAGTACTGTTAATGAATTGTTTGGATGAGTCGCCAGGCACAAAATCAACCATCTTGGTGTCATCAGCTGATTTGAATTTCAACACTGGTTCATGCTCCGTAGTTGGCTTCTTCAAAGATGTCATGTCTGCCGGGTCAACATTATCTTCATAAAACTTTAATTCCTCTATTGCACAAACAGACTCAGCATAAGCAGCGTCACCTTCTTCACATTCCAGGGCTATTTTCCGGCTTCCGTGTACTGTGATGGTGCCTTTATAACCCGGCATTTTGAGCTACAGATACACATAACACGGCTGAGCCATGAACTTGGCGTAAGCCGGCCGTCCAAACAGGGCATGATATGGGCTTTTGATCTTAACCACTTCAAAAGTTAAATTCTCAGCCCTAGAATCATATTCATCCCCAAAGGCCACTTCCAGTTCAATCTTACCAACTGGGTATGCCGACTTACCAGGTACAACACCATGAAAAACAGTGTTGGATTGTCTAGAACTCTTGTCAGTCAACCCCATGCGACGGAACGTCTCATAATAGAGGATGTTGATGCTACTGCCTCCGTCCATGAGTACCTTAGTAAACTTATATCCACCAACCTGAGGCGCCACTACCAAAGCCAAGTGACCCGGATTATCAACCCGGGGAGGGTGATCCTCCCTACTCCACACAATAGGTTGTTCCGACCATCTCAAATAACGTGGAACCGCCGGCTCAACAGCGTTTACATCCCTCTTGTGAAGTTTCTGGTCCCTCTTGCACAAACTAGTGGTAAATACGTGGTACTACCCACTGTTCAGCTATTTTGGGTTACTCTGATAACCGGACTACTGCTGTTGTTGCTGCTGATTACTTTGACCGGATTGCTGATTATAACCACCTTGGTTACCCAGATGGCCCTGGCCATGAAAACCGCCTCCACCTAAGCTGACACACGGTCCATGAAAGCCGCCACTACCTGAACCGCTGCCAGGTCCGTGGTTACCATGGAACACGTTGGAATTTTTAAACGCCTTCATGATCATACAGTCCTTCCATAGATGGGTAGCTGGCTTCTCCCGGGTGTCGTGTCTCGAACAGGGTTCATTCAGTTGTTGCTCAAGGGTGGGACCTGACCCGCCTAACCGAGGAGGTGGCCCCCCCTTGCGCCGTTGGTTGTTGCCCTATGTATTGGCATTAGCCACAAACTTGTCAGCCTTACGTTTATTACCTCCTTGATTCGCCGGGTTATGCTGGTGACCCTTGCCATTGCCATTCTTTCTTCCCTTCCCTGCCTTCTCTTCATCAGACGCGGGATCCTTAGTACTATCCGAATCATCATATTTGACCAGAGCCGCCATCAACTGGCCCATGTCATGACAATCAAGCTTGAGCCGTCCCAACTTCTGCTTCAGAGGTTCAAAATGGCAATTTTTCTCCAACATTAGGACCGCAGAGCCGGCATCCATCTTATCAGATGAATGTATTATATCCTTGACCTGGCGCACCCAATGGGTCGTGGACTCACCTTCCTCTTGCTTACAGTTAGTCAAGTCCACGATTGACATAGGTTGCTTACATGTGTCCTTGAAGTTCTGAATGAACTGGGCTTTTAACTCCACCCATGGGCCGATGGAGATGGGTGGCAACCCTTTCAACCAAGTGCGAGTTGTTCCATCCAACATCATAGTGAAATATTTAGCCATTGCTGCATCGCTGACCTCCAACAGCTCCATTGCCATCTCATAACTTTCAATCCATGCCCCAGACTGCAAGTCGGCCGTCTAATTAGGCACTTTACGAGGCCCCTTAAAATTTGTTGGCAAGGAACACCTCCTGTCCTTGTGGCCACCCCTGCCTCAACAGAGGTTGCTGGACAAGCTGGAAAAGCCTGATGAGTCGCCTGCTCAGCTGCCAGTTGAACCGCCCGCTCAGCCTGCTGACGGATCCTCTCCTGATCCAGCAAGTTAAAGGCTCCATCCTGCACCGGGTCATGCCTGCGCGGTTGGTTACGGCGTTGGGCATTGCTTGACATAACCGCTGAGTCCATATGCCTGCTATAGCTCGGGCTCCGGCTTGGGCGAGGGGCTGAATGGATTCTGTCTCGACTATAAGAGTACGCATCCTGTTGTGCCAGGGCTGTCTGAAGAAGTTCTCTGACCCTTCGTGTTTGATCGCTGTTAGAGAGTCGCCTTCCATTGGGAGAGCCGCCAGACGAGCCGACGCAGCAATTAAATTCTCCAAAGGGTTAGAGAAGTGACCTGGTGGTATTGGCGTGTAATGAGGCAGAGCAATATTCACACGGGGTGGTTCCACGGTCCTCGGCTGAACCGGCGCCCCCGTCCCAGATGTTGTGATCCAGTTTGCCTCTGACGGATTGCTGGGACCGGCTCCGGGTGTGTGGAAAAGGTTCCTCAGATCGTAAGTCAGAGGCAGACGTGACTGATTTTTCTGGTGTCTTCTCCGCATGACCTTGTTTGACGCGTTCAGATCCACTGAAAGCCGGAAAGTCTCCGCTTGAAGCTGCTGAGCACGTGCATCCAGAGCCGCTCGTTCTGCGGGCATCCTGACATCTTCCGCTGCTAAATTTTCCTTGGCTTGTGCCACCTCTTCACGTAGTCATGCCACCTCCGCGTTGTGCTAAGCATTATCTGCCGGCTCAAACACAACAGTCAACAGAGCCATCATCTTATCCATGAGGTCCATTAATACCTGAGCCGGGGGGGGCGCAGGGTCTCCTAACCCGGCTGCTGCCGACCCGGTGGTTATTGCTGCCGCAGCCGTAGAATTCTACCCGGGTTGAGTTCCAGCCATGAAGACTCCGGCTCGATTCGGCGGCTCGGAGGGGTCTGGAATACTGCTGCCATCGGAACAGCCCCCAAGCATGCCATCTTCACTACAAAAAAATACACTTCCATGATGATACATGTTTGTCACTGTAGGTCGCTTTTTTTGTCATGCATGTACATCCATGACAAATTTATGACAGAATCAAGATAGTCATACCTGTGCTGTCGTAGAAGTGTTCCATGACATTACCAAAATTATCATCACGGAAGTGTCCACTTCCATGACAATAAATCGCGCGTCACAGAAGTGCTTTCGTCAAGGGTGACCGACACGTGGCATCCACCGTAACGGAACACCGTTAAGCTATCGGGCCGGGTTTTGGATCTGATAACTCGTTAACAGCCCCGACCAATGGGGATTTTCCATGTGTAAAATCATCATTGACTAGATGAAAAATGTGTCGGCTCATCGTTGGGATAGATATCATCCACTCACTGGACAGAAGGCGTCTATGATACATCGACACGTGGCACGGCCCAACAGTGGCCCATTCCTGTGAAAAGGCCGGCCCATTTGACTTGGTCAAAAGTTGGCGGGCCGGCCCATGGAAAGCCTGTTAACGGCCATTCGCATATAGCCCATTTACAGCCCGCTAACCCAAGGCCCGTTACACCCTATCCGAATTAGGCCCAGTAGCGTCATCTGGGCCGTCCAATATGATTCCATCCCATTTTCACTTCTGGTCCATGTATAGCCCATGACGTCTTTCAGCCCATATGAGGCCCTTTGTAACTCTTGGCCCATTAGCGCCGTGCTGAAACTGGCCCGTAATGAACAGTGTATCACTTTACACCCATTAACGGCCCATGGTGAAACTAGCCCGTAATGAACAGTGTATCACTTTATGCCCATTAACGGCCCGTTATTCTGTTGGGCCGTCTCCAGCCCATGTTATCTTTCGGCCTTCTCAGAGCCCATTTATTCTTGGGCTCATTTCCAGCATTCGTTTACTTACGGCCCGTTACTGTCATTTTCTGCTTGTGGGCCAAATTCAGACCATGGTTACAGTCGGCCCGTTTGTGGTCCGTTAATACGTTGGGCCGTCTTCATAGCGTCATCAAATACGGCCTATTAATGATGGCCCGTTATGGTCGGCCCATGAACGGACAATTCCAACTCTAGCCCGTTTACGGCCAGAATGCGGTCTGTTTGGACCATGTTTGGCCAATCGATCATACGGCCTGTATAAGGCCCATTGATGATATGGCCCATAGAAGGCCCATTGATGATACGGCCCGTAGAAGGCCCACTGTTTCTACGGCCCGTAGAAGGCCCATTGTTCCTACGGCCCATAGAAGGCCCACTGTTTCTACGGCCCATAGAAGGCCCACTGTTTCTATGGCCCGTAAGAGGCCCAGTGTCACTACAGTAAATATTAGCCCATGGCTATTGTGGCCTAGTTTTAAAAAAAAGGTTATTGCAGCCACTAGCAAACCGCAGAAAAAGAACTGCACTGACTACAAGCAAACAAATAAACAAGACAACAAGGAAATAAATAAGCAAGCAACTTACACTAGGCTATCACGGCTATTACACATATTACATCCACTGGGTATCAAAGTTCGCCACCAGTGCAAATATAGGGAACACAGCAGCATATAAACGCCGCAGCAAAACAAGTCCAGAACTGAAACCACTTCAGAAGAGCTCAGGAAACAATATCCTGGGTACCCATAATGCTGGCAAGATGCTTAGCAAGCTTATTAAGTTTCTCTTGTTTGGCGCTTAAGTCCTCCAGCGCTTGCTGTTGCACCAGAAAGTATGCATCTGAATTCTACAGGCACTTCCTCAGTCCTTCGGCTTCCCATCGCATAACATCTGATCAATGTCTTTCAACTTGAAGTTGAGACTCAAGAAGACGAACTGATTCAGACAATGAGTTCGAAGAGCTGGTGCCAGCAGTGGTAGCCAGTAACTCGAACACTACATCAAGACAAGACTTTGGGCTTGTATCAGTGTCTTCAATATAGTTCTTATCAGCTTTCTTGGAGACCAACAGGGATGTCTCACTATCTTGAACCTTATCTGCATTACTTCCTTTACCATTGCATAACAGGGTACTCTTCTCCAATATTTTATCCGCGTTCTAAAAGAGAAACAAACAAACACATCTCAGGTTTACAATGTAGTATATGAAACTCATTTTGGTAAACCAGTTCAGCAGTAAGGTGGAAAGGATAACAGCATGAAACAAACATATATCTATGTAGTATGGTCATTGTATGGTCTATATCATTCTACTTTATGTTGCCAAATCAAGATAGATACAGTTCGAATCATATCTATTTAAGACAAAGCAGCATAGATAGAATATAAGTGTGGGAAACTACACAGCAATAACAACACTTGTAATGTGCATGGCATGAGAACATAACTGTTTATTGAATTGAAACTGAAATCAACATAGAGCAAGTTACAACAGCAAACAGCCAAACACGTTGAAGAAACAGGTTTAAAACATACCTGTTGCGCCATTGGAGTTTCAATTGCATCCTTCAAATTTGAAATTAGTTGGTATCAGTAAATACAGTGATGCAAGAGCAAAGTAGTATGAACCATAGCTACGAAACCTGACCTGAGAATAATTCTTCTTCTGCTTTAAGCGTTGACTTTGGGTTCGGAGTGGTGGTCCTCGTGATTTGGTCACTGCAGTTGCCTTACTAACTGCTCGTGTTTGGGTGCTCAGTGGTGGAGACGGTGATGTGTCAACGGGAACTGGGTGTCTATCTGCTGGGGTTAGGGTTAGAAGGGGTGTAGCTGGTTCTCTGTCCAACTGGGTAGGGGTACAATCTACATGAGTGTGGGTTATGTGTCTTGGGCAAGTACAACCGTGGTTCTATCTGCATCAACAGGTAGCACGATCTTTTCTGAAGACCGTGTTTTTACTCCCGCAGATACTGCCATCACTCCCTCCAATTGAAATGGCTGATAAACACGAAAAGTAATTGAATGTACATACATTGTAAGATAGACAGGTGTAAAGGATAGTAGGGAAGAAAACAGGGCATGAAATAATTCACATTTATGTTGTCTAAGAAAATAGAATAGCAGGGCATAATTTCACATATATGATGGCTAATTAAACAGAATAGCATGACACAATTTCACATGTATGATGGCTAACTAAACAGGATAGAATGACATACTTCAAAATATGATGAGTATGTAAACAGGATGACATGATATAACTATACGTTGTGTCTATTAAAGTGGTTGGCATGCCATAAATCACAAACATGCCGTCGATGGAAACATGATGGCATGATATAATTCACGGATAGAATGACATAATTTAAATATGATGACTATGTAAACAGGATGAGATGATATAACTATATTATGTCTTTAGAAAATGGGTTGGCATGCCATAATTCAGATACATGCTGTCTATGTAAACATCATGGCATGACATAATTCAAATATATGATTTATATACTAAGGAAGTGAGCAGAGGGCAATCACATATATGATGTTTCAACTAAGGAGATGGCATTCAATATTGTGTATATGATGTAAAAACTAAGCATTGCAATGCAAGATATGCATTATATGAGTAATATAACCCTGCCAAGTTTGAGCATACACCTCAGGGGGGATAATAGGACTGGTCATCTGCCTCTGAGTCCTCCTCTGAAGAGCTATCTGTAACCAGCAAGATATCTGCTTCAGCAGGTAGCATTGTCTGCTTTGAAGACCTTGTTTTCACTCCAGATTTCTCCATCACCAATTCAAATGGCTGATGCACAGGAAGATCAGTTGAATATACAAACATTGTTGACAAAAGCAATGAGAAATACAAAAAAAGGACGGCATGATATAATTTACATATATGACGCTTGCCTAAACAACATGGCATTGCATAATTCACATACATAATGCCTTGCAACAAGATAACATTGCATAATTCACATATATAATGTCTTGCAACAAGATGGCATTGCATAATTCACATATATGGTAATTAGACACTAAACAGGTGGCATTCACACAAAGCATGTCTAAACTAAGCAAATGACGTAGCAATGCAAGATACCATACGCACGATATGAGCAACATAACCCTACCAAGTTAGGGCATGCACCTCGGGGGGGGGGGGGAGGGGAATATGGCTGGTCATCTATCTCTGAATCCTCCTCTGAGGAGCTATCAGTAACCAGCAAGACATGTGCTTCGTCAGATAGCATTGTCTGCTCTGAAGACCTTGTTTCCAGTCCAGATTTTTCCATGACCGTGCAAAATGGCTGATGCACAGGAAGAGTAATTGAATGTACTAAAATTGTTGACATATTTAACACGTAATAAAAAATGATGGCATGATATAATTCACATATAAGATGACTGGCTAACCAGGGTGGCATTGCAAAATTCACATATATGATGCCTGGCTAGACAAAATGGCATTGCATGATTCACATATACGATAAAGAAACTAAACAGATGGCATTGACACAAACCATGTCTAAACGAAGCAGATGACATCTTTAATGTATACAGTAAGCAATGCAAGGCACTATATGCATGATATTACCAACATCAGCATGCCAAGTTAGAGCGAAGACCTCATGGGGTAAATAGGAGTGGTCTTCTCCTTCTGAATCGCCCTCATAACAATTATCTTCCTCTTTATTACGATCCGAAATGGGTGGAGGGGGGCTGCCTTTGCGCCCACCATGGAACAACGTCTGCATGAAATTTTATTGCCATGCAAGGCTCGTCTCTTTTGCTCTACATGATCAGTTCCATTGTGTACAATGACTGGCATGCATAGGAATAAAACATAGTGAGATTATGTAAGGAGTGCATGCACCAATCCAGAGTGATGGTAGCAAACTGTGGATAGACCCAAAACCAATGATAGCAGGCAGATAATAGCTTTAGTTAAAAAATATAGATAATGACTCCTTTAATGTTTGTTTGCACCCAACATGAAACTCATATTAGACACCGGAGATTAACCAGATAGTAGATAGATAGTACTGATTGCTGCCCCAATATGTACCCCACAACCATTTAAAATATCAAGTTTCAGCATTAGTTTGGACCCAACTCGGAGTCTAATAGGTGAACACGATGATAATGTAGCATGTCATCATATTAAGTGACGCATAACGTAAGCAGACATGGAAGAGTGCGACCTCTCTTGCGGACCCGTGTAGTCCTTAAGGTCATCTGCTCAGTTGATGATGGTAATGCAGTTGTCGTGGCTACCGGCGGCAGGGAAGAAGATTTGAGGCGGCGAAAGACAGTCTGGAGAGCGGATCCCTGCTGTGGTGAACCCTTCCTTCGTTGGAGCAGCTGAGCTGGGGTGGAACACAACGCCACAGTAGCAGGACAAACCACACAAGGTTTTCTTTGACACATATCTGTAACAGAAGTAATTGAGTAAGGGCTTGTTTGAATTTGAGGATTCTAACAATGCAGGGATAGGAAATAGACAGGAATAGGATAGGAATGCACGTGCAAAACAGAGAATTTAAAAACACAGGATTTCTGCCAATCTGGGTGTTTGATTCACAACAATTGGAAGATCAAAGGATGCAAAAAAGCATGGTGAGATTAAGTCAAACCACAAGAAAATGTATGGTTATAATGCTATTATGCTACTATCTCTTAGTCTTGTGCTTGATGAATAGGAATATGAAAAGGAGGAGAAGTGGAAATTATAATTCCTACGGTTTTTCTTTCAAGGAGACACCAAAGGAACAAATCCTACAATTTTCCTTTGCTCCATTCCTTTGCACCAAATTCATGAAAAGTATTACCATAGGAAACTTTCCAATTCCAATGTTTTTCATTCACTTTTCCTTTCAAGCACTGGCGATTCTAGTAGGCAGGCTTGAGCAAGGAAAATCCTACACTAAAAATGTTTTTGTGCTACTTCTATTACTTTGGACCCAGGCCACTGAAATACTAGCTCAACTCCCAGGCCCATCGACAAATGCACAGTTCAAACGCGCAGAGATAAATAATGATGGCATTCAAGAGAGTCCATCATGGATAGCTAAGTTGCCTGGTACCTCACTGCTTGTCATATATTAGGATAAAATAATCGTATTTCCCGTTACTATGAGTGCTCAGTGGACAATATATATACCATGTAGAGTCAAAAAGAGATGCAACAAGTGTACAACCTCTTTGGCGAAGCCATGTTGATCTCAGCGTGATTGCGTTGGCCGGTGAGGATGCATCGGCTGACTTGGCTGTCGGAGGAGCGGAAGAAGATCCTAGGCATCTGGAGATGGAGCCCGAGGTACTGCTCCGCTGTGATGGAGGGTTTCGTCGTTGGAGCAGCTCCGATGAGTTATACGATGCCGAGGCTAAAGCAGGACAAGAGAGACAACGAACAACGTTAACCTGAGTGGAATTCTAATAGCATCTCCAATACATGACGTAAAATACATAAACACAAAGTGCTAGATGTAAAATACATCAACCCCTCATCTCTGAACTTAACTGTCGAAACTGAATTTAACTGTCAAAACTGAACTTAACTATCGAAACTGAATTTTGCTATCGAAACTAAATTTTGCTGTCGAAACTGAACGCACTAGCAAGGTGAGGCTACACGTCGGTCGACTGACTTTTTCATCTCTGTTTAGTCGATTTTGTAGCCGTTGGATACGAAATCAAGGGCCTGCGGTTCATCTTCAACCTCCACCCCCCTGAGCCGGCCAAACAGCAGCCCCCCGCCGCCCGTGGCCGGCGGTGCGCCGCCCCGCCCGCCCCGAAAACACTCCCCACCACTGGTCCGCTGCCGCCCCGGCCATCCCTCTAGGCCCCCCTGTGCCGAGCTTTTTCTCCGATGATCCCCACGCCAATGCCCCGCCAACGCCTCGCCACCGCCAGCGACCACCGCCCCCATCCTGAACCCTAAGATAGATAGTGGGGTACCTCTCCGGCGAGCCCCCCTCCCCGCTGTGGCTGGTTCTTCCTTCACCCCGGCGGCATCGGAGTGAATTGTAGCTAAATCGGAGCAGCATCGCAAGTAAGAGCAAGAGCGAGAGCAGCAGCGTGAGCAAGAGCAATAGCAAGAGCAGTCCAGGCAGGGGACCGAGAGCAAGAGCAGAGCAGCAGCGCGAGCGAGAGCTAAAGCAGCAGCATGTCCTACTGATGTGGACGTCGCCGCCGAGGGAGCGACAACGTGGAGGAAGCGGCCGGCGACGCCGCCATGGATGGAGCCGCGCCGTGTCGGCTCGGGACCGAGCGCCGACAGCACCGTGAGATCGAATCAAGATGAAAATGCGGCGATTAGTGTACAACCTCTTTGGTGGCACCGATTAGGCCGCAGCTTCATCCGAGGAAACGGTGATGATGATTCTCTTCTGGTGGTGTAGGTGAAGACGGCGGTGTGGGAATGGAGGTGGCGCAAAAGACGAGGGGAACGTCGGGGCAGCTCCTTGGAGGTGGAGGACGGTGTGGCTGAACCGGCGGGACGACGAGATCGACGACGGATCCTCATCCGGTATGGTGGATGAGGGACGTCGAGGTGTTGCTGTGAACGACGTCGTCAGGAAGAGGCTCCGGCTGGGTGGTGGATGGAGCAGGGTGTGGGGTTTCGTCGCGGGTTTTTGTGGCCTCGGTGTACGAATGGGTGGGCGGATGGGATGGCAGTGGGGAACCATGGCTTAGAGACGCGCTTGTCCAAAATGTGGGGTAAGTTACAAAAGTACCCCCACCAATTTGAGGCGGTTCTTTCGGTTCAGGGGTACCACGGGCATTTCGCATGTCGGGATTTCATAGGAGGTGGGAGTTTTCGTGCGCGTTGTAATTTCGGAATAGCAAGGCGCGGGTTGAGATGGAGGGAGTTGTCGGAGCACAACGAGACAAAGATATATCTTAAATATTTCAGGCTAACAAGGCGCGGGTTGGAGAGGCGGGAGTTTCCTAGCACGATAGATAGAGACGCTAGCTTGAATTTTCGGCATAACAAGGCGCGGCTTGAAATTTAGGAAGAACAAGCTTAGCGTGTACCAAAAAAAAGACAATTTGCACCACAACACGCACAACACACACACAAACACACACAAACACCATTTAGACTAGAGTAAGGTACACGTGCGTTGCACGCATGAGATTTGGCAACCAAATTATGAATAAATACCACATTATAGCATGCAAGATTTGAGTCATATATGCATGATGTAGATGTTCGTTTAATTCTTATAGTTCATTTCATTCAAAATCTTCTAGTTTTTATAAGAAAGGTAATCTATTTTAAGATTCGTGGAATTGTGCGTCATAAGACATAAAGTAAAAAACAAATAATGGTAAATCATGTAGAAAAATATTTGGGAAATTCTGATACGGAAGATTCTAGAACAAATAAGAAGTGCTTGTGTTTTGATGTTTGTGCATTATGCTTAAGTTCAACCATGGAGTCTTCTAGATTATACATGTGGCAAAATCTGGTGGAATCTAGATGATATCCAATGGCCAGTAGTGTTCAAATTTTCCATCTTTGGACCATCGGATTCGCCTCATCCAACGACCATCTTTCAAAGTTAAAGTTACCCGCACAAAATATAAAAATATATAAAATATAATATATATAGGGGTATAGATATAGATATGTGATGCAAAAGCCGCCCATCATCTCCAATTAGAATAGTGTGCCCTTGCACGGATGCGACGTGGCCAAATGATGTCTGCCATCGGTATCTCAAATTCAAATCAGTCTGACCTTGTTCAATGTGTATACATTACAACATGCTCGTTTCCAAACCACACCGCGCAGATCTCCATTATATTCATGCATGCATGGGTTTCAAATATCAGGATCTCTTATTCAAATATTTGAATTCAGCTTTACATTGATTGTGACCTCACTTATTCAGCTATTCTTTTACACCCACACAGTAGTCTTCTCTTTATAATTGTACCACTAACCTTCTCTCGTGCATCCATGCACACACACTACGAGTCGGCATTATCCATTGCACACATGCAATCTTTTTCTTCAGGTCGGTCTCCCATGAAGGCACACACCAACACACATCCCCCTCTCCATAATATCGGGCATTCTTTATCTCTCACGCGTGCATGCGCAACGATCGATGTTCCTCTATGTATGTGTGTATATAGCTAGGTCTTTCATAGTTTTCCACACAAACCGATCAATCGATATATCCAGTGAGGTCTCACCCTCTTTCCCACGTCCACATCGATCAATCTATACCTCTCTATATAGGATTAACATATATAGCTAACACACCCACATTAATTATGTATCCAACGTCCCCCTCTCATCATCCCTGCCTTCCGCTTCATCTCTCAGACGCGTGCACAATGGCGAAGACAGGGGGCAGTAAGGGTCCTGCCCCCTCCCCCTAACATCACTATATATCAAGGCTAATATGAATGTGATCATTAGACAATTGCTGCTAAAAATGGTTTAAGTTCATGAATTGACCCTCCTCGTAAAGGATTAGCAATGCTTGGCCCCCTAGCTCATTTATTTTTCATGGTTCCGCCACTGCGCGCATCAGCGCACGTGTTTACCCTCTCTCTCTCTCTAAATATCGATCTCGCACTTGTGCATTCCTTCATAGTCTCCCTCCACTCGGCCCCTCGCACCATCTTCTAGCCCCCATCGGATTTTGCCACATGTACAATCTAGCAGACTCCATGGTTGAACTTAAGCATAATGCACAAACCTCAAAACAATAGTGGTTCTCTTTTGTTCTGGAATCTTCTGTATCATAACTGGCCAAACTATTTTCTAGTTGAATTGCAATTATTTGTTTTTTACTTTATGCTTTACAACGCACAATTCCATGAATCATAAAATAGATTAAGGGCTTCTTTGAGTCAAAGGATTCTCAAAGGAATTTTGGAGGATTCTAATCATTAGGAATTTTTCCTATCTTGGTTGTTTGATTCGTAGGATTGTAAACCATAGGAATTTTTCCATATGATTCATTTGCACTAGATTTCATAGGAAACATCCCATCCACTCAAACCGCTTTGAAAGAATTCTGCGTTTTTTCTATGCATAATCAAACACTTGTACAATCCTGTAGGATTCAAGACGACATTCCACTATAATCCCATGTTTTTCCTATTCCCGCGTTCTTAGCTTTTTTATAAAAACTAATTGATTTTGAATGAGATGAACTATAAGAATTAAACGAAGGGCTACATCAGGCATATATGACTCAGAGCTTACATGCTATAGTGTGGTATTTATTCATAATTTGGTTGCAAAATCTGATGCGTGCAATGCACGTGTACCTTACTAGTACTTCGAGTATGTTCAAAACACGTAAATTAGAATACCAATGGCACGCTACACAGTGTCTCTCTTACAGTTCATGAAGCCACGTGGCACATGTGTAGGCGTTGTCGCGACCTCCTTGCGTGGATTGATCACAGTGATGTGTTGTTGGTTCCAGAAGAATGTACTCGTCCTCCCTGAGCCATACTGGCGGTACATGCATGAAGCGAAGATGTGCACGCATGCCATGCACATACTCATTCCTCGCACGCACACGTGGGTACACAGGCGGATGCAATTTTGTACCAAGATCCACCCCATGTGATAATTTGACGCGTGTAAAGTCGTTCACTTCATTGATGGTCAATTAATACAGCGCATGCAAATTGAATGGACGTGAGGGCGGAAGAAAGACATTATTAATCCACTGCGCGCATGTGACTAGTTAAATCATGGGTTGCTAGTAGACTAACCATAGTGGGAGTAACTTCAGCAGTACGAGTCCAACTCAGAAAATTTGCTTATGTGGCAATGAGTTAATGAGGAGAGAGGTAGTAGTAGTAACTTAGCTAGTTACTGTAACATCACATGTCCCAATGCAATATGAGTCTATAACCTAATAAATGAAGCTATGCATGTTACCACACTTATGTTACTACCCACTACGAAGATAGTAACATAGTCTAGGAATATGTGTATGTTACTTTCCATTGTGGCTAGTCGTAGTACTTCCATTGGTCTCCTTCATATTTTGTGCCAATTTTTGACAGTAACATAATATTTACGCATTTGAGCAGTGTAGTAGTACTTGAAATTTGTGTTCCGCTAGACTCATCGGGAGCCGTTTCGGGCCTCGAAACCAAAACCATCAATTAATCTTTACCTTGTTCCCATCACATTCGAAAGCCTGCTCACACCTACTAGTAGTACGTACCATACCTGAACGTGTTCCCACTATGCAGGTATTAGTACTAGTGCTAGTACTTAGGTTATAAAAAGGGGAACTACCTAACCGAAAATCACTCTACCTTTCCTCCTCATAAGTGCTTCTTCTTCGTCCATCGTTGCCATGGCCGGTGAGCAGAGCTCTAGGTCGAGAACTACTCGTAACAAGGGAGTGGCAACCAAGGTTGCGGAAAAAAAGAGGGCTCACCACCACGCAGAGACCTCGAAAGATCTCTCACGGGCAGGCGATGGCTCCCAGGAGCGCCCTAGCCGCGGAGGCGAACATGCCGAGCCGGCGGAGCTGGAGTCGTTATCCCTCGACGACATGCCTGATCAGCTCAATAAGCAGAAGGAGTTCATCCAAGGCTTGATGGAGTTGCTGAAGGAGAGCCTCGACGACATGCCCGCTGAGCTCAATCAGTAGGGGGAGTTGACTGCCGGCTTGGTGATGCTGCTGAAGAAGAGCATTGCCTCGGAGAAGAAGGCGACCGGCGAAATCCTGCGACTTCGGGAGGACAATGCGAAGCTCTGCCATGAGATCAACCTGTTGCAGGAGAAGAACACCGGCTGGAAGAAGCTGCATGAGAATAGTAGTTCCTCGATGAAGATGTTGCAGGCCCTCGCCATGGAACATAAGGAAGAGTTGGCGAAGCTCCGCATCGAGCACCCGGCTGCTATCAAGGTACGTAATATGGCCGTGGAACAGATGATGAAGGCTCGCGTCGAGAAATGTCGCGTCATGGACACAATGATGAAGATGGCGGAGGAGACGCGCAAGGAGATGGAGGTCGTGGAGGCGATGAAGAAGCAGTTACGACTCCACGGCAAATTAGATCATTTGGGGTGATAATCTTCCTTCTTCTTTTGCTCTTGTGTTTCATCTTTTGCTTCGGGTGTTTCGCCGCACGTGTCATGTTCTCTGCTAGGCATGAATAGAACAATGTTTTTTGAGGGAATGAATAGAACAATGCTAACAATGAGATGACTAGCAAATTAGATCATTTTTATCGCCATATGGCACTGGGCTGCCGTGTTTCGTGCTCCTCCGTCGCAGTACTACTCCAGTGGAAAACTTGAGTATACCGCATGGTTCTTTGCTCCTCCTCGATCAGGTCGTCGGCGCATTTATACGAGTAGTCAAATCACAAGGCCCCGCCTTCCAGCAGTAATGAGCCGTCAAATCACAAAGGCCCTCGCCTCTCGTGAAACCGACCAAGCTAGACTGCCTCGCCCTCTAGCCTTTTAAAAAATGTATACTTTTGTATAGCAGTAGTATCGATGGATTGCGCCATGGAGCAAAACTTGAAATTAAAAAAAAGGTGGTACATATAGAGAGCGCTCGTCGCCAAATTATGCATATAGTACTATTAAAATGGCTAGTCACAATAATGGTGTCCAGCACAACCCGCCCCTCAAATAAAACTAAGAGGGTGCTTGGATACGTTTTAGTCCCATGACTAAAAGTAGTGGGACTAAACATGCTAGCCTCACCCATGCTTGGATCCAAATACTAAAAAGGCTAAAATCAAGTTAATGAGCATTTATTATCCTCCAAACCCTCCAATCCAGAACTCGCCTGTGTTAAAGGAGAGCAGTTAAATGAGTAGAGAGAGGACTAATCCACATTTTAGTAGGGGTACCCCTGACTAAATTTTTTTAGTCTCAAGACTAGTTTTAGCCCCTCTTTAGTCAGGGGTGCTTGGAACTTTAGCCTCTTAGAGAGACTATTTTTAGTCAGACTAAAATAAGTCCCTTGGATCCAAGCACCCTCTAAGCATCCTGGAATTCTTTGACAAAACTAAGCACCCTGAAATTCTTTGACAACTAAACTACTGGCTATATGATGTTGGCCATATATATTGTACGTATATAATGTGAAGAAGCGAGTGGTAGTACTATACCAACTAAAATATGAAATGTAAGAAATACTAGTATGTACGTACTGAAGAGTTAAAGTAACGAGAAGAAACATAACATAGTTCTGCTGGGGGCTCAGCACAACACACCCCTCAAATTAAATTAAGCACACCTGAAATTAAACTTTGCAACTATTCCGGAGGACACTGCATTAGAACCACCATGAGCAACGACACTTCCACCTTACTCGGAGTCCTCGTCCACGTCCTCGACTTCGTCCTTGTCCCTCTTCCTCTTGGCCGATACTTCTTTGCTTGAACCGCACACTTGGCTGTTGCTCTTCATCCAACCCTTGTAGATATGGAAGCAAAGGTAGCCATCCATTGCAGCGTAGTGGATGTGGTCTATATCTAGTACATTCCGCTGCCATGCATGACGATGAAATGTGTAATGAGGTTTCTCCAGTTTACCGTATGAAGGATGAACCATGGCTCCTGCCAAGGTCAGCATTGAAGGCTGACAAGAGGACACCAGCCGATTCTTCTGGAGGTCGAAGGTGTTGCCTACAACGAGGCCTATCCGATGCAGGACTTCTTTGTCGTTACCAAAGTCTACAGTAACGAATTTGACTAGGTTGCTCTCAAGGAACTCCTTAAAATCCTGGCACTCAACGTCGGCATGGCATATGTGGTAGACCAAGCATAAGTCATGCACGCAAACCTGGATCACGGCGGGCTTCTTCCTCTCTTCGTCCTTTAGATCCTTCTCTCGTCCTAGGACTATGGTGTACTCAACATATAGCCCAGCGACCCACTCATCATCTGAGTCTTCGAACATGCGTCTGAAGCGAGAAAGGCATCGTTTCACTGTTGCGGAAGAACGGGTGTAGATGACGTCGAACTCATCGCCGGTGATGGTTCTAACCTTGTACTCACCGCCGATCGTGGAGATTTGGGACGCCATGGATTTGGGAGGAGGGTTAGGATTAGTGGAACTGCCGTAATGTGAATGGACGGGATGACTAGGAGCGAACCACCGTAGT
Source organism: Triticum aestivum (assembly GCF_018294505.1). Lineage (NCBI taxonomy): Eukaryota > Viridiplantae > Streptophyta > Magnoliopsida > Poales > Poaceae > Triticum > Triticum aestivum. Next base: position 426,197,906 of record NC_057794.1, on the reverse strand, counting down.
ATTGAAGGACATGCGGGGACGAGTAGGAGCGAACTGCCAGCGTGCGAACGGCAGGGTAGTGGCTTTCCATTCTCCCATGATATGGGCTTCCGAGAGCCCTTGGATCTGAGATCGAACGGTTGCATGGCGTGATTCTAGACCTATGGGTGAATATCCTATCCTGGAGGGTTATTCTGCAAATTTTCAGCTACTTAGCATGCGACCATTTGATCTCAGATCCAAGGGCTGCCAGCAGCCCGTATCATGGTCGCGCCTACCACGACCGTCGCGTCGCTCGCGCGGTCGCGCCCTTGGAGATTTAACACAGTGCGTTAGGCTATCTGATGTTGGCATGTCATACATAGTCATCACTTAGTCACTCATACTACAACAAGGTTGGCTATAAGTGTATTTTTTTACTCCTCTCTATCTCTTTCTTCGTACTCAAGGAAGAAACGGTGTTAAGCGCGTGTATTTATTGCATTTGCCAAGGAGTGACCTCTTCCAATGAAATGGTGTTGCTAAGACTCAAAATTGTCTTTTCACCTAGGTACACGCGCTTAGCACTGTTTCTTCCTTGGGTCACCAAACTAGTCTCTCTCTTCTTGATTAACTTGCCACATCAGACTTTATGCTTATGTGGCAAGCTTAAGCACCTGTAGGAGCAAGTAAAAGTACGTGCAATAGTGCGCTTTACATGGCATTTTTGCATATGTGGAGGAAAGAGAGGCAAGGAAAAAGTGGAGAATTGGGCTCTCATGCAAGAGCCAACCTCTACTACATGGTGGAGCATTGGGAGAGGCACCTGTATGGAGGTGGTCAGGAATCTGGGAGACTCACGCCGGTCGTAGCGCCGCAGTTAAAATGATAATGGCAAGTCAAATCACGGGGCCCCACCTGTCCAGCAGTAACTCGCTGCCAAATCACACATCCCTACGTTTGCAGCAGCCTACTCCCTCGTCTTCTCGCTTCTCTGTTGAACCGACTAGGCGGAACTGCCCCGCCACCTACCGCGCAGGAAAAGCCCCGCCCTCGACTTTTAGACAGTATACAATATACTAATTTTGTACCCATGGATTGCGCCCGCGCCATGAAGCAAAGCGTCTAGAAAACGGAGGAGAGACGGTGGTCTTGCAATAGAGAAGAGGGAGAGGCGAGATGGTGGTTTTGGAATGGAGATGATGGAGAGGAGGGGAGGTGGTTTTGCAATGGAGTAGAGGGAGAGGAGCGTGCGGCAGCGATTTAGGATTGGACGAGAGGGCCGGCGCGCTCTGACTGGATCAAAATCAAAATCAATTTGGTGACATGCATTCAAATTTTTCTTGTCAAATACAGTACGTGGTCAAACTTTGACCCAAAATACGCGAAACAACAAAAAAAATTACTTCCAAGACCAGCGCTGCTCTCACGCTCATCTCCTCTTAAACCACCGCCACTCCTCTCCTGTTCCAATCTAAATGCAGCGCCGCTCCTCTCCTCTCCTGTTCCAGTCCAAAACCAGCATCGCTCCTCTCCTGTTCTAATCCAAAACCAGCGCTGCTCCTCTCCTCTTCCATTCAAAAACCACCGCCAGCGAGTGAAGGTGCTGTGGAGAAGTAGATCGATGGAGGAGTACAACCGATACATGAGGATCGCAGACGGCGACCCTGTGAAGCTAGCTAGGATGTTGGAGATATAGTCTTGGTTTGACAACAAGGACCAACTAGCGGCGACGGCGGCATCCATGGACAAATATCTGCAACAGAGCGAAAAGGCGGCGATACTCCCGGAGGGAGTCGCGCCGTAGTACATAGAGCTGCTCGTCTGGGCCATGGAGCAAACAGATTCACCGAATCCGATCGTGAGGGAGCGGTGGTGGGAGTATCGATCCCAGATGGATCAGCCACCAGAGATTGAAGGATCGAGCATCTACAGGGTGCCGTTTGTGAGGGTGTCCTGCCTGAGCGAGCCGGTGGAGTCTTCGTCGACCGAACCCAACTGCAAGAGGATAAAAGCAGTTGGCCCGATGACGCTTCCCCGCCATCGTCTCCCTCGCCGTTCACATCGTCTCACGGGGCTGCTGTCTGCTGCCGAGGAATCACTACAAGAAATATATCAACTAGTGACCTTCTGTCAGTGACCCTGGAAGAATTGGTCATAGATCTATGACCATTTGAGACCAATTGGTCAAAAGCTGTTCGGGTGGCTCCAAACCCTAAACCATTGCGACCATTTTGGTCAGAAAGGTCGTAATTTCCTTACACGAAATGGTCATAAAGCAAACAACGCTAGTCCGCTACCTTATTTCTAGTTGTTAACGACCAATATAGATGGTCATAGCCTTGTAAATTGTGGTGGGTTGCGATGACTAGGCGGCATCTCATCAGTTTTGCCTATGTGTCATGTCCATGTGGCAATTTTTGCCCCAGGTTGTGAAGCAACCTATATTTCTGTCATTCCCAAAATTCCCAAACAAATCTCATAAATTCTTTGGGTCATATCTTCGTCAAATATGTAAAAAACCTTCCTTGCCTAGTCCAAAAATAATTTAACAATATTCATTTTCCTATTTTGTTCAAAACAACACTTTGTGAAGGAAGTACAACTTTGGCATGTCTAAATAGTATCCATTTTCTACGGTGCTTTCCTATGCCCAAATAACCATCCTCCACCAAATGCCAGCTCAATCCATTCATTATTTTGAGCCCAGCTTTAACATTCATATTTATGTCCAGTGTGGTACTTTGCAAGGCAAGTACCACCTAGGCTCCTCCTTTTGAGCTGAAAATTTGTGAAGACGGTCTTCTTAGTAAATGATCATCCTCAGCCAAAGCTCACGCCCATTAGCCATGTACATTTCATGTACCACTAATCAAACACTTGGCTGCTAATTCATGTTTAAGCATCGATCGTGAGAATATTATGTTGTAATTTTCTTACTAGCACCTACCTGGGGAGTGCCCAACCCACTAGACATGCCTAGGCCTCCCAGAACACATGGCAATGCCACGGTCACGCGGTGACCACACGGTGGGCATGCGGGTTTACGCGCTCTAGAGTTGGGGCCCTCGGCCACCGCCCAAACCTCGATGTATCGCCACCAAACCATGTATTTATGATTAAATAGGTCCTTATGTAACTAGAATTGATTTTTGGAAAAAATAAATAGCAAACTATGAGGCAACTGCTGTTCAAATTTGACCCGCTTCCAACTAAATCGACGGAAATTTGTCTTTTTCACAAGAGGTGGATCAAATTTTTTTACACCCAACCATTTTGTCAATTGTGCATTAAATATGTCCTAGTATTTTATAAAATTGATTTAGTCCAATTTTGCAACAATTATTTGGTAGTTCCTTCACAATAAAACCTCATTTCGGGCACTCGGAAAATGGAAAATGGTTTTTTCGTCCAAAGAAAATGAAAACTTCCTTAGGCAACATTGTTTGCCATTCCAATATGCACCCTTGTGCACAATATGAGATCATTTGAACAAACTATGCCATGAATGTGGCCACAAGATTGATCATTTGGCTTGAAAGCCATTGATCTCCACACGTGATAGCTCGTTTCTGAGAACACTTTTTTATAATAATTGCCGTCTTACAAGTTTGTTATTTTTCCTGGGAACTTGGCCACATATGTTGACACAATGTGAAGGTTTCCCAATTTTTTGATTTTTTTGAATTTTTTATGCCTGTTTCAAAATGCGGTCAAAACGTCGGGAATGACCGTTCGTAGCTAGTGGTAGAATATTGGAATTTTATTGGTGTTTCTCTGATTAAATAGACACTTATGTACCTAGAAATGATTTTTGGAAAAAAAATAAAGAGCAAACTATGAGGCAGCTATAGTTTAAATTTGACCCGCTTCCAACTGAATCGGCGGAAATTTGTCTTTTTCACGAGAGGTGGATCAAAACTTTTTACACCCGAACATTTGGTCAATTGTGCATTAAATATGGCCTAGTATTTTATAAAAATGATTTGGTCCAATTTTACAACAATTATTTGGAAGGTCCGTCACAAAAAACCTCCTTTTGGGCACTCAAAAAATGGAAAATGGTTTTTTCGTCCAAAGAATATGAAAACTTCCTTAGGCAACATTGTTTGCCATTCCAATATGCACCCTTGTGCACAATATGAGATCATTTGAACAAACTATGCCATGAAAGTGGCCATAAGATTGATCATTTGGCTTGAAAGCCATTGATCTCCACACGTGATAGCTCGTTTCTGAGAACACTTTTTTATAATAATTGCCGTATTACAAGTTTGTTATTTTTCCTGGGAACTTGGCCACATATGATGACACAATGCGAAGGTTTCCCAATTTTTTGTTTTTGTTTTTGAATTTTTTATGTCCATTTCAAAATGCGGTCAAAACAGCGGGAATGACCGTTCCTATCTAGTGGTTGAATCTTGGAATTTTATTGGTGTTTCTCTTATTAAGTAGATACTTATGTACCTAGAAATGATTTTTGGAAAAAATAAAGAGCAAACTACAAGGTAGCTACAGTTCAAATTTGACCCGCTTCCTGCTCATTCGACGGAAATTTGTCTTTTTCATGAGAGGTGGATCAAAGCTTCTCACACCCAACCATTTGGTCAATTGTGCATTAAATATGTCCTAGTATTTTAGAAAATTGATTTGGTACAATTTTGCAACAAATATTTGGTAGGTCCTTCACAAAAAAGCTCATTTCGAACACTCAAAAAATGAAAAAATGATTTAAAAGAACTCATTTCTCATAACTCTTTTAAAAATATTTATCTTATTTCAATTTATGATTATTCCTGAAAATAATAGTCAAATTTGCTGACACAATAAGAAGTTTTTATTCAAATTTTCAGGTCATAATAAAATAGCTAACATGATTTAGCACATTACTTTTAGTCGATTATGACCAATTTAAATGGTCAAAATATCATATTTGTATACTGCATTCTGATTGGTCCAGGGGCCTCTCACACGGATCATGGACAAATCACCGTCGGATCCCCTGGATCCAACGACCCGCACCAAACATGGATGTGTCCCCGAAACCCTAGCTCTGTCCTGTGGTCATTTTCCATCCACCACCCCCCGCATCCTTTCTTTCCCTCGCTCTCTGCTCCTCCTCTTCCCTTCCAGATCCGGCGGAGCTCCTCTCGATCCCCTCCCCTTCCTCGTCGCCAGCCGCCGCACCCATTCTCTCCAGATCCAATCCAAGCCCCCCTCGTCCACCGTCCCCTTCCTCCGCCGTCGATGTTCGCGCTCAAGGCCTCTGCCTCACCCGCCCTCGCCATTTCCTCCTCGGCGGGGTTTCCCTTCTTGGCGTACGCCTCCGTGCTGCCGAGGGCCACGCCGCCACGACCAGGAGGGTGTCCCTCCACCGGGCCGCACCCGCGACCTGCTACCCCACGCCCGCACCAACTCCGGCGCTGCTCCACCCGCCACTCCCACCCCGGCGCCGGCGCCAAGGCCGTCCCCGCCCACCAGGTCTGGGATCCCACCGCGGGGTTCGTCGTCAAGGTCCCTGCCGTCTCCAAGTTCTTCGTCAAGGTCCCCGCACATCCTCTCCTCACCTCCTAGATCGGAATCGGCGCCTCCCTCCGCCACCGGCCGCCATGTCACCGTCTCTGCTCGGGGTCACCTCCCCTCCCTCCCCCTCTCTCTTCTCTTTCTCGTTGGGCGGCGCAGGTGGAGGTTGCTGAATTGACCTTGTTTTTTCGCTTGGTTCCTTCCTGCTGTAGGGGCTCACCAAGTCACTGGCCATGACCGTGCTCTCCAAGGTAGGCGACAAGACCTTCTTCACCGCTGCGGTACCCCACCCCACCTCACCTCCTCTCGCCTTCCACGTGTTCCTAGTACTGCTTTCTCCGCGAGTCCGTCCTGGAATTCGCTAGCTTATGGTGAAGTAGTAGTTGTTTGTGTTAATTGTGACGGATGGAACCCTTTTCTCTCTTGCATTATTCGGTAGAATCATTGTTCTTGAAGTAAAATCATTGTTTGTTATGCAGCATTAAGCCACACATGAAGGTCATGCATCCTGCTGGTAGTGTTGAATCATTAATTAAGTTATGGATTAACATTGTGCTTTCGTACAAACAAAATTGGCAGAAGATGTGGCAAGTAATTAATGTGTTCAAGGCCGATAGAATTTACCAGTGGGCCGTTCTGCTGCATGTTTGCTATATATCAACTGGAACTGCAGTTGTTCTCATCACCAACAATGGATGTTATTCCTGAACTAAACTGTCAGATGTTGCAGCCTAGGGTCAGTGTTTTTTTAGGATCAGTGTTTTTATCTGTGTGATAAGGCAGTCTTTTCATCGATGTTACATATTCATAGAGTAGTGAAAAAGATCGTGATCTCCTAATTTTTTGCACCTCATTTTTTTCTTGTCTCACTTGAAATGCCAACCACACTCAAAGAGGATTGACAGTCACAAAAAAAGGTGCAAGAACAGAATTACCTCAAAGGGCATAGATGATATTTTTCATGACTGTATTGAGATATGTGGAACATAATACACTGTATGCTTAATTTGCATTTTGGAGCTGCCTTTTGAAGCATGAGATGTGATTTATTTCTACTATTTAGGTTGTTATCACAAGTTGCTGTGTTGGACACCAGCATGCTCATCACTACTGATCTTGATACAATATCCTCATTTATAATTCAAAGCTGCTGAACGATGTAGTTAGGTTTGTTTTATTGCTGCATTAGAATTACAGCAATAGTCCTAGTCTTGTTTTGTTGTAGACATGGCATTGTTAGAACTTCGGATGCAGATTTTCATCAATTGTTTCTGTGATTTTCCACTAGAAAATGTATATGCATCGCTTATTCTATTTTAAACTTCATCATGGTATGGTCTGTTTCTATTCTCCTAGCTCGATTCTGTTGACACTAGCATGCTCTGTTTGTTTTGGAGCCCAACCATGGACTGTATGTACTAAGCTAGCTCAAGCACACACACAGCCAACTTGATTTGCCTCGCTCTGCTGTTACATTATATTACTTGGGTTACTGCAACACTGCCTACCTGCTACTGCATTTCATCAGTTACCAGAAATTTAGTTGCATGTCCAACAGAACCACAGAAAGAAACACTAGCAGCACTACTGCCTATGCTTGATTTCTGCAGTAAACATGTTATCTGAAATTCTGTAATGATGTTAACTGATGTGAGTTTGTGCACTTGATGTTTTATACTTGGAAGACAAATGAACTTGTTTTGGTTATATCTCTCCCTGTTAATTATGGGTGATTTCCTTCTTGCAAATTATATATGTTCTGTTTTGAGCTATCTCTCTTCCTGGTAATAAAAGTATGTGCATTGGTTGATATTTAGTATTCGTATGTCTAGTTCACGATGATGGTCACTTGCGGCAGAGGCACCGATATTTTGGTGTCTAGATATTCGTCGCCGATAACTAAGCACGCAATGCTTGTATATACCAAGTTTTTACTGCCTAGTAGTGAGCACACCTAGCCCTAGTCACCTACTTCAATCAAAGAAACTAAGAATGTTCATAGTAATTTGAAAAGTATCTCATGCTTGATGCTTATACACTTGCATACACATCCATCCTCCTCCTCTTCCTCCTCTCGTCTCCCACAATCTAATTTGTGTGTGCATTTATTTTTGCAGGTTCGTGAAGAGGTCAATCTGGTGTTGTGAAAGAAGGGGGCTGTCCATGGAGAAGATTCCGCGGCGAGCTCCTCAGGGTAGGTTATCCCACAGATCTCCTCAATTGAGATATGAAGAAGCAGAACTTCTGTTTGTTCGGGAGCTGCTTTATTATATCAAATGCACCAGATACTTACGATTTCTCTTATGATCTTGTGGTTGGGCTAGAGAAAAAATAGAGTTGCATATGATTTCTAGGTACTAGTAGTCTAAATTGTTGGCCTATCTAGTGTACTGTAGGAACCTGTTGTAATCCCTTCATATATACTGCATGCTGTTGTTGTTGTTTACTGAAACCAAATAAATTATCTACATGAAACAGAGCTTAAAATTTGTGACGAAGATCACCATACTAGTATGAGGTGCCTTTTGCATTTCTTTGTTTGTGCTGCTATTACTATGGCATGCATTGTCTGTGTTTAAATTTTGTTTGCTACTTCAGATCACTAAGGATTTTTGGTACCTTTTTATGTCTTGTGTACTAGCGCTAAAATCTTACAGCAAAATACATCTTTCTTTTGAATAATAGTATATGAGATTAGCAAGAAATTATATGGTTTGAATTTTGGCGCTGACCTTGTTCTCAATTATTTTGTAGACTGCTTTCAATGGGGGAAGAAGCTTAGAGAACTTCAATTAAATAGAAGAATTATCCATGATTTCATTGCTGTGAAGATGATTGAGTTGGTGTTCTATAGCAGTTCCTTATTTACTTTGATGGTTCTTGATACGTGAACTGTTTCATAGGGCATAGTTATCCATGTTGGATTCTAATTCCTTATTTGAGTAGATGCTTCCTGATTATCCATGTTGCATGTGAATGGGTTGAGTAGATAGAATTGGAGTGAGCAGATCACTATAGGACTAAGGAAAAATCAAAAAGTATGTGTAGGAAAATATCATCATTCTTGCTCACTTTGCAAAAATGATGAGTACTAGAAATTGTCCCCTTTCACTAATATTTGTTGTTTGCTGATGGTTATACGTCTTTTGCTTGATCTATTATGATTCATGCACACAGGTTGCCTAGAAATAGCCCTGGTTATAGATATTTTTATGATTTTATACATTAATGTATGCTGTTATTATTTGTATGTGTGATGCTTTCAGCCTGTTTTACTGTTTCCTACTCGATTGATCTATTCATGTAATGTTCTGTTCTTATAGGAAGGCAAGTTGTCGCACCTGGAGAACTTTCCCATCAGAGGGAGCAATCAAGACATTGTTAGGACAGTACCAGATGTGCTCCTACGTGTTGAACAATGTTATGTAGTAGTGAGATAAGGAAAATTATGTAGACTTTGTTAGGACAGTACCAGATGTACTCCTACGTGTTGAACAATTCCTGTGTAATGAAATTTTGCATTCCCTGTGTACATGTTGCTTTAATGACAGATTGTGAAAATTACTCAATTGCCATGATAGTACCGGGCCTGAATAGGCCATGACCCAGAAATAAACGTGGTACAAATGTGGTCTGGGGTGAAAAGGCCATGGCCTAAACAATATTTTTCTGGAAGGACAAAAACTAATAAGAAATGCATTATAAGAGGCCATGGCCCAGAAATAAAAAGGCAAAATGTGGGCTTGGCCCATGTAGTCAACCAAATTAATAGTGAAAAAATATTCTAAAAAGGCTGAATTGTTGGGCTAGGCCCATGTAGAACACCGAATTGGACCGGGATGATTCTTGTGCCACATCAGATTGCCACGTCGGATGCCTACGTGGCCTGAGGAGGCTGCTAGTGACCAAAACAAAATAGTAGGCATATTTTGGTCGTAAACGTCTACGACCTTCTCACAGAGAAGGTCGTTAATTTCAGTTTACGACTGCCAGCTTTTGACCTTCTGGTTTTGGTCACAGAAAGGTCGCAAATGAAAAACTATGACCTTTCAGAGACCAATAGTGAAGGTCACAAGTTGACATATTTCTCGTAGTGAATAGGAGGGGGCTGCCCCCCCCCCCCCAGCCCAATAGTCGGGCAGGTTGTGAATTGTCAGGAGGAGCTTAGGGTTGTCAGTACTTGCAGGTTGTGAATTGTGTTTTGTGTTGTGTATTTTGAGAGTACTTTCAGATATGAATGTCTTTTGAATTTCAGATTTGCAGTATTGAGCATATGAAGTATTTTACGAATTCTAGATATCTATTTTTAGCACTTAAAAAATGTAGTTTCATAGGAGTATAAAAGTGCAGACAATGTGATTCTCAGAGAAGAAACTGCAATTTTCAGTTTCAGATAAGAAACTGCAAGTTCAGTTCCATATAAGAAACTTCAACTTTCAGAGGCAGAGCATTTATATTAACACGGCCTTTTCAAACAGGGTTAACATCATGTTGGAAGTTTTATTCATGGTCGAAAATGGAACTACCAGCCAGTTAACATCATGCTGATCAACATTCATGCATAGCACATCTTCATATGATGCACAGTCAAAATGCCCACACAATGTCGAGTGTGCGAAACAAAGAGAAAACGAGGGACGGAGTTTTGGCAAGTGTTGGACGTGGTTTTGGGCTGCCCCGTCTCGAATGGGAGGTCCATAGGCATGTTTGTATTTTCTTAGGGCCGTCATGTATCGACCGACCTATGGACCTCCCATCCGAGGTTTTATTTTTGGCAGCCCAATTTATGTACTTTTTTGAAGAAAACGCAGAGGTCTATTCTATTTTTATATAAGAATAGGAACGCCAGGTCCGACTTATGTTTCCCTTCTAACTATATTGTATATATTTAAATTATTTTATATGTTGACTGTTTAGTTCACATAATTGGCAAATAGATGACCGCTCTCGCGATCCCCTTCGCCCCCGCCACCACCTCCACCCTCGCCGCCGCCCCCGCCACTACCTCCACCCTCGCTGCTGCCATAGATCTCGCTGCCATCCCCCGCCTCCTGACTCCGGGCGTGCCTGCCTCCCTCAGCAAGTCTTCTCGCACGCCCCATGGAGTCGCCGGCCATATCCACGGGGGAATGGCTGGAAGACAGGCAGATGTACAAGATGCATCTACCACATGTCTACAAAGCCTTCCCGCGGATGCTCCAGCCGCTCGACTCCGTCGCGCCGACGGTGCTGCGAGAGACTCGAGGGAGGAGATGGAGGGAGCGGGCGATGCGGATCCGCGACGAAGCTCTCTCCTGGACCCAGTGCACGCGCGACTAGAGGGAAGCAGAGGAGGAAGCTGCGAGGGAGGAAGCCAAGGAGGGACCGAATCCGTTCTCTCACTCGCGCAGGTATGCTCGGATGTGCAAGGATCATGTGGATTGGGAGCAGCTGAATCTATCCCTGCGGATCTACTTCGAAGGAGATTTCTCAGAGAAGCACAGGATGCCCAACCCCAGTGAGCCGTCGATTGCGTTCGTTCGATGGGCGAAGGGAGAAGTGAATTTAGGAGATCCACGCCGTGCTGCGAGATGGGAATGCTTAACTGGACTCCTGCCCACCAGCACGCCACCGGAGCCGGAGCAGGTGGATCCCCTACCTTGCCTCTCCCCCAAACCTGTAGAATATTGAAATTAGGCTTGTAATCTGGTTCAATTGAACTGTCTGGTGGTTATTTCTGCTTCCTGAGAAACAACATCTGGCTGGAGGATGAGAAGGAACCAGGAACTCCGATGAATTTCCCCTATCACAATGGGGTGGAGCGCCGGTTGGGCAGTGGTACGGCCCAACTCCACCCCAAATGGGGGCTCAATCTGGGAAGGCTCCTGTAATTGCCCAAGATCAATCTGCTGGTGGTTCTGACTCTCAGATCAGTGGGAAATCTCAAGGCAAGAATCAGCAAAAGAAGAGATATAGCACATCCAGAAAACTGCTCCTGCCCCTGCTTCGGGTCTTATGGCATACTCTGAGGTGATCTGCTACAACTGTGGGGAACCAGTGCATCATTTGGATAAATGTGTCAAGCCCAAGAGTTGTTTTATCTGCAAAATGGTTACCCATAAAGTTAAGAATTGCCCTGTCAGAAGGAAAACCCACAGTTCTGCTAGATATGTTGGAAGTGCTGCTCCAGGATTATGTCCACCATTGATAGAATTTTCTGTGACACAGAATTAGATAGTTTTTTCCCCTTTCTAGTTGTAGAGCTCTGCCTAGATGTGGTAGTGACCACACTCCTTTGATCTGGGACTCTGGTCTTAACCAAACTTCAAAGAGCAATAGTTTTAAATTTGAAAAGTGGTGGTTGCTTAGAGAAGATTTTACTGAGCTAGTCAGGAAAATCTGGAATGAGCCTACTGGGAGCAGCTGCCCCCTAGAAAATTGGCAGATCAAAATCAGGAGATTTAGAAGAACTACCAAAGGGTGGAACTCCAATGAGGAAGCTAATCTTAGAAGATACAAAAGGCTTCTCCTCCTTAAGTTTGATTCTCTAGATATTAAGGCAGAAACCACTTACCTCTCTGAGGCTGAGACTAATAGATTAAACTTTGTCCATGGAGAGCTCATGAAAATTTGGCTTCAAGAAGAAATCAAAGCCAAACAAAGGTCTAGATATAGGAACATTAAGGAGGGTGATAGAAATACTGCTTACTTCCATGCAGTAGCTAACCAGAGAAGGAGGAAAACCCTCATTCACTCCCTTGATGGCCCTAATGGCCCTGTTACTGAGGTAGATGAGATGCTGAAAGTGGCTAGTGACTTCTACAAAGACCTATTTAAGAAAGAAAACCCTTCTGGGTTCTCTCTACAAAACAATTTTTTCTCTGCTTCTGAAAAAGTCTCTCCTGCTAAAAAAATGAGCTGCTAGAAGCCCCTTTTTCAGAGACAGAGGTGAAGGAAGCCATTTTTAGCTCTTATCCTGATGGGGCTCCTGGTCTTGATGGGATTCCCTTCTTGTTTTACCAGCATTTTTGGGAATTGGTGAAAAATGATCTCTTAGATCTTTTCCAAGCCTTTTGTAGAGGAGAGTTGGATCCAGCAACTTACTCATGGGGGGTTTGTTGGGGTCAAGTTAAATAACTGTGAAAGTGATTTCTTCCTTGCTGGTAAAGGCCTTAGGCAAGGTGACCACATCTCCCCGCTTTTGTTTAATTTAGTAGTGGACGTTCTTACTAAAATGCTGAGCAAAGCTGCTGATCATAGTCTGATTGCTGGGCTCTGTCCTGAGGTCTGCCCTGGTGGCATCATCTGCCCTCAATATGCAGATGATACCATCCTTTTCTTAGACAATGACTCCACACATGCTAGCAATCTGAAAACTGTTCTAACCTGGTTTGAACAAGTCTCAGGCATGAGAATGAACTACTCTAAAAGTGAACTCATCCCTATCAACATGGATGATCAGGAGTTAGCTGACTTCCTCTCTATTCTAGTCTGTAATAAAGGTAACTTCCCCATTAAGTACCTAGGTATCCCTCTCCACTATGATAAACTGAGGAGAGAGGATATCCAACCCCTTCTGGATAAAATCATTAAAAGGATTGCTGGGTGGAGGGGCAAACTTCTCTCTTACAGAGGTAGATTGATCCTCATACAAGCTTGTTTGGCTAGCATTCCAGTGTATCTCCTCTCCTTCTTCAAGTTCCCTAAATGGGCAGTGAACCTCATCAATTCTCAGATGTCTCATTGCTTGTGGAATGATTTTGAAGGAAATAGGAAGCTACACCTTGCTAATTGGGCCCTAGTCTCTATGAAAAATGATTTTGGAGGCCTAGGCATACCTAACCTCCAAGAAATTAACATCTGTCTTCTAGGGTCTTGGATTAAAAGATTCTATGAGGTAGACCTGAAACCCTGGAAGCTTCTTATTGCCCATAAATACCTAGGAAATAAACCTAATATTTTTGCCCCTTCCTCCAACCCTAAGACCTCTAGATTCTGGAAAGGATTAAAATCTATTATGCATGCTGTGAAATTTGGCTACAGATGGAACATAGGGGATGGGAGCAGAACCAGGTTCTGGGAAGATACTTGGTTTGGCACATCCCCCCTAGCAGTCCAATTTTGGCCTATTTACTCTGTCCGCAATGAGCTTGACAAAAGTGTCAATGAAGTTTGGGACGGTCAATGCATAAAACTCTCTTTTAGAAGGAACTTTAGTGATAGTTTCATGGAACAATGGTTCCAGTTGGAGGAAATTGCCAAAAGCATTATCTTTACTGTCGAGCCGAATGCCCTGATTTGGCAGCTGGACAATAAGGGGAAGTATTCCTCCAACTCCCTCTATCATGTTATCAACTTTAGAGGGGTTCAACCCGTGTTTATCCCTGCTGTCTGGAAATTGAGAGTTCCCCCTAAAATTCATGTATTTCTCTGGCTTCTCTCCAAAAACAAATTGATGACTAGGGATAACCTTAGGAAGAGACACATCATCAAACCCCTTGATTGTGTTTATTGCTTGGAACAAGAGTCTTGTTCTCACCTATTTTTTGAATGTATAGTAGCTAAACATCTTTGGGCCCACATTGAGGAATATTTCTCTAGTCAGATTGGCTCATCCTTCGAATCTGTCGCTAGATTCTGGATTGCTACAAAAAAGTGCTCAGTTTTAAACACTGTTAGCTTAGCTGTCCTTTGGTGCCTCTGGAAATATAGAAATTCTATGATTTTCAGTAACACCTCCTGGATTTCCATTCCGCATGTCTTGAGGTTGATCAGGAACATGGTGAGGAACTGGGCGGTTCTCTCCTCCGGATTGGACAAGGATAAGTTGATGAGCTTCGTGGAAACCCTAACAAGATCCCTCCAGAAACCGTTGGCGATCACTTGTGGCTGAACAAGGCTCGACCTACTCTGGGGCTGGACCCGTGGGCTCGTCTCAAGATCTTTGATGAAGATGATGGGCACCTGGCGCCGAAAAAGAGGGACATCCACCATGCTACGCCTTCCAGCCCAGTGTTTCCGCTTGCTTACTGGCCGCCGCAGGCTGACACGGCCTCTCAGCTGAAGACCATGAAGGCTTCGCTGGACCCTCCTTGTGTCATTGGAGTGCTCTATCCGCTCTGCCTTTGGCACCACCCGGGTGATTTGTGTTATTCAGAGAACTTGTTCATCCACCCCCTAGTTTGTAGCTTTTCTACCTTTGCTTTCGAACTCCTCTTTGAGCTGCTGTATCAGAATATGTTGTGGTTTCGTTCTCAGCAATGGAACAGGGGAGATGCTCCCTGTTTTTCTAAAAAAATTATTTTATATGTTATTATATAAAGCTTGGTAAGACTGTAAATTTAAGGACGAATGTAATAATATCACTTATTATTTAAATATATTTATAACAAAATGCTTAGCCCCTTCTTATTTTTTGATAACATTGCTGGCCCAACCCAACATTATAATTAGAATCAGCCCAGCAAAATCGTGTATTTCGAGAAAGTGCAAATGGGCTGTAATTTTTTAGGAAATAAAATAAACGGGCCGCATTGACGCTATATTATTTGTCCACCCAGCCCAGCTAATGGCTGTAATTCAAAAAAAAGATCAAATTGACTGTAAATTCTACCGCGCAAAAAAAGACTATAAATTCTGAAAAAATGGGTTGAATACGTGCCACATTTTTGGAGGTTGAAATGTGGGCCAATAGGTCGAAGCCAATGCAAGTCGTTATCAATTTAGTCAACAAATGATTCTGACATGTTAGCCGTTGGATTTACATCCAACGACCGACATCCATCTTCAATCTCTCATCTTCTTCCTCCAGCGCCGCCGGGGCCACCTCCCCCCTCCTGCTGCTAGCAGCTCTGCTTAGCACGCTTCGCTATGAAGCGCTACTCCACCGTTGGCTAGGCCATACCTCCACCCCTCCACACCTCCTGTTCTTGTCCACCGGCTGCCGAACCACACCGCACTAGAACCAGTTAACCCTCGTACACCTCTTTGTCTGCGACTCTACTCCCGCGTCTTTCCATCTCCGGCTCGTTGCTGTCTGGGGCCTCGCCGTCGTCCACCACCTTGGATGCGCTCGGCGCGGCGTGGTCAACGTGGTCAATGAACGCACCATCGGAAGTAGACTATGCGTGGAGAGGCTGACAGCTGGGTCCACGGCCACACACAAGGAAATTCCTCCTTATTACGCGCAAAATAATGATTCCTCCACCTGACATCTGGGACCCACCGGAAGGGCCTCTGTATTTCGCGAAATAAAGTGCCCCCCGCTGACATGTCGGACCCACCAGCTATCTTCGCACGCAAGGAAGTGCCTCCTTATTACGCACAAAAAATGAATATTCCCCCTGCTAGCTGGAACCCAGCATAGTGGGAGGCTGACTTGTGGGCCTACCAAGTTGACGGGGACGGAGGGCTTTGTCAACTTAGTCAATATGAACGATTCTAGCTTCTGTTACCATACGATATTCATCGAACGGCCGCAGTGCTTCTTCAACCTCTGGTCTTCTTGCTCCAGCCGCCCAAACTAGCACCGGTACTGCCGCGTGCTCCTGCCTCCGGTGGCCGGCTGTGATGCCGCGGAGGCCTCACGGCCCCCTACTACTCCCACCGCTGGCCAAGCCATCCCTCTACTCACCCTCACCCCCTGTTATTCTGCGGTGACAGCAGCCTCACACTGCAACCGAACCAGTAAACCCTCGTACTCCTCTTCGCATGGGCATCCACTGCTGCGTCTTCCCCGGCTTCGAGTCGTCCCCTTCCTAGTCCTCGCCGTCGTCCACCGCCTTGGTGCTCTCGGCGCGGCGCGGTCAACGTGGTCAACAACTGACTTCCATCGGAAGAGTACTATACATGGAGAGGCTCCACGACAGCCGCAAGGAAGTGCCTCCTTATTACGCGGAAAATAATTATTCCTCCACTTGACAGCGGGGACCCACCGGACGGGCCACCAGTATTTTGCGAAAAAAATTGTTTCCCCTGACTGCTGGGACCCATCGGATGGGCCACTGTATTTCGCGAAAAAAACATCCCCCCCGCTGTCAGCTCGGACCCACCGGAAGTGCCTCCTTATTACGCACAAAAAAATGAATACTCCCCCGGCTAGCTGGGACCCACCTTGCTGGGAGGCTGACTTGTGGGCCTACTAAGTTGACGGGGACGAAGGGCTTTGTCAACTTTGTTAATATGAACGATTCTAGCTCCAGTGACCGTACGATGTCCATCCAATGGCCGTAGTGCTTCTTCAACCTCTAGTCTTCTTGCTCCAGCCGCCCAAAGCAGCGCCGGTCGTGCAGCATGCTCCTGCCTCCCGTGGCCGGCTATGCTGCCGCGGAGGCCTCACCGCCCCTACTATTCCCACCGCTAGCCAGGCCCTGCGGCGACGGCAGCCTCACACCGCAGACGAACCAATGAACCCCCGTAGTCCTCTCCGCGCGGGCTTCCACTGCCGCGTCGTCCCCTTCCTAGTCCTTGCCGTCGTCCACCGCCGTGGTGCTCTCCGCGCAGCGTGGTCAACATGGTCAAGGAACGACTTCCATTGGAAGAATACTGTACGTGGAGAGGCTGATAGCTGGGTCCACGGCCACAGCCCAGTTTTTTTGTGATTTGCCAAGTAAGTCGCTTTGTCAGGCCTATTGGGCTGCAAATCTTTCAAGACAAGGAGAGCTTTCATTCGGCTGGCCGAGAAAATGGCCCATTAGTAATGAGCAATGGGTTGTACATTTTTAAAACATATCAAACCGGCAAGTACTTTCAAATATCTTTTTTTTCATTTCAAGATTTTAAATTACATTAATTTTTATGCGTGGAGAATTTGTTGGATTTTATATTGATATACATTTATTTTTAAAATCAGTTTGAATGTGAGTCGAAATTTCGGGATTAAAAATAGTTCGGACCGCACCAAAATATGCAAAGTTTCGTATAATTTTTTAACTGTTGCCACAATATGGGCTGTAATGCTAACAAAAAGAATATGGGCTCCAAAAAAACCTTAAGAATTAGCAATTGGGCTGTAAATTACTAGAAATAATGGCAGATGGGCTGTATGCTATTTTCCACAGATTTGAGGCTTTCCTAAAAAAGGTTTACGCACAAGCACTGACTGTAAGATGTCCATCCAACGGTCGTCGTGCTTCTTCAATCTCTGCTCTTCATGCTCCAGCCGCTCAAACAAGCGTCGGCGGGACTGCCTGCTCCCTCCTCCTCGTGGCCGGCTGTGCTGCCGTGCAGGGCTCGCCGCCCGACCGTACTCCCATCGTTGGCCTAGCCATCCCTCTACTCACCCACACCTGCTGTATTCTCCGGCGACGGCAAATGAACCAGTAAACCGTCGTACAGTCGTACTCCCCTCCAAACACCCCCCCGCAACGCTCACTGTTCATCCAGAGGCAGCATCGATCGGCTTCAGTTAGCAGAAGTAGCGAAGGAATCACTCGATCGGGTTCAGTTAACAGCCATCGATCGATCGCTCGGGTTCAGTAACGCGTAGCCTGCAGTGCAATCGCTCGGGGTTCAGTTAGAGCCCAACGCCTCGCTTGGGTTCAGTTAGAGCCAACGCCTCGCACACACGCGCGTACGTGTACGAGAGAAACGCGCATCGCTCGGCCCCCGGCCTCCCACCGTACCGGGAACTCCGCGAAATTTTCCTCCCTCTCGCTTCTACCATGGTTTTTTCCGTCATGGACGACCCAAAGAATGTCATGCAGCTGCATCTCCGGCCCGCCCAGGACGAAAAGCCCTTTTTCTGTCATGATTTTTTTTCATAGAAGTAGGAGCCCACCACATCTATGATGATACCGGGTTTTATCACAATTATCGTCATAGAAGTGTCATATGTATGACAAAACAAATTCATTCGACCCAAAATGTCATGGATGTGTCTTTTTTTGTAGTGCTTGCAGGTGATACAAAGAATCTGTCTCGCCTGTGGGCGACGTATCGTTAGAGAAGACGACCGTCTCACCACCGTCTATCAATCCTTAAGAAAATTCCCCTCCATGTATGCAACCCAGGAAGGCCCGCCGCACGGCGGGTTGATCCCGATCGGGTGTCGCACGCTGAGCCGTCTTGATGAGGTTGGTGCAGACGTCCGGCTCAGGGCCTGACTCGTCGATCTGGCCGATGAAGACCTTAATTCTGCCGAAGGGGACCCGGTACCTGTACTCAATCGAGCTGGTGTGGCACCCCGGCTCAGAGGAAACTAGAACGCCCCGTAATCCAGCCCAGAGATCGAGGTGAAGTCTTCTGTAATACGGCACTGCTTAGTATAGAACATACCAGCTCTCTATTATAACACGAATATGAATATAAGGGTTCTGATATTACAATGAATAACATCAGCACGGGGGCACTACGCTAACCACGGTTGCTCTATACAAATGAACGGCGATGATGGACTCCAATCCACAGGGACTCTGGCTGGAACATTTATCCTAGCTTGCGAACACAGGAACAACACCAAACAAGCAAGCAATCCAAGCACGACCTGCAAGCTGGCATGACACGCCAGGCCAGTACATTGAATGTACTTGCAAGCTCACAATAACTAGAAGCATTCAAGACAAACAACATCATGGCAATTACAGGTTAAGCAGGAATTATTATGAGATCATCAGGATAACATGGCACGAACAACATGAACATAATATGGCTAGAACAATATGATCATGGCATGAACATATATATCTGATGATACTAGCATGCAACATGATGACACTACATGCACCATTTATCCTGCTCGGGTTACCTCGTAACCATCACATGCATCCCTTACCAACTTCGAACATTACACGATCATCTCAGGATCAAATCAAGCTTGGTATAAACAATACCGTAGTAATCATCAAATGACCACAAGGAGCTTGATCTTTACCCACGATTCTCGCACAACATCACGAACATCCAACAACTCGATATCCTCGATACCACGATGATCATTACGGCGATCACAACCATGACCAACACTTGGTCTCAAACGATGATCTTTCCAGCGATCACAACCAACTTATCTCATCATCGAACCGGGGTTATTATTAAACACATTATTATTATTATTGTTGACTCACAGTGTGACCGACACGAACTGGGCCCTTATCCGCGAGCGCGACTATCGATAGATTTAATATACACTCTGCAGAGGTCAGTACACCGTACCCACACTACGGAACCTATGGCCTCACACTCCCATTCGGGTGGACCAACGACGTTCCGACAAAACCGATCAATTGTCATGACACTCTCCCGGCCACTCCGACCCACTCCCAACTGGGCTAGTCCTGGGTGGCCCCGTGTCTACCAAAGACACAACGACCACCGTCGTGGCCAAACGTCCCTCACGGGGACCGGATCCATAATAACAACAATGGGCACACAAGGTTATGTCTGCTTACTGGGCCAGGGTACCGCACGCCCATAACCTTCCCTAGTTGGAGGCACCGGCGAGAGGCATGACAATAGACCCAGTTAGGACCTTCCCATAAAAGTAAGCGTGGTTGCACCGGTCAGTTCGATATGGTGGCACCATGACTCAGCCAACATGTGTTCAAGTTTAATTTAATCCGGGTAAACTTGAATGCAAATATGCTGAGCCATGATAAAATAACATGATACAAATACAATGCATGAGCATGATGTCAACATAAGCACGAGTGCAACATAACTAGCCACCATATCAACAATGAATCATATCCAACTAAGCATGGCATACTAACTAGCATGAACATCATAAGTACATAATTATCCAAAACATAGCATGACCACTAGCATCAACAATAAATATCATGCAAGACATATCAATAATGCCATTGTGCAAGCATTTAACCAACTGGATGCAATGGAACAAGCATAACAACGGTACTTGGGACAGACGACAGTCTTGCACCGAAGACCATTACCAACATCAGCATGTACTACTAGCAAACATAAGCATATGAAAGGAATACTAACAACTAGCAGGGCATGACCACCAGGTGCATAACAACATAGCAAGAAAGTAAGCACTAGCCAAGAATCATTACCGAACAACAATAACCATGTTTTAAACAAGCAAACTGTTGGCACGCGAAATCGCCGCGCAACACCAGGATATTTGTCGTGCTTTCGTAACAACGAACGATTGCTTTACGAGCAAAGCAACAAATATTTCCTTGCTTTTGTGGAGGAGAACCGGCCGCTTTCCAGCGCAAAACGGCAAAGATCGCCAAACCCTAGGGCTGCTAGGGCTCGGCAAGAAGTAACGACAGAAAATAGACGTACGTGAAAATAGTGTTTGTATTGATAGATCGATTGTTGGGGTTTTCCAATCGGCCATGGCCTTACATATATACGGCACGCTAGACTTGGCGTATAAGACTAAAACTCTGAAGCCAAAACCGACTAGCGGCCCAAATTAACATGTCACGTACAAATACTCCTGGGCCTACAAGGAAAATAGTAAAATATTCCCGCCACGTCGCTATCACCAGATAATATAGTAGCCCAAGCTCTAAGCATACTCGTACAAATACCTTGAGCCTTCAAAGAAAATAATAAAATACTCCGGCAACGTCGCAAATCATATGCAATAGTAAGCATCATGTACTAAGCACACTTCTCCATCTAGTACACGCAAACTCCATACTTCATCTTAGCATACGAGGTTGGTTAAGTGATATCCGTGGCAGCAGTATGCTAGTTCAACGCATCCCTGAAATCTAGTCAGCCTTATGTAGATAACTGGAATATTGAAGCTATGCATCAACTGATTAGTTGGATTAATGATAAAATCAATTTGGCCCATACTAACTAGCCAAATTACATCGTCAACACATGCCCCCTGTTTTTGGTACAATTGTATTGACCAAAAATACAATAGCAATTACCGTAGGATGAAATCGATCACTTCACCGACCATGTTACTGCTCTGAGCGATGTCCAAAGATACATCGGCAATTTTCCTTAGGGTGATATCTTGAATGATATATCAGCCAAATGTGCTCAAGCCTCCTGCCACACGCTAGGATAGTATTTTTTAAAATATTTCCCGTTGAGAGCTTTGGATAACCTCTCTCCCTGCAAAGATTGTACAAAATATGAATTTCCAGGAACAATCTCTATGATTTTGTACGGGCCTTCCCAACTCGGCGACCATTTGCCGAATTTCCTAACTTTAGTTCCAATAGGTAAAATCATTTTCCACACTAAATCTCCTATTTGAAACAATTTCTCTCTCACCCTTTTATTATAAGCCTTGGCTACTCCTAATTTCTCCTTCTCAATTTCTCGCAAGGCTCTTAATCTCTCTTCTGAAATTTCATCTATCCTATCCATCATCAATTCATTATAATCTACATCCGATAAATCATTTTGTCTGGCCAATCTAAGAGCTTGTAAATTAACCTCTACAGGTAACACCGCCTTCTGACCATATACCAAGTCATACGGTGCCACTTGATCAGTTGCTCCATGTTTTGATATCCGATGAGCCCATAAAGCTTCCGAAAGTATCTCATGCCATCTTTTGGGATGCTCCTCAATTTTCTTCTTTATAAGTTTAATTAAGTTTTATTGCTAGATTCGGCCTGTCCATTAGCTTGAGCATAACAAGACGACGAATTTAACAATTTAATTCCTAGAGATTCGGCAAATTTGTGAAATTGATGAGACATAAAAGAAGAACCTTGATCGGTAGTTAAAGTTTGAGGAATACTGAATCAATGAACAATATGCTCTAAAACAAAACTGATAACCTCTTTATGGGTCATGTTTTTCAAAGGAACTGCTTCTGTCCATTTAGTAAAATAATTTGTGGCTACTAGGACGAAGCGATGTCTTTTACAAGATGAAGGATGTATTTCACCAATAAAATCTAAGCCCCATCCTCTAAATGGCCACGGCCTAATTATAGGATTTAACATAGCTGCGGGCGCTAACTGTATATTCCCAAATTTTTGACATGCCTCACAACCTTTATAATACCGAAAACAATCCTCTAACAAAGTTGGCCAATAAAAACCTGCTCTTTTTAATAACCATCACATTTTGTGAGCCGACTGATGTGTTCCACATATTCCTTCATGCACTTCACCCATAGCTATTCTAGACTAATCAGAATCCATGCATTTTAAAAATAACCCATCTATTGTTCGGCGATATAGCTCGTCATTAAACAAAGTATACTTTAAAGCTTGTCACCGAATTTTCCTATCTCTTGTTTGACTTGGATACTTTAAATGATTAACTAGACGAACTCTCCAATCACTTAGTTCTAAATTATTTTCTAATTCGGCCATTTGTGACCCATGCACCGAATCTGCAGTACATTGTACAACTAGTTGTTCAACAGTCCTAGGCCCAAGTGCACCATATGGAAAAGTATCCATCATTATAGACTCAGCATGCATCGGCTTGTCTAATATAAAAAACATTCCTTTACTAATATGATAACCGGATGCTTGCTGTGCTAAACAATTAGCTCTAGAATTATCTTCTCTAGGTATATGATGGATGGTGAATGTATTTAGAGACTTAATTATGTCTAAACATCGGTCCAAATAACTATTTAATAACCCATCAAAACATTGAAATTCGCCTTTAATTTGTTGTACTACCAGAAGCGAATCCCCAAAAGCATCTACATCCTTCACACCCATATCAACTAAAGTATGTAATCCAAAGAGTAAAGCTTCATACTCAGCTTGGTTATTAGTGCAAGGATATTCCAAATGGACCGATGTATCATAAACAACACTATTAGGTGAAACTAAAACATTACCGACGCCTTGCCCGTCCCTACAAACTGATCCATCAAAATAAAGCTTCCATGGACACACACTAACATAATTAATATTTTCATCATCTTTAATCCTATGATCAACAATGAAATCGGCGATAACCTGACCCTTCATAGCACGCAACGATTCATATGTTAAATCATATTTTATTAGCGCGTAAGCCCACTTTCCAATCCTACCACTAAAAATCGGTTGTTGCAACATATACTTAATGACGTCAGCCTGGCAAGCTAATACACACGTACTAGAAAGAAGATAAGGCCGAAATTTGGTACATGCATAGTATAAAGATAAGCATAACTTTTCAATAAACACGTACCGACTTTCGGCGTCGAGCAAACGACGGCTTAAGTATGCAATGATGTATTCTTTCCCGTTGACCTCTTGCACCAACACAGCACTGATCACCCTATCTTCTGCAGCAATGTACAACCTGAACGGCGCACCGGTCTTGAGCGCCCGCAATATTGGAGGATTCAACAATCATCGCTTTATATAATTAAAAGCATCTCATTGCTCTGCCCCCCAAGTAAATTCGGCTTCATTCTTTAGCCGAAGTAAAGGAACAAACGATTCAATTTTACCTGCAAGGTTAGATATGAATCGTCTCAAGTAATTAATTTTTCCTAACAAGTTTTGCACATCCCTCTTACACGTGGGTTCCTCCAAATTTCTAATTGCCTCCACTTTCTTAGGGTCAATCTCTATGCC
Organism: Triticum aestivum; assembly: GCF_018294505.1. Lineage (NCBI taxonomy): Eukaryota > Viridiplantae > Streptophyta > Magnoliopsida > Poales > Poaceae > Triticum > Triticum aestivum. Next base: position 426,173,967 of record NC_057794.1, on the reverse strand, counting down.
ATTTTCATGAATTATGAAGCCTAAAAACTTGCCAGCCGACACGCCAAAAGCACATTTGAGTGGGTTCATTTTTAATCCATACCAGCGCATCCTTTCAAAAGCTAATCTTAAATCAGCTAAATGATGATCAAACCCATCCCATTTAACAACTATGTCATCAATATATATTTCTAGTACAATGCCTAGAAGATCATGAAAAATTAAATTCATGGCTCGTTGGTATGTAGCGCCGGCATTTTTCAACCCAAATGTCATAATGACCCACTCAAATAAACCAACAAAACCTGGTCAATGAAAAGCAGTCTTAGACATATCTTGTTTGACCATAAATATTTGATTATAACCTGCATTACCATCTAAAAAGCTAATCACTTTATGTCCCGATGCATCATTAATAAGCATGTCGGCTATAGGCATAGGATATTCATCTTTCGGAGTAGCCTTATTCAAATCTCTAAAATCAACACAGATTCTGATATTACCAGTATTTTTCTTTTCCACAGGCACAATATTAGAAACCCAATCTGCATATCTACACGGCCGAATGAACTTAGCTTTTAACAACTGATTGACTTCTTCCTTGATGCGGTCATACAAATTAGGATTGAAACTTCTACGAGGTTGTTTATATGGCCTAAAACCAGATTTAATAGGTAATCTATGTTCTACCAAATCTCTACTCAAACCGCGCATCTCAGTATAATTCCAAGCAAAGCAATCAACGAATTCTTTGAGTAATAAACATACCTTACTTTTCTGATCAGCTTTCAAGATAGCTTTGATAAATGTAGGCCTCGAAATACTTCCATCACCAATATCAATTTCTTCAAGTGGATCAGCTGATGAGAAATCCTGTCCAAGCTTTTTCATGTTATCAAAATTTTCAATAGTTTCATGCATATCGTTCTTTCCGGAACGATACTCCTCCGTGCGCCTTTGCAGCCACTTAATACTGTCGTCTTTATTCATCATTTATATAGATAAATCATTAAGCCGAGCTACATTAGCCAGTTGTGCATTTATAGGTACAAAACCATCTCTACCAATACTGACACAATCATAGTTCGATAAATCCCTACCGGTCAAACATCGCATCTCACCGTGTTGCCAATCAACTGGCGCGTCCGTCAAAGCAATGCATGAAGAATTATCGGCCTCAATCGCCTTCACATCATCATTAACCCACTGAATTAAGCACTGATGTAAGGTAGAAGGGATGCAACAATTTGCATGAATCCAGTCGCATCCCAATAGAATATTATACCGGACATTGACATCAACAAAAAAAACGCAGTCGGCAACGTTTTTCTTCCGACTGTGAGCTCCATAGAAATAACACCCTTAGCCTCGGATAATTCCCCTGAGAATCCACTAAGTCCCATATTGGTCTTCATTAACTCGCTCTCTTTTCGGTTCAGTTTAGAAAACACCGAAAAGGGCATAATATTAACACCGGCACCGCCATCAACAAGCATGCGACCAATAGGCTTACCAGCAACATGACCTCTGATAAATAATGGCTTCACGTGTTGTTCATGCTTCTCCAGTTTCTGAAATGTAGCATTCTTTGGACCAAGAACAAGCTTAGCAATTTCGGCCTCGGGCGCACGAAACTCAGCAGGCAACGCGAACACCATATTAACATCCATATCAGTTGGTACATATATATCATTCTCTGAATTTTCTGCAATAATTGTGTCATCTGTATTTTTATTTTCTTCTGCTGCGATGCGCTTCTCCTTCCAAGTCTTTATAGGTGCCATTGGTTTATCCTGATTGAACCATCTATCGCGCTTCTTCTCAGCTATTTCTTCCTTTATTTCCAATGTCCGCAGACATTGTACACGTCGTTTCTGAGTGTGAGTAAGCCCCTTCGGGTACCACTGAGGTGCTGGTTTAGTCCCTGGCGTGACTGACTTAATTTTCCTGCCCCCCGGATCCTTTGGCCTGTACTGACGTATTGTTGTTACTGGGACAAATGCTTTGTTTTTGGCTGAAAAACCTCCTTGCTGATTGTATACTTTACTAGCATTAAAATCCTGGCCGCGTACATTATTTGAATCCCAACGTGTACATGTGCTGCTGTTATACTTGAAACCTGTTGGAGGCAAACTCTTGGACGTTCCTGGGCCACAATTTCTCATAACTAAATCAGCATACGAACTTGCCGATTTATTCTGTTGATTAGTACGTGAGGATACAACACATTCCTCGTCTGAACGTGCATGCAGGTTATGCCCAGAATTAGCTTTCTCTCCAAATTGATTAGATTGGCCAGCTTGCCGCAACTTCACGCCGTCACTTTTCTCCTCTGTACCAAGAGCTTCTTTTGAGACGCCACTTGTTTCTGTACAATTGAAAACACCTCCATCTGAATGGTGTTCCACTATTTTTAGACCATGAGCAGCATCTAAATCATCTGTACTTTTTTCGGGTTTAGCATCGACACGTTTCACCGGCATCCATACGCGCTTGTGGTCGCCCTTATAGTTGTTGCGTTCTGCACTGCGTACCGGTGATCAACCTCCTCGAATCTCAATAGCACCATGTGATCTAGCGTCCTCATTGAACTGAGCCCTTTTCTCATGCTTGTTTGGTCGAAACATAGGCCTCGGCGGAATCCATCCCGGCTGAAACTAACCTGCTGGTCCTGTAGGATATGGCGCCCAAGGATTAAATCCCCATGGAGGAAACTGTGGATACATCGGAGGCCCACAACCCCAATATGTCGGCTCCATTGCAAAATATGGTTGCTGGTCATACCAATCTCCTTGCCATTGCTCATGAACGCCATGTCCAGAAGGAGATCTAGGACGCTTATTACCTCCGAGCCGATTAAACACATTGTTGGTCTTGTGTGAGGTATATTTTTCCAACAACATGCTAACTGTCGGCTTTAGCCTTGAGGCTTTTCTCCTCCCTTCGTTGACTTTCCACACTCCTGTTTCTAATTTTTTTTGGTTTGATCATCCTTGGAGAAGCACTGTTATCAACAATTTTTTTCTCTCTTGCGGATTCGGCTGATCCGACCGAATAAGCATTTTTTTTATTCTCAAGCTCGACCACATTGATAGGAAAAGGGTCGCTGTCGAGCTTCATCTTAGAACCTTCTGTAAACGTCAATCGTCCTTCATTGATAGCCAATTGCACCTGTCGAGGAAACACGTTACAATCATTAGTAGCATGAGAAAAAGATTTGTGCCACTTACAATAAGCTCTTCTACCCAATTCTTCTGGAGGTGGAATTACATTACCCTCCCTCACTCTAATTAATTTATTTGGTAGTAACATATCAAAAATTCTATCACACTTGCTTACATCAAAAGTATATTTAATTTCGTCTCTTCTAGAAGGTGTAGGTTTTAAAGCAGAACATGCAAAAGGTTTTGACTTTGGCGCTTGAACCCATTCGGCTACACATATATTAATATCATCCTCACTAGCCGAATCACTATCATAATCTAAGGCATTAACTACATGGTTAGCTTTCTCTTTATTTCTATTATCTTTAAACCGGCTATATTGTTTAATTTCCTTAGCCCGGTTTTCCTTGCGCCAAAGCCTTCTGCAAAACTTGATTAACATCTAAAAATTCTTGCCCTTCTAGTTTATCCTTAATATGAGCGAGTAGACCCGAAAAGGCAAGATCGGCTAAATCCTTTTCGGCTATGGTCAAGCTGAAACATCGGTTTTTGACATCCCTAAACCTCCTAATATAATCATGAACATGCTCATTATATTTCTGCCTAACCATAGTTAAATCTGAAAGCCGAAGTTCTGTTTCACCGCTATAAAAATACTCATGAAATTTTTGCTCCAATTGTGCCCATGTTGAAATAGAATTAGGAGCAAGCGATGTAAACCAAGTAAATGCAGTGCCGGATAAATATAATGGAAACAATTTTAATCTAAAAACATCCGATGTGCCGACCTTGCTGCATTGTGATAAAAATTGTCCCACATGCTCAAAAGTAGATCTACCATCTTCCCCCGTAAATTTAACAAAATCTGGAATTCTAAAACCACGAGGATATGGTGTCGAATCAAAATAATCAGGGTATGGTTTTTGATATGCACGTGCTCTACCCTTAGGTTCTAAACCAAATTCTCTAAGTATGTTAACAAGCTGATCCTTAAAATTATTATTGGGCTGTAGAGAACTGGCTTGTGGAGCAGATGGAACACCAGCACATGGTGGAAATTCTGGCAAAGAAATTGGAGCATGCGAAGTTTGCAACGGAGACCCACTAAAATATGAATCAGGAACTGGCCCATACGGAACCCCGGTACCGACAGGCGGCAGCGGTGGCGTACTATATGCCACTGTCCGGTAACTAGGCTGCTGCATATTAGAATTTAATCCAAAACTTCGGTTATTGCTATTGTGATTTTCTGGAACCGAAGTCGAAACAATAGGACCAGTAGTACTAGGAACAAAATTATTAGCCGAACTACCAACATAGTTCCAGCCATCCAGATTATTGTTTAAAGGGGCGTAAGGCTGCATAGCATTAGCCGATGCACTAGGCGTATGTATATTACTTGGCAAATTGTTAAATCTGCTACTGTTCGGTGGCATCGGTCTTTTTCCAGAATACTCATCATTGACTTGTAGCACTAATGAGCGTACATGACCAGGTAAACAATTCTCAAGATCTTTATTAAACTGCACCTTAAATTCTTCAAGTCTATTAGCTACTACTTGAGTAATTGTACGTGTCACATTTTCCATATCAGAACCATATTTACTAGCTACGGACACATCAATTAGATGAGCAATTTCTTCGGTTGAGTTTTTTACCTGCGCATCGGAAGGGCTCGGAACTACCTTTTTGACGACGTCGTTCCTCGTCTTCGCGTATCCAGCCAACTTCAGCTTCAACCTCTCAACCTTTTCTTTCTCAAGCTCCTCTTCAAGCTCGCGCCGAACATCTTCCGACAGATCGTCGAGTGTGACGGCGATGACGTTCTCCGGGTCGATGTCGCTCCCGTTCTTGAACTCGGTACTCATTGTGTAGCTCTTCTTCTTCTCTTCCCCAGTGGAGTCGCCAATTGTGTTGGCACGCGAAATCGCCGCGCAACACCAGGATATTTGTCGTGCTTTTGTGACGACGAACGATTGCTTTACGAGCAAGCAACAAAGATTTCCCTGCTTTCATGGAGGAGAACCGGCCACTTTCCAGCGCAACACGGCGAAGATCGCCAAACCCTAGGGCTGCTAGGGCTCGGCAAGAAGTAACGACAGAAAATAGACGTACGTGAAAATAGAGTTTGTATTGATAGATCGATTCTTGGGATTTTCCAATCGGCCATGGCCTTACATATATACGGCACGCTGGACTTGGCATATAAGACTAAAACTCTGAAGCCAAAACCGACTAGGACATGCCCTATTTCGGTCGTTTACAACTTGCACTAGCGGCCCAAATTAACATGTCACGTACAAATACTCCTGGGCCTACAAGGAAAATAGTAAAATATTCTGGCCACGTTGCTATCACCAGATAATATAGTAACCCAAGCTCTAAGCATACTCGTACAAATACCTTGAGCCTTCAAAGAAAATAATAAAATACTCCCGCAATGTCGCAAATCATATGCAATAGTAACCATCATGTACTAAGCACACTTCTCCATCTAGTCCACGCAAACTCCATACTTCAGCTTAGCATACGAGGTTGGTTAAGAGATATCCGTGGCAGCAGTATGCTAGTTCAACGCATCCCTGAAATCTGGTCAGCCTTGTGTAGATAACTGCAATATTGAAGCTATGCATCAACTGATTAGTTGGATTAATGATAAAATTAATTTGGCCCATACTAACTAGCCAAATTACATCGTCAACACAAACATTTAATAAATATTCAAGTTGAAAACCATGTCTACTGCATGAATATCATGCAAGTGGGTGTTGTAGCTTGCCTGGGGTGACGGAGACTCCAGGAAGAAGTGCGGTGAACCGCGGAATGAAACACCGGGCGGTTCTCTCTCAGAGGGGGCTGATTAGAGGCAACGGCAAAATGGTCATTTTCACTGTGAGAACACCTAGTGAAAATGCTACCAAAAGATAGAGCTCGACGATACGAAGAAGTGAGCGTTGGTTTCACCTCAATCGGAGTTACGGTTGCGGAGTTATGAGGTGTAGAAGATCAGGGACCAATCTGTGAAAAATTTATCACCAACGGGTTCCTGGGAGGAAAAACAGAAAGCGCATAAGGAGAAATACGTTTTCAGACTGAGCAAACGTATTATTGGTTGAAGTAGAATGAAAGTACGCTTTCCGAAGAAGAAAACGTATTTCTGGGAATACATCTCCACTTAAACACGTAGACCGGGGGGAGGAGAGGCTTACAGGTTGGGTCCAGGCGCAGGAGGAGGGGCCGAGCGGTCGTCGTCTTCTTCCTTCCGCTCCTGTGCTCCCGTGCGGTACAGAGGACGAGCAGGGAGGAAGCGGCGAGGGGGCGGCCAGCTCCGGTGGCCTCCGGCCAAACTGAACGCACCGGCGGGCTCGCAAGGATGCAGCACCTCCGTTCAGAGGAGAAACGGCTACAAGGGAGGCGCGTGGAGGAGGGGAGGCTGCAGCGACGGAGGCAGGCAGAGAGGCGGCGGTGGTGTTGGTTGTCGGTGATGTGGGCAGCTCCGCCGAGGGCTGAGGGGTGGGGGCGAACCGCCGGAGTGAGGAGGAGGCGAAGGTGGCGACGAAAGGGAGAGAGGAGGCTCGGGTTGGTCGGAACCAAGGCGAGGCCGAGGCGGCCATGGTGGATGACGGCGAACAACGGCGAGATGAGGCGATTTCTAGAGAGAAAATGAGGCGACAGAGAGATGGGTGAGCTGTGGGAGGGCTCAGGGCATGCTTATATAGCCGAGGGGAGCCTTCTCGAGCATCGCTAGTGAGCTTGAGCAGTGCTCTAATGGAGGTCAGAGGCGGGGCATGGCACGGGCACTGCTCTAGCGGCACATTAATGGCAAACCACGATGAGGAAGCGATGCAGGGTGACGCAGTCATGCACGGGCGAGCTCCTGGACAAGGTTTGAGGTCGAGACGAGGAGGGAGGAGACGAGCATAGTGGTTGTAACAAGCCAGAGCACGTCTGCAGCCATGACACAAGCGTGATCACCACGCGCACTAGCGCAAGCGGTGCTCTTTGGCGTGGCCAACCATGTCCAGTGGATGGACCTTGGTGCCCTCAGTCAAAATGAGGAAATAAATCGGTCTAGGAGCAAAGAAGAGATTTGCACTTAGCTCCAAAACTAAATCAGTAAGAAGGTGTTTGTAACTCTCTATGGTTAAACCAGCTAGGTAACGTGGTAACTAGTTTGTCTGATGATGATCACATACTAAGGTGATGTTGATCACCAAAAATCAGACTAAGAGGAGGAGTTTAGTTGAGGGTTGCGGTAGAAAGTGCAATACTGGCCAGAATTGGGGATTTGGATGATGCGCTCACATAATTGATCTATGTGAGCTAAAATTTGGCATAGAATGGTTATATGATGATATGAAGCTGCTGTAAAAGTTTCATGCCATTTGGAAATACCAAAGTGGCACTTGCTTCACAAAGCTTCATTCTAGACAGAAACTTGGAAAAAATACACAGGGTAATTGGATTAACCAATTGAGGTAAAACTTGGTGGAGGGAGTTGATATAGGTAGAATCATGTCCTGGTAAAGTTTCAGCTCAATTGAAGCAATATAAAATATAGTTGCTTCACAAACTGAAAATCTGACCAGAAATTACGATTTGGAGCTGGGCTCACATAGATGAGTTACATGATCTCATATTTGGTGGAGAGTCATTATTTGACCATAGGAAGGACCTTGCAAACTTTCAACTCATTTGGATATTCCTAGCTTGTACTTCCTTCACAATCGCTTCCCTCAGACAGGAACTTTCAAATAATTCTCAGGAATATTTACTACGCCAATTTAGTTGAATGTTGGCATAGGTCAATGATATGAACAGGAAATGCTGTCCAAGAAGTTTGGGGTCAATCAAGCAAATATAAATAGCACTTCCTTTGCAAAGTGCCATTTAGGACATAATAGGAAACGAATTATTGGAGGATAGTTTTTGAACATGGAAATGAAATAGTTTGCCCTGTTTGAAGAATATATTACCCAAACAATTTATGAGAATTATTTGGGAATTTTACGAGTGACAGAAATAAAGGTTGCTTCACAACCTAGGGTGTTAAGGGTTATTCCTTTATCAGGAAAGGAATATTCCCAACAAAAGAATTTTGGGTTAGGTCAAGGATGGAAATGACATGATCTTGGGATGATGAAGAGGGTGACAAGCCACTATAAAACCTAGGAAGACATGATCTTCCCAAGTTTTAGAACCACATAGCCACGGTAAAGCAGAACAAAACATGAAATCCAAGAAAATCAAAGGAAAAAGAAGAGGGCAAAAATCCAGGCTGTTACAGCCGGCATCGGGGCCCCATCCTTCGTCGTCAATGTAGAGCTTGCCGCGATGACTCTTGGTCATCCGGCCCACAGCGTATCCCTTGAGCCCTTCGAAGTTGCCCGTCAAGAACTCAAATCCACCGTGCGCTGGCCCCATGGTGGGCGCCAACTATCGTGGAATTGTCACGACAGATGTCCTAGAGAAAGGACTTAGACGTAGGGCCATCGCAACAAGGAAGCTTAAAGGGGTTAATCGGGACAAAGGACACGACAGGTTTATACTGGTTTGGCCCCTTACGGTGAAGGTAAGACCTAGTCCAGTTGATGTTGTATTGCTAGGTTTCGATAACCAAGGAGCGAATCCGCTAGCTTGGCTATCGATCTGTTGTTTCTTGTCTTAAGCCACCGCCGGGTTGTCCCCTTATACATATGGGTTAACGCCTGGCGGCCTACAGAGTCCCGGCCGGCTCATAAAACGTGTCCGGCTCGGTGACTTCTTTTATATGACTTTCTTTACAAGTCTTTATTTACATATGGCGGTTTACAAGGTTATCATGCCATTTTTCACCTAAGTAAGGTAATTATGCCAATTTTAAGATAACTAAGCATATTATGTCATTTTGGAGGAAACAAAGTTAAGTATAGGTCATTTTAGAGCTAACTTGGGTAAAATAGGTCATTTTGGAGCTAAGTAAGCTTATTATGTTATTTTGGATGAAAATAAGATGAGTATATGATATGTATGAGCTTACGAAGGTTATTATGCCATTTTAAACCTATGTAAGCTAATTATGCCATTTTTGACATAAGTAAGCTAAGTATTGGTCATTATTGAGCTAACCTAGGTAACTAAGCATATTATAGCTAACTTAGCATATTTGAGCTAACTTAGGTCATTTTGGAGCCAACTTAGGTAAAATGGATCATTTTGGAGCTAAGTAAGCTTATTATGTCATTTTGGAGGAGAATAAGCTAAGCATATGACATTTATGAGGTTAGCAAGGTTATTATGCCATTTTTTTACCAAAAGTAAACTAATTATGTCATTTTTGTCATAAGTAAGCTAAGTATATGTCATTATTGAGCTAACCTAGGTAACAAAGCATATTAGAGCTAACTTAGGTCATTTTGGAGGAAACAAAGCTAAGTATAGGTCATTTTAGAGCTAACTTAAGTAAAATGGACAATATTATTGTCAGAATTCAGTAAGAAGGATATATAACTATTTCTGAATACTTGAGTAGCAATGGTATGGAATTTTTTGTATTTTCATCAACCAATTTGGCCCATTTTATATTTGTTCTGATTTTCTAGTATTTTCTCTCAGCTTCAAGGAGCTTATTGGTATGATAAATAAGTATCTTCCTGAAGTTCTTTTTGGGCCTGGACAGTGGTCTTTGATCTTCTGGCCCATCAAGTAACTTGACATAGAAACAACATCTCTCCATGGTGAGGTTCAGCTGTCATAGCTTTTTACTCCAATTTTTTAAGCCGTTTTTGATTTACTTAATGTTTTTTGCTAAGTCACCAAAGTGAGCACTATTCAACCAATGGTTTTATACTGTTTCAATAAAGCCCTCGAATTCAATCCAGAATTCCTCAAGTCTGAAGATATGACATTTAGGGATATGGCTATCAATTTATACCTTAATAGGGACATGATCAGATGAGATCTTAGCAAGAGGAATTGCTAGAGCATTCAGAAATTTTCCAGTCCAATTAGAGCTTGTGAAGATCCAGTCTAGTTTCTCAAATAGAGACTGGTCCTGCATGTTGCTCCAGGTGTATTTTCTACCTTTGAGAGGGATCTCCATAAGGTCTTGATTAATGATAATGTTTTTGAATATCATCATACTATTTGGATCTCCATTGTACCTGATTTGTTTCTATCTTCTGGGCTTCTAATGAAGTTGAAATCTCCCACTATCATCGAGTGCTCCAATGTACTGGAGTCAAAATTTCTGACGAAGTTCATTACATAGAGCAAAAGACAATGGCCTTTGATAAAGGTTATGCTAAACATATAGCAGGGCATGTCCCATTTGTAGAAATTTTGACTATTCGTTGGAATTGTCATACTTAAGTGGAGTGGATGACACTTCATGAAGTTCCATCTTGCAATACCCAGTACTAATAGCCTGCAATGTGTCAATGGGGAGCACTGGAGGGGTGGTTCCTGCTTATCCACAACAAAGGCATCAAATTTGGGGCCCAAATTCAAAGCAACTTTAGTTTTCTTCTTATTGATAGTTTTTGCATCAGACTGTGGAGCCTGCATCTTCTCCTTGCCCTTTTCTTTAGCAGCCAGTACGGATTGTTTGTATTTAAACCCCATGTTGATCTGAGCAATACTTCCACTTCTCCTACAGAGAGACTCATCCACAAGTACCTCCCACATCAAAAAGGTTAAATTTGGCATTTACAATCTTGGCTCCTCTAAGTTTGGGAATGATATCATGGGCATTGGAGACCAGATTGTCAATGACGCCTTGCAGTGCAGCAATACTACCAGACATGTCATCATCTCCATAGATATTTGGGTAGTATTCAGAGCTATCAGCAAAAGTATTGGTCTCATAATTCATAGCAGTGTTGCTTGGGACAAATACTGGGCTGTTGGCCATGGTAGGAGCAGAGTTGTCCAGCACAGGGGACTGTGGAACAGGTATGACATCATCATTTGCTTGGGCAAGATCATCCAGTAGAGCTGCATTAGGATGGTTCTGACCTACAACCACTATAGGAATCGGCTGATTTTTCGTCTGCCATGGCGACAAATGACCAAAGAGGATGGCATAGGTCTTTGTTGTCTGCCGCTGACGAAATACTTTTATGGCACTCACAGTTACGGTAAAGAGCCTCTTTGCCATATGTTTTAGCATATCGGACAAAAAGACCTTTGCCATTAGCTTTCCTACCAAGCAGACGACTCAGAAAGTGGACGACAAAGAATAGACGTTAGCAACGTTAGATGGCAAATGGGAGACTTTGCCGTCTGCCAGCTGACGGCAAACGTGTCCTTCCCTTTGTCGTCTGCTTCCTGACGTCAGTAGACCCGTGGTTGACGTCACTCCTCCCCGCTCTTTGTCGTGTGCCGCTCTTTTTCTTTGTCGTCTGCCGCCCTTTTTCTTTGCCGTCTGCCACAGACGGCAAACCACACCATCCTTTGCCGTCTGCACAGACGGAAAAGTGACCAAATGGGTCAGCCCTAGTGCTCCCAGGTTGCACAGGTTGCTGCCACGTGGCCACTTTGCCATCTGTGGCAGATGGTAAAGACCCCTTTGTCGTCCGTGGCAAACGGCGAAGTGCTTGTATTGCCCCATTTCATTCTATTTTTTGCTATATCCACACATTTTCACAGCAAATATATGAAATATATATATATATATATTTCACAGGGCAACTTTCATAGCAAATATATGAGATATCCAACACATAAGTTTCATCCATACATACATAGTTCCATCCATACATACATAGTTTCATCCATATTACAATAGTTTCATCCATATACCAAGTTCCACATTATTTGATCGATACAAATTCAAAACAGAAAGTAAAAACAAGCACTCCATCAATGCAAGCTTCCGTGAAGTGCATGAAATCTGCAAAATGGGAAATAAGAAAGTTAGAAGAAGAAAAAGAAGACTAGAAGAAGAAGAAAAAGAAGAAGAAGAAGAAGTATATGACATTTATGAGGTTACCAAGGTTATGATGCCATTTTTTATCTAAGTAAGCTAAGCATTTGACATTTATGAGCTTAGCAAGGTTATCATGCCATTTTTCACCTAAGTAAGGTAATTATGCCATTTTTGAGTTAACTAGGCATATTATGTCATTTTGGAGGAAACAAAGCTAAGTATAGGTCATTTTAGAGCTAACTTGGGTAAAATATGTCATTTTGGAGCTAAGTAAGCTTATTATGTCATTTTGGACGAAAATAAGCTAAGTATATGATATGTATGAGCTTATGGAGGTTATTATGCCATTTTTAACCCAAGTAAGCTAATTATGCCATTTTGACATAAGTAAGCTAAGTATTGGTCATTATTGAGCTAACCTAGGTAACTGAGCATATTAGAGCTAACTTAGCATATTTGAGCTAACTTAGGTCAATTTGGAACCAACCTAGGTAAAATGGATCATTTTGGAGCTAAGTAAGCTTATTATGTCATTATCGAGGAAAATAAGCTAAGCATATGACATTTATGAGGTTAGCATGGTTACTATGCCATTTTTTTACCTAAGTAAACTAATTATGCCATTTTTTACATTAGTAAGCTAAGTATATGTCATTATTGAGCTAACCTAGGTAACAAAGCATATTACAGCTAATTTAGGTCATTTTGGAGGAAACAAAGCTAAGTATAGGTCATTTTAGAGCTAACTTAAGTAAAATGGATCATTTTTAGCTAAGTAATCTTATTACGTCATTTTGGAGGAAAATAATCTAAGTATATGATATTTATGAGTTTACAAAGGTTATTATGCCTTTTTTTACCTAAGTAAGCTAATTATGCCATTTTTGACATAAGTAAGCTAAGTATATGTCATTATTGAGATAACCTAGGTAACTAAGCATATTAGAGCTAACTTAGCATATTTGAGCTAAGTTATGTCATTATGGTAAGCATATCTGTTGGGAATATAACTTTCAGGTATGACCCGCCCAGGAGGGGCCGGGTCAACCCTAATGACGGGTTGTTAAGAGAAGCCTAGTAATATTCAAGGTGATAGTTTATTAAGAATTGTAGAAGGCCTAAGCCCAAAGGCGGCTTAAGGCCCAATATTGTAAACCACCATATGTAACGAAAGACTTGTAAAGAAAGGCATATACAAGAAGTCACTGAGCCGGACACGTTTTATGAGCCGGCCGGGACTCTGTAGGCCGCCAGGCGTCAACCCGTGTATATAAGGGGACGACCCGGCGGTGGCTTGGGACAAGAAACACAAATCGATAGCCAAGCTAGCGGATTCGCTCCTTGGTCATCGAAACCTAGCAATGCAACATCAACTGGACTAGGCCTTACCTTCACCGTTAGGGGCCGAACCAGTATAAACCTCTCGTGTCATTTGTCCCGATTAACACCTTTAAGCTTCCTAGTTGCGATGGCCCTACGACTAAGTCCTTTCTCATGGACATCTGCCGTGACAATTCCACGACAGTTGGTGCCCACCAGCGCACAGTGGATTTGAGTTCTTGAAGGGCAACTTCGAAGGGCTCAAGGGATAAGCTGTGGGCCGGATGACCAAGAGTCGTCGCGACAAGCTCTACATCGATGATGAAGGCTGGGGCCCCGGCCCCGGCTCAATTGAGTACGGGTACCGAGTCCCCTTCAGCGGAAACCATGTCTTCATCGGACGGATCGGCGAGTTAGGCCCTGAGCCGAACATCTGCACCAACCTCATCGAGATGGCTCAGCGCGCGAGACCCACCCGGGCTCAATCCGCCATGCGGCGGGCCTTCGTGGGTTGCATCCATGGAGGGGAATTTTCTGAAGGATCAATAGACGGTGGTGAGACGGCCGTTTACTCTGATGGTGCATCGTCCACAGGTGAGACAGACTCTTTGTATCAGGTACAAGATGGCGTGCTTGGGGATTCCTCCGATGGCAGCAGTATTTCAGACCCCTCTGAGCCGCTAAATCAATCTGGAGTCTTCATGGCTGGCACTCAACCCGGGCAGAATTCTACGGCTGCAGCAGCAATAACCACCGGGTCGGCAGCAGCCGGGACAGGAGACCCCGCACGCCCCCGGCTCAGGTACTAATGGACCTCATGGATAAGATTACGGCTCTGTTGACTTCTGTGGTTGAGCCGGCGAATAAGGCTCAACATAACATGGAGGTAGCACGACTACGTGAAGAGGTGGCACAAGCCAAGGAAAAATTAGTAGCAGAAGATGTCAGGATGGATGTGGAGCGGGCGATTTTGGATGCTCGTGCTCAGCAGCTTCAAGCGGAGACTTTCCGGCTCTCGATGGATCTGAACGCGTCAAATGAGGTCATGAGGAGAAGACACCAGAAAACTAAATCACGTCTGCCTCTAATTTACGATCCTAGGATCCTTCTCCATACACCCTGGGCCGATCCCAGCAACCCGCTGGAGGCAATCCGGATCACAACACCCGGGACGGGGGCCCCGGTTTAGCCGAGGGCCATGGAACCACCCCGCGTGAATACTGCTCCGCCTCATTACACGCCAGTACCACCGGGTCACTTCTCTAACCCTTTGGAGAATTTAATTGCTGCGTCGGTTCGACTGGCGGTTCTCCCAATGGAAGGTGACTCTCCAACGGTGATCAAAACACGAAGGGTTAGAGAACTTCTTCAGACAGCCCTGGCACAGCAGGATGCATACTCTTATAGTCGAGACAGAATCCATTCAACCCCTCGCCCAAGCCGGAGCCTGAGCTATAGCAGGCATATGGACTCAGCGGCTATGTCAAGCAATGCCCAACGCTGTAACCAACCGCGCAAGCATGACCTGGCGCAGGACAGAGCCTTTAACTTCGTGGATCGGGAGAGGATCCATCAGGAGGCTGAGCAGGTGGTTCAACTGACAGCTGAGCAGGCGGCTCATCAGGCTTTTCCGGTTTATCAACCAACCTCTGTTGAGGCAGGAGTGGCCACAAGGACAGGAGGTGTCCCTTGCCTGGTGCCGACTCTACGTAATGAGCACTTGCCAAAAGATTTTAAGGGGCCTCGTAAGGTGCCTAATTACACAGCCGACTTGCAGCCTGGGGCATGGATTGAAAGTTATGAGATGGTGATGGAGCTATTGGAGGTCAGCGATGCAGCAATGGCTAAATATTTCACTATGATGTTGGATGGAACAGCTCGCACTTGGCTGAAAGGGTTGCCACTCAACTCCATCGGCTCATGGGCGGAGTTATTAGCCCGGTTTATTCAGAACTTCAAGGACATATGTAAGCAACCTATGTCAATCATGGACTTGACTAACTATAATCAAGAGGAAGGTGAGTCCATGACCCATTGGGTGTGTCGGTTCAAGGAGATAATACATTCATCTGATAAGCGTGATTGTCATGACATGGGCCAGTTGATGGCGGCTCTGGTCAAATATGCTGATTCAGATAGTACCAAGGATCCCGCGTCTGATGAAGAGAAGGCAGGGAAGGGAAAAAACAACGACAATGGCAAGGGTCACCAGCATAACCCGGCGAATCAAGGAGGTAATAAACGTAAGGCTGACGAGTTTGTGGATAATGCCAGTACACAAGGCAACAACCAACGGCGCAAGGGGAGGCTACCTCCTCGGTCAGGCGGGTCAGGTCCCACCCTTGAGAAACTACTGAATGAACGGTGTATGAGACATGACACCCGAGAGAAGCCAGCTACCCATCTATGGAAGGACTGTATGATCATGAATGCGTTTAAAAATTCCAACATGTTCGATGGTAACCACGGACCTGGCGGCGGTTCAGGCGGTGGCGGCTTTCATGGCCCGGGCGCCGGCTCGGGCGGAGGAGGTTTTCACGGCCAGGGCCATCCGGGTAACCAAGGTGGTTATAATCAGCAATCCAGCCAAAGTAATCAGCAGCAACAGCAGCAGCAGTCCGGGTATCAGAGTAACCCAAAATAGCTGAACAGTGGGCAGTACCACGTATTTACCACTAGTTTGTGCAAGAGGGACCAGAAACTTCACAAGAGGGTTGTAAACGCTGTTGAGCCGGCGCTTCCATGTTATTTGAGATGGTCAGAACAGCCTATTATGTGGGGTAGGGAGGATCACCCTCCCCGGGTTGATAACCCGGGTCACTTGGCTTTGGTAGTGGCGCCTCAGGTTGGTGGATATAAGTTTACTAAGGTGCTCTTGGATGAAGGCAGTAGTATCAACATCCTCTATTATGAGACGTTTCATCGCATTGGATTGACTGACAAGTGTCTTAAACAATCCAACACTATTTTTCATGGTGTTGTACCTGGTA
Source organism: Triticum aestivum (assembly GCF_018294505.1). Lineage (NCBI taxonomy): Eukaryota > Viridiplantae > Streptophyta > Magnoliopsida > Poales > Poaceae > Triticum > Triticum aestivum. Next base: position 426,157,606 of record NC_057794.1, on the reverse strand, counting down.
AGTCGGCATACCCAGTCGGTAAGATTGAGCTGGAAGTAGCCTTTGGGGATGAATATGATTCTAGGGCTGAGAAGTAAATTTTTGAAGTGGTTAAGATCAAAAGCCCATATCATGCCCTGTTTGGACGGCCGTCCTATGCCAAGTTCATGGCTTGGTCGTGTTATGTGTATCTGCAGCTGAAGACGCCGGGTTATAAAGGCACCATCATAGTACATGGAAGCCGGAAAATAGCCCTGGAATGTGAAGAAGGTGATGCTGCTTATGCTGAGTATGTTTGTGCAACAGAGGAATTAAATTTTTATAAAGATAACGTTAAACCAGCAGACATGATGTCTTTGAAGAAGCCAACTACGGAGCATGAACCGGTGTTGAAATTCAATCAGCTGATGACAACAAGATGGTTGATTTTGTGCCTGGCAACTCATCTAAACAGTTCATTATCAGTTCTAACTTGGATCCAAAATAGGAAGGCACGCTCATCGAGTTCATCCGTGAGAACCAGAACATCTTTGCATGGAAGCCTTCTGACATGCCGAGTCCCCCGAGAGAACTCGCTGAGAACACTCCAATATTGATCCAAAATTTAAACCGGTCAGGTAGTTTCTTCGACGGTTTAACGAGGAAAGGCGCAAGGCGATTGGAGAAGCGGTGGCCCGGCTCTTGGTGGCCGGGTTCATTGTTGAAGTTTTTCACCCGGAGTGGTTGTCAAACCCGGTGCTTGTACTAAAAAAGAATGGCACCTGGCGCATGTGTGTGGATTACACCGATTTAAACAGGCTTGTCCGGCTGACCATTTTGCTCCTCGTATTGATCAGGTCATTCATGCTACGGCGGGTTGCGAGCGTTTGAATTTTTTGTATGCCTATTCGGGTCAACATCAATTCAAGATGGCAGTTAAGGACCAGGAGAAGATAGCTTTCATCACTCCGTTTGGAGCCTTCTGCTATGTTTCTATGCCTTTTGGGCTTAAGAGTGCCCAGGCGACTTAACAACGATGTGTGCATAATTGCCTTCACAATCAAATTGGGCGTAGTGTTCATGCTTATGTGGATGATATAGTGGTGAAATCCAGAGAGAAGGAAACCTTGGTAACTGATCTGAAGGAGACCTTTGATAACCTACGGGTCTACAAGATGATGCTTAACCCGGCCAAGTGTGTTTTTGGAGTTCCAGTTAGCAAACTCTTGGGTTTTTTGGTGTCTAACAGAGGTATTGAGGCTAACCCGGAGAAAATTAAGGCAATTATATCTCTGGCTAAAGCGGCGTGCATCAATGACGTTCAGGGGTTGGCGGGACGTGTCACATCCTTAAGCCGGTTCAGAAGCCGTTTAGGGGAGAAGGCGATGCCTTTGTATCAAATGATGAAGAAGGCGGATGACTTTGTCTGGAGTGACGCTGCTAACTCTGCTTTTGAGGATCTGAAGAAACAACTCGCTGAGCCGCCGATTCTTGCTGCTCCGGTTGAGAAAGAGCCATTGTTGTTGTATGTGGCTGCTAAGTCACGTGCTGTCAGTGTGGCCATTGTTGTGGAGCGCAAGGAGGCTGGCAAGGAACATCCGGTCCAACCGCCGGTTTACTACGTCCGTGAGGTGCTCACTGAATCTAAACAAAGATATCCACATTGGCAGACGCTTGTTTATGGGGTGTTTATGGCAAGACGGAAGCTCAAGCATTACTTTCAGGGTCACCCAATCACTGTGGTTAGCTCTGCTCCTCTAGGAGACATTATTCAAAACAGAGAAGCCACATGACGAGTCGCCAAGTGGGCTATTGAACTTGGGTCTCATGGTTTGAAGTATGTGCCACGTACCGCGATCAAATCTTAAGTGCTGGTTGACTTCATTAATGGCTCGACAGAGTTGCATATGCTAGAGGAGAAACCAGACAACACATATTGGACGATTCACTTTGATGGGTCCATACAATTGGAAGGCTCGGGGGCTGGAGTTGTTCTAACTTCTCCCTGAGGTGACAAGTTTTGTTATGTGTTAGGATTGATGTTTCCTTGCACTAACAATGCAGCTGAGTACGTGGCCTTGCCTCATGGTCTTCGAATGGCTAAGGAAAAGAGTTTAAGCCGGGTACGGTGCCTAGGGGACTCAGATCTAGTGGCTCAACAAGTGTCAGGCAAGTGGGATTCTAAGGATCCTCTCATGGCGGCTTATCGTCGCGAGGTCGACGCTGTTGCGGGGCATTTTAAGGGTTATAAAGTGGAACACATTGACCACAGAAAGAACGAAGCGGTGGATGCCTTAAGCCGCTTGGGATCTCAGCGTAAGCCGGTACCACCTAACACCTTTTTAGTTTTTTACATAACCCTTCTGTCAAGTTGCCTACAGAGGAAGACTTGGCCGTTCCTGACCCGGAGCCTAGTTGGTGGCGGCTCTTCATGTCATACCAGATTGGACAGTGCCGTATTTGGCTTACATGACCCAAGGCGAGTTGCCAGAGGATGATACCTTGGCAAGACAGATAACATGGCAGTCTAAGTCAATGACAATTTCCAATGGTGAATTATATCATCATAATGTCACTAGGGCATTTCAACAATGTGTCTCTCCTGAAGAAGGTCAAGAGATTCTTCATGAGATCCATGAGATAGATTGTGGCCATCATGTCGGCTCAAAATCTCTAGTGGCCAAAGCTTTTCGTCATGGCTTTTACTGGTTAACGGCTCATGCTGATGCAGAGGATCTGGTCAGTAGATGCGATGGATGTCAAAAGTTTGCACGACGAGCACATGTACCGGCTCAAGAACTGCGGATGATTCCAATCACTTGGCCGTTTGCGGTTTGGGGGGTTGATATGGTTGGACCTTTCAAAAGATCCAAGGATAAAAAGACACATATCTTGGTGGCAGTTGACAAATTCACGAAATGGGTTGAGGCAGAGCCAGTGAGCAAGTGTGATGCAGCCACGGCGGTTCAGTTCATGAAAAAGGTGATCTTTTCCTTTGGTTTTCCACACAGCATTATAACTGACAATGGCACTAATCTGTCCAAAGGTGCCATGGAGGAGTTTTGTTAACGTGAGCATATCCGGCTTGATGTTTCGTCATTAGCCCCCCCCCCCCCAATCCAATGGTCAACCCGAGAGAGCAAATCATGAAATCCTAAAATGTCTCAAGCCCCGGCTTATGGTTCCTTTACAACGGACGCCGGGTTGTTGGGTAGAGAAATTACCTTCGGCGCTGTGGAGTATCAATACCACTCCTAACAAGTCTATAGGTTATACACCTTTCTTCATGGTTTATGGAGCAGAAGCGGTTCTGCCTAGTGACATCCGTCATGACTCGCCTCGCGTGGCGGCATACGCTGAAGCTGATAATGAACAAACCCGACAGGATGCACTTGACTTGTTAGATGAGGAGAGAGATTAGGCGGCGGCTCGATCAACAATTTATCAACAGGACCTGCGCCGTTATCACAACCGCTGGGTTAAGTCCAGAACCTTTCAAGAAGGTGACCTGGTGCTCCGGCTCATCCAGGATCTGTCTGATGCACACAAACTATCACCACCTTGGGAAGGACCCTTTGTGGTCAGCAAGAACTTAAACAACGGGTCATATTACCTCATTGACGTTCGAGAGCACAAAGACTCACGTAAGTCGGTGGAGGAGACCCGCCGGCCATGGAACATTGCTCAGCTTCGGCCATACTATACTTAAGCCACCGGCTCTCGTCATGTACATACTTTGACATCATATATATTATGATAAGTAATAAAGTAGGACCTCTATCCTTTTCCCTTTCGATGATCATATATCTTTATTATTTTCATTATTTAAAAATGACCAAAAGGGGGCTGATCGTATCCGAATCTAGCTTAACCCTTTTGGTCCGGCTCATGATCATATTCGAATCTAGCTGTAAACCTCATGGTCACTTAGGGGCTTCCTGTTCAAACATAGGTCATATTCAAACCAAAGAGAACATAGCTGTTGTAACCCTCTTGATCGGCTCAAAGCCAAACTCACTAGGGGGCTTCTTGATCGTATCCGAATCATAGCTTAACCCCTTTTGGGTCCAACTTGGAATCATGGTCGTTAAAAACCTTTCAAGGTCATTTGGGGGCTTCCTGTTCAAACATAGGTCGTATTCGAACCAAAGAGAACATAGCTGTCGGTACCCTCTTGATCGGCGCAACGCCAAAGCCACTGGGGCTATATGATCATATTCGAATCTTAGCTTAACCCCTTTGGTCCGGTTTACTGATCGTATTCGAATCAGAAGCCTCCAGTTTTTATTTAAATGTTTTGATTTATCATCTCAAATCAAACTGTCAATATGGTTTCAAATTAAACCGGCTCGGTTATTTGACAATGAGTTGCCAAGGCATAACAGTCATTAGACATATGGAAGTATTGACTTCTTCAAAAGATTGGGTTATCAACCTCATCATTCGGGTCATGTAAACCGGCAGTCCAGATTCAAAGAACACAGGTATGACAGTGTCATTCATGAACATGCTTCTTTGTGTTTTTTCGTTAATCAAAGCTTTTTTCAGCCTTGTTTACCTTACATCTGGTTCTGTCTTTTACGCTATGATAATTTCATAAGTCATATACTGGGTGTTTTGACCCGTCAGGTGCTAAACCGCCAGGACAGCTTTGTCATTTTTTGCAGGAACGGAGTTAAAACATTGCAGATGTAATCACGGATGTGCTGCATATATATATTGACATCATTGGCAAAGATTCATATGCAATATTTTATGCACGATGGCATGGGTAAAACATACAGTTTCCAAACTAATCTATTACAAGGCTTTGAGAGCCCAAAAGATGGTTATGACTCTCCCCTCGCCAGTTCACCTCCCTCTACTTGTTGGAACGTGGCATTGGACCAGTCAAAGCCGTTCGGAGCAATGAACTCTGCTTCATCGTCAATCAGGTCGACTAGGTCGACTTCTGGGGCAAAAGTGTGTTGGCGAACCGGCCGGATAAGATCTGTCACCTTATAAGAGGGAGTCGCCATCTTCTTATTCTCCATGTCAAAACCCATCTGATATTTGTCGATGTTGGTCTCCTCTCCAAGAATGGTAGCTTGAGGACGAACTCCCCTCACACAGGCAATAAAGTCATCTTGCTCAAATAGAGTCCCGTCTTCCTTCACGGTAGGGTACACCTTAACCACGTCCACCGGGTCTAAATTCGGCACCCAGGCTTTGGAGCGGCTCAGGGCAGTCAGGGCTCCGGCTCTGCATAGGATCGTTTAACCTCTTGAAACCTGGCGGGTAAGATTGATAACTTCTTCAAAACATCACTCAAACGGTTGGGTACTTGGTTGGCAGGAGAGATAGCAGCAAGCGCCCGTTGAGCCCCCGTATAAAGTTGTTCCACCAAGGTATAAACCGCCTTCAGCTTTGTTACACTATCCAGGCTCAGCTTGTTACTCCGTGGACCTGTAACTATTTTAACAAAAGTTAAGCAGGCGGTTTACATTCTTGGTAAAAATAGAGTGTAAGTGACTTATGCAAATAACTCACCGAAGATGGCGAAGACCATTTGATACACATGATTTTTAAACCAGTGAGCTCTGTAGTAGCCTCCACAAGAGCCGCCTTAGCTGTTTCAGCGCGTTGTATCAGCAGTGTCTTTTCTTCGGCCCAGGATTTCTTTTTTGCAACTAAGCTGGTCTTCAATTTCTCAGATTCGGAGAGGCTCAATTGGAGTTTAGAGTCAGTGGTCTTTATCTCTGTCTCCTGCTCCGCCAGCTGGGTCTTGGCATCTGTCAATTGAGAGCCCAATTTAGATAGGGCGTTCTACAAAACATTCATAGGTGTGTCAAGACCTAAACTAAAAGTTATAAGGGTTCAAGTCTCAAGTACTTTGCACCGCAATACCACTTGACACTTGGGGGCTAATGTCTGCCAAAGCAATTTTTTATGTCTTTTGTATGTTTCAAGTCCCAAGGGTTTTACAAAGTAACAACGCTTGGCACTAGGGGGCTAATGCATGATATTCAGAAAGTTTTTCAAGATTGAGACGGATCACATTAATTATTGGGACTAGTAAAAGACAGTTATGCAATTAAGTATCGGTTCATTTATGATAAATTGAGCCGACCCTTGGGGACTACAGGTGAAGTTTATGCTACTTTATTGGACTTTCAAAAAACCTAGAGACAAAGTATCAACTTATATAATAAAGTCTACAGATCATTCAAGTTCATCATCGGAAGACTTGGGGGCTGGCAGACTATAAGTAAACCGGAGAACATACCTCATATTTTAGCTGCAATTGTTTGACCATCTCGATTTCCGAGTCACGGCTGGAGTGCACATGACTGAGATAGCCGGACAGTACATCATTGAAATTGAGGTGAGCGTAATGGGAGATATCAAACCGCACTTTCTGCTTCTCTAAAGCCTCTTGCTTAGCGGTATGCCGGGCTAATACAGTGGGGGTCCCCGGTTCAACAAACCGGTTACCGGTAATCAAAACGTCAGCATCAGAAGTTGTTGGCGGGTTAGCTGAGCTAGATAGTTCAGTAATGGTCGGATTAAGGGTGGCCTCATCGGCTGACAACTCAGGAGGGTCCAATTGAGTATGAACAGCCGGGTCTTCTGGTGCTTCAGTTTGAGAGGGAGTGGGCATGGCCGACTCAGGTGTAGGAACTTTCGGGTCTTCTGTCGGATTAATCACCTTGGCCTTCTTGGATTTGGCTTGACCACTAAGAAAGATTTTATGAGACAGTTAGTGTATTAATGCAGTTTTTAAAAGATGCAGAAGAAAGATGATTGTCCTTACCCAGGGGCAGTCTTGAAAGCCGGAAATTGAGTTTGCGACGAGTCGCCAGAAGATCGAGAAACCTCCTACAAAGGTAAAATAAAGTTAGTGATGTAAGGGAATAGATCCATTAATGGAAGCAAAAGACAAAGATGAAAGAAACCTCATTCTGGCGTTTTCGAGGAGTTTGTTGTAAATCAGAAGGCGGTTCATCGTCATCATTAGTCCGGGCCTGCGGCTCTCATGTTGCTGCTTCTTCAAAAGAAAATGAGCGTCTAGATAAGCCAAAGGGTGCGAAAACCTTACTTTCCAGGTTACCAGTCGAAGTTTCTGTCTTGGCAAAGGGGCTAAGTCAGAGGAAATAGTTACCTCTTCTTCCACAGCCTGGCTGGCCCCCGTGTCGTCCTGGCAATAGTGAGTGTCAATAAGATAGTTAAAAAACTGGCCAAGGGCGTCAAGGGCTACCTCCGACTCAGAAGCATCATCCAGGTGGAATAAGTCAGATGCAGTCTTCTTCTTCTTGGGCTTCCGGGTCGTTCTCCTGGCGGCTATGGCAGTGGCTCTAGCCTTCTTGGCAGCTTCATGATCATACTTGGCGTTCTAGAAGTCATATTTGTCCTGTAAACAAATTAATAAACCGGTTAAAAGGTCATGCAAGTATTTAAAGTACTGAGAAAAACACAAAAAGAGAAAGAGGTCAGGGGTTTTCACCTCTGGTGCCGGGTTAAGTTTGCAGAAGGGGTTTAACCCAACCTTACTGTAGTCCTCGTATTTGCCGTTCACAAGGATGGTTGACATTGCAACAACGTCTTCTTCAGTCAATTGAACAGAGCTATAACGCAGAGAGTCATTTGGGCCTCTGCCATACTCATACATTAACTTGGATCAGCGGCTTAGAGGGATGACCCGCTGTAACACCCTCGATGTGACTATATCTCCCACGTGTCGAGGCATGACTTAGAGGCATAATCGCATTGAAGGCATATGTCACAAGTTAGGCAATCTTCACAACATCCCATGTAATATAGATAAAAAAGGGGAGATAACATAGTTGGCTTACACTCGCCACGTCAATCAAGGTACATAAATAACATTACATCAACCAAGCACTCATGGCCCGACTACGGCGCCAAAATAAAAGATAACCCAACATGCGACACGGTACCGATCACCCCCAACTGGGCACCACTACTGATCATCAGGAAAAGAAACATAGTATCATTGAGAGTCCTCGTCGAACTCCCACTTGAGCTCGAGCGCGTCACCTGGAGCGGAATCATCAGGCCCTGCATTTGGTGTAATAGTAATCTGTGAGCCACAGGGACTCAGCAATCATGCACCCTCACGATCAAGACTATTTAAGTTTATAGGTAAGGCAAGGTAAATATGTGGAGCTGCAGCAAGCGACTAGCAAATATGGTGGCTATCCTATTCGCAAAAGAGAGCGAGAAGAGGAGGCAAAGCGCGAGCGATAAACTAGAGAGCAACCTGCACAAACATTACTCCAACACCGTGTCCACTTCCCGGACTCCGCCGAGAAGAGGCCATCACGGTAACACACACTGTTGATTCATTTTAATTAAGTTAAGGTTCAAGTTATCTACAACCGGACATTAACAAATTCCCATCTGCCCATAACCGCGGGCATGACTTTTGAAAGTTCAAATTCCTGCAGGGGAGTCCCAACTTAGCCCATGACAAGCTCTCACGGTCAACGAAGGAATAGACCTCCTCCCGAGACGTTCCGATCAGACTCGGTACCTCGGTTCTTCAAGACACTTCGACAGGTTAAAACAAAACCAGCAACACCGCCCGAATGTGCCGACAAATCCCGATAGGAGATGCACATATCTCGTTCTCAGGGCACACTCAGATGAGCCAGACGTCGGGTAGGCCAGCCCAGAGTTGCCCCTGGTAGCCCCGGACATCGCTCGGTTGGACCAACACTCAGAGGAGCACTGGCCCGGGGGGGCTAAAATAAGATGACCCTCGGGCTCCGGAAACCCAAGGGGAAAAGAGGATAGGTGGCAAATGGTAAAACCAAGGTTGGGCATTGCTGGAAAAGCTTTAATCAAGGCGAACTATCAAGGGGTTCCCATTATAACCCAACCGCGTAAGGAACGCAAAATCCGGGAACATAACACCGATATGACGGAAACTAGGGCGGCAAGAGTGGAACAAAACACTAGGCGAGAGGCCGAGCCTTCCACCCTTTACCAAGTATATAGATGCATTAAGATAACATGGCAATATAATGATATCCCAACAAGTAAATAAAGTTCCAACAAGGAACGGTCTCCAATCTTCACCTGGAACTAGCAACGCTATAAGAGGGGCTGAGCAAAGCGGTACATAGCCAATCAACAGTTTGCTAGGACAAGGTGGGTTAGAGGTTTGACATGGCAATTTGGGAGGCTTGAAAGCAAGTGGTAGGCATCGTAGCATTGGCATAGCAAAAGAGCGAGCAATCTAGCATAGCAAAGATAGTAGTGATTTCGAGGGTATGATCATCTTGCCTGCAAAGTGGTCAGAGCTGACTGGATCCTCGAAACCAAACTCAACGGGATCCTCGTTAGCGAACTCGTCTCCCGGCTCTACCCAAACAAGACAAACAAGCAACAAGGACACAATCAACCACGTGCAAAGCTCAAACAATATAATGCAAGGATGGTATGCTATGCGGGATGCGATGCGGGATGCATATGCAAGATGTGACAAGGAATGCATGAACCTGGCCTCAACATGGAAATCCAGGTGTGGCACTGGAAAGATGAGACGAAATCGCTTGAAAACGATATAAAGAACGCCAGAATCGGAGTTACGGTTTGGAAATGGCAAGCGATTCAAATATGACCACGTTCTGCGATTTACAGCAAGTAGTCATCTAAATGCAATGAGGTGAACATGATACAGCACCCAAACATGACAACAAAATACATGGCAGGGATACATTCATGATGCTTAACAAAAGTCTAGCACTGAGCTACGGTCAAATCATCCATTAACAGGTTCAAACAAGCATGGCAAAAATGCATATGGCAAACAGATTTCAGACTTGGTGAAATTAACACTTGTCTGGAATTTCAGTTCAGATAGCACTCTTCGGAGCATGAAAAATACATGCTACAGGACCTGAACATGGCAAAGTAAACCATGGAATGGAGCTACTCAAAGAGCTTAACAAAAGACCCTTAGTGACCTTGAGCCAAAAGGGATCAGAAAATACAATTGCAAGCATGTGAACATGGCAAAAACATAATCAGTTCTCAGACTTGGTGAAAAATTGGAGCATGCTGAAACAGATATCAAGTAGGCATGTTTACGAGCTCGATGCACTCACTATGGAGCAAGTCATGACAAGCTAAGCCTACACCCATCAAGAACAATAGCAAGAACAATAGCATAGCATGCACGGATCAACTTCAACATCATCGGCAAAATCGCTAACAAGTAGACAATCTGCCCAGATTCACGAAATGACAAAAGTAGAGCTCGATTGACTCAAGCTAGGGTGCTCCATAATTGCAAACAAAGACATGTATGGATAGAGCACTATAAGATTAGCAAAACATCCTTACTGCTCATCCTCAAAAGAGGCACGGATCACTAGGAAACAACATGAACATATCGCCATATGAGATAAACAGGTCAAGGACTTAGTGAAAATGCTAAGTCCCTGAAATCAGCATTACCAAGTGCCTCACTTGGCAAGCTTGTGCTAGACACCACACACATCACAAAAATACATGGGTTGCACCTCAGGAAAGATGGCAAAACCCTTAACAAAACGTATGTAGAGCACCAGGGCATATCATGCACACAATAATCATGGCAAAAATGACAAATATCTAAATGGAGCAGCAGATCTGACAATTATCTCAAGTAGCCTCCTTCTAACAGCATTTCGGGCATCAATATGAACTCAAATGAAAATGATGCAATGGAATGAAATGATGTGCTCTCTGAGATGAACATTTTGATATGCTATATGCCCAAAACGGAGCTACGGATGCAAAGTTACGACACGATGAACATGGCAATATGAACTAGGGTTTCGGGAAAAAGGTCAACCGTCCAACTCCAGATCCAGATCTGAGCCGGTGGTTACTGTAGATGCACGAGTCTCGAGGCTCGCTGGGGTTGAGGATGTCGCCGGACTGCAGCAAGGACTTGCTGGGGCGGCGGCCGGAGTCGGCCCCGGGCGGCGAGGTGGCGAGGACGGGGCGGCGAGGCGCGGCTCTGGCGCGGGGCGACCGAACGTCGGCGGGGCTCGGTCGGAGAGGCGAACAGAGGCGAGGTCGGCGGCCACCGGCAACGAGGAAAGGCAGGGCGGCACCGGCGGACTCGGGCAGCGCGCGGAGGAGAGGAGCGGCGCGGGGCGCGGTGGAGGCGCGGCCCGAGAGGCGGTGGAGGAGGGTCGGCCGCGGGCTTACGTGGGCCGCAGGGCGGCGGGTGCCGGGGTGCCACGTGGCGTGCTGTGGCTGGCTGGGCGCGGCGGGTGGACGCGTCCGATCACGGCCGGACGTGTCCGATGACGGCGGAGCTGAATTTTTAGGGTTAGGGGGGAGAGGAGATCCGGGATTTTCGGGGAAGGTCTAGTTTTATAGATAGAGGGAGCTAGGAAGCTCCAAATGAGGTGCGGTTTGCGGCCACACGATCGTGATCGAACGGCCTAGGTGATGGAGGAGGTTTTAGGTGGGTTTTGGGCCACTTTGGAAGGGTGTTGGGCTGCAACACACACGAGGCCTTTTCGGTCCCTCGGTTGACCGTTGGAGTATCAAATGAAGTCCAAATGGTACGAAACTTGACAGGCGGTCTACCGGTAGTAAACCAAGGCCGCTTGGCAAGTCTCGGTCCAATTCGGAAATGTTTAATCCCCACACACGAAAGAAAGGTAGAAATGACCACCGGAGAAGAACGAAGCGCCGGAATGCAAAACGGACAACGGGGAAAAAGCTTGAATGCATGAGATGAACACGTATGCAAATGCAATGCACATGATGACATGATATGAGATGCATGACAACGGCAACAACACACGGAGACAAAAACCCGAACCCGAGAAAAATAAAATAACTTAACGCCGGAAACGGCAAGAGTTGGAGTACAAATTGGGAAAGTCATATCCGGTGTGTTACAACAGTCCACCACTACGAAAGGATCTCGTCCCGAGATCTAGGACTGAAAGAACGTCGGGTACTCATAACGGAGGTGATCGTCGCGTTCCCAGGTAGCTTCACGGTCAGAATGGTGTGACCACTTGACTTTGAGGAATTTGATTGACTTGTTGTGAGTCTTGCGTTCAGTCTCTTCAAGAATAGCCACTGGGTGCTCACGATAAGAGAGATCTTCTTGGAGCTCAATGCCCTCGAAGTTGACGGTGCGGTCAAGAGTCTTGAAGCACCTTCGAAGCTGAGAGACATGGAACACGTCATGAACATTTGCAAAGTTTGAAGGAACCTCGAGTTGATAGGCGAGATCGCCTCTCTTGCTGACAATCTTGAAAGGTCCCACGTATCTGGGGGCAAGCTTCCCTTTGATACCGAAGCGATGAGTACCTTTCATAGGAGAGACGCGGAGGTAAACATGATCTCCGATCTCGAAAGCCAAATCACGGTGCTTACTGTCATAGTAGCTCTTCTGGCGGGATTGGGCTGCTTTGAGGTTATCTCGAATGACTTTGCACATTTCCTCTACCTCTGTGATTAAGTCATTACCCAAAAGCTGACGTTCACTGGTTTCAGACCAGTTGAGACGGGGTACGACACTTCCTGCCATACAGAATTTCAAATGGGGCCTTGCCCGAACTTGCTTGAAAACTGTTGTTGTAGGAGAATTCAGCATAAGGAAGACAATCCTCCCACTTCATGCCGAAGGAGATCACACAAGACCTGATACCAACTTGTAACACCCTCGATGCGACTATATCTCCCACGTGTCGAGGCACGACTTAGAGGCATAATCGCATTGAAGGTATATGTCGCAAGTTAGGCAATCTTCACAACATCCCATGTAATATAGATTAAAAAAAGGGGAGAGAACATAGTTGGCTTCCACTCGCCACGTCAATCAAGGTACATAAATAACATTACATCAAGTAAGCACTCATGGCCCGACTACGGCGCCAAAATAAAAGATAACCCAACATGCGACACGGTCCCGACCACCCCCAACTGGGCACCACTACTGATCATCAGGAAAGGAAACATAGTATCGTTGAGAGTCCTCGTCGAACTCGCACTTGAGCTCAAGCGCGTCACCTAGAGCGGAATCATCAGGCCCTGCATCTGGTGTAATAGTAATCTATGAGCCACAGGGACTCAGCAATCTCGCACCCTCGCGATCAAGACTATTTAAGCTTATAGGTAAGGCAAGGTAAATATGTGGAGCTGCAGCAAGCGACCAGCAAATATGGTGGCTATCCTGTTCGCAAAAGAGAGCGAGAAGAGGAGGCAGAGCGCGAGCGAGAAACTAGAGAGCAACCTGCGCAAACATTACTCCAACACCGTGTCCACTTCCCGGACTCCGCCGAGAAGAGGCCATCACGGTAACACACACTGTTGAGTCATTTTAATTAAGTTAAGGTTCAAGTTATTTACAACCGGACATTAACAAATCCCGTCTGCCCATAACCGCGCGCACGACTTTCGAAAGTTCAAATCCCTACAGGGGAGTCCCAACTTAGCCAATGAGAAGCTCTCACGGTCAACGAAGGAATAGACCTCCTCCCGAGACGTTCCAATCAGACTCGGTACCTCGGTTCTTCAAGACACTTCGACAGGTTAAAAAAAACTAGCAACACCGCCCGAATGTGCCGACAAATCCCGATAGGAGCTGCAGATATCTCATTCTCAAGGCACAGTCAGATGAGCCAGACTTCGGGTAGGCTAGCCCAGAGTTGCCCTTGGTAGCCCCGGACATCGCTCGGTTGGCCCAACACTCGGAGGAGCACTGGCCCGGGGGGGGGGGGCTAAAATAAGGTTACCCTCGGGCTCCGGAAACCTAAGGGAAAAAGAGGATAGGTGGCAAATGGTAAAACCAAGGTTGGGCATTGCTGGAAAAGCTTTAATCAAGGTGAACTATCAAGGGGTTACCATTATAACCCAACCGCATAAGGAACGCAAAATCCGGGAACATAACAGTGATATGTCGGAAACTAGGGCGGCAAGAGTGGAACAAAACACTAGGCGAGAGGCCAAGCCTTCCACCCTTTACCAAGTATATAGATGCATTAAGATAACATGGCAATATAATGATATCCCAACAAGTAAATAAAGTTCCAACAAGGAATGGTCTCCAATCTTCACCTGCAACTAGCAACGCTATAAGAGGGGCTGAGCAAAGCGGTACATAGCCAATCAACGGTTTGCTAGGACAAGGTGGGTTAGAGGTTTGACATGGCAATTTGGGAGGCTTGAAAGCAAGTGGTAGGCATCGTAGCATTGGCAATAGCAAAAGAGCAAGCAATATAGCATAGCAAAGATAGTAGTGATTTCGAGGGTATGATCATCTTGCCTGCAAAGTGGTCAGAGTTGACTGGATCCTCGAAACCAAACTCAACGGGCTCCTCGTTAGCAAACTTGTCTCCCGGCTCTACCCAAACAAGACAAAAAAGCAACAAGGACACAATCAACCACGTGCAAAGCTCAAACAATATGATGCAAGGATGGTATGCTATACGGGATGCGATGCGGGATGCATATGCAAGATGTGACAAGGAATGCATGAACCTGGCCTCAACTTGGAAATCCAAGTGTTCCACTGGAAAGATGAGATGAAATCGCTTGAAAACGATATAAAGAACGCCGGAATCGGAGTTACGGTTTGGAAATGGCAAGCGATTCAAATATGACGACGTTCTGCGATTTACAGCAAGTAGTCATCTAAATGCAATGAGATGAACATGCTACGGCACCCAAACATGAAAACGAAATACATGGCAGGGATACATTCATGATGCTTAACAAAAGTCTAGCACTGAGCTACGGCGAAATCATCCATTAACAGGATCAAACAAGCATGCCAAAAATGCATATGGCAAACAGATTTCAGACTTAGTGAAATTAACACTTGTCTGGAATTTCAGTTCAGATAGCACTCTTCGGAGCATGAAAACTACATGCTACAGGACCTGAACATGGCAAAGTAAAGCATGGCATGGAGCTACTCAAATAGCTTAACAAAAGTACCTTAGTGACCTTGAGCCAAAAGGGATCAGAAAATACAATTGCAAGCATGTGAACAAGGTAAAAACATAATCAGTTCTCAGACTTTGTGAAAAAATGGAGCATGCTGAAATAGATATCAAGTAGGCATGTTTATGAGCTCGATGCACTCACTACGGAGCAAGTCATGACAAGCTAAGCCTACACCCATCAAGAATACACAAAATGCAAGCGAGACATGGCAAAAACAATAGCATAGCATGCACGGATTAACTACAACATCATCGGCAAAATCGCTAACAAGTAGACAATCTGCCCAGATTCATGAAATGACAAAAGTAGAGCTCGATTGACTCAAGCTAGGGTGCTCCATAATTTCAAACAAAGACATGGATGGATAGAGCACTACAATATTAACAAAACATCCTTACTCATCATCCTCAAAAGAGGCACGGATCACTAGGAAACAACATGAATATATCGCCATATGAGATAAACAGGTCAAGGACTTAGTGGAAATGCTAAGTCCCTGAAATCAGCATTACCAAGTGCCTCACTTGGCAAGCTTGTGCTAGACACCACACACATCACAAAAATACATGGGTTGCACCTCTGGAAAGATGGCAAAACCCTTAACAAAACATATGTAGAGCACCAGGGCATATCATGCACACAATAATCATGG
This sequence comes from Triticum aestivum, assembly GCF_018294505.1. NCBI lineage: Eukaryota > Viridiplantae > Streptophyta > Magnoliopsida > Poales > Poaceae > Triticum > Triticum aestivum. The sequence continues at coordinate 426,142,026 of NC_057794.1, read as the reverse complement.
CAAAAATGACAAATATCTAAATGGAGCAGCAGATCTGACAATTATCTCAAGTAACCTCCTTCTAACAGCATTTCATGCATCAAGATGAACTCAAATGAAAATGATGAAATGATGTGCTCTCTGAGATGAACATTTCAATATGCTATATGCCCAAAACGGAGCTATGGATGCAAAGTTACGACACGATGAACATGGCAATATGAACTAGGGTTTTGGGCAAAAAGTCAACCGTCCAACTCCAGATCCAGATCCGAGCCGGCGGTTACTGTAGATGCACGAGTCTCGAGGTTCGCCGGGGTTGAGGATGTCGCCGGACTGCAGCAAGGACTTGCCAGGGTGGCGGCCGGAGTCGGCCCCGGGCGACGAGGTGGCGAGGACGGGGTGGCGAGGCGCGGCTCTGGCGCGGGGCGACCGAACGGCGGCAGGGCTCGGTCGGAGAAGCGAACGGCGGCGAGGTCAGCGGCCACCGGGGATGAGGCAAGGCAGGGCGGCGGCGGCAGACTCGGGCGGCGCGGGGCGCGGTGGAGGCGCGGCCCGGGAGGCGGTGGAGGAGGGCCGGTCGCGGGCTTCCGCGGGCCGCGGCGGCAGCGGGCGTCGGGGTGCCACGTGGCACGCTGTGGCTGGCTGGGCGCGGCGGGTGGGCGCGTCCGGTCGTGGCCAGACGTGTCCGATGACGGCGGAGCTGAATTTTTAGGGTTAGGGGGGAGAGGAGATCCGGGATTTTCGGGGAAGGTCTAGTTTTATAGATAGAGGGAGCTAGGAAGCTCCAAATGAGGTGCGGTTTGCGGCCACACGATCGTGATTGAACGGCCTAGGTGATGGAGGAGGTTTTAGGTGGGTTTTGGGCCACTTTGGAAGGGTGTTGGGCTGGAACACACACGAGGCCTTTTCGGTCCCTCGGTTGACCGTTGGGGTATCAAATGAAGTCCAAATGGTACGAAACTTGACAGGCGGTCTACCGGTAGTAAACCAAGGCCGCTTGGCAAGTCTCGGTCCAATTTGGAAATGTTTAATCCCCACACACGAAAGAAAGGTAGAAATGACCACCGGAGAAGAACGAAGCGCCGGAATGCAAAACGGACAACGGGGAAAAAGCTTGAATGCATGAGATGAACACGTATGCAAATGCAATGCACATGATGACATGATATGAGATGCATGACAACGGCAACTACACACTGAGACAAAAACCCGAACTCGAGAAAAATAAAGTAACTTAACGCCGGAAATGGCAAGAGTTGGAGTACAAATTGGGAAAGTCATATCCGGGGTGTTACAACACTCCACCACTACAAAAGGATCACGTCCCGAGATCTAGGACTGAAAGAATGCCGGGTACTCAGAACAGAGGTGATCCTCGCGTTCCCAGGTAGCTTCATGGTCGGAATGGTGTGACCACTTGACTTTGAGGAATTTGATTGACTTGTTGCGAGTCTTGCGTTCAGTCTCTTCAAGAATAGCCACTGGGTGCTCACGATAAGAGAGATCTTCTTGGAGCTCAATGTCCTCGAAGTTGACGGTGCGGTCAGGAGTCTTGAAGCACTTTCGAAGCTGAGAGGCATGGAACACGTCATGAACATTTGCAAAGTTTGAAGGAAGCTCGAGTTGATAGGCGAGATCGCCTCTCTTGCTGACAATCTTGAAAGGTCCCACGTATCTGGGGCAAGCTTCCCTTTGATACCGAAGCGACGAGTACCTTTCATAGGAGAGAGGCAGTGGTAAACATGATCTCCGATCTCGAAAGCCAAATCACGGTGCTTACTGTCATAGTAGCTCTTCTGGCGGGATTGGGCTGCTTTGAGGTTATCTCGAATGACTATGCACATTTCCTCTACCTCTGTGATTAAGTCATTACCCAAAAGCTGACGTTCACTAGTTTCAGACCAGTTGAGAGGGGTACGGCACTTCCTGCCATACAGAATTTCAAATGGGGCCTTGCCCAAACTTGCTTGAAAACTGTTGTTGTAGGAGAATTCAGCATAAGGAAGACAATCCTCCCACTTCATGCCGAAGGAGATCACACAAGCCCTGATACCAACTTGTAACACCCTCGATGCGACTATATCTCCCACGTGTCGAGGCACGACTTAGAGGCATAATCGCATTGAAGGCATATGTCGCAAGTTAGGCAATATTCACAACATCCCATGTAATATAGATAAAAAAGGGGAGATAACATAGTTGGCTTACACTCGCCACGTCAATCAAGGTACATAAATAACATTACATCAACTAAGCACTCATGGCCCGACTACGGCGCCAAAATAAAAGATAACCCAACATGCGACACGGTCCCGATCACCCCAACTGGGCACCACTACTGATCATCAGGAAAGGAAACATAGTATCATTGAGAGTCCTCGTCGAACTCCCACTTGAGCTCGAGCACGTCACCTGGAGCGGAATCATCAGGCCCTGCATCTGGTGTAATAGTAATCTTTGAGCCACACGGACTCAGAAATCTCGCACCCTCGCGATCAAGACTATTTAAGCTTATAGGTAAGGCAAGGTAAATATGTGGAGCTGCAGCAAGCGACTAGCAAATATGGTGGCTATCCTGTTCGCAAAAGAGAGCGAGAAGAGGAGGCAAAGCGTGAGCGAGAAACTAGAGAGCAACCTGCGCAAACATTACTCCAACACCGTGTCCACTTCCCGGACTCCGCCGAGAAGAGGCCATCACGGTAACACACACTGTTGATTCATTTTAATTAAGTTAAAGTTCAAGTTATCTACAACCGGACGTTAACAAATTCCCATCTGCCCATAACCGCAGGCACGGCTTTCGAAAGTTCAAATCCCTGCAGGGGAGTCCCAACTTAGCCCATGACAAGCTCTCACGGTCAACGAAGGAATAGACCTCCTCCCGAGACGTTCCGATCAGACTCGGTACCTCGGTTCTTCAAGACACTTCGACAGGTTAAAATAAAACTAGCAACACCGCCCGAATGTGCTGACAAATCCCGATAGGAGCAGCACATATCTCGTTCTCAGGGCACACTCAGATGAGCCAGACGTCGGGTAGGCCAGCCCAGAGTTGCCCCTGGTAGCCTCGGACATCGCTCGGTTGGACCAACACTCAGAGGAGCACTGGCCCCGGGGGGGGGGGGGCTAAAATAAGATGAATCTTGGGCTCCGGAAACCCAAGGGAAAAAGATAATAGGTGGCAAATGGTAAAACCAAGGTTGGGCATTGCTGGAAAAGCTTTAATCAAGGCGAACTATCAAGTGGTTCCCATTATAACCCAACCGCATAAGGAACGCAAAATCCGGGAACATAACACCGATATGACGGAAACTAGGGCGGCAAGAGTGGAACAAAACACTAGGCGAGAGGCCGAGCCTTCCACCCTTTACCAAGTATATAGATGCATTAAGATAACATGGCAATATAATGATATCCCAACAAGTAAATAAAGTTCCAACAAGGAACGGTCTCCAATCTTCACCTTCAACTAGCAACGCTATAAGAGGGGCTGAGCAAAGCGGTACATAGCCAATCAACGGTTTGCTAGGACAAGGTGGTTAGAGGTTTGACATGGCAATTTGGGAGGCTTGAAAGCAAGTGGTAGGCATCGTAGCATTGGCATAGAAAAAGTGCAAGCAATCTAGCATAGCAAAGATAGTAGTGATTTCGAGGGTATGATCATCTTGCCTGCAAAGTGGTCAGAGTTGACTGGATCCTCGAAAGCAAACTCAACGGGCTCCTCGTTAGCGAACTTGTCTCCCGGCTCTATCCAAACAAGACAAACAAGCAACAAGGACACAATCAACCACGTGCAAAGCTCAAACAATATGATGCAAGGATGGTATGCTATACGGGATGCGACGCGGGATGCATATGCAAGATGTGACAAGGAATGCATGAACCTGGACTCAACTTGGAAATCCAAGTGTGCCACTGGAAAGATGAGATGAAATCGCTTGAAAACGATATAAAGAACGCCGGAATTGGAGTTACGGTTTGGAAATGGCAAGCGATTCAAATATGACCACGTTCTGCGATTTACAGCAAGTAGTCATCTAAATGCAATGAGATGAACATGCTACAACACCCAAACATGACAAAAAAATACATGGCAGGGATACATTCATGATTCTTAACAAAATTCTAGCACTAAGCTACGGCTAAATCATCCATTAACAGGTTCAAACAAGCATGGCAAAAATGCATATGGCAAACAGATTTCAGACTTAGTGAAATTAACACTTGTCTGGAATTTAAGTTCAGATAGCACTCTTCGGAGCATGAAAACTACATGCTACAGGACCTGAACATGGCAAAGTAAAGCATGGCATGGAGCTACTCAAAGAGCTTAACAAAAGTCCCTTAGTGACCTTGAGCCAAAATGGATCAGAAAATACAATTGCAAGCATGTGAACATGGCAAAAACATAATCAATTCTCAAACTTAGTGAAAAACTGGAGCATGCTGAAACAGATATCAAGTAGGCATGTTTACGAGCTCGATGCACTCACTACGGAGAAAGTCATGACAAGCTAAGCCTACACCCATCAAGAATACACAAAATGCAAGCTATACATGGCAAGAACAATAGCATAGTATGCACGGATCAACTACAACATCATCGGCAAAATCGCAAACAAGTAGACAATCTACCCAGATTCACGAAATGATAAAAGTAGAGCTCGATTGACTCAAGCTAGGGTGCTCCATAATTGCAACCAAAGACATGGATGGATAGAGCACTACAATATTAACAAAACATCCTTACTAATCATCATCAAAAGAGGCACGGATCACTAGGAAACAACATGAAAATATCGCCATATGAGATAAACAGGTCAAGGACTTGGTGGAAATGCTAAGTCCCTGAAATCAGCATTACCAAGTGCCTCACTTGGCAAGCTTGTGCTAGACACCACACACATCACAAAAATACATGGGTTGCACCTCTGGAAAGATGGCAAAACCCTTAACAAAACATATGTAGAGCACCAGGGCATATCATGCACAGAATAATCATGGCAAAAATGACAAATATCTAAATGGAGCAGCAGATGTGAGAATTATCTCAAGTAGCCTCCTTCTAACAGCATTTCGGGCATCAAGATGAACTCAAATGAAAATGATGCAATGGGAAATGATGTGCTCTCTGAGATGAACATTTTGATATGCTATATGCCCAAAACGGAGCTACGGATGCAAAGTTACGACACAATGAACATGGCAATATGAACTAGGGTTTCGGGCAAAAAGTCAACCGTCCAACTCCAGATCCAGATCCGAGCCGGCGGTTACTGTAGATGCACGAGTCTCGAGGTTCGCCGGGGTTGAGGATGTCGCCGGACTGCAGCAAGGACTTGTTGGGGCGGCGGCCGGAGTCGGCCCCGTGCGGCGAGGTGGCGAGGACGGGGCGGCGAGGCGTGGCTCTAGCGCGGGGCGACCGAACGGCGGCGGGGCTTGGTCGGAGAGGCGAACGGCGGCGAGGTCGGCGGCCACCGGCGACAAGGCAAGGCAGGGCGGCGCCGGCGGATTCGGGCGGCGCGCGGAGGAGAGGAGGGGCGCGGGGCGCGGTGGAGGCGTGGCCTGGGAGGCGGTGGAGGAGGGCCGGCCGCGGGCTTCCGCGGGCCACGGCGGTTGCGAGCGCTGGGGTGCCACGTGGCATGCTGTGGCTGGCTGGGCGCGGCGGGTGGACGCGTCCGGTCGCGGCCAGACGTGTCCGATGACGGCGGAGCTGAAATTTTTGGGTTAGGGGGGAGAGGAGATCCGGGATTTTCGGGGAAGGTCTAGTTTTATAGATAGAGGGAGCTAGGAAGCTCCAAATGAGGTGCGGTTTGCGGCCATGCGATCGTGATCGAACGGCCTAGGTGATGGAGGAGGTTTTAGGTGGGTTTTGGGCCACTTTGGAAGGGTGTTGGGCTGCAACACACACGAGACCTTTTCGGTCCCTCGGTTGACCGTTGGAGTATCAAACGAAGGCCAAATGGTATGAAACTTGACAGGCGGTGTACCGGTAGTAAACTAAGGACGCTTGGCAAGTCTCGGTCCAATCCGGAAATGTTTAATCCCCACACACGAAAGAAAGGTAGAAATGACCACCGGAGAAGAACGAAGCGCCAGAATGCAAAACGGACAACGGGGAAAAAGCTTGAATGCATGAGATGAACATGTATGCAAATGCAATGCACATATTACATGATATGAGATGCATGACAACGGCAACAACACACGGAGACAAAAACCCGAACCCGAGAAAAATAAAATAACTTAACGCCGGAAACGGCAAGAGTTGGAGTACAAATTGGGAAAGTCATATCCGGGGTGTTACACCCGCCATGCGACCCAGCAACGGATCAGGTCAACTCTAGGTAAGCCATTCCCAATAAAGCTTGAATCCTTTTAATAGATGGAATAAGCTTCTTGCGTTCAGCAGCGGTAAGCTTATCAGGGAGCACAAACCTGGAATCCAGACGCTCTGCGCGATAACCCGACAGTCGTTTTTCATTGGCTGGTGACGTATCTTGGCAGTAGAACCAGGTCTGATTCCAATCTTTGGGATGGCTTGGTAAGACTATGAAAGGAAAGACGGCGCCCTGTCGGCGCTGAATTGAGATTCCACCAAGCTCCAAACTAAGGCCGTTGGTGCATTCGTTCTGGCGGTTCAGATAAAAGTATTCTCTGAAGAGTTCCATGGTCAGTTCTTCTTGAATATATACCTCACAAAGAACTTGAAAATTGCAGATATTGGATATAGAGTTGGGTCCAATGTCTTGTGGGTGAAGCTTGAAAAAATGCAGAACGTCTCGGAAGAACTTTGAGCCGGGTGGTGAGAAGCCCCGGTTCATGTGATCAGTGAAAATGATAACTTCACCGTCTTTGGGCTGGGGCCGTTCTTCGTCCGGGTCAGGAGCACGATAAGATATAACGTTTTTCTCTGGCAAAAATCCTATGGTGACAAATTCCTTCAAGGTATCCTCACTAACTGTGGAAGCGACCCAGTTCCATACGTTTGGCGCTTTGGACGGCATGATGAAAGGACAGACTGAAAAGAAAGTGATGTGCCGGTTCAATTCAATGATGAAATTAGAAGTTAAATGATGATAGTACAAATAAGTAATGGCGTCTTAAAGTAAGGGCTAATGACATATAAAGGAAAAGTGAGCCGGCGTGATAAGCCGCCATGACTAAATATATTCGAAGGATGCCAGAAAGAGAATTGGCTAAGTGTTGACACAAACAAGTTTACCAAGCTGTCACTATTATTTTGGATCAAATGGCCGTTCCGAAAAGAAAATATTCTAGACCTAAAATCTAGTACAGATAAGTTCGTGAGTTATAATGAGGCCTCTGTACAGGAAAAAGGGATCTCCTTGTATCAAAAATGGACGCAAAACAACTACCGCACGAGTTATATGTTCCTTTTTGAATCAGAAGAGGCTGCGGAGGAGGAACTACGAAGAAACTATGATGAACTATGAAGAAAACACAGAAACCTAGGAACCCTAATGCGGATCAGAGGAGCAGGAAGGTGAGCACTTACAGCCACAGATCTTCTGCGGAGGGTCGTCGTCGTTCTCTGGATCGATTCAGGTTGATGCAGCGGCCGAGGTCGAGGAAGACAAGGTGCTCTATGACGGCGGCGGAGCTCGAGCGGATGTAGGGTTGCGAGAGGAAGAAGATGAAGAAAGGGAAGAGTGAGGAAAGACCTGGTCGTGCCTATTTATAAGGGGATAAGCGAACAGGCAGGCGCGAAAATCAAGGAAGACCCAAATAATGATTATCCAGCTAAATGGACACCTCGATTCTCGGAAGACATTAAGGGATAAATATTTGTTGGAGATGACGTCGTATCAGGCTTTCATATTTTCAGAAAATGATGTCACGGCGGGTTACAAAGCTTTTACAGACAAAGGAAGATGGATTTCGTCTAAATGTTGAAGGTTGACAAGAACAAGGTTCAAATCAACCTGGGGCCGAATGTTGGGAATATAACTTTCAGGTATGACCCGCCCAGGAGGGGCCGGGTCAACCCTAATGGCGGGTTGTTAAGAGAAGCCCAGTAATATTCAAGGTGATAGTTTATTAAGAATTGTAGAAGGACTAAGCCCAGAGGCGGCTTAAGGCCCAATATTCTAAACCGCCATATGTAACGAAAGACTTGTAAAGAAAGGCATATACAAGAAGTCACCGAGCCGGACACGTTTTATGAGTCGGCCGGGACTCCGTAGGCCGCCAGGCGTCAACCCGTGTATATAAGGGGACGACCCGGCGGCGGCTTAGGACAAGAAACACATATCGATAGCCAAGCTAGCGGGTTCGCTCCTTGGTCATTGAAACCTAGCAATACAGCATCAACTGGACTAAGCCTTACCTTCACCGTAAGGGGCCGAACCAGTATAAACCTCTCATGTCCTTTGTCCCGATTAACCCCTTTAAGCTTCCTAGTTGCGATGGCCCTACGACTAAGTCCTTTCTCTAGGACATCTTCTGTGACAATTCCATGACAATATCAGAGGTAATAAAGCTAAGTATATGTCATTATTGGAGGAAATTCAACCAGAGTTCGACTACTATGTGGACCGAATATATCTAGAGTTCTCACTAAGGAGGCATGGATAAGGCACCTATCCTGTTTGAATGTGTAGAGAAAATGATTCCCCGCGATAGCTTGCGTAGACGTTGCTTGAGGATGAGGATGAGGATTATACGTGTAACTCTCTCCAAGGTTTTATGGTACATAATATTCATCGAAGAAGTCTACATGCCACCAACAGTCACGCCTAGAACTCCACTGACACCAATGACTCCAGGAAGGGGACCTTCAAGGAGAAGAACCTCGCAAGTGCGTCGGTGTGGTGGGGGGAGGAGCGGGCTATGGAACAACGCAGCGTATGGGGGATAGCGATAGGTTACCAAATAAAGATCTAATTTGTTCGTCTAGATGAAAACCATTTTAAAGAGAAAATCTTGGAGATTAGTAAATAGAAAACTGATATAAGTACAAGGGATAGCATACATCCGAGGACAGATGAAAAGGTTCATCAAAAGTTATCACAAAAGTATAAACATTTACCAATCCATCGATAAGTAGACCATTTAGGACGGCAGCCACTCCTCGGATGCGTTAGTAAGGAACAAAAATAGACGAAGGAAACCTTAATTTTTTAGATATTTTTTAGATCATACGTATTTTTTTGGCAAAACTGTTTTTTGATAGTAAAGATTTGGTTAATAAGTGGAGGCGTTCTGCTTAGTTTATAACAGCTCAACTAGCCTAGCACTAAAATCCATTTTGCAACGGCTGATCTTTTTTTTTGCGAGAAAACTTCCGATCTACTCCTCCATTTTTACGTAAGATGTATTAGCCTAGAACAAGAAAGAAAGAGATACACGCAATGAAGAAAGATACTTTCCTTCCTTTCCTACAAGGAGAGTGTCACGCCCAATATGTGACTCTATCCAAAAGGAACTCGAAGGTCCCACCAAGGATAGAACCGCATATTGACACGCTTTTGCAAGGTGGATATCATTGCATTATACCATTACATAATAGTTGGGGATACATACAAGACATACAAATGCCACAAGAATACATCAACATCATACATGAGAACAACATCCGACTACGGGTGTAGCACCAACAAAAGCTCAAACAATATCCACCCTGCTAGCCCAGGCTACCGACCAGGAACCTAACCCAAGATTGATGAAGAAGAAGAACTCCAAAACAAGAAAACATTGCAGTAGCAATTTCTGTAGTAAACTGTGAGCCACGAGGACTCAGCAATCCCATTACCATGGGTATCAAGACTAGCAAAGCTTAATGGGTAGGAAAAGCATAAGTGGTGAGGTTGCAGCAGCGACTATACAATGTATGGTGACTAACTCACGAGTACAAGAGGAAGATGAGAAACTACGCAAACGGTCGCAAACTAGTAATGATCAAGAAGTGATCCTGAACTACTTATGTTCAAACATAACCCAACTGTGTTCTCCTCTCACACTTCCCCGAAAAGATATAGTCATGGTTACGCACGTGGTTGGTGTATTTTAAATAAGTTTACTTCAAGTCCTCTACAAACGGATATTAACAAATTCCCATCTGCCACATAACCGCGGGCATGGCTCTCGAAAGTTTAAATCCTGTAGGGGTGTCCGAACTTAGCCCATGACAAGCTCACGATCCGCGGAGACAATCCTCCATCACGAGACCCTCCGATCAGACTCGAAATCCCGATGCACAATACATTTCGACAATGGTAAAACTAATCCAGCAAGACCCCCCGACGTGCCGACACCCTAATAGTAGTCACGCGTATCTCATCTCAGGCCATGACCGGATAATCGAAGCATACACGATCCAAATACCTCAAGTTGCCTAGGGGTGGTCCCACACGGTGCTCTAGTTTGGGACCAATATGGCCCCCTGCTATGTAGAAAGAATCTGCGGGTTCATGATGCCCTATGCCAATTAATTATTTAGTTCAAGTATTATTATGGCAAATGTTAAACCCAATATTGAGCCTTGCTAGAAGAGTTTTATTCAAAGCGAACTGTCAAGAGGGGCACATAAACCCTCACCATGTTAGGGACGCAAAATCAAGGAACATAACACTGGTATGACGGAAACTAGGGCGGCAATAGTGCAACAAAACACCAGGCATAAGGCCGAGCCTTATAACCTTTACCAAGTTTATATGTGCATTAATTAAAATAAGAGATATAGTGATATCCCAAAATATCCATGCCCCAACATGGAACAACCTGTAACTGCACCTACAACCAGCAACGCTATAAGAGGGGCTGAGCAAAGCGGTAACATAGCCAAACAATGGTTTGCTAGGAAGGGTGAAAAGGTTAGACGCTAATCATGGCAATTTGGGAGGCTTGATAAACAAGTGGTAGGTAGCACGACACATCGATAGCATCGAGATAACTAGCATAGCAAAGATAGTAGTGAGATCCAAGGTGACGGTCATCTTGCCTGAAATCCTGCTAGGAAGAAGAACGAGTCCATGAAGAAGATGATCCCATGTAGTCGAACGAATCCTCACAATCACAACGAAACATGAACTATCGAGAAGTAGCACAACTGGAAAGAAGCAAGCAACATGGTAAACACACAACACATAAACATGACATGATGCTCAACCAAATATGATGGATGGCAAGGCTATATGATGCTACTCATGGCAGGAGATGATGCATACAAGAACAACACATCAAAGCAAATTTAAATGAGGCTGGAAACAACATATAACAATTCTGGTAAGTCCTCATATGTAAATTTCGAAATTGGTTCTGATCTGAACAAAACCTTGTGTTAAAGTTGTTAAACATCAAGTTAAAGTTCACCAGGATGATCTACACGGTTTTCTAGTCAAGTTACTTATAAAGTTCGTTTAATTCAGAGCTACGGCCTAGAAGATATGAGCAAAACAAGTTAAACATGGCATTGATTGCAAAATGTATGCAAAACAACATCACAAACACTCCAAAACAAGGATGCAACAACGCAACATGAAACTACATGCAAAACTAAGCAAGTTTCATATAGAGCATGCCCAAAACGGAGCCACGGTCAACACATACACTCAATTCAAGTTTCAAACAGAATCTACCCAAAACAACAATTAAACACTTTGCAATCAAGGAAACAACATGCTATAGAAAACATATGGACACAAACTTGATATGCACTCAAAGTACAGATTGCATGCTCCAAATAACATTAAGGTTCAAGTTCATAGGCATCAGGATTAATCTAGGATGATCAATGCGAAAACCAACTTGATAACATAGATTATGACTGAGGAAAAAACAGAGCATATGCGTGAGGATAAATAACATGTTGACATGTTGGAGGCATGAAACAATGATGCTATAGTGAAAGAACTTAACAAGCAAAAGTATGGCATTCTAGTACAGGTTGAACATGGCAAAACATGATTACTAAGCATCTCCATAAGAGCCCTATATCAATGGCAATCAACAAGACAAGATGCAACGGGATATAAGATGATTCTCAGACTAGAGGAAATCTGGGAATGCAAAACAATAACATTATGATGCTGACTTTGGAGGAACAAAACAACAAGCATAGCAAATTAATTAATCATGCAAAAGACATGGGCATGTAGTAGACATGATATACTTTAACTTAGTCCAGGGGCACAAGTTCATATGAAGAATGGAGTAATTACTATGATTCATGCAAAAAGGAACATGTTGTTAACAGGATAACAGATTTAGCATAATCGCAACTTGAGAGCAAGAAAGAGACAAGCTACAGCAAGTTATATGGCAACCAAGGGCATGGCATCAAATTATACATAACAAAGATCAAAAACATCAAGGCATCATAACCATATGAATCATGGCCTAGCGGGAACCATCAAGACAAGTTTGCATGTTATAAAAGTTTCAGCAAGTGTAAAATAGCAACTTCAGCATAGCATATTTGCAAGCATGGAACATAGGTCATATGGAGTCTAAAATTATCAAACTTGGCATCTGGACAAAGTACGCATAGCATACTTCAAATCATGTAATTGCAGCACCTCCAAAAGAGACATAGTTCAATTAATAACAAGATCACAACATGGCATCATGAAGTTAACGGAGAAATGGAACATCATTTAGGCATGTTCATGGGAATGAAGACATATGCTACAGGACATATGTGAGGCATCAAATGGCATGGCATGATAGAGCATAACATGACCATCAAAACATGTCAACTAGGCATCTCCAGATTATGCATGGAATAGATGGTAGCATCAAACTAACATGGCATCACAATGTAACAGTTACAGACTTAGCAAAAATCACCAAGTCTTAGAAATCAGCAACATCAAGTAGCACACTTCACAAGCTTGTGCTAGTCACCACAAGGCACATAAAAATACATGGATTGCCCCTCTATAAACATGCATGAAGATGCTCCTAAACCATGTTGACACGATGCTCAAAAGATGAACACACAAAATACTATGAAAAAGACAAATCAGCAAGTTATAACAATTTTCAGCAGTTAACAGCACATGGCACTCTTGCAACAATGATTAAGACATCAATATTAACATTAACATGCATGAAAATGACACTATCATGTAGAGCATTCGTAGACGAACAATTTGACATAACATGCACGCAAAACGGAGCAATATGCGTGAAGTTATGACATGATGAACATGCACACGTGATGTTGGAATCTGGGGACTTAGCAGAAATTATACCCTCCGAAAAGTCAATGCGGGACGAGGAGAAGCAGGACGGAGGGATCCGGGCGTGGAGGCGACGTTTGGTTCGGCGAACCGGTGGATCCGGTCCACCTCCAGATCTGGCGACTGAGGAGGACGTCGGCGAGGCTCTCCGGCGAGGGGCGAGGTCGGCGCGGGCGAGCTCTAGGAAGGGCGGCGGTGGCTTGGCGAGGCTCCAGCGGCGAGGCGCAGTGATGGCGCGTGGCAGCGGCGGCACGGGCTAGCGGTGCGGGCGGCGAGCTGCTGGGCGGTGGCAGCGCGGGCGGCTCAGGTGCCGGCACGAGGCACCGCCCGGTTCGGCCCTGGGGCGGGCCCGCGTGGAGGAGATGGCGGTGGGGTGACGTGGCTCCTTCCGATTCGTCGAGGGCGGCGGCGCTGGATGCGTCTGGCACGGATGGACGTGTCCGGCAGCATGGAGGGAAGATGGAGGCTAGGGTTTGGACTGCGAATTCGGGCGGGGAGGACCTATCTATAGGTAGAGGGAGCCAGGAGAGGCCAAATGAGGTGCGGTTTTCGCCCACAGGATCATGATCCAATGACGAAGAGCATGGAGGGGGTTTAGATGGGTTAGTGGGCTATTATGAAGGGGTGCCGGGCTGTAAAGAGAAGGAGGGGTTTCAGTTAACGCGGTTAACAGTTGGGGCATCAAACAACCTCTAAATGGAACGAAATTTAACAGGAGGTGTACCGGTGATATACCAAGGCCACTCGACAAATCTCGGCCCATGATGAGAACTTTTTTCTCCCGCTCACAAAACGAGAACTGGAAGGTGCAACGGTTGCATGTGTGAGTGTCGGATGTCGAAACGGACAATGGAGAAAGTGACCGGATGCAAATTTTGAAAAATATGATGATGCAATGCACATGATGACATGGAAAAATGCAACACACAAGCAAACGTAATGGCAACAAGGACGAATAACTAGAAGATACCTGGCGCATCGGACTTGGGGCGTTATAGAGATATACATAAAATCATGAGAGAGATACTTTCCTTTTCTATAGAGGGCTAAAAATGAAATTATGAGGAATTATAAGAAATGCAGCCGAGGCAGTATTCACCAACTAGCAGGTAGTTCAAAGAATACTAGAAGTAAAATTTACATTGAGGTCGATAGACCACTTAGCGACGACCACAAGCACTGGAGCTAGACAAAAGGCGCGCCGTCGTCATCACCCATCCTTCATCGGAGAAGGGAAAACATTGTTGTGGTAGATAGCCAGGAACAAAAATACGTTGCAGCTTGTTAGTTTCCAGCTTAATATGTTTGATGGACCATTGGTATGCGCTTATTTTGTGTGCAAGAGCAATGAATCTATTTGGTCCCAATAGCCAATAAGCCATAATATGTTTTCCAGCTGTCCTGACTCTTGGTATCAAAGATGATTGTTTACTACAGAATTATTCAAGTCCATACATCAAGGTCTGCAGAAGGTATGGTTAAGTTTAAAAGATTTGTCACTATCTGGTGTGTAGTTCCAGATTTAGATGAAAAAACGTTCTTGTTGAAATCATAGTATTAATTATACTTCGGTGGTAGATTTAATTTAAATTTTGCCCAAAAGTCGTCCCAATACGATGAGTGTAATGCACATGTATGTGAGCATCTATGTTAAAAAGGCCATGATACGGGTTCAAGTACAAAGAGTAGGAAAATAAAAAAGTTGGATTTAAATTATTCCAGCTAGAAAAACAATTCATAATGATCCCAAGTGAATCTTTATTTCCAAACATTATTCTTGGTCATTTTCTTGCTACAATTATCTAATGCATTCGCAGTGACCATCATGGCAGGTCCCACCTCCGTAACCATCTCTGTTGCAGATATCATTACAAAATGAAGGATCTGTACATGGAGTGTAGGGTTCATGGTGCCCCTCGATGCCAATGTTAGCTTCCTTGCCTATAACAATAAAAAATAAAAGGTGCCATGAGAACCTTTTGTTGTTCATATTTAAACTAGGATTCTGTGAAATCAATGTAGTATGCAAATAGTAGGACAATAGTGGAGTGCTAATACAAACACGGGAAGAAAAACTACTGACTGGTATATAATTATTATGTACTATGGAAACCATACGTACCACGACAGAATTGTAATGGTGATCATAAAATCACAAGGAAAACACCTCTTTCCTTCCATGCCATTGTTAAATAACACTAGGTTTAAAGTACTATGAGGCATGATAACTTTCAAATAAGGGGACAAGCGTGACACACAAGTTTCCACTACGAGGAAAAAATAGTTTTATATCTATTTTTTGCGAGTATGAGGAAAAAGATACTTGCCTATCTTAACTAAACACCTCACTCTATTAGGCACGGTTTAAACACTTTTCTCTTGCAAAAATACTTGCATATATTAACTTGAACGATCAAACTTCATAAGGAACATTCATATCATTGGCAACAGAGAATGATGCAATATGATCAATTTTTTATCTAGCTCCAGAAAACCACAAATTCATATATACTATAGTTGATAAGCTCTAGTAAATAGAAATGTACCTATCTTCCTCCCCGATGCTTCACTCGACAATAAAGTGGTTGGAACCATCAAAAGTACCATCAAGCACAGAACACCAGTGTTGATCCGGATTAGAGCCATAATGAAATTGTTTAGTGTTCTATTCTCCTATGTCCTTTTGGTTGTAGACTTGTACTACTTTGCTGGTTCCTTCTGATGTTTATATAGAGGCATGGCCGATTCTTGGAGTATCAATGTTTGCCATTTTATTCATTCCTGCTTTGGCGTGTTTCCTTTTTACAATTCACCATAATTAATAAGGATCCTCGGATGATACGCACATCATGGAATATCCTATAGGTATCGATTGACAAACTACAAATATATCCATAAGAAGTTTATTAGTATTCCATATAGACAATTAGGGCATATACTACCTCCTAAAAATAAACATAGGAAATTAATTAGTTTTTCATTATAACATTGTGACATTTTATTGGCTCCCAATATTATTTACAGGCGGAATTAATTAGTAATACTCCATACCAAGATTATGGCATTTATTCGCTCCAAAATTACAAGAGAAATTAATTAGTAGTATTCCATAACAAGATACATAGTGTATGCGAAAATGTGTCATCTTGATAGTTTTGTATTAGTTTATGTGTTTAGCACCTTTGATTTCTGAACAAGACACAATACGTTGCACGTACGGTCTCGCTAGTGCATAGTCACCTGATATTTGACTGAATTTGTTATTTTGATTTTTTTAGTCAACTATGCAGGTTTCATTTCGGGCGGTGGCGCACTTTTTATCCCACTAGCAGGGGGCATTTCATTACTCAAGCTATGAGAGTTTTACAATAATCGGTAATCATAATGATAATCTCCTAGGGAGCGAGCATGTGTAATCCAAGAAGCTGTGTGCTGCTGTCCGTGACCAATTGTCGCCATTACATGCCCAGCTTTATTCTTCCCATGACTAATAATCTTATGGATTTCAGTGTTGCGTTCGTTGAGCAGATGTACTATCTCTGTAACTTGGTGCATATTTTCGGATCGATCACCCGGCCCAACTTTTACATAGGTGATGATCTTGGCACAGTATGTCCCAACCTGAAACAGGGCTTGAGACCAATGCAGAGTTAGACGGAGGCCTATCCCTTGGTGACTGAGGCAACCTGAATTACTTCAAAACCGCCTCTTGGAAAATGACGATAGTATCTCGGAGCAAGCTTTCACTTCATTTTCTCTCAAGAGTGGCAGGACAGGGCGCTGCGGCCCATTATTCACAAGTACCATGTACACTCAGATCACCGGCCAATTGTCCTTCACTAGAAATTGCCCGTGCATTGCAACAGACGATAGTGTATTATTTAAATATCAAAAATTGGGACACATATGCAATTTCAAAAATCGAAACACATATATGTCATTTTTTGAAGGAATATTTACACATGTATATAGTTATGTTATACTAGGACAATGCCCATGCGCTGCTACTGTAGATCTCAAAAAATGCCTCAAGCACGTCATAGCAAGCACTAAAGTTTCACTTCCCACGTCCCACCAATTTATCAACCACTGTGATTCCCAATCAGACTTAAATTTTTAAGATCAAATGGGAAGGTCAAATTTAAGCACCTAACGATGAGAAGCGAATGATATGGTGCAATATGACCAAAATATATCTGCTATTAAAGATCGACATGCATATTTCATTGTCGACTTCTCTTGTACCATTTTCTTCTTCACTAGCAATACTTGCATCTCTATTTCACTACTGGGAAAAGTCTTATATATTTTTTGAGCAAAAATAGTAGGGTAAACCCCTACTATAACACGTTTTTGATTAATATAAGAGTGGTGTTACAAGTCGATGTATAATGTGAATATGGCTATGTGTATGCCTATGATAGAATTACAAATAATCTAGCTAAGTTTGCATCCCTTCCTTCAGGCTTGGTTTTGCTTTCCTCATGACTATACCAAAGTGTTCCTTGAAACAGGCATTGCAATATTCTAAGCTATTTGTCTTGTGGTAAAAAATAATGATGTTTCTATGCTTCCAGATGGACCAGGATCCAGAAATCAAGCATGCTCTGAATGGTTGTATGTTTGTTCTGTTTTTTTTTTTGCTTTATCTAGCATTTCGTTGATGCTATGGTCAGTGTTCCATTCAATCCCAATAGATATCCTGAAATTGTGGCTAAAGTCACATGGGGAAAATAGATGCTTCAGGTGTTCATTTGGCTCATCATCACATAGGACACATTTGCTTGATACAATATGGAAGTGTTTCCTCACTAGCAAGTCTCTGATATTTAGCCTATCAAGTAGCAGTAACCAGAAGAATTTTTTTCGCTAAGAATCTAGATTTCCAAATCCATTGGAATGGTTAAGGGGTATCCGGTGGGTTTCCAATCAATTCTAGATAAATACTTTTGGTGGAATACCTTGTAGATGACCAGTAGAAGTGCCAATTGTCTCTGCTATTGTTGCTTGTAATATTGATCATGTTTCTCAAAGATATGCTTTGTTGTACGGCAACAGTTAACATGGGTAGATGAAACATTTCATATAGACCTTCCGTAGCTATATCATGTGTAGTAGCATATGTTATATCCTTGTTTTTAGCATATGAAAATAGTTGGGGGAGTTTATTCTCAAGATTATCATCCTCCCATTTATCGTACCGTAACCTGAAAGTAGATCCATCACCAACTTTGCAAAGTTACATGCTTTTGAAATCATTTAGAACACAGCAACAGTCTCTCCACCCATGATCCAACTTTTGTTGGATAAGTTGGTAGCTCACCATTGTTGTAGTATGAGTTCCACAATATTTGCACCCATGTTATGTCATGCTTATTAAAGAACTTGTGTATGAACTTTGTGAGACATGCTCTGTTATGAGTTCTGAGGTCTAGTACTCTAGGCCACCAGCTTTTTGATTAAACATACCTTCTCCCATTTGGCAAGACATTTGCCATGTTTGTTAATATTCTTCCAATACAATAAGAAGCACCTGCCAGATTTTTCAAAATGATCTAGGATGGTAAAGGCAACTCTAATGTTACACATTGCAAAAATGGGAAGTGCATTGACCATGGCTTTAAGATGGACCAATCTTCCTGCATATGACATCATAGGTGCTATACCAGATAGCCTGACATCTAATCTTGACACCATGGGCATCAAATCATCAATTTTTGGGGTTGGGGAGCCCATTGGTAAACCAAGATATGTGAAATGCATGCTTTATTTTTTACATCCAAGTATGTTGGCAAGTTGCAGAGCTCTTTCATCTATTATGTTGATTCGTAAAAGGGAGGAATTACTATAGTTTACCTTAAGCCTGGTGAATTCAGAGGAGATTTTATATATGTGTACCAAGTGAATGAGTTGTTGACGACCAGTTGGCATGATGATCAATGTGTCATCTGCATACTATATTATGGGGTAGTTCATACAACCATGGTTCTCAATAGGAGTAGACAGGTGACCTTCTAGCCATGATTTATTAAATAAACTTGTAGAAGCTCAGCATCAATGACATATAGTATAGGGGACAATGGGTCTCCTTGTATGACTCCTACTTTGCATTTTTTAATCTTACCAGGCACTCCGTTGAGAATAACAAATGCAGACGTCGTTGTGAGTAACCGTTTGATCGACCCAGTCCATTCATGAAAGCCTAGGTGTTTAAGCATGTATAGTATGACATTCTAATCTAGTTTGTCAAATGCTTTTTCAAAATCAATTTTGAAGATGATGATCTGCTTCTTGGATTAGTGGCACATATGGATATACTCAAAAGCACATGCAAGGCGGTCTTGAGTGGTCTTTGTTTTGATAAAACCATACTAGTTTACACTAACCATAGGAATAATGACCTTTTGTACTCCGTTTGCTAAAATTTTGGTGAGTACTTTGATTCACATGCTCATCAGGGAGATGGGCTCGAAGTCATTGGGGGTCTTAGGATTATCCTTCTTAGAAACTAGAGCTATGTATGCTGAGTTGACTAGGGATAAGTCTACTTTTTCATCATGAAAGTCTTAGATTAGCTTATAGAAGCTTTATTTGATGGTATGATGGCATTTCCTCAACAATAGTCCATTAAAGCCATCAGGGCCTGGTAATTTATCATTTGGCATGGACTTAATCACCTCATCAACCTCCTCCTTGGTGAAGGGTGATACGTCTCCAAAGTATCTATAATTTTTTATTGTTTCATGCTATTATATTATCAACTTTGGATGTTTATGGGCTTTATTATGCACTTTTATATTATTCTTGGGACTAACCTATTAACCCAGAGCCCAGTGCCAGTTTCTATTTTTTCTTTGTTTTATAGTATCGCAGAAAAGAAAAATCAAATGGAGTCCAATTGATCTGAAACTTCACGGAACTTATTTCTGGACCAGAAGAAGTCCACGGAGTATCGGAGTTGGACCAAGAGAGTCCCGGGCTGCCCACGAGGGTGGGGGCGTGCCCACCCCCCTGGGCGCCCCCCCTGCCTCGTGGATAGCCCGGAGGTCCACCAACGTACTTCTTCCTCCCATATATACCCATACACCCTAAAAACTTCGCGGAGCAGAATAGATCGGGAGTTCAGCCGCCAGAAGCCTCTGTAGCCACTGAATGCCAATCTAGACCCGTTCCGGCACCCTGCCGAAGGGGGGATCCCTCTCCGGTGGTCATCTTCATCATCTCGGTGCTCTCCATGACGAGGAGGGAGTAGTTCTCCCTCGGGGCTGAGGGTATGTACTAGTAGCTATGTGTTTGATCTCTCTCTCTCTCTCGTGTTCTTGAGGTGTTACGATCTTGATGTATCGCGAGCTTTGCTATTATAGTTGGATCTTATGATGTTTCTCCCCATCTAATCTCTTGTAATGGATTGAGTTTTCCCTTTGAAGTTATCTGATTGGACTGAGTCTTTAAGAATTTGAGAACACTTGATGTATGTCTTTCGTGGGATACCTGTGGTGACAATGGGGTATTCTATGATCCACTTGATGTATGTTTTGGTGATCAACTTGCGGGTTTCGTGACCTTGGGAATCTTTGCATAGGGGTTGGCACACGTTTTCGTCTTGACTCTCCGGTAGAAACTTTGGGGCACTCTTTGAGGTTCTTTTTGTTGGTTTGAATAGATGAATCTAAGATTGTGTGATGCATATCGTATAATCATACCCACGGATACTTGAGGTGACATTGGAGTATCTAGATGACATTAGGGTTTTGGTTGATTTGTGTCTTAAGGTGTTATTCTAGTACGAACTCTAGGGTTGTTTGTGACACTTATAGGAATAGCCCAACGGATTGATTGGAAAGAATAACTTTGAGGTGGTTTCGTACCCTACCATAATCTCTTCGTTTGTTCTCTGCTATTAGTGACTTTGGAGTGACTCTTTGTTGCATGTTGAGGGATAGTTATGTGATCCAATTATGTTATTATTGTTGAGAGAACTTGCACTAGTGAAAGTATGAACCCTAGGCCTTGTTTCCTAGCATTGCAATACCGTTTGTGCTCACTTTTATCATTAGTTACCTTGCTGTTTTTATATTTTCATATTACAAAAACATTTATCTACCATCCATATACCACTTGTATCACCATCTCTTCGCCGAACTAGTGCACCTATACAATTTACCATTGTATTGGGTGTGTTGGGGACACAAGAGACTCTTTGTTATTTGGTTGCAGGGTTGTTTGAGAGAGACCATCTTCATCCCATGCCTCCTATGGATTGATAAACCTTAGGTCATCCACTTGAGGGAAATTTGCTACTGTCCTACAAACTTCTGCACTTGGAGGCCCAACAACGTCTACAAGAAGAAGGTTGTGTAGTAGACATCAGAGGGCTTCCCTAGATCTTGTAGATGTTCATGGCTGGCCAATTCATCAATGTTTATGTTTTTATAGTAGTTTATCTCGTACAAATTCTTTCTTTGAAGGATAGCCACAAAATAGCAGTTTTCTGTTCATGACCATGGACAATATTATTGTCAGAATTCAGTAAGAAGGATATATAACTACTTCTGAATACTTGAGTAGCAATGGTATGGAATTTTTTGTATTTTCATCAACCAATTTCGCCCATTTGATATTTGCTCTGATTTTCTAGTATTTTCTCTCAGCTTCAAGGAGCTTATTGGTATGATCAGTAAGTATCTTCCTGAAGTTCTTTTTGGGCCTGGACAGTGGTCTTTGATCTTCTGGCCCATCAAGTAAATTGACATAGAAACAACATTTCTCCATGGTCAGGTTCATCTGTCATAGCTTTTTTACTCCAATTTTCAAGCCTTTTTTGATTGACTTAAATTTGGAGACAATGTTTTTTGCTGAGTCGCCAAAGTGAGCACTATTCAACCAATGGTTTTCTACTGTTTCAATAAAGCCCTCGAATTCAATCCGGAATTCCTCAAGTCTGAAGATATGACATTTAGGGATATGGCTATCAATTTCTACCTTAATAGGGACATGATTAGATGAAATCTTAGCAAGAGGAATTGCTAGAGCATTCAGAAATTTGCCAGTCCAATTAGAGCTTGTGAAGATCCAGTCTAGTTTCTCAAATAGAGACTGGTCCTGCATGTTGCTCCAGGTGTATTTTCTACCTTTGAGAGGGATCTCCATAAGGTATTGATTAATGATAATGTTGTTGAATATCATCATACTATTTGGATCTCCACCGTACCTGATTTGTTTTTATCTTCTGGGCTTCTAATGAAGTTGAAATCTCCCACTATCATCAAGTGCTCCATTGTACTGGAGTCAAAATTTCTGACGAAGTTCATTACATAGAGCAAAAGACAATGGACTTTGATAAAGGTTATGCTAAACATATAACAGGGCAGGTCCCATTTGTAGAAATTTTGACTATTCGTTGGAATTGTCATACTGAAGTGCAGTGGATGACACTTCATGAAGTTCCATCTTGCAAGACCCAGTACCAATAGCCTGCAATGTGTCAATGGCGAGCACTGGAGGGGTGGTTCCTGCTTGTCCACAACAAAGGCATCAAATTTGGGGATCAAATTCAAAGAAACTTCAATTTTCTTCTTATTGATAGTTTTTGCTTCACACTGTGGAGCCTGCATCTTCTCCTTGCCCTTTTCTTTAGCAGCCAGTACAGATTGTTTATCTTTAAACCCCATGTTGATCGGAGCAATCCTTCCACTTCTCCTATAGAGAGACTCATCCATAAGGACCTATTTCTTCCTCTTGTTGGAGCCATTCACAGGCTTGCTAGTTTCAGTAAAATATTCCTCAGTAATCTCAAAAATGCTAGCAGAGCTCTCAAATGTAGATTGTTGCTCCTGGATAGTACTGATCTAAATATAACACCTTTTGCTAGTCCCATTAGTACCTTCCACATCAAAAAGGTTAAATTTGGCATTTACAATCTTGGCTCCTCTAAGTTTGGGAATGATATCATGGGCATTGGAGACCAGATTGTCAATGAGGCCTTGCAGTGCAGAAATACTACCAGACATGTCATCATCTCCATAGATATTTGGGTAGTATTCAGAGCTACCAGCAGTAGTATTGGTCTCATAATTCATAGCAGTGTTGCTTGGGACAAATATTGGGTTGTTGGCCATGGTAGGAGCAGAGTTGTCCAGCGTAGGGGACTGTGGAACAGGTATGAAGTCATCATTTTCTTGGGCAAGATCATGTAGTATAGCTGCATTAGGATGGTTCTGACCTACAACCACTATAGGAATCAGCTGATTTTCCGTCTGCCATGGCAGACGACAAATGACCAAAGCGGATGGCAAAGGTCTTTGTTGTCTGCCGCTGACAAAATACTTTTACGGCACTGACAGTTATGGTAAAGAGCATCTTTTCCATCTATTTTAGAACAACGAACAACAAAGACCTTTGCCATCAGCTTTCCTACCCAAGAAGACGACACAGAAAGTGGACGGCAAAGAATAGACATTAGCCACGTTAGGTGGCAAATGGGAGACTTTGCCGTCTGCCAGCTGACGGCAAACGTGTCCTCCCCTTTGTCGTCTGTTCCTGACGTCAGGAGACCAGTGGTTGATGTAACTCCTCCCCGCTCTTTGCCGTGTGCCGCTCTTTTTCTTTGTCGTCTGCCGCCCTTTTTCTTTGCCGTCTGCCACAGACGGCAAACCACACCATCCTTTGCTGTCTGCACAGATGGAAAAGTAACCAAATGGGTCAGCCCTAGTGCTCCCAGGTTGCACACCATCTGTGGCAGACGGTAAAGACCCCTTTGTCGTCCGTGGCAAACGGCGAAGTGCTTGTATTGCCCCATTTCATTTTGTTTTTGCTATATCCAAGCATTTTCACAGCAAAGTATATGATATATATATATATATATATATTTCACAGGGCAAGTTTCATAGCAAATATATGAGATATCCAACACATAAGTTTCATCCATACATAGTTCCATCCATACATACATAGTGTCGGTGTCAAAACCGGTAGATCTCGGGTAGGGGATCCCGAACTATGCGTCTAAGGCAGATGGTAACAGGAGGCAGGGAACACGATGTTTTACCCAGGTTCGGGCCCTCTTGATGGAGGTAAAACCCTACGTCATGCTTGATTAATATTGATTATATGGGTAGTACAAGAGTAGATCTACCACGAGGTTAGAGAGGCTAAACCCTAAAAGCTAGCATATGGTATGATTGTATGTTGTCCTATGGACTAAAACCCTCCGGTTTATATAGATACCGGAGAGGGCTAGGGTTACACAAGGTCGGTTACAAAGGACGAGATACACATATCCGTATTGTCTAGTTTGCCTCCCACGCCAAGTAGAGTCCCATCCGGACACGAGACGAAGTCTTCAATCTTGTATCTTCATAGTCTAACAGTCCGTCCAAAGGATATAGTCCGGCTGTCCGGAGACCCCCTAATCCAGGACTCCCTCAGTAGCCCCTGAACCAGGCTTTCAATGACGATGAGTCCAACACGCAGTATTGTCTTCGGCATTGCAAGGCAGGTTCCTCCTCCGAATACATCACAAAAGAGTTTGAATACCAGGATAGTGTCCGACCCTGCAAAATAAGTTCCACATACCACCGTAGAGAGAATAATATTTCCACAAATCCAATTTGCTGACTTGTTTTGGCAACATGACATTACGCCATGGCCCGGTGATTATTCGAACCGTTTCCTTTAACTAGCCCCGCACATAACGCGAGGCAGTTTTTTGACACGTGTCGTCAAAGCAGAGATCGTGTCCCCTTATCACGGGATTCTCATTAATACGGGTGTGGGTAACCCAACTGCGCCATCGATTACGGCGCTTGGGGGATAAGCGAGTTTTACCAGGCTAGTGGGGACGCATAGTTTCGTCCACCCATATAGAGGGATAAGGATTCACCTTTTCATCCACGCCTTCTTCCTCCTTTGCTCATCCATTTTCCCACTCGAGCTCCAGCGCCCAAGTCCACACTTCCCACCTCAATCTTCTCCAACCATGTCCGGAGCAGGAGGCAGGTGGATGGTCTCCTCCGTCACGGAGGGACACATCAAGAAGCTGAGGAGAGTCGGATACCTGCCCGACGACATCGCGCACCGACTCCCAAATGAGGGGCAGCTCATCCCCACCCCCAGGCCCCATGAGAGGGTAGTGTTCCTTACCCATTTCCTCCGCGGATTGGGATTCCCTCTCCACCCACTCGTCTGGGGGCTCATGTTCTACTATGGCCTGGATTTCCATGATCTGGCCCCGAACTTCATCCTCAACATCTCGGCATTTATCGTCGTGTGCGAGGCCTTCCTCCGCATCAAGCCCCACTTCAGCTTATGGCTGAAGACCTTCAATGTCAAGCCGAAGGTAGTGAGCGGCCGCCAGGAGGAGTGCTGAGGCGCCATGGTGGGCAAGATGCCCAATGTTACATGGCTCGAGGGCTCATTCGTAGAGACCATAAATGGGTGGCAATCGGGGTGGTTCTACATCACCGAGCCGCGTGACCCTAAATGGGCAGCGGCCCCCGAGTTCCGATCTGGCATCCCCACGCGGCTCACCTCCTGGCAAGAGAAGGGCTTGTCCTGGGGTAGTTCGGGACAGCTGACGGGACTCCAAACATGTATTCAGAACATGGTGAACAAGAAGCTCAAACTCGTCAACATAGTCCAGGTCATGCTCATCCGTCGGATCCTCCCGTGCCAGCAACGGGCTTTCAACTTGTGGGAGTTCGACCCGGCCTAGCATCGAACTCTGAATAGGCTCTTTGACACAACTCACGAGGATGCCTAGAGGGTGTTATTCAAGGGCGCCGAGGTTCTCCCTCCCACTACCGAGGATCGCGGATTCTGCGCGAAGCGCCAAGCCAGTGCGGTAAGCTGTTTTACCTTTCACAGGATACTTGTCTTTCATAGTTTGACTCTATGCGGGATCTAAGCTCCTGTACCTTTGACAGGACTGGCAGGAGACGGCCGGACAGATCGACTGTCCGGCTCCTTTGCCCGAAGGCCCAGCAAACGCTCTCCTGACAAAGATGCTGACTCCGGCTCCTTACAAGGTGCCGGAGAAGACAAAGAAGGCCAAGGGAAGCCGAAAGAGTTCCTGACGCCAGGCGTCATCGAACTCATCGTCCGATAACTCTGCGACACACTCCTCCCCCGAAGATGAGAAGGAAGAAGAAGATGCTCCCCCTCCAGACGGGGGAGACAAGAAAAGGAAGGCCGCCCCAACTGGGGAGACCGAAGGGTCCAAGAAGGGAAGGACTCTCCTTCCGGACAGTTCTACCACCGCCGTCGACGGCGAAGACGAGTGGCTACCCAGGGCCAAGCCCCTGGGGAAGTCGTAAGTATTCGGATACCAGAGTAACTCATAGCATTCCTTTGTCGCACTGCTTCCCTTAACATTGAATATGATTATGCAGGAAGCCACGAGCCCGTATCGATGTATCGTCGGACGGCTCCCTGGGCTCGTCGGATATGGATAGTGATCCACTTCCGACCGCCACCTCCCCTTGCCCTGCGGACAACGCCGAGGTATTTTCTCAAGAGGCACCGGGTCGAGGGGAGACAGTCCCAGAGGCGCCTCAAGGCGACCTTCCGGACTCCGGGAGCAGAGAGGACAAGGCCCCTAAGGGCTCCGGAACCACTGGAGGTTCCGGCGCGGTGTTCGGCTGAGGGCGCTTCACAGCGCTTCCATCGACGAGGAGCACCGAACTATTATGAGTGCGGTGGTCCAGAGGGTTCAGTCCACCAAGGGCGGACTGACTGAAGCTTGTGCCAGCCTTCTAACAGGCTTTCAGGTAAGTGTTTTAAAATATAGGGAAAATATTACTGCATAGACAGTAGCCCCTGATGCTCTGTTCGGTGTTCACAAAGAAAAGCCGAACAGAGGATCAAACAATATCGCAGGAGTCTAATATAAGTATGTCAATATGTGTATGCAGGCTTCGCTGCTGGCATCTGCCGCACTGACTGCGGAGGTCGCCGCACTGAAGCAGGACTTTAAAGGGTCCAAGGACGAGCTCGGCCTTGCCAAGAGGCAGCTCGAGGAGAACAAAGGTAAGTAGTACCTAGTCTATGGATATGTATAAAAAGGATGCGATTGCAAAATGACAGGATCCTCATGAATTTGCCAGGGGCCACGACTGAAGTGGCGACCCTAAAGCGGCCAAGGAGCGCACCGAGCGGGAAAGGCAAGAGGCTCGGGTGGGCGAGGTGCAGCAAAAGCTCCAGGCTCTCGTGACGAAGTATGATGCGTTGGAGCTTGACTCGAAGACGCGAGAGTCTGAACTTGCCGCGGCCCTCGAGAGCGCAAAGAGTGCCAAGGCCGAAGCCCAAAAGGACCTCTAGGAGATTGACGCGATGAATAAAATAGCGGTAGGTAAGGCATTCTATATGCAAAGCAAGCATGTGAAAGTAAATTACCTATTACTTACCCGAATCCGGAGCTCTCCAGGAGCATTCGCAGATTTGCCCCACAGCGTGTCGGAGACCGCACAGTTTTACCAGGCCGAGGAGGGAAGCTCAACGGAGAAGTTGTTCTAGTCTCAGTATACTGGGACTGAGGGAGTCCTGGATTAGGGGGTGTTTGGGTAGCCGAACTATACCTTCAGCCGGACTCCTGAACTATGAAGATACAAGATTAAAGACTTCGTCCCGTGTCCGGATGGGACTTTCCTTGGCGTGGAAGGCAAGCTTGGCGATGCGGATATTCAAGATCTCCTACCATTGTAACCGACTCTGTGTAACCCTAACCCTATCCGGTGTCTATATAAACCGGAGGGTTGTAGTCCGTAGGCAATCAACTCCATATACAACAATCATACACTAGGCTAGCTTCTAGGGTTTAGCCTCCTTGATCTCGTGGTAGATCTACTCTTGTACTACCCATATCATCAATATTAATCAAGCAGGACATAGGGTTTTACCTCCATCAAGAGGGCCCGAACCTGGGTAAAACATCGTGTTCCCTGCCTCCTGTTACCATCTGGCCTAGACGCACAGTTCGGGACCCACTACCCGAGATCCGCCGGTTTTGACACCGACATTGGTGATTTCATTGAGAGTTCCTTTGTGTCGTCGCCTTTAGGCCCGATGGCTCCTTTGATCATCAACAACGATGTGGTCCAGGGTGAGACTTTTCTCCCCGGACAGATCTTCGTCTTCGGCGGCTTCGCTCTGCGAGCCAATTCGCTCGGCCACCTGGAGCAGATCGAAAGCTACGCCCCTGGCCATCAAGTCAGGTTTGGAAGCCTAAACTACACGACTGACATCCGCGGAGACTTGATCTTCGACGGGTTCGAGCCACGGCCAAGCGTGCTGCACTATCTCGAGGGGCATGATCTAGCTCTGCCTCCGGACAGTGTCCTGGAGGCCGCACACGCATCGGTTCCGACCCCTAACTCGGAGCGTATTGTGCCAATAGAGGAGCGGTTGGACGTCACCTCAGGGGCTGCGATCCCAAAAGCGATCGAGCCGAACGCTAGCCCCGCACTCTGCACGACTCGTGACTCCGAGGATCCGGACTCATCCCCGGACTCCGAACCCCCTGCACCCCTGCCAATCGAATCCGATTGGGCGCCGATAATGGAGTTCACCGCCGCAGACATCTTTTAGCGTTCGCCTTTTGGCGACATCCTGAATTCTCTTAAGTCTCTCTCTTTATGAGGAGAGCCCTGGCCGGACTACGGTCAGCGAGGGTGGGATACGGGCGATGAGGAAATTCAAAGCCCACCCACCACCCACTTTGTAGCCACTGTCGACGATCTAACCGACATGCTTGACTTCAGCTCCGAAGACATCGACGGCATGGACGACGATGTAGGAGATGAACAGGAACCAGCACCTGTAGGGCGCTGGAAGGCCACCTCGTCATATGACATATATATGGTGGATACTCCAAAAGATGGAGATGGCGATGGAACAGTGGGGGATGACGCCCCCAAGAAACAGCCAAAGCGCCGGCGTCAGCGGCGCCGCTCTAAATCCCGCCAAAGCAAAAATGGTGATTCCGACACGGGAGATAATACTACCCCGGATAGCGTCGAAGAACACCCACCTCAGCAAGATTCGGCACAGGAAGATGGAGAAGCCAGCCCTCATGAGAGAGCGGCAGACCGAGAGGTCGAGGATGATAACTATACGCCTCCCTCCGAAGACGAGGCAAGCCTCGATGACGATGAATTCGTCATACCATCAGACCCCGCCGAACAAGAGCGTTTTAAACACAAGCTTTTAGCCACGGCAAGTAGCCTCAAGAAAAAGCAGCAACATCTTAGAGCTGCCCAAGATTTGCTAGCTGACAGATGGACTGAAGTCCTTGCGGCCGAAGAGTATGAACTCGAACGCCCCTCCAAGAGTTACCCGATGCGCAGGCCGCTACCCCGATCAGAGGAGGAAGGACCTACATCACCAGCGCATGACATGGCAGACCGGCCACCTGACGGCCGCGACAGAGAGGCCTCTCGGCCCTCCACCCAAGCCATGCCCCGACGCCGCTCAACTAAGGCACGGGAAAATGCGCCCGACCTGCGAGACATACTGGAGGATAAGGCAAGACAAACAAGATCGATCTATGGATCGCGCAGGCGCCCTACGGCATGTGACAATGATCTTCACTCCGGATACAACAAATCCGGCCGGGCCAAACACAACAGACATAGCTCTTCCGAGCTGCGTCGTGATATAGCCCAGTACAGAGGCGCCGCACACCCGCTATGCTTCACGAATGAAGTAATGGATCATAAAATCCCAGAGGGTTTCAAACCTGTAAACATCGAATCATACGATGGCACAACAGATCCGGCGGTATGGATCGAGGATTACCTCCTTCACATCCACATGGCACGCGGCGATGATCTACACGCCATCAAATACCTCCCGCTCAAACTTAAAGGACCGGCCCGGCATTGGCTTAACAGCTTGCCAGCAGACTCAATCGGTTCTTGGGAGGACCTGGAAGCCGCATTCCTCGACAACTTCCAGGGCACTTACGTGCGACCGCCGGATGCCGACAACTTAAGCCACATAATTCAGCAGCCAGAGGAATCAGCCAGACAATTCTGGACATGGTTCCTAACAAAGAAAAACCAGATAGTCGACTGTCTGGACGCAGAGGCCCTAGAAGCCTTCAAGCATAACATCCGCGACGAGTGGCTTGCCCGGCACCTGGGACAGGAAAAGTCGAAATCCATGGTAGGCCTCACGACACTCATGACCCGCTTTTGCGCGGGAGAAGACAGCTGGCTAGCTCGCAGTAACAACTTATCAAAGAACCCTGGTAATTCGGATACCAAGGACAAAAGTGGCAGGACACGTCGGAATAAGCAAAAACGCCACATTAACAGCGACATCAATGAAGACACGGCAGTCAATGCCGGATTCAAAGGCTACAAATCCGGTCAGCGGAAAAAGCCATTCAAAAAGAATACTCAGGGCCCGTCCAGTTTGGACCGAATACTCGATCGCTTCTGCCAGATACATGGCACCCCCGAAAGGCCAGCCAATCACACTAACAGGGATTGTTGGGTGTTCAAGCAGGCAGGCAAGTTAAGGGCCGAAAACAGAGACAAGGGGCTGCACAGCGACGACGAGGAGCCCAAGCCGCCGAACAACAATGGACAGAAGGGCTTTCCCCCACAAGTGCGGACGGTGAACATGATATACGCAACCCACATTCCCAAGTGGGAGCGGAAGCGTGCGCTACGGGACGTATACGCGATGGAGCCAGTCGCCCCAAAGTTCAACCCATGGTCCTCCTGCCCGATCACTTTTGATCGGAGGGACCATCCCACTAGCATCCGTCATGGCGGCTTTGCCGCATTGGTTCTCGACCCAATCATCGACGGATTTCATCTCACAAGAGTCCTCATGGACGGCGGCAGTAGCCTGAACTTGCTTTATCAGGATACAGTGAGGAAAATGGGCATAGATCCCTCAAGGATTAAGCCCACAAGAACGACCTTTAAAGGCGTTATACCAGGTGTAGAAGCCAACTGTACAGGCTCAGTAACACTTGACGTGGTCTTCGGATCCCCGGACAATTTCTGAAGCGAAGAGTTAATCTTCGATATAGTCCCGTTTCGCAGTGGCTATCACGCCCTGCTCGGACGAACCGCATTCGCAAAGTTTAATGCGGTGCCGCACTATGCATATCTCAAGCTCAAGATGCCAGGCCCTCGAGGAGTAATTACGGTCAACGGAAACACCGAACGCTCCCTCCGTACGGAGGAGCATACGGCGGCTCTCGCAGCGGAGGTACAAAGTAGCCTTCTCAGGCAATTCTCCAGTCTGGCCATTAAAAAGCCAGACACTACCAAGCGCGCCCGGAGTAACCCACCGCAGGACCGTCTGGCACACTCTGAGCAAGCGTAGCAATGCGGCCCCAACCCCAGCTTTCGCGACATAGCGAAACCAGTACCTCGCGTACATAACTACGCCCTTTAAATACCATGGGCACAGGGGAAGGGGCACAATAACGGCATGCCCAAAATACGGCTTAAAACGTACTAGGGGCTGCCGGATTCTTTTTTTAATTTTTTCATACTTTCAGGACTCCATACTTCGGACGACCTGTTCGGCAATTCGACTGCCGCACAAACGATGCAAGATCCAGGGAGGCAGACAAGCCATGCCGCATTATGGAACTCCCAGGTGGTCTCTATTAGGAGCGGTATACCTGTTTTAAATACAATTCCGCGGCCTGCCCCTGGTCAGGACATACTGAATAGTCCAATATCTTTTGCTTACCGCACTATTTGTATCGTTCGGCTTTGATAAATAGCCTCTCTATAAACAATGCTTAGCTTTTTGTCTATTTTTTGCATTATCCTCTTTTCACATATATGTTTATTAAATGACATGATTGCACCCGTACACCATGGTACGGCGAACACACCAGGGGCTTCAGTACCCCTCATTATGGCGTGAGAAGTCCATACACTTTCACAAGTGCGGCACCCCGAACTTATAGCACTATATGCATCGGCTCCGAATCATGATTTGGGTCAATAGTTGGGTTTGCCCGGCTCCTATGTTTTGGTGCCTTACGTTCCGCTCTATCGGCTAAGGTAGCACTAGGAGAACCACTGCGATTGTGCCCCGGTTCACCTGGGTTAAGCACCTCAGTGGAGAAAGCTAAAACTGACTGTCATGATGAGGCGAGAGACCGGTCGCTGTTCAAGAGGTTTTTCGAGTCCCTAAAGACTTATGCCGCTTTGAGCGAGGAGCTGGCTTTGTCCGGCCAAGGCGTGGATAGCGCCCCGAACTCGGTTTTCCGAACTAGGGGCTTCGCCGAAATTTAAAATTATAGAGTTCTATGGCTAAGTGAGAGTGTTCAAGCATTATAGTCCGATTGCCTGGTTCGTTGTGCTGAGCGCCTCCCTCGAAGGACCCAACTATGGGAAAAAGAGCGCTCAGGTTTATCCCGAACACCCCAGCACTAGTGGCATGGGGGCAGAAGCCGACGACTGGCCATCTCTCAATTTTTGGATAAATGGCCGCACAGGAAGTAATATTTTAAATTCAATAAGCATTGCTTAGTGCATATGAACAAGTTTTCAGCGCACAGGATAAACACGAGCGAGTTCATTCAAAAATCACATCCTTGGTACATTCATCCGCCACAAGGCGGGCACCTGCAAGAACATCCTTGTAGTAGTTCTCGGGCTTGCGATGCTCCTTCCCCGGCGGCGGCCCGTCCTTCACAAGCTTCTCACCGTCCAGCTTACCCCAGTGAACCTTTGCACGGGCAAGGGCCCGACGGGCACCTTCGATGCAGACAGAGCGCTTGATGACCTCGAGCCTCGGACAGGCCTCCACCAGCGGCCGCACCAGCCCGAAATAGCTCCCAGGCAGGGCCTCTCCGGGCCACAGCCGAACTATGAAGCCCTTCATGGCCTGTTCGGCCGCCTTGTGGAGCTCGACCAGCTGTTTCAGCTGGTCGCTCAAAGGCACAGGGTGTCCGGCCTCAGAATACTGAGACCAAAACACCTTCTCTGTCGAGCTGCCCTCTTCAGCTCAGTAGAATGTGGCGGCATCGGATACGCTATGGGGAAGATCTGCGAATGCCCCTGGAGAGCTCCGAATTTGGGTAAGTAACAAGTAGTTTACTTTTATATTTCTGCTTTGCATGAAGAATGCCTTACCCGCTGCTATCTTCCTCATCTCCTCCAACTCTTGGAGGGCCTTTTGGGCTTCGGCCTTGGCAGACTTGGCAGTCTCAAGGGCCGTTGCGAGCTCGGATGCTTGCGCCTTTGACTCAAGCTCCAAACTCTCATGTTTTTTCATGAGAGCCTGAAGCTCTTGCTGCACCTCGCCGACCTGAGCCTCAAGTCTGTCTCGCTCGGTGCGCTCCGCGGCAGTTTTCTTTTCGGCCTTAGACAGCGCCTGCTTAAGGGTCGCCACCTCAGTCGTGGCCCCTACAATAAGCAGTACAATCCTGTTATTTTTTTTTTGCAATCACGCCTTTTTATAGGCACTTTTTCTGTAAGGTATTGCTTACCTTATTTCTCCTCGAGATGCCGCTTGGCAAGGCCGAGCTCTTGCTCGGTCCGCTCAAGGTCCTGCTTCAGGACACCCACCTCCGCAGTCAGTGCGGTGGTGGATAGCAGCGAATCCTGCATACGCATATTGACTCTTTTTGTTAGACTCCTACAAAATTTAATAGATCCTCTATTCGGCTTTTCTTTCCGAACGCCAAACAGAGCATTAGGGGCTACTGTCTATGCGGCAATATTTTTACATATTTTTACTTACCTCGAAGCCTGTTAGAAGGCTAGCGCAAGCTTCAGTCAGTCCGCTCTTGGTGGACTGAACCTGCTGGATCACCGTACTCATAATAGTACGGTGCTCCTCGTTGATGGAGGCGCCGTCAAGCACCTCCAGCAGATTGTCCGGCACCTCCTGTTGGATGGGGGCCGCCGGCTTAGAAGGCTTGCTCCTCTTGGAAGGAGTTTGCCTACCGCGGTCCGGAACTGTAGAAGATTCCGGCGCGGTGTCCGGCACAAGGCCGGACTTGGAGCCCTGGGGGCCTTATCCCCTTCACTCCTGGAGTCCGGGAGGTTGCCTTGCGCCTCCTCCAGGACCACCTCCTCCTGCCCCGGAGCTTGTCGTGACGCCACTTCGGTGTCGTCTGCAGTGCGGGGGGAGACAGCGGGCGGAACTGAGTTCACGTCCGATGTGTCCAGGGAGCCGCCCGATGATTCGTTGAATTCGGCCTGGGGCGGGCTGCATAATTACGTTTGACATTAGGGACAGCTATGCAACAAAGGAACATCATGAGTTACTATGATGTCCGAACTTACGATTTCGCCGGACGCTTGGCCCTGTTTGGCCACTCCTCTTCGCCCTCTTCGACGTCGGGGGAGTGGTCCGGCGGAGGGGTCTTCCTTTTCCTAGACCCCTCAGCCTCCCCTGTTGGGGCGACCTTCCTCTTCTCTCCTCCCTCCACCGGGAGGGAGAGTTTTCTTCTTCCTCCTCCTCGTTTTCGCGGGAAGAGGGCGTCTCGGACTCGTGGATGACGAGTCCGACACCACCATGTTACAGGCACTCCTTTGAGTCCCCGTGGTCTTCTTCTTCTTGGCCTTCTTCTCCGGAACCACATAAGGCACCAGAACCAGCAGCTTCACTAGTAGAGCTGGGGCTGGGTCTTCGGGCAGCGGAGCCGGACAGTTAATCGGTTCGAATATCGCCCGCCAATCCTGTCAAAGGTAAGGGAGTTTAGATCCCGCATAGAGTCAAACTATGAGGAAAGCTTAACATCATGTAAAAGGTGAAGATAGCTTACCTCGCTAGCGTGACGCTGCGAGCTGTATCCGCGGTCCTCGGAAGCAGATGCGGGAGCCTCGGTGCCCTTGAATAGCACCTTCTAGGCATCTTCGTACGTCGTGTCGAAGAGCCTGCTAAGGGTTTGGTGCTGCGCCGGGTCGAACTCCCACAGATTAAAATCCCGTTGTTGGCACGGGAGGATCCGGCGGACGAGCATAACCTGGATTACATTAACAAGCCGGATTGGCTTGTTCACCAGGGACTGGATGCATGTTTGCAATCCGGTCACCTCTTTTTCGTCACCCCACGACAGGCCCATCTCTTTCCAGGACATAAGCCGCGTGGGGGGTCCGGATCGGAACTCGGGGGCTGCGGTCCATTTTGGATTGCGTGGCTCGGTGATGTAAAACCACCCGGATTGCCACCCCTTTAGGGTCTCCACAAAAGAACCCTCGAACCATAGGACGTTGGCCATCTTGCCCGCCATGGCACCTCCGCACTCCGCCTGGCTGCCGCGCACCACCTTGGGCTTGACGTTGAAGGTCTTGAGCCAGAGGCCGAAATGAGGGCGGACGCGGAGGAAAGCCTTGCACACGATGATAAACGCCGAGATGTTGAGGATGAAGTTCGGGGCCAGATCGTGGAAATCCAGGCCGTAATAGAACATGAGCCCCCGGACAAATGGGTGGAGTGGAAAACCCAGTCTGCAGAGGAAGTGGGGGAGAAATACTACCCTCTCATGGGGCCTTGGGGTGGGGAGAAGTTGCCCCTTTTCGGGAAGCCGGTGCGCGATGTCCTTGGATAGGTATCCGGCCTTCCTTAGCTTCTTGACTTGGCCCTCCGTAGCGGAGGAGACCATCCACTTGCCTCCTGCTCCGGACATTGCTGGAGAAGGTTGAGGTGGGAAGTGCGGGCTTGGGCGCTGGAGCTCGAGTGCGCAGGAGATGGATAGGCAAAGGAGGAAGAAGGCGTAGGTAAAAAGGTGGATCCTTATCCCCTTATATGGGCGGATGCGGTTATGCGTCCCCACCAGCCTAGTAAAACTCGCTTGCCTCCCAAGAGCCGTGATAAATGGCACGGTTGGGTTACCCACATCCGTATTGATGAGAATCCCGTAAAGGGGGTACACGATCTCTGCTTTGACAAGATGTGCCAAGGAAACCGCCTCGCAAAACATGCTGAGGTGGAAAAGTAAAAACGATTCGAGTAAAGGACTTGGCCGTAGTGTGATGACACACTGCAGAATACGTTAGCAGTTTTGATTTGTGTTAATATTATTCCCTCTATTGCGATATGTGGAAGCTTATTTTGCAGAGCCAGACATTACTCTTGGTGTTTACAATCTTTTATGAAGGACTTGGAGGAGGAACCCGCCTTGCAATGCCGAAGACAATTTGCACGCCGGACTCGTCGTCATTGAAGCCTGGTTCAGGGGCTACTGAGCGAGTCCTGGATTAGGGGGTGTTCGGGTAGCCGGACTATACCTTCAGCCGGACTCCTGGACTATGAAGATACAAGATTAAAGACTTTGTCCCATGTCCGGATGGGACTTTCCTTGGTGTGGAAGGCAAGCTTGGCGATGCGGATATTCAAGATCTCCTGCCATTGTAACCGACTCTGTGTAACCCTAACCCTATCAGGTGTCTATATAAACTGAAGGGTTGTAGTCCGTAGGCAATCAACTCCATATACAACAATCATACCATAGGCTAGCTTCTAGGGTTTAGCCTCCTTGATCTCTGGTAGATCTACTCTTGACTACCCATATCATCAATATTAATCAAGCAGGACGCAGGGTTTTACCTCCATCAAGAGGGCCCGAACCTGGGTAAAACATCGTGTTCCCTGCCTCATGTTACCATCCGGCCTAGACACACAGTTCGGGACCCACTACCCGAGATCCGCCGGTTTTGACACCGACAGGGATCGAACACCTGATGCCTCTGAGTGACCAACTAAAGCAGCTGGTCGAGCTACACAAGGCGGCCGAACAGGCCATGAAGGGCTTTATAGTCCGGCTGTGGCCTGGCGACGCCGTTCTGAACATCTACTTTGGCCTGGTGAGGCGGCTCATGGATGCCTGTCCACGGCTGGAAGTCGTCAAGTGGTCCGTCTGCATAGAAGGTGCACGTCGGGCTTTCGCCCGTGTGAAGGTGCAATGGGCCAAGCTAGACGCCGTGAAGCTGATCAAGGAAGGACCGCCGCAGGACAAGGAGCATCGCACCCCCGAAATTTATTATGAGGGTGTCTTGAAGGGTGCCCGTCTTGTAGCGGAGGAATGTTCAAAGGATGTACTATTTGAGTAAACTTGCTCGTGTGATCCTGTATGATGAAAACTTGTTTCATATGCGCCATGCAACGCTTGTTTGAATTTAAAATATTACCTTCTGTTTGGCTGTTTATCCAATCTGAGAGATGGCTAGTAATCGGCTTCTGCCGCCATGCCATGAGTGCTGGGGTGTTCGGGATAAACCTGAGCACTCTTGTTCCCATTTTTGGGTCCTTCGAGGGAGGTGCTCAGCACAACGAACAAGGCAACCGGACTAATAATGCTTTATCACTCTCACTTAGCCATAGAATTCTATAATTTTAAATTTCAGTGAAGCCCCTGGTATTCGGAAGGTCGAATTCGGGGCGCGATACACGCCTTTAAGCCGGACAGGACCGGCTCCTCGCTCTAAGCGGCATCAGTCTTTAGGGACTCGAAACCTCACCGAACAGCGACCAGTCTCTCGCCTTATCATGACAGTCAGTTTTAGCTTTCTCTACTGAGGTGCTTAGCCCAGCAGAACTGGGGCACAATCGTAGTAGTTCTCCTAGTGCTACCTTAGCCGATAGAGCGGAAGGTAAGGTACCAAAACATAGGAGCCGGGCAAACCCAACATTTGACCAAAGACATAATTCAGAGCTGATGCATATAATGCTATAAGTTCGGGGTGCCGCACTTGTGAAAGTGTTCGGACTTCTCACACCATATTGTGGGGTACTTAAGCCCCTAGTGTATTGGCCGTACCAAAGCGTACGGTTGCAAGGCGTCATTAATGAACACATATATATATAAAGAAGAATACAATAATAGTCTTAATGCTATGCATTGTTTATTCAAAAAGGTGCGTTAAAGCAGAATGATACAGATAGTGCGATAAGCAAAAAGTAGGACTATGTCCCTTCCAAGGGCAAGATGAGGAATAGTATTAAAGAAAATATTTCACTCATTATCGTAATCCACCTGGGAGTTCCGTGGTGTGACGTAGCTTTCTGCCTCCTTGGTTGCTGCATCATGTGTTCGGCAATCATGCTGCCGGACAGGGTTTCCAGATATTAAAGTCCTGAAAGAGAAAAAATAACAAGGTGGGAAGCCCCTAGTGGGGTTTAAGCCGCGTATTGGGGCGTGTCGTAGTTGTGCCCCCCTCCCCGCATGTGCCCATGGTATTTTTAATGCGTAATTATGTACGCGTGGCATGGATTTCGCCGTTTGGCTGGGACTGGGGTGGGGGCCGCATTGCTACGTGAGCTCAGACCGTGCCAGGCGGTCTAGTTGCCGATTACTCTGAGCGCGCTTGAAGGTGTCTGGGTCTTGGAACGCCGAACTGGTGGATTGCCTTGAGAGGCTGCTTTGCGCTTCTGCTGCGAGGGCCGCAGTGTGCTCCTCCATGCGGAGTGAGTGCTCTGTGTTTCCAATAACTGTAATGACCCCCCGAGGTCTTGGCATCTTGAGCTTGAGGTATGCATAATGCGGTACCGCATTGAATCCCTCAAATGCGGTTCGCCCGAGCAGTGCATGATAGCCACTGCGGAACGGGACTATATCGAAGATTAATTCTTCGCTTCGGAAGTTATCCGGGGATCCGAAGACCACTTCCAGTGTAATTGAGCCTGTGCAATGGGCCTCTACACCTGGTATGACGCCTTTAAAGGTCGTTTTCGTGGGTTTGATCCTTGAGGGGTCTATACCCATTTTGCGCATTTTGTCCTGATAAAGCGGGTTCAGGCTGCTCCCACCATCCATAAGGACTCGAGTGAGGTGAAATCCATCAATGATTGGGTCTAGGACCAGTGCGGTGAATCCGCCATGACGGATACTAGTGGGGTGGTCCCTGCGATCGAAGGTGATTGGACAGGAGGACCATGGGTTGAACTTTGGGGCGACTGGCTCCAACGCATACACGTCCCTGAGCGCACGCTTCCGCTCCCTTTTGGGGATGTGCGTTGCGTATATCATGTTCACCGTCCGCACTTGTGGGGGGAACCTCTTCTGTCCTCCGGTGTTTGGCTGCCGGGGCTCCTCCTTGTCATCGCTATGTGGCCCCTTATCTTTGTTTTCGGCAATTAACTTGCCGGCCTGCTTGAATACCCAACAATCCCTATTGGTGTGGTTGGCTGGCTTGTCCGGGGTGCCGTGTATCTGACACGAGCGATCGAGTATGGGGTCCAAACTGGACGGCCCCGGATTGCTTCTTTTGAATGGCTTTTTCTGCTGACCGGGTTTAGAGCCTTTGAATCCGGCATTGACTGTCGTATCCTCAGTATTATCGCTGTTAATGTGGCGCTTATGTTTGTTGCGACGTGACCTGCTATTGCCGTCCTTGTTATCCGAAGTACCATGGTTCTTTGATATGTTATTACTGCGAGCCAGCCAGCTGTCTTCTCCCGCACAAAAGTGGGTCATGAGTGTCGTGAGGGCTGCCATGGATTTCGGCTTTTCCTGACCAAGGTGCTGGGCTAGCCACTCGTCGCGGATGTTGTGTTCGAAGGCTGCTAGGGCCTCTGCATCCGGGCAGTCGACGATTTGATTTTTCTTTGTTAGGAACCGAGTCCAAAATTGCCTGGCCGATTCTTTTGGCTACTGAATTATGTGGCTCAAGTCATCGGCATCTGATGGTCGCACGTAAGTGCCCTGAAAGTTGTCGAGGAATGTGGCTTCCAGATCTTCCCAACAGCTAATGGTCTCTACTGGCAAGCTGTTAAGCCAATGCCGCGATGGTCCTTTGAGCTTTAGCGGGAGGTATTTGATGGCGTGTAAGTCATCACCACGGGCCATGTGGATGTGGAGGAGGAAATCCTCGATCCATACCGCAGGATATGTCGTGCCGTCGTATGATTCTATATTTACGGGTTTGAAACCCTCTGGGATTTGATGATCCATGACTTCGTCTGTGAAGCGTAAGGGGTGTGCAGTGCCTCTGTATTGGGCTATATTACGACGCAGCTTGAATGGGTCTTGCCCGCTGTGTTCGGCCCGGCCGGATTTACTTTTACTGTATCCGGCGTGAAGTTTATCGTCTTGCATAGTGGCGCACCCTCGTGATCCGTAGATCGATCTTGCATGTTTTGCTTTGTCCTCCAATACGCCTCGCAGGTCTGGCGTATTTCCCCATGCCTTTTTATTTGAATGGCATCAAGGTGCAGCCTGAGCTTTTGGCTGAAATGCCTCTCTATCGCGGCCACGAGGTGGCCGATCAGCCGCGTCATACGCTTCTTCCTCCAGTCGGGGTAGCAACCTGCATTTTGGGTAATTCTTGGAGGGGCATTCGAGTTTATATTCCTCGGCTGCGAGGACTTCAGTCCATCTGTCAGCTAGCAGATCTTGATCAGCTTGAAGCTGCTACTGCTTTTTCTTAAGGCTGTTTGCCGTGGCCATAAGCCGGCGCTTGAAGCGCTCTTGTTCGACGAGATCCTCTGGCACGGTGAATTCGTCATCGGCGAGGCTTGCCTCGTCTTTGGAGTGGGGCATGTGATTATCATACTCCGCCTCTCCATCTGTCGCTCTCTCAGGAGGGCTGGCTCCTCCATCCTCCTGCTCTAAATCTTGCTGGAGGGGATTGTTGTTGTCTTCGGCACTATCCGGAGTGTTATTATCTCTTGTGCTGGTATCACAACTTTTGCTTTGGCGGGACTTAGAGCGGCGCCGCTGACGCTGACGCTTGGGTTGCTTCTTGGAGGGGTCATCCTCCGCTGTCTCGTCGCCATTGCCTTCTTTGGGTGCGTCCACCATGTATATATCGTATGATGAGGTGGCTGTCCAATGCCCTGTGGGCATTGGTTCCTCTTCGTCTCCCGCATCATCGTCCATACCGTCGATGTCTTCGGAGTCAAAGTCGAGCATCTCGGTTAAGTCATCGACAGTGGCTACTAAGTGGGTGGTGGGTGGGCCGCAAATTTCTTCGTCGTCCGCATCCCAATCCTGCCGGACATAGTTCGGCCAGGATCCTCCTGACAAGGAGAGAGACCTTAATGAGTTCGGTATGTCGCCAAAGGGCGATTTATAAAAAATATCTGCGGAGGTAAACTCCATGATCGGCACCCAATCGGATTCGCTAGGAACGGGCGCAGGCGGTTCGGAGCCCGTGGCTGGAGAAGTATCTGGCAATTTGACAACACGGCTCTCGTGTAGGGTAAGGTCGATGTTCGGCTCGATGCCGATGAGGGTAAGGCTTCCGTGGCGGGGTCCATCCACCCGTCCATGGACTGCGCAACTGGCTCTGAATTGAGGGTCGGAGCGGCTGCCGGTGCGATCTCCTGAACACTATCCGATGGTAGAACTAAATCGTACTCATCGTGACCGCGTGACGCACAAGGAAGAGGCTCGAATTCGTCAAAGATCAAGTCTCCACGGACATTGGCTGTGTAGTTTAAGCTTCCAAACCTGACCTGGTGGCCAGGGGCGTAACTTTCGATCTGCTCCAGATGGCCAAGCGAGTTGGCCCGCAGTGCGAAGCCGCCAAACACAAAGATCTGTCCGGGGAGAAAAGTCTCACCCTGGACTGTATCGCTATCGATGATCATAGGGGCCATCAAGCCTAATAGCGATGACACAGAGGAACTCTCAATGAAAGCACCAATGTCGGTGTCAAAACCGGCGGATCTCGGGTAGGGGGTCCCGAACTGTGCATCTAAGGCGGATGGTAACAGGAGGAAGGGAACACGATGTTTTACCCAGGTTCGGGCCCTCTTGATGGAGGTAAAACCCTACGTCCTTCTTGATTAATGTTGATGATATGGGTAGTACAAGAGTAGATCTACCACGAGATTAGAGAGGCTAAACCCTGAAAGCTAGCCTATGGTATGATTGTATGTTGTCCTACGGACTAAAACCCTCCGGTTTATATAGATACTGGAGAGGGCTAGGGTTACACAAGGTCGGTTACAAAGTAGGAGATACACATATCCTTATTGCCTAGCTTGCCTTCCACTCCAAGTAGAGTCCCATCCGGACACGAGACGAAGTCTTCAATCTTGTATCTTCATAGTCTAGTAGTCCGGCCAAAGGATATAGTCCGGCTATCCGGAGACCCCCTAATCCAGGACTCCCTCACATAGTTTCATCCATATACCAAGTTCCACATTGTTTGATCGATAACAATTCAAAACAAAAAGTAAAAAACAAGCACTCCATCAATGCAAGCTTCCATGAAGTGAATAAAATCTGCAAAATGGGAAATAAGAAAGTTCAAAGAAGAAGAAGAAGACTAGAAGAAGAAAAAGACTAGAAGCAGAAGAAAAAGAAGAAGAAGAAGAAGAAGAAAAAGAAAAAGAAGTATATGACATTTATGAGGTTACCAAGGTTATGATGCCATTGTTTATCTAAGTAAGCTAAGTATATGACATTTATGAGCATAGCAAGGTTATCATGCCATTTTTCACCTAAGTAAGGTAATTATGCCAATTTTAAGTTAACTAAGCATATTATGGCATTTTGGAGGAAACAAAGCTAAGTATATGTCATTTTAGTGCTAACTTGGGTAAAATAGGTCATTTTGGAGCTAAGTAAGATTATTATGTCATTTTGGATGAAAATAAGCTGAGTATATGATATGTATGAGCTTACGAAGGTTATTATGCCATTTTAAACCTAAGTAAGCTAATTATGCCATTTTTTACATAAGTAAGCTAAGTATTGGTCATTATTGAGCTAACCTAGGTAACTAAGCAAATTATAGCTAACTTAGGTCATTTTGGATCCAACTTAGGTAAAATGGATCATTTTAGAGCTAAGTAAGCTTATTATGTCATTTTGGAGGAAAATAAGCTAAGCATATGACATTTATGAGGTTAGCAAGGTTATTATGCCATTTTTTACCTAAGTAAACTATTTATGTCATTTTTGTCATAGGTAAGCTAAGTATATGTCATTATTGAGCTAACCTAGGTAACAAAGCATATTAGAGCTAACTTAGGTCATCTTGGAGGAAACAAAGCTAAGTATAGGTCATTTTAGAGCTAACTTAAGTAAAATGGATCATTTTTAGCTAAGTAAGCTCATTATGTCATTTTGGAGGAAAATAAGCTAAGTATATGATATTTATGAGGTTAAAAAGGTTAT
Source organism: Triticum aestivum (assembly GCF_018294505.1). Classification (NCBI taxonomy): domain Eukaryota; kingdom Viridiplantae; phylum Streptophyta; class Magnoliopsida; order Poales; family Poaceae; genus Triticum; species Triticum aestivum. The sequence goes on along the minus strand of NC_057794.1, from coordinate 426,098,784 downwards.
TATGCCATTTTTTACCTAAGTAGGCTAATTATGCCATTTTTGACATAAGTAAGCTAAGTAAATACCATTATTGAGCTAACCGAGGTAACTAAGCATATTAGAGCTAACTTAGCATATTAGAGCTAACTTAGGTCATTATGGTAAGCATATCAGAGGAAATAAAGCTAAGTATATGTCATTATTGGAGGAAATTCCACCACAATGAAGATTTCTCTCACAGAGCTAAAAATCAGACCTCTAGGGTTCCCCCCAAGTAGGACGGACAGCCTTTGAGATTGTCTGGATATGGAACGTATGTCGATGGAGAATTTTCCGTACCAATGACCACTTCGTCGGTTCACCCTCATCGACGTCATCTATCACCAGTGTAGCTTCCTCTTCCTTCAGACCTAACTTGCCCATCGCCTCCTCCAGTCGTGCCCTCACCGCGCATGGCAAGAGAGCATCTTCCTTCCCTTTGCTAGCGCCGAATGGATCCAACCTGACACCACCCCCATATGCGCCCCATCGATCAACATCAGTCGTGCGTCCCCTCGAAACTCTAATCGCCTAACAGGAGGCTCCTATATTTTCGGGGCAGTAGACCAATGGCTGCGATCACAGTGGTGCTCCCATCAACCAGAGTTCGACTCCTGTGTGGAGCGAATATATCTGGGATTATCACTCAGGAGGCGTGGATAAGGCACCTATCCCGTTTAAATGTGTAGAGAAAACGATTCCCCGCGATAGCCTGCGTAGATGTTGCTTGAGGATGATGACTGTACGTGCAAGTCTCTCCAAGATTTTATGGTACACAATATTCATCGACGAAGCCTATAGGACACCAACACTCATGCCTAGAACTGCACTGACACAAATGACTCTAGGAAGGGGACCTTCAAGGAGAATAACCTCGCAAGTACGTCGGTGCGGCGGGGGGAGGAGCGGGCTACGAAACAACGCAGCATATGGGAGATAGCGATAGGTTACCAAAGAAAGATCTAATTTGTCTGTCTAGATGAAAACCATTTTAAAGAGAAAATTTTGGAGATTAGTAAACAGAAAACTAATATAAGTACAAGAGTTAGCGTACATCCGAGGACAGATGAAAAGGTTCTTAAAAAGTTATCACAAAAGTCAAAACATTTATCAATCCATTGATAATTAGACCATTTAGGACGGCGGCCACTCCTCGGATGCGTAAGTAAGGAACAAAAATAGACAAAGGAAACCTTAACTTTTTAAGATATTTTTTAGACCATATGTGTTTTTTGGCAAAACTGTTTTTTCATAGTAAAGATTTTGTTAATAAGTGGAGGCGTTTTGCACAGTTTATAACAGCTCAACTAGTCTAGCACTAAAATCCATTTTGCAATGATTGATCTTTTTTGCGAGAAAACTTCCGATCTACTCCTCCATTCTTGTACGTAATATGAATTAGCCTAGCACAAGAAAGTAAGAGATACACGCAATCAAGAAAGATACTTTCCTTCCTTTCTGTCGGGGTGAACGACACCTATGGGATCACAAGGAACCCCTTCTACGGTCGGTGGGCATGGGGCTGTAGAAAGAGCGGGTTTAGAAGATCAACGCGGGAGAGTTTATCTAGGTTCGGGCCGCAAGTGATGCGTAATACCCTACTCCTGCAGGTTTGTGTTTATCTGGCGTTCTTGGACTAGCTACAAAGCATGCAGGGTCCAAAAAGTATGAATCCTCTCACAGTACGCCACGGGCCTGCTTTTATAGTCAAAGGGGCTGCCATAGTGGCACACAGGAGGTGGAAAGTTGTATAGTAGTCAAGTTTATCATCTGACATCACGGGACAAAATGCATTAAATGTGCTACTTAGGTGTCCCCTTGCTTTATCGGGGATGGCAGCGAAGCATGTCTTGTCCGTCGCCGCTTCTCCTTGCTCCGACACGCGTCCAGGCCAACGAGGCATGTAGCGCCATGTAGGCTGGCAGGCTGCTAAGCTGCTGTGGTGGCAGGGTCTTCACGAAGATCTGCATGCCACCATGTAGGTGCTTCACTAGTTGTCTTAGGAGCCACGTACTGCCACGCGGGTACATGCTTAGTTGGCGGGTCAGCCGCTGAGCTGCTAGGGTGGCGACGGGGCGGCAAGGCCTTGTCGCGGTCTTGCTGATCTTCCCGGCAAGGGTCTTGCCGGGTCCTTGTGAGCACCCTCGGCAAGAGTCTTGCCGGGGCCTCGTGGGTATCTTTGGCAGGAGCCTTGCCGGGGCCTCGTGGGCATCCTCAGCAAGGTGCCTTGTTGTTGTCTTGTTTCTTGGTTGCTATCTAGGCCTCATAGGCCCTTTGTCTTCACAAAGGTCTGCATGCCACCATGGAGGCGCCTCTCGAGCCTTGGTTCTAATGTGGTTGATGGCGTCGGGACTCTTAGACTCGAGGGTGGCGGCCTTGTTGATGTGGGGCAAGTTACCCCGGCAAAACACTTGCTGGGGCCATAAAGGCCACCCTGGCAAGGGCCTTGCCGGGGGAGTTTCACCTCGCCCCTCTTCTTCTTGTTCCTTCGGCTTGGCGCTGCTCTGGTAGTCTTGTGTCTTTGCTTCCTTCGCTCCGCCAAGCGTGGCCACAGGTGCGTGGATGCAACTACCCGCGCACCAGTAAAGGGGTACAAAAGGGACCCCTACTTTTATACACCGACAGGAGCCCCCGGGCCTGGGCCACATACAAGCGCGGAGTGTTATAGAGCCAGGCCTAGAATGGTGCACGGGTGTGCATGCGGTGGAGTTTTACCGCAGTAACTCCTCACCAGTTGCGCTTCCCCACGACCCGCGTTGAATGCGTGACATGGGGGTCGCGCGTGGGGCAGTTGCTACATGCCTGTGTCACATCATGGTAAATGGTAAAGAGGCGGCCCGCGCCTTCCCCATAAAAATAGGAAAACGCAGGGGTGTGGCTCATTTACCCCCTATGCCTTCTCCAATCTCAGAACCGCCGCTCCATTCTTCCTCTTCAAGCTTTCGCCTTTGCTCACTGCCGTCGCGCCCTCACTGCCCTAATCCTCCATCCCCTCTCAGTTTCCATGGCACCCAAGATGGGCAGAGGCAAAGGGGTGGCCAAGGACGTCGGGGAGAAAAAGGTGTCGGAGAGCGAGTTGGCGGTGTTGCGGACGCAGCACGCCTATTTCCCCCCAACGGTCTTTTAGTCCGAAGAGGAAGAGGAAGCCAGTGGAGGAGGAGGTAGAGGACGAGTAAGTATTTCGCCCCCCATCATCTCCTGACCTTACGCCCGTGTTATCCTCTTTTGATTTGATGTTATCTTCACAGGGACAAGGAGACGCTGGCCCAGAGGGTGGCGAAGAGGGCCAGGGCCTCGACAGGCGACAAGCCCCCGACGGGTATTTCGCGTATGCTGGTGTTGTTGGAGAGCAGCCCGAACGGCAGCCCCCGACGTAGCCCTCGCTTCAGCCCCCAACGTGAGTTCATCACTCACTTCTTCACTAATGAGCATTGGGGTGTAAATTCTTGATGCTGACCTTGCCGGGTTTGCAGGAGAAGAACGACAGCAGGATGAGCCACCGAGGGCCACTCCCAACACGCCGCCCCCCTTGACTACACCGCCCAGAGGGGCGTCCCCGACAAGGGCATCCACCCCCGAGCCCACGCGTATGGAGGAGGAGGCGAGCTTGGGTGCCGGTGGCTCTGCCCCGACAACGAATGTTGCCGGGGAGGGCACCACTTCTTCCCAGCCTGGTGCGGGTAAGTTGTTTGCATCACGTCCCTGTTCTTTCTTATTCTTTTCGAACCTTGATCTTGGCTCCGTCTCATTCCCTTCCTTGGTATCTAGACCCTCCCTCGGCGGATCTGGAGGATATTGACACCGTCATTAGGGAGGTCGCTAAGGACGCCGAGGCTGAGGCCAACAAGATTGCTGCTGAGGAGGCCACCAAGACCGCCGCTGGGGAGGCCGCCAAGGGGACTGCCGGGGAGGCCGGTAAGGCTGCTGTCGAGGAGGCCGGCAAGGGGCCTGCTGGGGTGACCGGCAAGGCCGCTGCTGAGGAGGCCGGCAAGGGGCCTGTCGGTGAGGGGGTGGTTGATGACCAACCTTCCTCCTCTGTCGCCCCTGGCCCGGGCAAGTACTTGAAGGAGGGCGATGACCTATTCATCCACCTCCCAGGGACGGCGAGCACCAGGGCGCCAACCGAGGGGGAGGTGTACGACGATGAGGCGCTTGCCTCCGCCGGGCTCCAGGTTGTTGATGAACCGAGCGTCGGCGGTAGCGGTTCCCAAGAGGAGCAGCTCCGAGCCATGGGCGCCAACTTCCACAAGCTCCAGGCGCTCCACCGGGCCCGCCAAGACAAGGTAAAATCTAGGATGGCGGAGGTGGACAAGGCGGAGGCAGCTTTTGAGGAGCGCGTCGCTAAGACGCAGGTTTGGTTCGGTGAGGCTAGGGATGAACTGAGGACCGCACAGGGTGAGCTGGAGGAGCGCAGGCGGGAGCTAATCCTGAAGCAGGCTGATATCGAAAAGGCCCAGGAGGTGGCGAAGAATCAGGCCGCCGCGGATGAAGCTGCCCGGCAATAGTAGCAGGCCTAGCTGAACTCCCAGGAGGAGGACCTTGCTGCTCATGAGAAGGCGCTCGCCGCCACGCTCCGCAGCAAGGACTAGGAGGTCGAGAAGCTCATCATGCAACGGACCCTGGAGCTGGAGTAGAGGCACAAAGAGGCACGCAATGCTGAGGCCCTGGTCCTTGCCGACAAGGTGAAGGAGCTGGAGCTAGAGCGGGAGGAGCTGAAGAAGGTGGCCTCAGAGCTGACGAAGGAGAGGGACACGGCCAACCGCACTCTTGCGGATGTGCATGTCGCCATCTCCGACAAGGACAAGCTGCTCACCGAGGCCAACGACTCCATTAATGAACTAAAGTTGAAGTTGAACGGCTTGGAGGGGAAGCTTTCGGAGGTCGGGACTCGTGAAGAGACCATGAGCAAGGTCCTGGAGGACGAGAGGCAGTTGCGGAGGAATGACGCCACCGAGCACAAGGAGTACGTGGAGGGCGTGAACCTCTGGATCAGCTGCCTCGTCGACGTCGCCGGCAGGATCACCACGAAGCTGGCTGCCATGGGGATACCGAATGTCAGGTACTCCCAGGAGCCGAACATGAGCCCCAACGCCAGGCTGACCCAGTTCTTCGAGGGCGTCCACGAAGCCTTGGAGCGACTCCGCTCCAATCGAGCAGCCTATCTGGCCAACGAGTCCTGGAGGCTCTGTCAGGGCGCCCTGACCAAGGTACTCACCAAGGTGGCATTCTGGAACCCCGGCGTCTACTTCGCCAATGCGCTAGAGAGCTTGCCGAAAGGGACGGACCTCGCGGCGCCCATGGAGAGTATCGAGCCCATCATCAGTTGTGTCGACGGAGTCGGGAGAGTGGAGGGCCAGCGCCGCGACTAGCCACCCCATTTCTCGTTGCCGCTGCGGATTCATGACCAAGACAATTTTTATCTTAAGTTAGAACCACGGCAATTATTGATGTAATATAACTTTGCAGTACTGTAAGATGAAACATGATATCTTCCTGTATCGATCTTTCTTTGTACGCATACACCCTACGCCCAGTAGGATAGGTTCGCCTACACGTAAACCCATGCTATGGCACTTTGAGGACGGATCCTTAGCAGCCTGCCGGGGCGTGCTTGCTGCCGACCGCTTGAACTGTTGAGCAGACTCGAAATAGAAAAAGGACGTTGCTAATAGCGGGTAGGTCACCTCGTCGTTCTCAGTGCGGCCGCTCGAACTGTTGAGCGGACTCAAAACAGAACGAGGGTGTTTCCAATAGCGGAAGGGTCCCATTGCATGCAGGTTTTCTGTACAAAGAGCAAGGTCATTCGAGGAGAATAACCTTATATTAAGAAGAAATGATCAATGCTGTGCGTGACTTAGCTTTTTACAACCATGCGGACGGTCGCTGCTGCTGCGGATGACACCAGAGCGTGGCTGATTGACGTCGCCTTCTCCTCTCGTGGCATCACGACGAGGGAGTCCATAAGTTGACTCCAAATCTAGATTTTCACAACTTGCGCCCCATACCTGGCGCGCCAAAGATGTCGGCGTGAACGACACCTATGGGATCACAGGGAATCCCTTCTACGGTCAGCGGGAGCGGGGCTGTGGAAAGAGCGGGTTTAAAAGATCAACGCGGGTGAGTTTATCCAGGTTTGGGCCGCAAGTGATGCGTAATACCCTACTCTTGCTGGTTTGTGTTTATCTCGTGTTCTTGGACTAGCTACAAAGGATGCAGGGTCCAAAAAGTCCGAATCCTCTCACAGTATGCTACAGGCCTCCTTTTATAGTCAAAGGGGCTGCCACAGTGGCACATAGGAGGTGGAAAGTTGTACAGTAGTCAAGTTTATCACCTGAAATCACGGGACAAAACGCATTAAATGTGCTTCTCAGGTGTCCCCTTGCTTTATCAGGGATGGCAGCGAAGCCCATCCCGTCCGCTGCCGCTTCACCTTGCTCCGACACGCGTCCAGGCCAACGAGGCATGCAGCGCCATGTAGGCTGGCAGGCTGCTGAGCTGGTGTTGTGGTAGGGTCTTCACAAAGATCTGCATGCCACCACGTAGGTGCTTGACTAGTTGGCTTAGGAGCCACGTACTGCCACGCCGGTACCTGCTTAGTTGGTGGGTCGGCCGCTGAGCTGGGGTGGCGACGCGGCAAGGCCTTGCCGCGGTCTTGCTAATCTTCCCGGCAAGGGTCTTGCCGGGGCCTTGTGAGCGCCCTGAACAAGAGTCTTGCCGGGGCCTCGTGGGTATCTTTGGAAGGAGCCTTGCTGGGGCCTCGTGGGCATCCTCGGCAATGAGCCTTGCTATTGTCTTGTTTCTTGGTTCCTATATAGGCCTTGTAGGCCCTTTGTCTTCACAAAGGTCTGCATGCCACCATGGAGGCGCCTCCCGAGCCTTGGTTCTGATGTGGTTGATGGCGTCGGGACTCTTAGACTCGAGGTTGGCGACCTTGTTGGTGTGGGGCAAGTTTCCCCGGCAAGACTCTTGCCGGGGGAGTTTCACCTCACCCCTCTGCTTCTTGTGCCTTCAGCTTGGCGCTGCTCTAATAGTCTTGTGTCTTTGCTTCCTCCACTCTGCCAAGCGTGGCCACAGGCGCGTGGCTGTGACAGCCCGCGCACAAGTAAAGGGGTACAAAAGGGACCCCTACTTTTGTACACCGACACTTTCCTACAAGGAGAGATATGTACAATCATGAGAGAGATACTTTCCTTTTCTCTAGAGGGCTAAAATGAAATTATGAGGAATTATAAGAAACTCAACTAGGGCAGTATTCACCAACTGTCAGGTATTTCAAAGAACACCAGAAATAAAATTTACATCCAGGTCCATAGACCACTTAGCGACGACTACAAGCACTGGAGCTAGCCAGAAGGTGTGCCGTCATCATCACACATCCTTCATCGAAGAAGGGCAAACATTGTTGTGGTAGATAGCTAGAAACAAAATATGCTGCAGCTTGTTAGTTTCCAGCTAAATATGTTTGATGGACCATTGGTGTGCGCTTATTTTGTGTGCAAGAACAATGAATCTATTTGGTCCCAATAGCTAATAAGCCATTATATGTTTTCCAGCTATCCTAACTCTTGGTATCAAGGATGATTGTCTGCTACAGAATTATTCAAGTCCATACATCAAGTTCTGCAGAAGGTATGGTTAAGTTTAAAAGATTAGAGACTATCTCGTGTGTAGTTCTAGCTTTAGATGATAAACGTTCTGGTTGGAATCATAGTATTAATTATACTTCGGTGGTAGATTTAATTTTAATTTTGCCCAAAATCATCCCAATACGGTGAGTGTAATGCACATGTATGTCGGCATCTATGTTAAAAAAGGCTATGATACGAGTTCAAGTACAAAGAGTAGGAAAATAAAGAAGTTGGATTTAAATTATTCCAGCTTGAAAAAACAATTCATAATGCTCCCAATTGAATCTTTATTTCCGAACTTTATTATTGGTCATGTTCTTGCTACAATTATCTGATGCATTCGTAGTGACCATCACGGCAGGTCCCACCTCCGTAACCATCTCTATTGCAGATATCATTACAAAATGAAGGATCCATACATGGAGTGTAGGGTTCACGGTGCCCATCGACGCCAATGTTAGCTTCCTTGCCTACAACAAAAAAAAATAAAAGGTGCCATCAGAACCTTTTGCTATTCGTATTTAAACTAGGATTATGTGAAATCTATGTACTATGCAAATAGTAGAACATCAATGGAGTGCTAATACAAACACAAGAAGAACAGCTATTAGCTGGTATATAATTATTATGTACTATGGAAACCATTCGTACCATGACAGAATTGTAATGGTGATTATAAAATCACAAGGAAAACACCTCTTTCCATCCATGCCATTGTTAAATAACACTAGGTTTAAAGTACTATGAGGCATAATAACTTTCAAATAAGGGGACGAGCGCGACGCACAAGTTTGCACTACGAGGAAAAATGTTTTTATATTTATTTTTTGCGGGTATGAGGAAAAAGATACTTGCATATCTTAACTAAACACCTCACTCTATTAGGTATGGTTGAAACACTTCTCTGGCAAAAATACTTGCATATATTAACTTGAACGATCAAACTTCATAAGAAACATTCATATCATTGGCAACAGAGAATGATGCAATAGGATCAATTTTTTATCTAGCTCCAGGAAACCACAAATTCATATATACTACAGTTGATAAGCTCTGGTAAATAGAAATGTACCTATCTTCCTCCCTGACGCTTCACTCGACAATAAAGTGGTTGAACCCATCAGAAGTACCATCAAACACAGAACACCAGTGTTGATCCGGATTAGAGCCATAACGAAATTGTTTAGTGTTCTCTTCTCCTATGTCCTTTTGGTTGTAGACTTGTACTACTTTGCTGGTTCCTTCTGCTGTTTATATAGAGGCATGGCCGATTCTTGGAGTATCAATGTTTGCCATTTTATTCATTCCTTCTTTGATGTGTTTCCTTTTTACAATTCGACGTAATTAATAAGGATCCTCGGATGATACGCACAACATGGAATATCCTGTAGGTATCGATTGACAGACTACAAATATATCCATAAGGAGTTTATTAGTATTCCATATACACAATTAGGGCATTTATTGCCTCCTAAAAATAACCATACGAAATTAATTAGTTTTTCATAATAACATTGTGACATTTTATTGGCTCCCAATATTATTTACAGACGGAATTACTTTGTAATACTCCATACGAAGATTATGGCATTTTTTAACATCAGTACAGACACAAGCACTCATATACATGTGCATACACCTGATACTGCATAGTCACCTGATATTTGACTGAATTTGTTATTTTGATTTTTCAGTCAACTAAGCATGTTTCATTTTGGGCGGTCGCGTGCTTTTTTCCCGCTGGCGGAGGGGAGGGGCGCATTTCATTACTCAAGCTATAACAGTTTTACAATCGTCGGTAATGATAATGCTAATCTCCTGGTGAGCAAGCATGTGTAAGCCAAGAAGTTGTGTGCTGCTGTCCGCGACCAATTGCCGCCATTACATGCCCAGCTTTATTCTGCCCATGACTAATCGTATGGATTTGAGTGCTGCGTTCGTTGAGCAGATGCACTATCTTTGCAACTTGATGCATATTTTTGTATCGATCACCCGGCCCAACTTTTACAAGGGTGATGATCTTGGCGACTGATGCAACCTGAATTACTTCAAAACCATCTCTTGGAAAATGACGATGGTATCTTGGAGCAAGCTTTCACTCCACTTTCGCTCAGGAGCGGTTGGACAGGGCGTTGCGGCCCATTACTCACAAGCACCATTTACACTCAGATCACCGGATGATTGTCCTTCACTAGAAAGTGCCCGTGCATTGCAACAGATGATAGTGTATTTGAGGGAGTCCTAGATTAGGGGGTGTTCGGATAGCCGGACTATACCTTCTGCCGGACTCCTGGACTATGAAGATACAAGATTGAAGACTTCGTCTCGTGTCCGGAAGGGACTTTCCTTGGCGTGGAAGGCAAGCTTGGCGATACGGATATTTAGATCTCCTACCATTGTAACCGACTTTGTGTAACCCTAACCCTCTCCGGTGTCTATATAAACCAGAGGGTTTTAGTCCGTAGGACAACATACACAACAACAATCATACCATAGGCTAGCTTCTAGGGTTTAGCCTCTCCGATCTCGTGGTAGATCTACTCTTGTACTACCCATATCATCAATATTAATCAAGCAGGACGTAGGGTTTTACCTCCATCGAGAGGGCCCGAACCTGGGTAAAACTTCGTGTCCCTTGCCTCCTGTTACCATCCGGCCTAGACGCACAGTTCGGGACCCCCTACCCGAGATTCACCAGTTTTGACACCGACATTGGTGCTTTCATTGAGAGTTCCTCTGTGTCGTCGCCATCAGGAAGGATGCCTCGCCCCATGTTTAAAGACAGCACCGTTGCTAAGGGAGCTTTGGTTGTCAGCCAAACCCTCCGGCTAGGTGGTTTTCTTATGACCGCCTGTTCGGCTTCTACGCCGACGATGACCTCTCGAGCCATCGAAAACAATCTTCATGTCAGCTCGGAACTCGCCGAGCAGTTAGATCCAATGGAGCTCTCCTCCATAAACGAGCTCTTGGATCGCTTCGCTGCCCTGGGAGTCGCTATGGATTACGACCAGATTGGGCCTAAACCCGATCTGAGAGAGATTAACTCTCCCCAAGTCACCCATCACGTTGCCGTGGTAGAGGGACAGTGCAGCGACCCCTCATCTATCTTAAGGACTCGTTATGTCCGGATTCCCGATCCCTCCAAGACGGCCGTGGAGGGGAGGATATCACTCAAGACCTGAACCTAGAGTCAGGCGACGGATTGGATTCATTGGACGACATCCAGGAATCCAAATTTTCGAGTTCGGAAATTCCTCGGCCTCTGAGCCTCAGATGGGGTGAGGCTTCGGATTTAATTCCACCCACCCACCCGAACATTAGCAATCTATCCCAAATTAGGCAAGAGCCCGAAGAAACAGTACATCATTACTGGGCCAGATTCCTCCTGGTTATGAACAGGATAAAGGACTTCCGCGAGGAAGACGCGATTTCATTTTTCTGCAATAATTGCACGGACAAGAGAATCCTCAACGCCATAAGTCACCGTGATATTACACGCTTCACTGACTTGGCATCCATAGTACGAAAGTACTGTGCGATGGAAAGCACCCGGAAAACCAAAATAAAATTTTGGGACAATCCGGCCCTGAATGCAAACCCAGTCTAAAATAAAAGGGTGCATCATCGCCAGACACCCGGGTCAAACGCCAAAAAGCAAAAACCCTCTACAGCGCATGGAACCGTATTGAAAGGATGGCTTAATGGACCCTGTAAAATTCACAGTACAGAGGATGCCACACCAACTCACAGCCTTAGAGCATGTTGGATACTCCGGCAGGTGGCCAAAATTGGCGAAAATCTCCTAATTCCGGAGGCCACAGAAAGCCACCCCAGAGACACCAATATGGTATTAACAGTCTTCGAGACCTTCGCATCAAATAATACACAAAAAAGGACACTTCGCAGCCTTGCCGAAGTCTACCAAGTAGCAACAATAAACCCATGGAGTGACACAACTATTACCTTTAACGCCAGTGATGAACCTAAATTCCGAACAGCCCGAGCACCAGCTGCATTGGTCCTCGGTCCAATAGTAGACGGCTTTCGTCTTACCAAGGTACTCATGGACGGCGGCAGCGGATTGAACCTCATTTATGAGGAAACTCTTCAAAAAATGGAAATAGACTGGAACCGCATCGTCCGAAGCAGCACAACCTTTAGAGGAATAATCCCCAGTCGGGAAGCGCGTTGTATAGGAAAAATCACACTAGATGTGGTGTTCGGCACGCTGGATAATTACAGGTCCGAAGAGGTCACGTTCCATGTGGCCACGTTCAGCAGCGGTTATCACGCTCTGCTAGGGCGGGAAGCGTTTGCAATCTTCCAAGCAATACCCCATTACGGGTACATGAAGCTCAAGATGCCCGGGCCCAACGGGATCATCACTCTCACTAGTGATCCGGACATAGCATTCTGCGCCGAAAACAAGACAGCCGCACTGGCCCTCGAGGCATTATCCGAAGCCCTAGCGGCTGAGGAACTGACTGTGCTGCGCTCTATAGTGAATAGGGACGACGTGGTACTCGACAAAAGATCCAAGTCCACCTCCTTTAAACCAGCGGGCAAAATAGTCAAATTCCAAGTCCATCCAACAGACCCCAATAAAATAGCTTCCATCGGGGCACAATTAAACCCTGACGTAGATGTCGCACTGTGAGACTTCCTATGAGAGAACTGGGACATTTTCGCCTGGTACCCTTCAGACATGCCAGGAATCCCACGCAGGCTGGCCGAGCACAGCTTAAATATCCGAACAGGATTCAAACCTGTCAAACAGGCTCTTCGGTGTTTTCCCGAACCTAAGAGACAGGCCATGGGAGAGGAGCTAGCAAAGCTATTGGAGGCCGGATTCATCAGAGATATAAAACATCCGGACTGGCTAGCAAACTTGGTGATGGTACCAAAGAAGGACAAATCCTGGCGCCTGTGTGTCGATTTTAAAGACCTTAACAAGGCTTGCCCAAAGGATCCCTTCCCCCTCCCCCGCATCGATCAAATCATCGACGCTACCGCAGGACACGATTCGTTGTGTTTTCTCGATGCATATTTCGGCTACCATCAAATCAAGATGGCAGAATCAGACCAGGCCGCAACGGCATTCATCACACCATACGGCCCTTTCTGCTTCAACACAATGCCCTTCGGGCTTAAAAACGCTGGCGCAACATATCAGCGCATGATTCAGACATGTCTGGCAAACCAGATCGGCAAAACAGTGGAGGCATATGTAGATGATGTGGTCGTCAAAACAATACATGTCGAATCTCTAGTAGACGACTTGAGGCTCACATTCGATAACCTCCGAACATACGACATCAAGCTCAACCTGGAAAAATGCGTTTTCGGTGTTCCAGCCGGAAAGCTCTTGGGCTTCATTTTATCCGGTAGAGGAATTGAAGCAAACCCAGCCAAGATTCGAGCTCTGTCACAACTGGATATCACAAGGGACCTCAAACAAATAAAAAAGTTAACCGGATGTGTGGCGGCTCTAAGCCGCTTTATCTCCCGCTTGGGAGAAAAGGCCCTACCCCTTTACCACCTCCTTCGACGCACCGAACACTTCGAATGGACAGATGCAGCCACGGCCGGACTCGACGAAATAAAAGCCATGTTGGCAACAAACCCAGTCCTCGCCGCACCAAACCCTGACGAACCAATGCTATTGTACATTGCAGCTACACATCAGGTTGTAATCGCAGTACTCGTTGTCGAACGAGAAACGGACGGACACAAATTCCCCCTTCAAAAGCCGGTCTATTATGTGTCCACTGTCCTCACTCCCTGCAAATCACGGTACCCGCATTATCAAAAGATCGCGTACGCGGTATTCATGGCATCCCAGAAGCTACGACACTACTTTCAAGAGTGTTCAATAACAGTAGCCTCGGAAGTACCACTTAATGATATTATAAACAACCGTGACGCAACGGGCCAGATTGCAAAATGGGCCATTGAGCTCCTCCCGTTCGACATAACTTATAAGCCACGGCGAGCCATCAAGTCGCAAGTCTTGGCCGACTTCGTCGCAGAATGGACGGAGGCCGACCTCCCTAAAGAGTACGGCACATATTCAAATTGGATCATGCATTTCGACGGCTCCAAGATGTTGGCCAGACTAGGGGCTGGCGTCGTTTTGACATCCCCCACAGGAGACAGAGTTCAATACGTACTCTAGATTATGTACACAGACTCCAACAATGCAGCCAAATATGAGGCCCTTTTACATGGTCTCCAGATGGCAGTATCCATGGGCATTCAACGCCTAGAGGTGCGCAGGGACTCGAACCTCGCAATATCCCAAATAAATGGAGACTTCGACGCCAAGGATCCAAAGATGGCGGCTTACCGCAACGCCATCCTAAAAATGTCAGCTCGGTTCGAAGGGCTTGAATTTCACCACATAGCCCGGGAAAATAATCAGGCGGCAGATGTCCTGGCACGCATTGGCGCCAAACGCGAAGCAGTCCCCCACCAACATCTTCTTGGAAAGGCTGTTCAAGCCATCTGTAATATGGGAAGGGGAGCCGTATAACAATAGCCCGGACCCAACCGCACTGCCCGACACCGAACATTCTGACACAATCGGTGGCTCTGCCAATGAGATAACACCTTCAGCCCATGCAATAATGGTCGTCATCGCCCCATGGACAGAACCATTCCTCGCCTACCTTATTAGGCAGGAACTCCCCGAGGACCAAAACGAGGCACGCTGCATAGTGCGGCGATCCAAAGCCTACAAAGTCCACGAGGGAGAGCTTTATAAGAAAAGCACTACCGGAGTCCTTCAAAGGTGTATCTCTGAAGAGGAAGGGCGGAACCTCCTGGCTGAAATTCATGCCGGACTCGACGGTCATCACGCCGCAGCTCGGTCCCTTGTGAGCAAGGCCTTCCGCACGGGCTTTTACTGGCCGACATCCCGGGCAGACGCCCAGGACTTAGTCCAAAGATGCACCGGTTGCCACCTCTTTGCAAACCAAAGCCATATGCCACCCACCGCCCTCCAAACTATCCCCATAACTTGGCCCTTTGCGGTTTGGGGGCTTGATATGGTTGGACCCCTTAAAGGAGGAACCCACAAGCACAAATACTTACTGGTCATGGTGGATAAGTTCACCAAATGGATAGAAGCCAAGCCTGTTAAGACAGCCGAATCCGGACCTATAATAGACTTTATATCCGGGGTTGTACACCGTTACGGCGTCCCCCACAGCATCATCACTGATAATGGCACAAACTTTACGGCCGACGAGGTAAAACTCTGGTGCAAAAACATGGGCATAAAGCTCGATTATGCTTCCGTCTATCACCCACAAACTAACGGCCAGGTCGAACGCGCAAATGGTCTTATCATGAGCGGCATTAAACCCAGATTAGTGCGGTCCCTCAAGGAATATAACACGCACTGGGTAGAGGAGCTCGACTCCGTACTCTGGGGGCTATGGACCACGCTGAATCGCACCACCGGATACACACCATTCTTTATGGTGTACAGCGCAGAGGCAATTTTGCCTTGCGACATAATTCATGACTCACCTCGAGTGCGCATATACGAGGAAAGAGAAGCCGAGCTCGATCGGCAGGACAGTTTGGACGCATTAGAGGAGGAGCGTGACGTGGCAAAAGCCCGTTCCGCATTCTATCAACAGCAGGCTCGAAGATACCAAAGCAGAGAAGTATGGGCCAAAAATTACAACGTTGGCGAATTAGTTCTACACCTGCCGGACAAGAAAAGGTACAAACTCAAGCCCAAGTGGGAAGGTCCCTTCATAATTGACCAAGTCCTGACTGGTGGATCGTAACGCCTGCGAAACGCATCGGATAACTGACTCGAGCCGAACCCATGGAACGCAGCCCATCTCCGAAGATTCTATGCCTAGCGCCGGATCCTGTGTTCATCTCCTTACTCTCTCCATTTTTTATATACTTTCTGTCTTACATTTCTCTCCTTCTCTCTCTTTCTCTCTCTTATAACCTTTAAAGGCTCATAAAGTGACGCGCTATCCGCGCTCAGTAAACCTGGGGGCTTCTTTAAACAGAAGCTTATTTATATGGGCTTCATGCCCAACACATGTGTCAAACTTCCGCATGTACCTTTTATTCACCATTATATACATCGATATGACTTAAGTTTTGGTCAAGCTGGGTTGCCTGGCTCCTGTGCTTACCCCTACGTTCCCGATTGTTCGGCTAGGTGGTAAAGGGAGCACCTCTGCGATTGTTACCGCCGGGTCAGCCGGACGTGTACCTCGGATTGGGTGAAGCCGAAAGCTAGCGTTCTTAAGGGAATATTCAGTCGGTGAACTAAAGATGATCTATTTTTATCTATATGCCTCCAGATGGTTTTCCTGCGTTTCTTTTCGCAGCATGGACATGCACTTTAGGGCATGCCCCCTAGGGAAAGGAACCCCTAACAGAACTATTCTCCCTGGAAGATGTTTCTTACTAACCATGTAATATAACATAACTAGTCGGGCACTTGTCTGTTCACGCACTAATGACCCCTACGCCTGGTCTCCATGCATTCCCCGGTTCTTATATAACCGCATGGGAATTCGGACACACTCCGGACCGTCAGGTCCCGAGGCTGAAGCGAAAAGGTCGGCCATGACAAATGATCTACAATCCAGCTAGAAGGCATTATAAATGTCAATTCAACTACATAGTCATTTTGACTGATTGTATTCCTCTTCAATATCATCTAACAGGCTGTCTAATTTACAGTCCTGCTGGGAATACTTTGCGGCCAACTCTACTTGGCCGTACACTAAGCTTACAGGGATCTCCTTCCCATCAGGCCCCATAGGACTGACCTCGGCCATGTGGTTGGGGTCAGCCTTTGAGTACCGCGTCTTCACCATGGCCCAGGCCTCCCTAGCGCCTTGACGGCAGGCCGATATCTTCCACAATCGAAAGCGCCGCCGTGCTCCCTTTAGCTTCTCCACAAGCTCTCCAAGACCTTTGGGCATGGAGATGGATGGCCACAGGGCCTGGGCGACGCCTTGCATCGCCTGCCGAACTCGATCGAGCAGTTGCGAGAGCTCGGGAAGAAGGTCACCCGTAGAACCGAGCATCTCCTCTGCAGGACGACCTGTTAGCACACCTACAGACATTGCTCTGTTAATCGACTTCCCCGCTGAACTTTCTTTTAAAGGTTCGTTCAAGCACTTACTAAATACGCCGCGCTGAAGCCGCTAATTCTCCTTCACGGAGTCTGACAGCTGGGCACGAACATCTTTCAGCTCGACGCCAGCTTGGTGTTGGCATCCTGGAGATCGTTCTTCTACCGCCTCACCTTCGTCAGCACCTTCTCACCAGCCTTTAGCTGGCGTAGGAGGTGTTGCCTTTCTGGGTTTAATCCGACGCCATCTACAATTTTGTTTGTCAGATTTGCACCCATGCCACGCTTCGCAAAATACTTATCTTTCAAAGTGTATATTACCAGAGGGGGTCTCCTCGGGCTCCCCTGCCGCGGCCAGTGCGGCCTCAAGTTGGGCTTTGCACTCTTCCAGCTCCTTGGACAGTAGGGAATTCTTTTCTGTAAGAACCTGCATAACAAATGATCCTTAAATCAGTTATTCTAACTGTTTCAAGTCTCGGGGGCTACTGGTCTATATATAATTACCAAAATTTTCTTACCCGTATGTCTTTTACATATTGCTCCGTGGCTCTGGCTAGACTATTTTGAGCGTCACGGAGGTACGCATCTCCCGAATTGAAGGCATCTAACGCCCCTTAGGAGAAACAAGCGTCGCGAAGAATTGTTCAGCGGCGCCAGTGGTTCATGGCACTCTCCACCTCAAAGTTGGTGGTAGACAACCCGTCTGCATCCTCCGTCGGAGGAGCGTCTGGCACGCGCCTTGCATTCGCCTCCGCCTCCGGACCAGGCTTTAGAGCCTGGCTGGTGGAGGCGCGATTGGGAGCCTCTCCGGATATAGTCCGGCGAGGTCTCTTTGTCCTAAAGAAAGCACGAGTGTCATGTGTGCCCCGAAGGTATAAACACCTAGGATAGGGGGGCGCGCCATACCTTTGCACTGATGTCTCGGTCCGGACTGCACTTCTTTTCTGCCCACGGGGCCCTGCGGCCCCTCGTTGGCTTGTCGCCGCAGGTTCGGCCTTCCGCCTCAAAAACCTCCCCTGCAAAGTTCGGTTGTAATCAGGAAACTGAAAACACGAGAGGGCGGACACCTATTCGGGGTACTGGGACTTTGATCTCAGTTACCTAGGAGGCCAGAATTAGCCCTGGGTAATCAGCCGTAATGGCCACCAAGGCGTTGTCCATGCTCAATTGACGGAATACTCCATCAATTAGCTCCACAGATATGTCTAGATCCTCTTGAGAGGCCGGGTCGAGGGACCGTCCTGGGTCCTCGGGTTGTGGAGCAGGGCTGCTTATTTCCTTAACCGCCCGGCGGAGTTCCTGCGTTGAAGTCGTCAGACTAAATATTTAACAATGGGAATACTAAACGGATGAGCAAGTAAATGCGACCACTTATCGAGCTTGGGGGATTGTGCATAGAGAATCCACCCTGTGGGTTGCCGCGGGGAAATTCCTCCTCTTCTCCCTTGTACAAAGTGGACAAGATCTTTAATAGAGCGCCAGCTGAATCCGGTCCCTTACGGCCGTAGCGGGTGGCGTCGTCCTCCCCGTTGAAGTCCCACATGGGGTGGCTTCTATACTGAAGCGGCTGCACCCCCTGCATGATGCATTCGGCCATAACCCCGATCATGGTTAGTCCGGAATGGGCTAACAATCTTATGCGGCCCATCAGGTAAATGATGTCCCTATCACTTTCCCTCTGAGGGCTCCGCGGACGCCAGCTTAGGCGCTTCTTTAAGGGAGCACCATCGAATTCATGGAGGCCGATCCGGACAGGATCCGGCAGCGAGACATCCTCTATATAGAACCATTCCGAGGGCCAGTCTTCGGACGCCTTCTTTGGGGTTCCGGACAGATATCCGGTCCCGGCGATGCGCCACACTTCGGCTCCGCCCACTTGGTACATTGACCCCTCCTTAGAACGGGGCACAAGGCAGAATAACCTTTTCCATAGCCCGAAATGAGCCTCGACGCACAAAAACAGCTCACAGAGGGCTATGAAGCCCGCGATATGCAATACGGAGGTAGGCGTGAGATTGTGTAGCTGGAGGCCATAGAACTCCAGCAGCCCCCGGAGAAATGGATGGATTGGAAACCCAAGCCCCCTTATTAAATAAGGGACGAGGCACACCCGCTCTCCTTTGGAGGGATTGGGGGCATTTTCCGCTTGCTTTCCACCGTTATAGATGGCAAGACCGGCTTGAACCGGGATCATGTAGGCCGGGGGGAGGAATCCTTTGGTCTGGAGCTTCACCAGCTCGCTATGCGGGACGAAGCATCTCTCCCAGTACCCGGGCTGAGGGCTGAAAGGGCAAGGGGAGGATTTGTGATGACTGGCCATGGTGGATTGGACCTTTGTCGGATAATCTCTGATGAACACTCGCGAAGGGGGGAAGATGTGGTTTGGATCTAAATCCTCGTCCCCTTAAATAGGGCAGCTCGTTTACGCGGCTAGGGGTGTGAATGTAAAAGCACTCAGAATTTTCATATTCGTTTGACACGTCGGAAGCGGCCATTATTGGGCGTAGAAGCCAAGGAGCGCAACATCTACAAAAAAACCGGACTTTATTCAACAGGTGCACGGAATTTGGGGAGAACCCGCCTTTCAATGCCGAAGACAATCTGCGCGCCGGACTTATCTTCATTGAAGCCTGGTTCGGGGGCTACTGAGGGAGTCCTGGATTAGGGGGTGTTTGGATAGCCGGACTATACCTTCTGCCGGACTCCTGGACTATGAAGATACAAGATTGAAGACTTCATCCTGTGTCCGGAAGGGACTTTCCTTGGCGTGGAAGGCAAGCTTGGCGATACGGATATTTAGATCTCCTACCATTGTAACCGACTTTGTGTAACCCTAACCCTCTCCGGTGTCTATATAAACCGGAGGGTTTTAGTCCGTAGGACAACATACACAACAACAATCATACCATAGGCTAGCTTCTAGGGTTTAGCCTCTCCGATCTCGTGGTAGATCTACTCTTGTACTACCCATATCATCAATATTAATCAAGCAGGACGTAGGGTTTTACCTCCATCGAGAGGGCCCGAACCTGGGTAAAACTTCGTGTCCCTTGTCTCCTGTTACCATCGGGCCTAGACGCACAGTTCGGGACCCCCTACCCGAGATCCGCCGGTTTTGACACCAACAGTATTATTTAAATATCAAAAATTGGGACACGTATACAATTTCAAAAATCGAAACACATATATGTAATTTTTTGAAGGAAAATTTACACATGTATATAGTTATGTTATATAAGGACAATGCCCACGCGTTGCTACCGTAGATGTCAAAAAATTCCTCAAGCACGTTAAAGCAAGCACTAAAGTTTCACTTCCCACATCCCACCTATTTATCAACCACTGTGATTCCCAATCAGACTTAAATTTTTAAGATCAAATGGGAAGGTCAAATTTATGCACCTAACAATGAGAAGCGAATGATATGGTGCAATACGACCAAAATATTCTCATGGCTCCACACAAATTATCTAAAATATATCTACCATTAAAGATCCACATGCATATTGCATTGTCGACTTCACTTGTACCATTTTCTTCTTTACCAACAATACCTGCATCTCTGCTTTCACTACTGGGAAAAGTATTATATATTTTTTTGAGCAAAAACAGTAGTGTAAACCCCTACTATAACACTTTTTCTATTCATATAAGTGTGGTATTACAAGTCGATGTACAATGTGAATATGGCTATGTGTATGCCTATGATAGATTTACAAATAATCTAGCCAAGTTTGCATCCCTTCCTTCAGGCTTGGTTTTTCTTTCCTCGTGACTGTGCAAAAGTGTTCCTTGAAACGGGCATTGCAATATTCTAAGATCTTTGTCTTGTGGTAAAAATAATGATGTTTCTGTGCTTCCAAATGGACCAGCATCTAGCAATCAAGCATGCTCTGAATGGTTGTATGTTGTTTCTGGTTTTTTGCTTCATCTAGCATTTCATTGATGCTAAGGGCAGTGTTCCATTCAATCCCAATAGACATCCAGAAATTGTGGCTGAAGTCACATGGGAAGAATAGATGCTTCAGGTGTTCATTTGGCTTATCAGCACATCGGACACATTTGCTTGATTCAATAGAGAAGTGTTTCCTCGCTAGCAAGTCTCTGGTATTTAGCCTGTTAAGTACCAATAACTAGAAGTTTTTTTTGTTTCGCTAAGTATCCAGATTCCCAAATCCACGGGAGAGGTTAAGGGGCATCTGGTGTGTAACACCCCGGATGTAACTTTCCCTATTTGTACTCCAACTCTTGTCGTTTCCGGCGTTAAGTTATTTTATTTCCTCGGGTTCGGGTTTTGTCTCCGTGTGTTGTTGTCATTGTCATGCATCTCATATCATGTCATCATGTGCATTGCATTTCCATACATGTTCGTCTCATGCATTCGAGCATTTTCCCCGTTGTCTGTTTTGCATTCCGGCGCTTCGTTCTCCTCCGGTGGTCATTTCTAGCTTTCTTTCGTGTGTGGGGATTAAACATTTCCAGATTGGACCGAGACTTGCCAAGCGGCTTTGGTTTACTACCGGTAGACCGCCTGTCAAGTTTCGTACCATTTGGACTTCGTTTGATACTCCAACGGTTAACCGAGGGACCGAAAAGGCCTCGTGTGTGTTGCAGCCCAACACCCCTCCAATTTGGCCTAAAACCCACCTAACTCTGCTCCATCACCTAGAGCGTTCGATCACGATCGCGTGGCCAAAAACCGCACTTCATTTGGACTCTCCTAGCTCCCCCTATGCCTATATATAACCTCCTCCCCGAAAATCCGGATCCCCCCTCGTCCAAAACCCTAGATCCACCCTCATCGCGCGCCGGCGGACAAATATCGTCCGGCCGGACACGTCCGGAGTCGCCGCCGCCCGCCCGCGCCTATCAGGCGCCGCCATGTGGCACGGCAGCCGCGCCACCGCCGTGGCCCGTTCGGCCCAGGACGGGCCCCCGCCGCCGCCAACCGGGCCGCCGCCTCCTCAGCCGTGCCCCGCCGCCTCCTCAGCCGCGCCCGCGCCCGCCACCATCCGCCGCCTCCGCCGCTCCGCCGCCGCACCATCGCCGGCGTCCGCCTCCGCCTCGGTCACCGACCGGCCGTCGCCATCGCCCGACGCCACGCGCCGCCCTAGCCTCCCCGACGCCGCACCCGTGCCCCGTGCTCCGGCGAGAGCAAGCCGGCGAGCTCCTCCTCACCTCCGGCGTCCTCCTCCGGCGAGCCCCGACGCCGATCC
Source organism: Triticum aestivum (assembly GCF_018294505.1). NCBI lineage: Eukaryota > Viridiplantae > Streptophyta > Magnoliopsida > Poales > Poaceae > Triticum > Triticum aestivum. Next base: position 426,076,804 of record NC_057794.1, on the reverse strand, counting down.
TTGGCTTCCGCACCGCCGTGAACAGTGTTTTTGCCAGATCCGGATACGGTGAACAGTAAACCCTAGGTCATTTTTTCCTCTAAGTCCAAATTGCAGATCCAAGTGCCTCTGTTCAAGACCCCGTAACTTTGCATCCATAGCTGCGATTCATGCATATAGCATATCGAAATGTTCATCTTAGAGAGTACATCATTTCATTCCATTGCATCATTTTCATTTGAGTTCATCTTGATGCCCGAAATGCTGTTAGAAGAGGGCTACTTGAGATAATTGTCAGATCTGCTACTCCGTTTAGCACTTCTGTCATTTTTGCCATGATTAATGTGTGCATGCTATGCCCTGATGCTCTACATGTGTTTTGTTAAGGGTTTTGTCATCTTTCCAGAGGTGCAACCCATGTATTTTTGTTATGTGTGTGGTGACTTGTGCAAGCTTGCAAAGTGGTGCACTTGCTAATTCTGTTTTCAGGGACTTAGTGATTTCACTAAGTCCTGGAGTTGTTTATCTCATGATGCCATATGTTCTTATTGTTTCCTAGTGATCCTTTCCTCTTTTGAGGATGATCAGTAAGGATGTTTTGTTAATATTGTAGTGCTCTATCTATCCATGTCTTTGTTTACAATTATGGAGCACCCTAGCTTGAGTCAATCGAGCTCTACTTTTGCTACTTTGTGAATCTGGGCAGATTGTCAACTTGTTTGCAATTTTGCCGATGATGTTGTAGTTGATACATGCATGCTATGCTTTTGTTCTTGCCATGTATAGATTGCATTTTGTGACTTCTTGATGGGTGTATGCTTGTCTTGCCATTACTTGCACCGTAGTGAGTGCATCGAGCTCGTAAACATGACTACTTGAGTTATATTTCAGCATGTGTCAGTTTTCACTAAGTCTGAAAACTGATTATGTTTTTGCTATGTTCACATGCTTGCAATTGTATTTTATGATCCCTTTTGGCTCAAGGTCACTAAGGGACTTTTGTTAAGCTCTTTGAGTAGCTCCATGCCATGCTTTACTTTGCCATGTTCAGATCCTATATCATGTAGTTTTGTTGCTCCGAAGAGGGCTACCTGATCTGAAATTTCACACAAGTGTTAATTTCACTAAGCCTGAGATCTGTTTGTCATATGCATTTTTGCCATGCTTGTTTGAACCTGTTAATGGATGAATTGGCCGTAGCTCAGTGCTAGACTTTTGTTAAGCATCTTGTGTGCATCCCTACCATGTATTTTGTTGTCATGTTTGCTTGCTGTAGCATGTTCATTTCGTTGCATTTAGATGCCTACTTGTTGTAAATCGCAGACCGGTGTCATTTTTGAATCGCTTGCCATTTCCAAACCGTAACTCCGATTCCGGCGTTCTTTATATCGTTTTCAAGCGATTTCATCTCATCTTTCCAGCGGCACACTTGGTTTTCCAAGTTGAGGCCAGGTTCATGCATTTCCTGTCATATCTTGCATTTTGCATCCCACATCGCATCCCGCATAGCATATCATCATTGCATCATATTGCTTGATCCTTGCACGTGGTTGATTGTATCCTTGTTGCTTGTTTGTATTGTTTGGGTAGAGCCGGGAGACGAGTTAGCTAACGAGGAGCCTGTTGAGTTTGCTTTTGAGGATCCAGTCAACTCTGACAACTGTGCAGGCAAGATGATCATACCCTCGAAATCACTACTATCTTTGCTATGCTAGTTTGCTCGCTCTTTTGCTATGCCATTGATACGATGCCTACCACTTGCTTGAAAGCCTCCCAAATTGCCATGTCAAACCTCTAACCCACCATGTCCTAGCAAACCGTTGATTGGCTATGTTACCGCTTTTGCTCAGCCCCTCTTATAGCGTTGCTAGTTGCAGGTGAAGATTGGAGGCCGTTCCTTGTTGGAACATCTTTTATTTACTTGTTGGGATATCATTATATTACTATGTTATCTTAATGCATCTATATACTTGGTAAAGGGTGGAAGGCTCAGCCTCTCGCCTAGTGTTTTGTTCCACTCTTGCCGCCCTAGTTTTCCGTCATATCGGTGTTATGTTCCCGGATTTTGCGTTCCTTACGCGGTTGGGTTATAATGGGAACCCCTTGATAGTTCGCCTTGATTAAAGATTTTCCAGCAATGCCCAACCTTGGTTTTACCATTTGCCACCTAGCCTTTTCTTTCCCTTGGGTTTTGCAGACTCAAGGGTCATCTTATTTTAACCCCCCCGAGCCAGTGCTCCTCTAAGTGTTGGTCCAAACTAGAGCCCCTTGCAGCGCCATCTCGGGGAAACTCGAGGGCTGGTTTTAGTTGTACTGATTGCTTATCTGATTGTGCCCTGAGAAAGAGATATGTGCAGCTCCTATCGGGATTTGTCGGCACATTCGGGTGGTGTTGCTAGTTTTGTTTTAACCTGTCGAAGTGTCTTGAAGAACCGAGGTACCGAGTCTGATCGGAACGTCTCGGGAGGAGGTCTATTCCTTCGTTGATCGTGAGAGCTTGTCATGGGCTAAGTTGGGACTCCCCTGTAGGGATTTGAACTTTTGAAAGTCGTGCCCGCAGTTATGGGCAGATGGGAATTTGTTAATGTTCGGTTGTAGATAACTTGAACCTTAACTTAATTAAAATGAATCAACAGTGTGTGTTACCGTGATGGCCTCTTCTCGGCGGAGTCTGGGAAGTGGACACGGTGTTGGAGTAATGTTTGCGTAGGTTGCTCTCTAGTTTCTCGCTCGCGCTTTGCCTCCTCTTCTCGCTCTGCTTTGCGAATAAGTTAGCCACCATATATGCTAGCCGCTTGCTGTAGCTCCACTTATACTTACCTTGCCATTACCTATAATCTTAAATAGTCTTGATCGCGAGGGTGCGAGATTGCTGAGTCCCTGTGGCTCACAGATTACTATTACACCAGATGCAGGGCCTGATGATTCCGCTCCAGGAGACGCGTATGAGCTCAAGTGGGAGTTCGACGAAGACTCCCAACGATACTATGTTTCCTTTCCCGATGATCAGTAGTGGTGCCCAGTTGGGGGTGAACGGGACCGTTGTCGCATGTTGGGTTCTCTTTTATTTTGGCGCCGTAGTCGGGCCATGAGTGTTTGGATGATGTAATGTTATTTATGTACCTTGATTGACGTGGCGAGTGTAAGCCAACTATGTTATCTCCCCTTTTATTATTATATTACATGGGATGTTGTGAAGATTGCCTAACTTGCGACATATGCCTTCAATGCGATTATGTCTCTAAGTCGTGCCTCGACACGTGGGAGCTATAGTCGCATCGAGGGTGTTACATGGTGGGTTGCCAATCAATTATAGATAAATCCTCTTGGTGGAATACCTTGTAGATGACCAATAGAAGTGCCAATTATCTCTGCTATTGTTGCTTGCAATACTGATCATGTTCCTCAAATATATGCTTTGTTGTACAGCAATAGTTGACCTGTGTAGCAGCAAATGTTATATCCTTGTTTTTAGCATATGAAAATAGTTGGGGGAATTTATTCTCAAGATTATCACCCTCCCATTTATCATACCATAACCTGAAAGTTGATCCATCACCAACTTTGCAAAGTTACTTGCTTTTGAAATCATTTAGAACAGAGTAGTAGTCTCTCCACCCATGATCCAACATTTGTTGGATAAGTTGGAAGCTCACCGTTATTGTAGTATGAGTTCCATAATAATTGCACCCATGGGATGTCATTCTTATTAAAGAACTAGTGTATGAACTTTGTCAGGCATGCTCTGTTCTGAGTTCTAAGGTATAGTACTCTAGGCCACTAGCTTTTTTGAGTAGGCATACCTTCTCCCATTTGGCCAGACATTTGCCATGTTTGTTGATATTCTTCCAACATCATAAGATGCATTGACCATAGCTTTAAGTGAAGGAAATATGCCCTAGAGGCAATAATAAAGTTGTTATTTATATTTCCTTATACCATGATAAATGTTTATTATTCATGCTAGAATTGTATTAACCGGAAACTTAGTACATGTGTGAATACATAGACAAGCAGAGTGTCACTAGTTTGCCTCTACTTGACTAGCTCGTTGAATCAACGATGGTAATGTTTCCTAACCAAAGACATGAGTTGTCATTTTATTAATGGGATCACATCATTAGAGAATGATGTGATTGACTTGACCATCCGTTAGCTTAGCACGATGATCGTTTAGTTTGTTGCTATTGCTTTCTCCATAACTATATATGATCCTATGACTATGAGATCATGCAACTCCCGAATACCGGAGGAACACTTTATGTTCTACCAAACGTCACAACGTAACTGGGTGATTATAAAGGTGCTCTACAGTTGTCTCCGATGGTGTTTGTTGAGTTGGCATGGATCAATATTAGGATTTGTCACTCCGAGTGTCGGAGGGGTATCTCTAGGCCCTCTCGGTAATGTACATCACTATAAGCCTTGCAAGCAATGTAGCTAATGAGTTAGTTATGGGATGTAGCATTATGGAACGGGTAAAGAGACTTGCCGGTAACGAGATTGAACTAGGTATTGAGATACCGACGATCGAATCTCGGGCAAGTAACATACCGATGACAAAGGGAACAACATATACCGTTATGCGGTTTGACCGATAAAGATCTTCGTAGAATATGTAGGGTCCAATATGAGCATACAGGTTCCACTATTGGTTATTGACCGGAGACATGTCTCGGTCATGTCTACATAGTTCTCGAACCCGTAGGGTCTACACGCTTAATGTTCGGTGACGATTGGTATTATGAGTTGATGTGATTTGATGTACCGAAGGTTGTTCACATTCCCGGATGATATCACAGACATGATGAGGAGTCTCGAAATGATTGAGTCGTAAAGATCGATATATTGGAAGTCTATATTCGGACATTGGAAAGGTTCCGAGTAATCCAGGTATTTTTCAGAGTACCGGGGGAGTTACGAGAATACGGGAGTACATATGGGCCTTAGTGGGCTTTAAGGGAAAAAGAGGAGAAGCCACGAGGGCTGGCCGCGCGCCCCCCATGGGCCTAGTCCGAATTGGACTAGGGGAGGGGCTGCGCCCCCTCTTTCCTTCTCCTCCCCTTCTCCTTCCTTCCTCCTCCTAGTAGGACTAGGAAAGGAGGAATCCTACTCCTACTAGGAGGAGGATTCCTCCCCCCCTTGGCGTGCCTAGAGAGGCCGGCCGGCCTCCCCTCCCTCCTTTATATACGTGGGGAGGGGGGCACCCTAGAACACACAAGTTGATCAGTTGATCTTTTAGCCGTGTGTGGTGCCCCCCTCCACCATAATCCACCTCGGTCATATCGTAGCGGTGCTTAGGTGAAGCCCTGCGTCGGTAGCATCATCATCACGCCGTCGCGCTGACCGAACTCTCCCTCTAAGCTCTACTGGATCGGAGTTCGTGGGACGTCACCGAGCTGAACGTGTGCTGAACTTGGAGGTGATGTACGTTCAGTACTTGGATTAGTCGGATCGTGAAGACGTATGACTACATCAACTGCCTTCTCATAATGCTTCTGCTTACGGGTCTATGAGCGTATGTAAATGATACTCTCCCCTCTCGTTGCTATGCATCACCATGATCTTGCGTGTGCGTAGGAAATTTTTGAAATTACTACGTTCCCCAACAGTGGCATCCGAGCCAGGTCTATGCGTAGATGTTATATGCATGAGTACAACACAAAGGAGTTGTGGGCGTGGGTATATACATATTGCTTGCCGTCACTAGTTGATTCTTGATTCAGCGGCATTGTTGGATGAAGCGGCCCAGACCGACATTACGCATACTGTCATGGAATTGTCACGGTAGATGTCCTCGTGAAAAGGACTTAGTCGTGAGCCCAATGCATCTATGTGATACCTTGAGAGGGGTTGAGCGGAATCGAGAGACACAAGGTTTTTACCCAGGTTCGGCCCCTCACGGTGGAGGTAAAAGCCTACATCCTGCTTCATTGATATTGATGATGATGATCATGATTATAGACTTGTCTGTCTAAAACTAACTTGTGAAAACTCGTCCCTCTTGGGGAGCCCTGCCCCTCCTTATATATGTTGAAGGGGCGGCTTACATGACTAGTCCTATTAGGATTAGGATTACTCTATTACAAGTGGAGTCCTAGTCTTGCTTCCTTTGTAAGGGAATATTCCTTATGCTTTCCTCTTAAATCGGCCCACCATAATACGAGCCGGTCTTCCATGAACCGCCCGTTGGGCCACCAGGCCTTGTTGCTCCTCTAACCCACCTGTTGGGTCATCAATGAGTCACCAGGCCCAGCCGGGTCATCAGTGACTGGAGAGATCCGGGCGGGTCACTTCGTGAGTCTCCAAGTTAGGGCGGGTTACTCGTGAGTCGCCAAGTTAGGCGGGTTACTAGTGAGTCGCCAAGTCAGGCCGGGTCATACCACGGGGTATATCCCCGACATTAGCCCCCAGTTTAGTTTGGATTTATCCATGTTAAATTGATCCTGCAAAATAAACACAAGAACAAATTTGATAGGTTGTGCTCCGGGTTAAAAGTACTTGTAAGCCGGCACCTGATCATCCTTAAGTCCTTGTCATTTCCTTCTTCTGGACAGTTCGGGTCAATCGACCAGCTTCATAATTAATTTGCTGACATTGGCTTGTCACAAAAATATATTGTGAAGAATATTTGATTCAGCTCCCAATGCTTATCAAAAATATTGGTCTTGAAATACTCATCTAATTTTAAGTCAGCTGGTAGAACTTGTCGGATTATTATTGCCAAAATATCCGGTTCGTAAATATTGATAGCACCGGGTCATAATTGTTGTCGACGCCGGGTCATAGTTATTGGTGACGCCGGGTCATAGTTAGGTGACGCCGAGTCATGATTATTGGTGACGCCGGGTCATGATTGTTGGTGACGTCGGGTCATGATTGTTGCAGACACCGGGTCAATCTGGTTTGCTCAAAACTGAGAATTTGAATATATTTTTATCCCTTATATGTATATCACTTGTAGCCCCAAGTGTCGGGCTGTCATGCTTGCAGCAACCTAGGACTTGTAATTGCATTATGCTCATGAAAACTTCAACCAGTGTAGCCCCCAAGGGCCGGGTCATTGTGCAATAATGAGCAGGGACTTTTGTATATAATTCCTTGATAATAATATCATATGATGTAATCTCCATCATAGGGCTTGAACCCATGTCCACAAGGTTAAGAGCTTTGTGCTTTACCAACTGAGCAGTGGATCCTTTAATATAATGGATTAAACCTTGTGTACCTTAAATCTTTGATAGGAGCAATTGGTAGCCCCCAAGGGCCGGCTCATTATGATGTGATGAATCAGGTCTTCAATAAGATGAACAAAAAATGATTTTGTATTAGCCCCCAAGTGCCATGGTGCATGCTGGCAGTGACATGGGACTTGCGTATTTGATGTAATCTCAATTTGAATAATGTAGCCCCCAAGTGCAGGGTCGTAAGCCTGCAGCGACTCGGGACTATTCCTTCCAATGTAGAAAAAATCATATCCATTGATAAAATAATAGCCATTGCCCCAAAGCGACTTTGAATACCTTATCTCTTGATAAGTAAATCCGGAGTTTAAATACCCGGCGGCTCTTGGTCGATGGCGATTTAATACGCCTGCATTGTAAACCAGCATTTTTATAACCCGGCGGCTTATAGCCTTTGAGAAAATCCAGAACGGATAATCATTTTGAAGCATCAATTTTAATGATGAGCTTGGACTTAAGCATTTATATAAGTCATAGTTCTGCAAATCATGCACAAAGTTTAAACAACATATGCCCTGGCAACTTAACGTCAAAAGCCAGGGCGGGTAACAACCCAAACATAATTATTTTTTATGCAAGTATAGAAAAGACTAGAATTTAAGGCCATTCAAGCCTAAACATACTGGTGATTTAACGTCAAAAGCCAGGACGGGTTATTAAACCTCGCATATTTATATAACCAGGAAAGCATACCTGTAGAGTTAGCTCATACTGCCGCCTTACATTGCCGTATCCAATAAAAGCAATAATCAAATGATTGATAAGCGCATGATTCCAATGGCGCAATCCAAAATACTGGCGACTTAAAGTCCATAGCCAGGGCCGGTTTAAACATAATCATGTATAAACAATATCATACCTGTGATATTGAATCGTACTGCCGGCTTATGTGACCCGTCCAGTAAGGGTGATAACCCAATCTTTAGAAGCCAAAACTTCCAAATGTTTATGATTGACATATGGTGGCGACTAATCGTTTAAAATCGAGCCGCGTTAAATAGAAACCACACATATATGCTTCAGATATGAACAAAAAGTCTCAAAACAAACCCAAAAGATTGTTTTCAAAAAAACTTAAGCCAAATAGAAAGAAAAATTTGAGGCTTCTGATTCGAATACGATCAGTAAACCAGACCAAAGGGGTTAAGGTAGGATTCGAATACGATCATGTAGCCCCAGTGGCTTTGACGTTGCTCCGATCAAGAGGGTACCGACAGCTATGTTCTCTTTGGTTCGAATACGACCTATGTTTGAACAGGAAGCCCCCAAATGACCTTCAGAGTTTTTTTTAACGACTCTGATTCAAATACGATCAAAGTCGGACCCAAGAGGGGTTAAGCTATGATTCGAATACGATCAAGAAGCCCCTAGTGGGTTTGGCATTGCGCCGATCAAGAGGGTACCGACAGCTATGTTCTCTTTGGTTCGAATACGACCCATGTTTGAACAGGATGCCCCCAAATGACCTTGAGACTTTTTAACGACTCTGATTTGAATATGATCAAAGTTGGACCAAAAGGGGTTAAGCTATGATTCGAATACGATCAAGAAGCACCCATGTGATCAATAATATGATAAGCCAATAAGGCATGATACCCGTGTTTGAACCGCACATCGTGGCGACAGGTCCTCTTCGGTAACCTTTAACTTTTTGCAAAGATATTTTTTTTCTTGAACCGGGACTTTGAACCGGATATTGAGAGCGTCAGAGCTTTGTGGGAGACAGATTTTCCCTTGAACCGGATTTTGAACCGGATATTGAGAGCTTTAAAGCTTTGTGGTAGATAAATTTCCCTTGAACCGGATTATAAACCGGATATTTGAGAGCTTCAGTCAGAGTGACGTCCCTTGAGCTGGATTTTAAACCGGATATTTGAGAGCTTCAAAGCTTTGTGAGAGACAGATTTTTCTTGAGCCGGATGTTAAACCAGAATCTTCTCTTTAAGCCGGAATTTTTCCGACGGCCTTTAAATTTTATAAATATGGCAGTTGCCTCTGGGACCGGGTTATTTTTCCCTCCAACGTCCTGGTTTGCTGAAACTGGCAAGAATTGCTGAGTCATACCGAGTCATACCATTGTAGGCCCCGAGTCCTAAGATGACTCAAGGAGTTGTCTTGGGATTCTCCGTATTTGACCATAGCAGAAGGTGTATATCATTGGCGTTGATAGCGCGATGTGAATCCACAGAATGTTGAGGTGACTGCGGCGGGTTATAAATGTTCTCATATGAGCCGTGTCAGCCACTCGGCCAATGGTTCTCTCCAACTGGCTGCTTGAAGTTAACCAAGCTGTAGTGGCGGCGACTTGTACGCCTGCCCATTGAGCCATCCAGTGCAGACGGCGGCTGATAATACATGATAATTTGCCTCCAATTTTTTAGAAGAAAACCGGGCTACCCAAACAGTGACTTGCTCATACTCAATAATCAGCTCATGCAGAAAGGTATGGCCCGGTATGTTGATGTAGACCAGGCCGTGAGAGATGGACGAAAAATACGACCGCAACATCAGATGCGACTCAGACAGATGAATCGGGCACGGTGTTCTAAGCCGGCGTGGACGGGCGAGTCAATCGCGGGCGCAGTAAACCGCGCGGACGGGCGAGTCAACCACGTCGTGTTGATGTAGTGAACAATTGTCCTGCATCAAAAATATCGCAAGCCAGAGTAATTGTTCTTAAAAAAATATGTGCTATTTAAAATAGTCTGGACAGATTTCACCTGTTGTATTTTCGGACGAAGTGATTGCATGCAATTTTACCAAATGATGGCCTTCACGTCCAACCACGCCTCCATCCAATTTTTTAAATAAGCCGTGCCTCCTTGGCGGGTTACACAGGCGGAGGTATCAGGTCAACCCACGCGTGTTGACATAGACCGGACCATGTGTTCGTCGAGCAGTGTGACACTGATTTATTGTCCAATTGCGTGTAGTTGCGTTGTACTAGAATCAGCTTATGCGGGAGGCCGACAAGCCAGAGCGATGCTGGAGTCGGTGCGCGGGAGACTTGGTGGCCTGGCCGTGTTGGAGGCCTGGATGCCGTGATCGGTAAAACCAGCGAGGTAAAGCCGACGTGGACGTGAGCGTCAGGCGCGACATTGTACGCCGATGCAGTTGTGGGTGTTGAGTGTGGTACCGTAAGCCGGCGCGGCAATGTAGACGTTGAACCTGGTGCTGTAAGCCGACGTAAATGTGGACGTCGAGCATGGCGTTTGTGAGCCGGCGTGAAACGGGGCAACCCGGCTTGGCCACAGAAAACAATAAATGTCCTGAACCTGCGTATGCAAGATGATAGCTTGCTCGAACGATAGTTGTTCCAATGTCCGGATTGCAATCCGGCGATAAGTTGGCAGCACGCGACTTGGCAGCTCGAGGTACAGTAGCGGCTGAGGAAGGGTTGGAGTCGAGGACGACTCAGAACAGGCCGGCTTGATGGCGAGTCAGCGAAATGGGGACCGCCACGGCGGCTTGAAGCTAGGCGGCCGTGACTGACCCGTAGCGGAGACAAAGAGTGGCAGCACCCCACGGCGGCGAGGCCGTGCAGCGAGGGCGGCTCGAGGCGGAGCCTGTAGAGATCATCAAGGCAGAGACGGGATAGTGCGTTGACCCGGCAAGACGAAAACGAGTCCATGACCCTTGTCCTTCCCAGGTCGTGGCTTCCCTCTCCCCTTTTTTTGTTTTTTTTGTGTCTGTCCGTGCTAATACTAATACCTTGGCACCATTGGTAGTTCCTCTTTTCCTTTTTCCTTTTAAACCTGAATCCTGGACCCCGTCGAAAGTTCTCTGAATCCAAATCAATGTTGGGGGTTGCCTTTTATATTTAATCCTTCCTTGGAGTCCGTGCATGTGTAGTGGTTGTACTAGTTGAGGGGTCTTTCACGTGGAATAACTTGGAAATCCATCAGGCTTTGGGTTTCAGGTTGATTAGCAGAAACTTTGACTCATGTAGATCGATCTGGCGATGTCACGTGGCTGCTGTTAGAACTAATCTTGTTATTAATGATAAGTTTAGATTATTTCTTGTTGCATGCATGTACGTTTGTACCGTTGCTTGACCAAGCTCCATAGCTGTTAGATAGGCTCAGACGTGGACCGAGTATTCAGCTAGAAAGGAGGGTGCCGGCCGAATCATGGGGCGTTGCCAAGAGGTTGTTACTCGTGGCCTAAGCAGCCGGCTAGTGGAGAGGAGATCAGCAGTAGTATAGTACGTGTGTGCCTCTATTTAAGTGTTGTAAGTCAATGAGAAAAGTGTGGCCGTGAGGGATAGTGAAAAAGAAGTAGCACTTGTGTGACCAAGGAGGAGAGCCTCTTGGCAAAGCTAGTTGGCTTCCTTCCCTGATACATGCGTGTGTGTGTGTGTGTGTTTCTCGGTTCTTCCATGGTGTGTGTTTTTGAGAGAAACAAGAGAAAAAGAAAGTTGTGTGAGGAAGAAAAGGACAGGCGCTGCGACGAGAGGTGGCGCCAACAATTGGCATTAGAGCCTTGTCAATCCGAGGGGACGGCGCGGTGGACGCCGTTGGTGGCACGATGCTGCTAGTGGCCGGTGCGTGTCTTCATCATCGTCGAGCTGCGTCACGAACGATGGAGAGAGGTGTGTTGTCCGGTAATTTGCGTCACGGGCGGCAAGGAGGTGATGGCCATGAAGCTGAGGCCATTGCCACGAGGAGTTCCATGTCCAAGTCGGCGATAAGGTGCGTCATCATCGGCAACATGGAGGCGATTCATCGGCGAGTTGCGTCACCGGTGACGAACATGGAAGCGAGTCACCGGCGAGTTGCGGCACCGGTGGCAAATATGGAGGCGAGTCACCGACGAATTGCGGCACCGGTGGCAAACATGCGGCAGCGAGGGTGCCACAGCGGCGCGCTCATGGTGAAGGAGCACGAGGTGCGGCTCTCGGTGAAGCCAGCGGCGACGGCGGCAATCGGCGTGACAAGATGGCATTGGCGCCCGTCTCCGTGTTGCATCGACGACATCGACGACTACGGGCTTCAAGAGAAAAATAAGTTAACAAGATTAGGGAGATGAATGTTAGAACTAATCTTGTTATTAGTGACAAGTTTAGATTATTTCTTGTTGCATGCATGTACGTTTGTACCGTTGCTTGACCAAGCTCCATAGCTGTTAGATAGGCTCAGATGTGGACCGAGTATTCAGCTAGGAAGGAGGGTGCCGGCCGAATCATGGGGCGTTGCCAAGAGGTTGTTACTCGCAGCCGGCTAGTGGAGAGGAGATCAGCAGTAGTATAGTACGTGTGTGCCTCTATTTAAGTGTTGTAAGTCAATGAGAAAAGTGTGGCCGTGAGGGATAGTGAAAAAGATGTAGCACTTGTGTGACCAAGGAGGAGAGCCTCTTGGCAAAGCTAGTTGGCTTCCTTCCCTAGTACATGCATGTGTGTGTGTGTGTGTGTTTCTCGGTTCTTCCATGGTGTGTGTTTTTGAGAGAAACAAGAGGAAAAGAAAGTTGTGTGAGGAAGAAGAGGAGAGGCGCTGTGATGAGAGGTGGCGCCAAGAATTGGCTTCAGAGCCTTGTCGATCCGAGGCGACGGCGACGGCGCGGTGGACGCCGTTGGTGGCACGATGCTGCTAATGGCCGGTGCGTGTCTTCATCATCGTCGAGCTGCGTCACGAACGATGGAGAGAGGTGTGTTGTCCGGTAATTTGCATCACCGGCGGCAAGGAGGTGATGGCCATGGAGCTGAGGCCATTGCCACGAGGAGTTCCATGTCCGAGTCGGCGATAAGGTGCGTCATCATCGGCAACATGGAGGCGAGTCATTGGCGAGTTGCGTCACCGGTGACGAACATGGAGGCGAGTCACCGGCGAGTTGCGGCACCGGTGGCAAATATGGAGGCGAGTCACTGACGAATTGCGGCACCAGTGGCAAACATGCGGCAGCGAGGGTGCCACGGCGGCGCGCTCATGGTGAAGAAGCACGAGGTGCGGCTCTCGGTGAAGCCAGTGGCGACGGCGGCAATCGGCGTGACAAGATGGCATTGGCGGCCGTCTCCGTGTTGCACCGACGACATCGACGACCACGGGCTTCAAAAGAAAAATAAGTTAACAAGATTAGGGAGGTGAATGTTAGAACTAATCTTGTTATTAGTGATAAGTTTAGATTATTTCTTGTTGCATGCATGTACGTTTGTATCGTTGCTTGACCAAGCTCCATAGCTGTTAGATAGGCTCAGATGTGGACCAAGTATTCAGCTAGGAAGGAGGGTGCCGGCCGAATCATGGGGCGTTGCCAAGAGGTTGTTACTCGTGGCCTAAGCAGCCGGCTAGTGGAGAGGAGATGAGCAGTAGTATAGTACGTGTGTGCCTCTATTTAAGTGTTGTAAGTCAATGAGAAAAGTGTGTCCGTGAGGGATAGTGAAAAAGATGTAGCACTTGTGTGACCAAGGAGGAGAGTCTCTTGGCAAAGCTAGTTGGCTTCCTTCCCTGGTACATGCGTGTGTGTGTGTGTGTGTGTGTTTCTCGGTTCTTCCATGGTGTGTGTTTTTGAGAGAAACAAGAGGAAAAGAAAGTTGTGTGAGGAAGAAGAGGAGAGGCGCTGCGACGAGAGGTGGCACCAACAGCTGCAAGCAGCTCTCTTAATCGCCGTTTGTACTGGCAGATGACACATGATGCCTGCCGGCAGTCTCTGATCACTTTGGATTTGGACGATAGTACGTGGAGCAGTGATGGTGACTCGCAGATTCCTCAAGTTTAGATTGACTTGGACAGGAATTGAATTGATGCACCAACTTCCGTCGACGGAACCTGCCAGCTTTAACAGTTCACATGAGGCGGTGGCGGTTTATCTTTGGCGAGACCAATTTCCTACCTGTCTCGGAGGCCTGGGGAGCGGCGTGATGCAACCCTACATTTCCATGCTCAATTTTCTATACGCTGCCGCTGAAAACTTCTTTAATCTTGACTGATTAACTTCGTAGTTGATGTGAACTCTCCCATGCCGGCTCTTGCTGATCCGGCGGGTCATAGCTTCTCGATCCCTGCAGATATTCATTCAAGAACTCAACACCACCGTGCGCGTTTGCCCCACGGTGGGCGCCAACTATGGAATTGTCACGGCAGATGTCCTCGTGAAAATGACTTAGGCCAATGCATCTATGTGGTAGCTTGAGAGGGGTTGAGCGAAATCGAGAGACACAAGATTTTTACCCAGGTTCGGCCCCTCACTGTGGAGGTAAAAGCCTACATTCTGCTTCATTGATATTGATGATGATGATCATGATTACAAGGATGCTCTATCTTGAGAGCTATATACTTGTCTGTCTAAAACTAACTTGTGAAAACTCGTCCCTCTTGGGGAGCCCTGCCCCTCCTTATATATGTTGAAGGGGCGACTTACATGACTAGTCCTATTAGGATTAGGATTACTCTATTACATGTAGAGTCCTAGTCTTGCTTCCTTTGTAAGGCAATATTCCTTATTCTTTCCTCTTAAACCGGCAGACCATAATATGAGCCGACCTTCCATGAACCGCCCGTTGGGCCACCGGGTCTTGTTGCTCCTCTGACCCGCCTGTCGGGTCATCAATGAGTCACCAGGCCCAGCCGGGTCATCAGTGAGTGGAGAGATCCGGGCGGGTCACTTCGTGAGTCGCCAAGTTAGGGCGGGTTACTAGTGAGTCGCCAAGTTAGGGCGGGTTACTAGTGATTAGCCAAGTCTGGCCAGGTCATACGACGGGGTATATCCCCGACACGTACGCTTACGCGAGACTGCTTCTACCGACGTGCTTCACACACAGGTGGCTAGTGGGTGTCTATTTCTCCATCTTTAGTTGAATCGGATTCGATGAACAGGGTTCTTTCTGAAGATCAAAAAGCAATCACTATACCACGTTGTGGTTTTTGATGCGTAGGTAAGAACGGTTCTTGCTCGGCCCGTAACAGCCACGTAAAACTTGCAACAACAAAGTAGAGAACGTCTAACTTGTGTTTTGCAGGGCATGTTGTGATGTGATATGATCAAGACGTGATGAGATATAAATTGTTGTATGAGATGATCATGTTTTGGTAAAGTTATCGGCAACTGGGAGGAGCCTTATGGTTGTCTCTTTATTGCATAAGATGCAAGTGCCATGTAATTGATTTACTTTATCGCTATACAATAGCAATAGTTGCAAAAGCAATAGCTGGCGAGATGACCATGTGATGACACATTGATAAAAGATCAAGATGATGGAGATCATGGTGTCATGCCGGTAACAATAGAGATCATGACAGTACTTTGGAGATGGAGATCAAAGGCACAAGATGATGATGGCCATATCATGTCACATATTTTTGATTGCATGTGATGTTTATCTTTTATACATATTATTTCGCTTAGTTCAACGGTGGCATTATAAGATGATCTGTCACTAAATTTCAAGGTATAAGTGTTCTCCCTGAGTATGCACCGTTGCGACAGTTCGTCGTGCCAAGACACCACGTGATGATCGGGTGTGATAAGCTCTACGTTCACATACAACGGGTGCAAGCCAGTTTTGCACACACATAAAACTCGGATTAAACTTGATGAGCCTAGCATATGCAGATATGGCCTTGGAACACTGGAGACCGAAAGGTCGAGTGTGAATCATATAGTAGATATGATCAACATAGTGATGTTCACAATTGAAAACTACTCCATCTCACGTGATGATCGGACATGGTTTAGTTGATTTGGGTTACGTGATCATTTAGATGACTAGAGGGATGTCTATCTAAGTGGGAGTTCTTAAGTAATATGATTAATTGAACTTTAATTTATCATGAACTTAGTCCTGATAGTATTTGCATATCTATGTTGTAGATCAATTGCTCGTGTATAGCTTCCCAGTTTTATTTATGACATGTTCCTAGAGAAAACTATATTGAAAGATGATAGTAGCAATGATGCGGATTGGATCCGTGATCTGAGGATTATCCTCATTGTTACACAGAAGAATTATGTCCTTGATGCACCGCTAGGTGACGGACCTATTGCAGGAGCAGATGCAGACGTTATGAACGTTTGGCAAAGCTCGGTATGATGACTACTTGATAGTTTAATGCACCATGCTTTACGGCTTAGAACCGGGACTTCAAAAATGTTTTGAACGCCATGGAGCATATAACATGTTCAAAGAGTTGAAATTGGTATTTCATACTCATGCCCGTGTCGAGAGGTAGGAGACCTCTGACAGTAATTTGCCTACAAGATGGAGGAGAATAGCTCAACCAGTGAGCATGTGCTTAGATTGTCTGGGTACTATAATTACTTGAATCAAGTGGGAGTTAATCTTCCAAATAAGATAGTAATTGACAAAGTTCTCTAGTCACTATCACCAAGTTACTAGAACTTAGTGATGAACTATAATATGCAAAGGATGAAGAAAGTAATTCCCAAGCTCTTCGCGATGCTGAATTCAGCGGAGGTAGAAATCAAGAAAAGAATCAAGTGTTGATGGTTGACAAGACCACTAGTTTCAAGTAAAAGGGCAAGGAAAATAAAGGGAACTTCAAGAAGAATGGCAAGCAAGTGGCCACTCCCATGAAGAATCCCAAAGCTAGACCCAAGCCTGAAACTGAGTGCTTCTACTGCAAAGGAAATGGTCACTGGAAGTGGAACTGCCCTAGATACTTGGCGGATAAGAAGGATGGCAAAGTGAACAAAAGTATATTTGACATACATTTTATTGATGTGTACTTTACTAGTGTTTATAGCAAACCCCTCGGTATTTGATACTAGTTCAGTTGCTAAGAGTAGTAACTCGAAACGGGAGTTGCAAAATAAACATAGACTAGTTAAGGGAAAGGTGATGATGTGAGTTGGAAGTGATTCCAAGGTTGATAAGATCACCATCGCACACTCCCTTTACCTTCGGGATTAGTGTTGAACCTAAAATAAATGTTATTTGGTGTTCGCGTTGAGTATGAATATGATTGGATGATGTTTATTGCAAAACGGTTATTCATTTAAGTCAAAGAATAATTTTTGTTCTATTTACATGAATAAAACCTTCTATGGCCATACACTCAATATAAGTGGTTTATTGAATCTCGATCGTAGTGATACACATATTCATAATATTGAAGCCAAAAGATGCAAAGTTAATAATGATAGTGCAACTTATTTGTGGCACTGCCGTTTAGGTCATATTGGTGTAAAGCGCATGAAGAAAATCCATACTGATGGGTTTTTGGAATCACTTGATTATGAATCAGTTGATGCTTGCGAACCATGCCTCATGGGCAAGATGACTAAGACTGCGTTCTCCGGAACAATGGAGCGAGCAACAAACTTGTTGGAAATAATACATACTGATGTATGCAGCCGATGAGTGTTGAGGCTCACGACAAGTATCGTTATTTTCTAACCTTCACAGATGATTTGAGCAGATATGGGTATATCTTCTTGATGAAACATAAATCTGAAGCATTTGAAAAGTTCAAATAATTTCAGAGTGAAGTGGAAAATCATCGTAACAAGAAAAATAAAGCTTCTACGATCTGATCGTGGAGGAGAATATTTGAGTTACGAGTCTGGTCTTCATTTGAAACAATGTGGAATAGTTTCGCAACTCACGCCACCCGGAACACCACAGCTTAATGGTGTGTCCGGACGTCGTAATCGTACTTTACTAGATATACTGTGATCTATGATGTCTCTTACTGATTTACCGCTATCATTTTGGGGTTATGCATTAGAGACAGCTACATTCACACTAAATAGGGCACCGTCTAATCCGTTGAGATGACACCGTATGAACTATGGTTTGGCTAGAAACCTAAGCTGACGTTTCTTAAAGTTTGGGGTTGCAATGCTTATATGAAAAAGTTTCATCCTAATAAAGCTCAAACCCAAATAGGAGAAGTGCGTCTTCATAGGATACCCAAAAGTAACTATTGGGTACACCTTCTATCACAGATCCGAAGGAAAGATATTCGTTGCTAAGAATGGATCCTTTCTAAAGAAGGATTTCTCTCGAAAGAAGTGAGTGGGAGGAAAGTAGAACTTGATGAGGTAACTGTACCTGCTCCCTTGTTGGAAAGTAGTTTATCACTGAAATCAGTTCAAGTGATTCCTACACCAGTCAATGAGGAAGCTAATGATGATGATCATGAAACTTCTGATCAAGTTACTACTGAACCTCATAGGTTAACTAGAGTAAGATCCGCACCAGAGTGGTACGGTAATCCTATTCTAGAAGTCATGTTACTTGAAGATGAAGAACCTACGAACTATGAGGAAGCGATGATGAGCCGAGATTCCGCAAAATGGCTTGAGGCCATGAAATTTGAGATGGTATCCATGTATGAGAACAAAGTATGGACTTTGATCGACTTGCTTGATGATCGGTGATTCATTGAGAATAAATGGATCTTCAAGAGGAAGACGGACACTGATAGTAGTGTTACTATCTACAAAGCTCAAATTGTCGCAAAATGTTTTCGACAAGTTCAACGTGTGGACTACGATGAGATTTTCTCACTCGTATCGATGCTTAAAAGTCTGTCTGAATCATGTTAGCAGTTGCCGCATTTTATGAAATGTGGCAAATGGATGTCAAAACTGTATTCCTTAATGGATTTGTTAAAGAAGAGCTGTATATGATGCAACCAGAAGGTTTTTCGATCCTAAAGGTACTAACAAAGTGAGCAAGCTCTAGCGATCCATCTATGGACTGGTGCAAGCATCTCAGAGTTGGAATATATGTATTGATAAAGTGATCAAAGCATATGGTTTTATACAGACTTGCAGTGAAGCCTGTATTTACAAGAAAGTGAGTGGGAGCACTACAACATTTCTGATAAGTATATGTGAATGACATATTATTGATCGGAAATAATGTAGAATTTTCTGGAAAGCATAAAGGAGTGTTTGAAAGGAGTTTTTCAAAGAAAGAACTTGGTGAAGCTACTTACATATTGAGCATCAAGATCTATAGAGATAGATCAAGACGCTTGATATGATTTCAATAAGTACATACCTTGACAAGATTTTGAAGTAGTTCAAAATGGAACAGTCAAAGAAGGAATTCTTGCCTATGTTGCAAGGTGTGAAGTTGAGTAAAGACTCAAAACTCGACCAGAACAGAAAATAGAAAGAGAATGAAAAGTCATTCCCTATGCCTCAGTCATAGGTTCTATAAAGTATGCTATGCTATGTACCAGGCCTATTGTGTACCTCAACATAAGTTTGGCAAGAGGGTACAATAATGATCCAGGAGTGGATCACTGGACAACAGTCAAAAATATCCTTAGTGGAATAAGGAAATGGTTCTCGGTTATGGAGGTGACAAAGAGTTTGTCATAAAGAGTTACGTCGATGCAAGCTTTGACACCGATCTGGATGCCTCTATGTCTCGATCTAGATACATATTGAAAGTGGTAGCAATTAGCTAGAGTAGCTCCGTGCAAAGCATTGTAGACATTGAAAATTTGCAAAATACATACGGCTCTGAATGTGGCAGACCCGTTGACTAAATTTCTCTCACAAGCAAAACGTGATCACTCTTTGGGTGTTAATCACATAGCGATGTGAACTAGATTATTGACTCTAGTAAACCCTTTGGGTGTTAGTCACATGGAGATGTGAACTACTCACATAAAGATGTGAACTATTGGTGTTAAATCACATGACGATGTGAACTAGATTATTGACACTAGTGCAAGTGGGAGACTGAAGGAAATATGCCCTAGAGGCAATAATAAAGTTGTTATTTATATTTCCTTATATCATGATAAATGTTTATTATTCATGCTAGAATTGTATTAACCGGAAACTTAGTACATGTGTGAATACATAGACAAACAGAGTGTCACTAGTTTGCCTCTACTTGACTAGCTCGTTGAATTAATGATGGTTATGTTTCCTAACCATAGACATGAGTTGTCATTTGATTAATGGGATCACATCATTAGAGAATGATGTGATTGACTTGACCCATTCGTTAGCTTAGCACGATGATTGTTTAGTTTGTTGCTATTGCTTTCTCCATAACTATACATGTTCCTATGACTATGAGATCAGGCAACTCCCGAATACCGGAGGAACACTTTGTGTGCTACCAAACGTCACAACGTAATCGGGTGATTATAAAGGTGCTCTACAGGTATCTCCGATGGTGTTTGTTGAGTTGGCATGGATCAACATTAGGATTTGTCACTCCGAGTGTCGGAGAGGTATCTTTGGGCCCTCTCGGTAATGTACATCACTATAAGCCTTGCAAGCAATGTAGCTAATGAGTTAGTTACGGGATGTAGCATTATGGAATGAGTAAAGACACTTGCCGATAACGAGATTGAACTAGGTATTGAGATACCGACGGTCGAATCTCGGGAAAGTAACATACCGATGACAAAGGGAACAATGTATATCGTTATGCGGTTTGACCGATAAAGATCTTCGTAGAATATGTAGGAGCCAATATGAGCATCCAGGTTCCGCTATTGGTTATTGACCGGAGACATGTCTCGGTCATGTCTACATAGTTCTCGAACCCGTAGGGTCCGCACGCTTAACGTTCGGTGACAATTGGTATTATGAGTTTATGTGATTTGATGTACCGAAGGTTGTTCGGAGTCCCGGATGAGATCATGGACATGAAGAGGAGTCTCAAAATGATCGAGCCGTAAACATCGATATATTGCAAGGCTATATTCGGACATCAGAAAGGTTCTGAGTGATCCGGGTATTTTTCGGAGTACCGGGGGAGTTACAGGAATACGGGAGTACATATGGGCCTTAGTGGGCTTTAAAATAAAAAGAGGAGAAGCCACGAGGGCTGGCCGCGCGCCCTCCATGGGCGTAGTCCGAATTGGACTAGGGGAGGGGTTGCGCCCCCTCTTTCCTTCTCCTCCCCTTCTCCTTCCTTCCCCCTCCTAGTAGGACTAGGAAAGGAGGAATCCTACTCCTACTAGGAGGAGGATTCCTCCCCCCCATGGCGCACCTAGAGAGGCCGGACGGCCTCCCCTCCCTCCTTTATATAAATGGGGAGCGGGGCACCCTAGAACACACAAGTTGATCAGTTGATCTTTTAGCCGTGTGCGGTAACCCCTCCACCATAATCCACCTCGGTCATATCCTAGCGGTTCTTAGGCGAAGCCCTGCATCGGTAGCATCATCATCACCGTCATCGCGTCGTCATGCTAACTGAACTCTCCCTCGAAGCTCTGCTGGATCGGAGTTCGTGGGACGTCACCGAGCTGAACGTGTGCTGAACTCAGAGGTGCCGTACGTTCGATACTTGGATCGGTCGTATCATGAAGATGTACGACTACATCAACCGCGTTCTCATAATGCTTCCACTTACGGTCTACGAGGGTACGTAGACGATACTCTCCCCTCTCGTTGCTATGTATCACCACGATCTTGCGTGTGCGTAGGAAATTTTTGAAATTACTATGTTCCCCAACATTAAGATGGACCAACCTTCCTGCATATGACATCGTAGATGTTATACCAGATAGCCTGACATCTAATCATGACACCATGGGCATCAAATCATCAATTTTTGGTCTTGTGGAGCCCATTGGTAAACCAAGACATGTGAAAGGCATGCTTTCTTTTTTACATCCAAGTATGTTGGCAAGGTGCAGAGCTCTTTAATCCATTATGTAGATTGTTACAAGGGAGGAATTACTATAGTTTACCTTAAGCCCAATAAATTCAGAGGAGCTTTTATATATGTGTACCAAGTGACTGAGTTGTTGACGATCAGCTGGCATGATGATCAATGCGTCATCTGCATACTAAATGATGTGGTAGTTCATACAACCATGGTTCTCAATAGGAGTTCACAGGTGACCTTCTTGCCATGATTTATTAAATAGACTTGTAGAAGCTCAGCATCAATGACATATAGTAGAGGGGACAATGGGTCTCCTTGTATGACTCCTACTTTGCAAAAAAATAAATCTTACCACGCACTACATTGAGAATAACAAATGCAGATGTTGTTGTGAGTAACTATTTGATCCACCCGGTCCATTCATCAAAGCCTAGGTGTTGAAGCATGTATAGTATTTCATTCGAATTCACTTTGTCAATTGCTTTTTCAAAATCAGTTTTGAAGATGATAATATCCTTCTTGGATCAGTAGCACATATGTATATACTCAAAAGCCCATGCAAGTCGGTCTTGAATGGTCTTTGTTTTAATAAAATCATACTGGTTTACACTGACCATAGGAATAATGACCTTTTGTACTCCGTTTGCTAACATTTTGGTGAGTACTTTGATTCGCATGCTCATCGGGATATGGGCTCGAAGTCATCGGGGGTCTTAGGATTTTCCTTCTTAGGAATTAGAGCTATGTATGCTGAGTTGACTGGGGATAAGTCTACTTTTTCATCATGAAAGACTTAAATTAGCTTATAGAAGCTTTCTTTGATGGTATGCCGACATTTCCTCAAAAATAGTCCATTAAAGCCATCAGGGCCTGGTGATTTATCATTTGGGATGGACTTAATCACCTCATCAACATCATCCTTGGTGAAGGGCTTCTCTAGATCTTGTAGGTGTTCATGGTTGGACAGTTCATCAATGTTGAAGTTTTTTATAGTAGTTTCTCTTGTACAAATGCTTTCTTTGAAGGATTGCCACAAAATAGCAATTTTCTGTTCATGATCATGGACAATATCACTGTCATAATTCAGTAAGAAGGATATATAATTATTTCTGAATACTTGAGTAGCTATGGTATGGATTTTTTTATATTTTCATCAACAAATTTGGCCCATTTGATATTTGCTCTGATTTTCTAGTATTTTCTCTCATCTTCAAGGAGATTATTGGTATGATCAATAAGTATCTTCCTAAAGTTCTTTTTGGGCTTGGACAGTGGTCTTTGATTTTCTAGCCCATCAAGTAACTTGACATAGAAACAACATTTCTCTATGTTCAGGTTCACCTATCATAGCTTTTTACTCCAATTTTTCAATCCTTTTTTGATTGACTTAAATTTTAAGACAACATTTTTTGCTGAGTCACCAAAGTGAGCGCTGTTCAACCAGTGGTTTTCTACTGTTTCAATAAAGCCCTCGAATTCAATCCAGAATTCCTCAAGTCTGAAGATATGACATTTAGGGATATGGCTATCAATTTGTACCTTAATAGGGACATGATATGATGAAAACTTAGCAAGAGGAATTGCTAGAGCATTCAGAAATTTGCTAGTCCAAATAGTGCTTATGAAGATCCAGTCTAGTTTTTCAAGTAGAGGCTGGTCCTACATGTTGCTCCATGTTTATTTTCTACCTTTGAGAGGGATCTCCATAAGGACTTGATTAATGATAATGTTGTTGAATAGCATCATACTATTTGGATCTCCACCTGATCTGTTTCTATCTTCTAGGCTTATGATAAAGTTCAAATCTCCCACTATCATCAAGTGCTCCATTGTACTAGAGTCAAGATTCATAAGCGAGTTACATAATTCATTTTTTCCCTCGACAGAGTTAGGACCATATATATTTGTTAAAAATTAAATAGAATTATCCAAATTTGAGGTAAATTCCTGTTGACATCAGATTTTGGCATGGCATAAAAGAAAATAAGATGGCTTCGATTGAAAGGGTTTTCAGCATGGAAAGTTTCACATCGCTGAGTGGAACAACATTGATGTTTAGGTTATCATCATCCAAACCCATCTTAGGGATCGAAATTGTACTCCAAGTGGCAGAATTCAGTGTTCCAAGTGGTTTTCGGCCGATCACGCCTTGAATATGACCCCAGAAGAAGGAGCGCTCTAAATGAATTGTTTTCGTCTCGTAGAGGCAATCAATTTTGATATATAAATCATCTCAATCCGAGTTCGTATGCAAAAGTTAGAGACAATACACTGCAGACCGAGGCTAAACGGAGATATCACGGGAGGTACCACACACCCTGTTTGTTGGGTCGCGCGAGCAATTCGGCCCTCAATAAGGCCTTGAATCGAAAAACTATCAACAAGGGAAAGTTTCGTCTCATCGAGCCGATTGATTTTCATTTATAATTCGTCTCAATCTGAGGTCGTATGAGACCTGGAGAGACAAATCAAGATCAGGCTATGTTTTCAGTCGGGAAATCCGAGTGGAAATCTTATCCTCCGAGTGAAAACTTACCGATCGAGTGAAAGTTACCGTCCGAGTGAAGTATTATCATCTGAATAAAAATATAGTCATCCGAGTGAAAATATTACCGTCGGAATGAAAACTTGCCGATCGAGTAAGAGATTGTCTTCCGAGTGAAAATATAGTCATCCGAGTGAGAGATTGTCTTCCGAGTGGATATTTTTCCATCCTAGTGAAAGTTGTCGTCCGAGTGAAGAAGTATAATCAAGAAATCCGAGTGAAAGATTCTAACATCTGAGTGAAAAAGTCCAGTCGGACGATCCGAGTAAAAGACTCTAATATCCGAGTGCTCCGACCAGAAGCTGAAGACGTGCCCGAAAGATTATCTAGATGACCTTGGATGGGCAAGTGTTCAACGCGGAAGTTGTGTGTATCGTCAAAAATGTAAATTTGGTTCTAGAGTCCTCATCATCTGAGATAGTATATGGCTAGAAAATTCACTATTAGACTCTGACAGTCCAGTCTGCTGCAAGACCGAGTCTGACTGGTAGGTAAAGATGACCTCATAAAGTATTCAAGATGGTCTTGTTTGAAAAAGTGACCACACGAGAGTTGTTTTTCTCGTCAAGGTGCACAAATTGGATATTTGGGTCGTCTTGATTGAAGGTCATATGGAAGCTCTACGACCCGCGTAAGGAGCAAGACAGAAGTTTGGGCTAGATTCAGACTGAATCCGAGTTGGACTAGAACTAGGACTCTAGGACGTGAATTGATGTAATTTTTTGTAAGGAAAGCCACTATAAGGATCCGGTCTATTGCAACAAAATTTATTGCTACAACTAAGTTTTGTTGCAAAAAAGCGCAATATTACCACAAATTCTCCGGTTGTGGTAATAGGCCGCACATATTGGCATAACCTAGTTTGGTCACGATAAATACTAACTTTGTTGCAATAGAGGCCTCATATTGCAACAAACTACATCGGCGTTGCAATATGCACTACAAAAAAAAGACACATCCGTGACATTTTGGGCCGAACAAAAAAAATTTCTGTCATACATATGACACTTCTATGACGATAATTGTGACAAAACCTGGTATCATCATAGATGTGGTGGGCTCCTACTTCTATGAAAAAAAATCATGATAGAAAATGGGCTTTTCGTCCTAGGCGGGCCGGAGACGCAGCTGCATGACATTCTTTGGGCCGTCCATGAAGGAAAAAACCGTGGTAGAAGCGAGGGGGAGGAAAATTTCGGGGAGTTCCCGGTTACGGTGGGAGGTCGGGGGCCGAGCGATGCGCGTTTCTCTCGTACACGTACGCGCGTGTGTGCGAGGCGTTGGCTCTAACTGAACCCGAGCGATTGCATTGCAGGCTACGCATTACTGAACCCGAGCGATCGATCGATGGCTGTTAACTGAACCCGATCGAGCGATTCCTTCGCTACTGCTCCTAACTGAAGCCGATCGATGCTGTCTCTGGATGAACAGTGAGCGTTGCGGGGGGTTTGGATGAACAGTTCTCGGTAGGGTGGATGAACAGGACCCTGTGGTGTTGCCTCTGGATGAACATGACCCCGATCGATCGAGCCGGTTGGGGCTGGATGAACAGGACCCCGTGGAGGGCTGGATGAACAGGACCACCCCGTGGAGGGCAGGATGAACAGTAGACGGTGGAGGGCAGGATGAACAGTAGCCCGTGGAGGGGTGGTTGAACAGGAGCCCGTGGAGAGGGCTAGTTGAACAATAGCCGGTGGAGTAGCGCGCGGTGGAGGCTGGATGAACAGGAGCCCGTGGATGAAAGGTGGAGGCTGGAGGAGGTCGACGGTGGATGAGTAGTAGCTCGTGGAGGCTGGAGGGGGTCGACGGTGGAGATGAACAGTATCCCGTGGAGTCCCGTTTTGCGGTACGCCACACCCCTCCCGATGAACAGGACCCCCGTTTTGACCGTAGCACTCCAACACAAGTCCGTTTCCTCCGTTTTGCGGTACGCCACACCCCTCCCGATCAACAGGACCCCCGTTTCGACCATAGGAGGTCCGTTTCCTCCGTTTTGCGGTACGCCAGACCCCTCCCGATGAATAGGATCCCGTTTCGAACATGGCCGGTCGAACACAAGGCCGTTTCCTCCATTCTGCGGTACGCCAGGACTCGTTTCCATCGCATGTTCCATCCAAGCCCTCCCGATGAACACGACGCATTCCGTTGCCTCCCCATGAACATGACGACGACGCTGTTTCTCCGTTCCGACCCAGCCATGTACACAAGCCCTGGCCGTACGTATGCGCGAGTAGGCGTTCGAGACCCCGCCCATATGTACACATACGTGGCCGTATTTTCTTTCTTGCACCCTGGCCGATGTACGTACGTGTACATGCTACGTGCGCGCCTCTACTACGACACGTGCGCGCCTCTACATCGACCAGTATATATGTACGTACACGTTCGCGACCAGAATGACAACGCTACGTACGCTTCGACCAAGTGGGTCCCGACTGTCAGGCACTTCCTTGCGTGTGAAGATGTAGCTGGTGGGTCCCAGCAGTCAGGGGCAAACATTTTTTTGCAAAATACGGTGGCACGTCCAGTGGGTCCCCGCTGTCAGGTGGAGGAATAATTATTTTGCGCCTAACAAGGAGCACTTCCTTGTTGCGACCTTGGACCCAGCTGTCAGCGTCTCCATGCACAGTACTCTTCTGATGGAAGTCGGTCGTTGACCACATTGACCACACCCCACCGAGAGCACCACGGCGAGGCCTAGGAAGGGGACGACGCGGATCCGCGGAAGACGCGGCAGTGGATGCCCACGCGTAGAGGAGTACGTCGGTTCACTGGTTCGCTGCGGTGTGAGGCTGCTGTCGCTGCAGAATAACAGGAGGTGTGGGTGAGTAGAGGGATGGCCTGGCCAGCGGTGGGAGTATTAGGGGGCGGTGAGGCCTTCGCCGCATCACAGCCGGCCACGGGAGGCAGGAGAACGAGGCACGACCGGCGCTGGTTTGGGCAGCTGGAGCAAGAAGACCAGAGGTTGAAGAAGCACTACGGCCGTTGGATGGACATCGTACGGTCACTAGAGCTAGAATCGTGCATATTGACTAAGTTGACAAAGCCCTCCGTCCCCGTCAACTTAGTAGGCCCACAAGTCGGCCTCTCACCAAGGTGGGTCCCAGCTAGCAGGGGGTATTCATTTTTTTGTGTAATAAGGAGGCACTTCCGGTGGGTCCTAGCTGACAGCAGGGGGGACGTTTTTTCACGAAATACGGTGGCCCGTCGGGTGGGTCCCAGCAGTCAGGGGCAAACATTTTTTTGTGATATACTGGTGGGCGTCCGGTGGGTCCCTGCTGTCAGGTGGAGGAATAATTATTTTTTGCGTAATAAGGAGGCACTTCCTTGTGGCTGCCGTGGACCCAGCTGTCAACCTCTCCACGTACAGTATTCTTCCAATGGAATTCGGTCGTTGACCACATTGACCACACCGCGCCAACAGCACCACGACGGTGGACGATGGCGAGGCCTAGGAAGGGGACGACGCGGAGCCGGGGAAGACGCGGCAGTGGATGCCCACGCAGAGAGAAGTACGAGGGTTCACTGGTTCGGCTGCGCTGCCATCGCCGCAGAATAACAGGGGGTGTGGGTGAGTGGAGTTGAGGGATGGCCTGGCCAGTAGTGGGAGTAGTATGGGGGCAGTGAGGCCTCCGCGATAGCACAGCCGGCCACGGGAGGCAGGAGCAGGCGACACGACCGGCGCTGCTTTGGGTGGCTGGAGCAAGAAGACCAGAGGTTGAAGAAGCACTACGGCCGTTGGATGGACATCGTACGGTCAATCGAGCTAGAATCGTGCATATTGACTAAGTTGACAAAGCCCTTCGTCTCCGTCAACTTAGTAGGCCCACTATACTGGGTCCCAGCTAGCAGGGAGAGTATTCATTTTTTTGTGCGTAATAAGGAGGCACTTCCTTGCGTGCGAAGATATAGCTGGTGAGTCTGAGCTGTCAGTGGTGGTAATGTTTTTTTGTGAAATACAGAGGCCGTTTCGGTGGGTCCCAGATGTCAGGTGGAGGAAATCATTATTTTGCGCGTAATAAGGAGGCATTTCCTTGCGTGCGACCGTGGACCCAGCTGTTAGCCTCTCCACGTACAGTCCACTTCAAATGCATGTCGGTCGTTCACCACGCTGACCACGCCACGCCGAGAGCACCAGGGCGGTGGACGACGGCGAGGCCTAGGAAGGGAACAACACAGAGGCAGGGAAGGCTCGGCCGTTGTTTTTGTTTCCCACGCGGAGGGGAGTACGACTGTACGAGGGTTTACTGGTTCGTCTGCCCTCGCTGGAGAATAACAGCAGGTGTGGGTGAGTAGAGGGATGTCTAGGCCAGCGATGGGAGTATGGTGGGGCGGTGAGGCCTGCGCGGCAGCACAGCCGGCCGCGGGGAGGAGGGAGTAGGCAGTCCCGCCAGCGCTTATTTGAGCGGCTGGAGCAGGAAGAGCAGAGATTGAAGATGCACGACGGCCGTTGGATGGACATCCAACAGTATATAGGCCATCTATCAAAAGCCTCAAATATGTGGAAAACAGCATACAACCCATCTGCCATTATTGCAAATAATTTACAGCCCATTTGCTAATTCTTATGGGTTTTTTGGAGCCCATATTCTTTATGTTAGCATTACAGCCCATATTGTGGCCACGGTTAAAAAATTATACGAAATTTTGCATATGTCGGTGCGGTGTGAACTATTTTTAATCCCAAAATTTCGAGTCACATTTAGACTGATTTTAAAAATAAATGTATATCAACATAAAATCCAATAAATTGTCCACGCATAAAAATCAATGCAATTTAAAATCTCGAAATGAAAAAAAGATATTTGAAAATAATTGCCGGTTTGATGTGTTTTAAAAATGTACAGCCCATTTCTCATTAGTGATAGGCCATTTTCTCGGCCAGCCGAATGAAGCTCTCCTTGTCTTGAAAGATTTGCAGCCCAACAGGCCTCAAAAAGCGACTTACTTGACAAATCACAAAAGAACTGGGCTAGCCATTTTCAGAAAGAAAAAAAACTACTGGGCTGGTCTGTGGTAAACATAAAAGAAAAGGCTGTCTAGACAGGCCAGAGTGTCCCGCACAGCCCAGTTGACACCCTGCTTCCGTCTCAAAAACAAATTGGATAAATGCCACTCCAATTATGGCGATTCATAAAAATGCCACTGCAATTTCCAAACTTTGAAAAATGCCACTGCAAATTTTTGCAAACTTTGAAAAACGCCACTCCAGACTTCAAAAAATGCCACTAGAAATGGCTTGAAATGGCATTTTTCAAAGTTTGGAAATTGCAGTGGCATTTCTCGGATACACCAGATTTGGAGTGGCATTTATCAAATTAACCCAAAACAAAAATAACAGGGCGAGCTGCTGGGTCCCTGGTGTCAGCCGCTCGTTGTGCAATTCTCTCGTTTATTGACTACGTTGACAATGGCATGGGACCCAGATGTCAGAAATCCACTAGGAGGAGCCATTTTTTATTGGCTTGAAATAAGGAGGCACTTGCTTGCGTACCGCCATGACCTTGGCGGGTCCCTGCTGTCATCCTCTCCACGTACAATCATCTCCTGATTGTGTACGCGTCAACTTGCTAGGCCCATAAGTCAGCCTCTAAACCGTGGAGGACAAATACAACCCATTTAAAAAAATAACAGCCCATTCCATACATTCAAACGGAAAGTTCAACATTCAGACCAAAGTAACAGGTCTGATCCACATATAGAGTACTGAACTTCCACGTTGACAACCATCATAGCTAAGTTAACTATCTACTCCCACTAACACTCTAGTAGTGTACAAAGGTCTAACTTACTCTTAGCTAACTAGACGATGCCGGCCGCCATCTGCTGTCCATGCTAAACGCCGGCACCGGCGTCCTCCGCCTCGCCTCGGACTTGCCAGAGGTGCGATAGGGCGCGTTGCTCACGCGCGTTGGCCCTTTCCATGCCGGCGTGGTCCACCGAAGCTTCGGCATCCAACCGGGAAACCCACTTGACGAGCTGGTAGTAAAAAACAGCATCGCGAACGCGTGCGTGCCCGACAGCCTCCAGGTCTATTTGTCGGGCGCCGGCCTCCACGTAGTCGGCCTAGGTGCGGGTGCTCTGCTCACGACTCAAAGCATCGGTGCGGTGCTGCTCCATGTCCCGCTGGCGGGGCAAATCAGCAATACGCTGCTCCTCCGCCAGGTGGTCGCGCTCCAACAACTCCTGCTCCTCCGCCATGCGGTCGCGCTCCAACAACTCCTCGATCTCCGCATTGCCATCTAAAGACAAATAGAATGCCTCCTCCCTCCGTCTGCCTTCCGGTGAAAACCCGAACACTAGTTCCGGCGATGACTGCCTCTGGCGTCGTTACCGCGGACGGGCGGGGGCATGGCGGACGTGGCGAGCGACGTCGGGCCGGTTGGGGCTTATGAGGATATGGCGAGTTGGGTCATGGTGGCACCTGAGAAGGCCGGGAAACAGTACTTATAGGCGGAAGGTAGCGCGGCGGTCATCGGAATTCAATGCATAATGGCTTAGCGTGCCAGCTTCCCATGGAAAACTAGAGAAACTGAAATTATGACTGTGCCGTCCTGTCCCGTCTGGGTCGCACGCCGGCATGGCGGTCAAACGAGTGCACTAGAATCATCTCCCTCCTTGTCAATAATGATTCCACGGATTTAAAGCATATCTTTTTTCGCATCAGTTAGCTACCTTAATTACGGCCGGCTGCATGCAGGCACTCAGAATCGCTCGCAAGCAGTACGCGAAGCAGCATGCAACGAGTCGCAGCCGAGGGCATGCATGTAGCCACTTAAATCGCTAGAATTAATTAGGCTTAAACTTCTGCATGCCGTTAATTATTGCCATGCCTTGGTCTTGCTGCTTTGCTCACGGGACTAATAAATCCCGGACGGAGGGAGTACCTTGGTTGGCGAGAGGTTTGAATTAAGCCTGCAAACCGGAAAGGAGGTACTCCCTCCATTTTTATTTAGTTCGCATATTAGCTTTGGTCAATGTAAAGCTTTACAAACTTTGACCAAGTTTATATACAAAAATATTAAGATATACAATAACAAATCAACAACAAAAATATTAAGATATACAATAACAGATCATATACAAATATGTAGCTCCAAAAGCAGAGATCTAGAAAAAACATCTGTTCTTCCTACTAACATGGATGCTTCTCTTGGCCAACATTCAGTACAGACTGAAAGACAAATTTGTTTGTGAAGTCTACAATTCCTCTTGCAAACGTAAGTGGTTTCACCAACAGCTGGAACCATGAGAATGAACCACACATGATGGAGGAACATCCACTGCAATATGATTTGGTCTTCTCTCGATCACACCGCGAGACTATTTTCGGAATACAAACTTTAACTTAGGCAAAATGATGCCCATTGTATAATCAGATCAAAGCAATGAAGCACCTAGTGTTGGCCAATAAATAGTACAGTACTACTTTTGTACAGTCCATGAAGTGACTATCCAATCTTTCTGTGTCTATTTTCAAATGGCACTGCATGCAGTGACTATACTATTCTCTTATGCAGTTCAACCAAAATTGCGTACACTCTGTTTGTTTGTCAAATAGAAATGGGCATACATCTCTGTCTGCACAAATATCAAGCAGCTAGTAAACATATACCACTCCTTGTATTTTCGGTTTAAACATGTCTCTTCCGTTTAGCATTTGTCATGTTCTGCACTGGACAATCTGATACAGTTATGTTTTGCCCTGGATAATTTCATACTGAATTGATTTGCTGGTTTAGAGCAAAAATATAGCGCCTATTCTTCATCAGACCAAGGATATCCATGTTCGCAGTGATGGAAGAGGTGAAATCAATACAACCAAAATTGAGCATCCAATCATTGAATCATGTCCTGCACCTCCAATGTAGGTCCACCCTGTCAATAAATTCACATGCAAACCACTAGTATTACTATCTAATGACAGTACAAAAAGAGTAGCAAATAGTAGCGAACCATGTACCTTCGTAATGAACAGCTCATAGTGCCACCAATTGGATATAAAGGTTTGGAAAAAAAAACATGCTCCTAATGTTGAACCAGTTGGACTTTTTGTGCAGTTCCACTAAAATCGAGCATCCCTGTTTGCATAGATATTGAAAGTGTGATTACTCTAAAGTGGCACTAGTTGAAGCATAGACTCACAAATATAAGCATTCCAATTTCATAATGAGAAAAGGTAGCAAGACTATTTCTAACCACCTGTTTGAAGGAATAAATAAAGCAACAACGGCTGATGTCAGGAAGGCATACATAGTTTTTTCTGAAAAACTGAGCCATTCCTGACCTTTCCTCTTCTTTTAAGCAAGTTTTGTGCAGTTCTACTAAAATAAAATGCCATAACCGCCATGAAAATTCAGTGACACTGTACAAAAGGAAATGACTTAACATTACATCATGATGTTAGGTATGTAGTCGACAGGCATTAGAGACAAACATACAGACCTCCTCCGATAACATAATGAACATTAATTTTAA
Source organism: Triticum aestivum (assembly GCF_018294505.1). Lineage (NCBI taxonomy): Eukaryota > Viridiplantae > Streptophyta > Magnoliopsida > Poales > Poaceae > Triticum > Triticum aestivum. The sequence continues at coordinate 426,044,013 of NC_057794.1, read as the reverse complement.
CAAAGGTGTGACTAGCTTTACCGGGATAATTTGAGTGAACTCTGCACCCTTTGTTCCTTAATATAAGATGTTTTCGCGGTTCAATTTAAAGTACCCAAATGTATAGTATTTAGAAAAACAGGTAGTAGTTTTCTTGAGCACATATCTGGGAAAGCTTGCCACACTTTATTTATGTCCATACGCTAATGCAACATCATTCGAATACTACAAATATACACTAATCCAGTGGCTAGTGCAACAGTAGAGTAGTTAGTTTATTACAGGGTACAGTACAATGGTTTTACTGAACAAATTTCAATAAACTCTAGCACTGGAAGGTTTCTATAAGAATTAACAATACAAAATGTAAAGGTAACAAGTTTCAGCATTGGTATACTAGCTCTGCATGAGCATTAAACCAAATACAAAAGTCTAAAGGTAACTACCATTATTAACTAATGACAGTATAAAAAAATTGCAAACCATGTACCTCCAAGGTAAATATCATTTCGAACTCGGGGGGGGGCCTTAAAAATTGCTATCCAAATCTTGATAATCGATCAAACATAAAAACTTGATCGAACGAATCAAGAAAACAGCCGGAGGAGGAGGTGCCCACTCTTGACCTTTCCTCTAGTCTTCATAATTGTCTGTGCAGTTTAACCAAAATAAAATGACATCGGTGGCTTGGCATTTTGGTGACACTGTACAAAAAAATTGACTTATCTCATGAAAGTGAGGTATGTAATCTATAAGCATTAACAGTGCAAAAATCTGAAGGTAGTAACAAGTTTCATCGTTGGTATACTGTCTATCCAACAGCATTAGAATGCCTTAGACTGCTGGCGTTGCTTAAATTTATCGGTGGCATTAGACTAAGAGCGGCATTAGTTAAATGTGGCATCACTTTAGCAGTAGCATTGCTTGACTTGACTGTTGGCGTTATACTAACAGCAAAAAAAGTGGCAATAAGAGCATGGGAGGCCCATTCGGACAGTGGGCACACCAGTACGATGTACCTCCACGGATGCAGAGTGGTGAGGGAGGTATGGTTTCCCAGAGCAACAAATATCCAGGCAGCATATGTGGATTACGTCCCATTTTTGCTCTCTTTAGCCACCTTTTTCCTATGCAAGGACAACAAACCGATCGACCTGGTCATTCTCTATTGCGTTGTCATGCCTTTCTACTCTTCTTCAACCAAGAGACACGAGACTCGTTCCTTAGCTACTGATTTTCCCCTTTTCAACCTAGATGCAGGTTCGATGCCTACTCTCTTGGACAGTACAGTCTCCCTTCCTTTCCTTATTCAACCCAGACATGGATTAGTCTGCATGAAGTAGGATTTCCTTTAATAGTGCAAATTACGGTTTTCGTCTGCGTGGCCAGTAGAGCAGAGGATAGCAAATTGGGAAGATGGTGGAGTGGAAAAATATCCATATGCAACAACGTGGCAGATGGGGCAATAGAACAAGGTTATGGTTTGAAAAGAGGTAGCATACTTGAGGGTCGGCGGGAAGTGGCTTCACTCGTGGTCATCGTCCTCCGCACACACTACGGCAGCGAGCTTGGGGACGGAGGCCATCCCGCGCGGGCGCTAGGTCTGTGAGGACGGCCTTGTCGTCAGTGCGTGACCTCACTCGCCGCCGACGAGTGCGTCAACGCTGTATGTCCTTTTCTTCCCCGGCGGATCTATGACCACCGGTGAGGAGGGAGAGAGGGCCGTCTTTTTTAGATCTAGAGAGAGGGTAGTAGTGTGAGAAGCAAGTGGGCAGCCCTTAGCAAGAAAGCGCTCAAGCTCCAGCCAATATATCTTTTTTATACTACTAGTACTGGAGGTGGAGTAGTGGTAGAGTAGTTTATATTTTCTCTCCGTACAGTACCAGTTAGTCGTGCTTCAAAACTGATTGGCACGCCATTAAAAAAATAAAGGTTGATAACTAATGCGGCACCTCGGGCCAACGCGGCCAGATTGCATTTTGCACGAGAAATTACACACCATGTTTCGTTGACATGTGGTCCCGTTCCAACATATAAGTGAGATGACGGCGAGTAGTAGGAGTATTTCCGAATGGACGTGTAGGCCGGGGCGCCTCTTCGTGAACCGTGGCAAACTCACAACCATCCACCGACTCTTCGCCTTTCCCTCTCGATTTGGAACTGCTGTCACACGCTCTTCCTTGGACAAAACTATCCGATACGAGTGCCTTGTGTTTGCTGCCACCACTCGTGGCACTGTTTTTGCATGGCATCCTAGTAGTTTCGGTACGTTTGTCTTCCACCGTAATTATAATTGTTTCATCCACATGCATGCGGGTTAGCAAGTTTCCCTTTACTAATTAACCTTCTTCTTGTGTTTCCAAGGTCCTGTGAACATCCCACCACCTATACTTGAAAAATTTTATAACCAAGGGGGAGATGACGATGGTGATGATCACGAGCATGAGGACGAGCAGCGCCCATATACTCTGTGGCGCCTGGCAACTAATTCTGATGGATCACCTCTTCTTGTGTGTATACAACCCACTGATGATGTTACTGGTAAGGAAGAAGGTGTCTCCCATGGTCGCACTCTCCGGACCTATTCCAACACCCGTTGCATGGTATTCGGGATGGATACTAGTGTGCTAGCGCCAAATCCTTCTCCCTGGTACAGAAATGCTAGTCTTGGAGAAAACTCGCTCTTCCTTGGACAAAACTATCCGATGATGGTGAAAGGCGATCCAACTGCTGTTGACACATTTATGAGAAGCAATTGTGTCTATACCTCGGACATTTGTGTGGTTCCCTACCCTGGTAGGGATATAGTAGGCCGCTTCAGCCTGGATGATCAGTCCTGCGTTGGTTTCCAGATCGACAATCGATGGCCCGTCCAAGAGAATCACTTGTGGTTCAAAGCAAGCGTTTCCAACGCCTAGGAATGGTTGAGTTGAAGTTCATTTCATTGCTTGTTATTTGTTGTGTGATGAAAACTTTAGTATTCATAATGTATCCTCGTCGTCGATGTGGGTTGATGACCTGTTGTATGTAATAAAATGATATGCGTGATAAACTTACTAAATTTATGAATGGCTTTCGAGTCGCTTCTCTGAGTGAGTGGTGCGACGAGGCAAAAAATATATTTTCCGAATACATAATTGTACGTGCATTGCAACAGGTTATCGGATGAGGCCAATCAACAATAGTAGTACACTATTTGTACTAGCTTCAGATGCTTCGCGCATCGGGCGGGTGTTTTTACTATAGCCATATGTTAATGTGTTCGCTGTACGTAACCAGCACCTCGAATCCTCGATACTAGTACTATATAGTAGGAGTAAGTAGTAGGGAGTAGTAGGGTGGCATGGGCCAGAACAAGCATTCACGTCCAGGAGTACGGCACACGCCACCACCACGACATCCATTTGACACCATATTATTTCTTGGAGTCCATGCTAGAGCAATCTCTTCAACCTCGTTGTTTCTCTAACTTCAGCCATCGCGCGGCGGGCGAGGTGGGGGTTTGCCAATAGTCGGGTTCCTTAAGTGCGGTCCCACTTGTAAGGCCAACTCCAACGCACGACCCCAAACACACCTCCGTTTTGCACGGACTCCAACGATAATTTTGACTAGAAAAGCAAGGCCAAAGAAAACAAGAACCACAAGAGTACATTTTTACTACTCCTGTAAGTTGGATTAGTGCCTTCTCGATGCATTCATTGTTGATCTACGGAGGCTCGATCTTGCGTGCTTCTTTCTTCTTCGAGTGTAAAGAAGTAGACGTTGCTTCCTCGCATCTAGTCTCATGTCTAGCCTCTATTCTAGTAGGAGTATCAACAAGTGCACTAATCTCATCCGATAGCAGAACCGAAGATTTGGTCAGGTTCTTCCTCCTTTTACCGACACGTGGGACATCCAGCATCCAGGTCGTGTCATGAAAGAAAATAGAGTGGTAGTTGAAGCCACGAGATGTGCATCTTGGGTTAAACTGTAAATTGAATCTTACTACTCTAGAGTAACTCCAAAAGCGGCCACCGAAGATCTTTATTGGATTTGTTTTTCATCACCAGCATGTTGAGGTGAAAGATGTGCAGGTTCAGTGGGTCATCTTGCGTTTTCTCTGACATGTGGGGCCGCATGTGAGCAAACAGATGATGGGCTCCACGCGTCCGCTGGCTGGCTGGGAAGAGAGATAGAGGAGGGATGAGCACAGACTGCAGGAAATTTGTTCTACGTACCTCGATATAGTGGGGTGGCATGGGCCATAACTCAGTAGCATTCACATCTAGCAGTACGGCACACGCCACCCACACGAGTCCCATCCGATACCAATTTTCTTGGAGTCCATGCTATAGCCATCTCTTCTCCCTCATGTTTTCTCATCCATCGCGTGGTGGGCGGGGTGGGAGTTTGCCGATAGTCGGTTTGCTCAACTGCGGTCCCACTTGTAAGTGAAAATGCAACACCGCATGCATTCCCGCTTGAGCGGCGTGCTGGACCAACCATGTGGGGGTGTGACGCGAACACGGCAGGATTTTCATTTTGAACTCGTAACTTGTAAAATTTGGTTCTGCTCCATGGCGCGACCGATAGATAGAAAATAACGATTTTGCCTAGAGTAATGAGAAGTTTGTTTCTGGTGCCGTTCATGCATGGAGTACGTATAAAAATTATGAAGTTGATGCGAAAGGTAAGATAATTGCTGTAGTATCATATACTACTACATGGATTTGACGGAAAGATAAAAATACATACGGATCCATCAATGTTCAACGAAATCCTCACGCCCTAGTGCGCCAGGTCACCAACTGACGTGTGAGGAGCAGCGGCGTTGGCGGCGAGCTCAACGTGCTTCTGAACAGTGTCGTCCAAGGTTGCCCTGTGCTCCAAGAAGGCCAGCGTCCTATCGTCCTCCTCTTGCATGTAGTAGTCCTTGTGGACGATTTGCGCGTAGACGTGGGTGATTATGTCGATGGTGTCTTGCTCCGCCAGGTGCTGCGCGGCGAGCGCAACCTCGAGGTGGACATTCTCCGGCGCGACGGCGGGAAGTCGCAGGGCCACCAGTGCGTCGAAGAGGTTGTTACCATAGTGGCCGTTGAGGGTGGCGGGCATCACAGAGCCTAAGCGCGTCGGTTGGAGGCTTACGTCAAAGTCGTCCGCAAGCTTCTTGACGACGTTGAACTTGTCGAGGAAACCGACGAGGACCTCGTCGAACAAGGAGACGAAGCTGTCGTCCAAGCGGCCCCTCGCCCTGGCGGCCTCAAGCAATACTACCTGGAGACGTTCCTCGGTGCCGGTGGACGTGGTAGTACTCCTAAATCCAGACGGTGGTGCTACTAGTACTAGTAGTAGTACTACCAATGTAGTAGTAGGAGTACTAGCACTGTACTACCCGTTGGTCAAATTATTACGTGCTGCTCCTCATAGTGAAGTGACAAGACCCTGCGCCGGAGATGACACCTGAGTATAGGCATCGTGTTCGACATACCATAGTCAGCCTCACCGCTTGCAGTCACTATTATCATGGCTGTAGAGCTGGCCTACTTACAACTAGCCCTGTTCGACATAATTTCCTATGCGTAGATGCTCGTGCATTGCACGGAACACCAAGATTGGGGGTGGACGGCAGCGGCCATTGTGCCAGATTTTTCCACAGCCTTCTACTCCTAGATGTGTACATGTGTGCTGGTGTGTTGTGTGCTGGGTGTGCGCGAGTGCGTCCTTCTGTGCATGCCGCCGCGCAGTGGTGAATTGTTCGCGAGTGCGTCCTTCGCACGCAAGAAGTTTGTTCTCAATGCGCCCTCAATTTACTAGCATGCGGGGTGCTACCCCGAGTGGTTTCAACTTTGTTTACTTCACCGCGTGTCAGATGGGCCTCTAGTTTACTTATTTTTCACCCACTGCCACATGGGCCAGCACACGAAGATACATAACACGAGCTGACAAGGCAGCATGTGGATTGGTTGACCGGTCAACTAAACAATATACGGAGCTATACGCTGACACAGTGAGCGTATAATCTGTCGGTATAGAGAGTTTGAGTGAGAGGGGAGGCCCATGAGAGATAGCAGAGAGAGAGAGAGAGAAAGAGCTACTCCCTCCGTTAGATAATGTAGTTCCAACATTTTTTTAAGTCAAACTTTTGAAACTTTGACCAAGTTTATAAAGAAATTACTTATATCTACAATATCAAAGATAAATGATAGTATGAAGTAAGTACATGTTGTGATGAATCTAATGATCGTTCCAGATGTAAATGTTTTTCTCCACATATACCTGGTCAAACATTTCTGAGGTTTGACTTTTCAAAACATCCATATGCTTATGGACGTGACAGAGTCCCTAACAAGAGAGAGAGAGAGAGAGAGAGAGAGAGTGAGTGAGTGAGTGAAAAAAGTGTGTGTGCTGTGTGAAAGAGACATGGACAACACACGATAAAAGTAGAGAAAAAGCGTGTGTCTTATGCAAACAAATCACACATGCATCTTCGACAATGGAGGCAAGGTGAGGAGATAGTGTGTGGTTGTTTGGAATCGAGAGAGTAAGACCCCTAAGCTAGCACGTGGCCAAGAGGGGTCTGACAAACAAGGGAGAGAGGTCGAGAGAGACGTACAGAGAAAATGCAGACATGGGGAGGACAGAGTGTATGTTTGTCATAGAGAGATCCCCTGGAGATCGTGATGGGACTACATGGGTGGGAGATTGAGTGACAAGGTGTGTGCGCGATAGAAGATGCCCCGAGAGATATCGAGATAGACGTATGGATGGAATGAGACAATACATGTGTTCCTGTTGGCTAGTGAGAGATAATCATACTTAGGAGGGGGGAGTGCTTGCGCCTATGATGGATTGAGGGATTATGGTACTTAGGGGGGTGCATGTCACATGGAGAGAGAACAAGGGCGGAGAGTGTTGGATGGGTCTATATGTATAGCGTGAGCGACACATGTGTATGTGTGAACCAGGGAGATATAAGGCCAGTTTGGCTTGCGTCCTGAGCATCTTTTGCCTGGCCTGGGGTTGTGGCTGGATTTCATGCACGCTTGTTTGGTTGCTACCCTGTGAAAAATAAAGTCCGCCTGGCATGGGTTCCCTTGCACTTTAATTAGCCTGGCTGAACTCCAGACACTGCAAGTAGCCTGGCCCAGGCGACCGATTTCGAACGTCTGGTCATGCCTGGTCGTGTGGCCACGAGGCTAACAACAACATGGATGGATATTAGCATTAAATAATTGATGCATGGATTGATTGATGGGACGTTGATGCTTTGCCTGGCCCAAGCATGAACCAAACGCTTTAGCACCACACAAGTCTGGCCAGGCAGAAATATTTTACATCTCACGTCCACACCAGGAAGTACCAGCCATCAAGGCATGAGGGTCAGGTCACGGACCAAACTGACTAATAAAGTTTGAGAGAGAGATTGAGGAGCCCCGATAAGGCTGAGTGGTGCGTCAAATAGCTGAGAGGGGGAAAGAGATATTCCATCCGCTCGATAATGTAGTGCATGTAAATTTTTTAGAAGTCAAACTTTGGAAACTTTGATCAGGTTTACGCAAATGTTATTTATATCTACAGTACCAAAGATACATCATACAAAACTACATCTCATGGTGAATCTAATGGCATTTGTTTGCCGTACTAGATGTAATTCTTTTTCTCCACGTACATGGTCAAACTTTGTGATGTTTGACTTTTCAATAAATCTATATGCTATGGACCGAGGAGAGTGCCTCGGTCGAGACAGATCAAGTGTGTGTGAAGGAGAATGAGTAAGTGTGCAAAACGAGTATGTGTGTGAAAGAGAAAGTGACAACAAACGATAAATTAGAGAGAGTGTGTGTGTTTTTTCGTTTCTTATGCGGACATATCACGCATGCATCTCCAAGATGGAAAAGCCAGGCGAGGAGATACACGAAGATAGCTAGTGTGTGATTGTTTGCAACGAAGAGAGACACCCCTGTAGCACATATCCAATAGAGGTGTGGCCAACAAGGAACAAAGGTCGAGAGGGACACATGGATGGCATGGACGCATGAGGAGGGAGAGAGGGTGTGTTTATGATGGAGAGATCTCGTCATATCGTGAGGGGACTATATGGGTGGGAGATCGAGGGAGTGCATGCGCGATAGAAAGATGCCCTAAGAGAAACCGAGATAGACCATGCACATGTTTGTGATGGAGACTAAGATTAGCTAGTCATATACATATAGGGGGGACTGCGTGTGCCTACAATTGAGTGAGAGACCATCATACTTGGCTAGCTAGGCATGAGATTGTCTGTGTGCGCGTGTGAGATGGAGAGAGAACGGGGGGGGGAGAGATAGAGTTTTAGATGGGCATATCGAGTGCGAGTGAGATATGCATGTGTATGTGTAACCCAGGTGGATGGAGAGTTTGAGAGAGGGGGGGAAGAGCTCCGAGATGACATAGTGGTGCGTGAGAGAGTTATAGGCAAAGAGCCAAGGAATCTGTGTGCGTATGATGAGTGCACCCAAGATATCTAGCTTGGACTAGCTAGAGTATCATACATAGTGTGCGAGAGAGACCTATAGATGGTGTATATATGCATGTGAACTAGAAAGACCCCCCACACACACACACACAAAGAGAGAGAGAGATGGAGAGAAAGGGAGAGGGATGAACAAGGTTTTTGTGTCGGATGCGTGCGACAGAGTTGAAGATTGTCAGTGAGAGAGAGAGAGAACAGGAGTCCGGGAGAGGGGGAGGTCGCGTTTTATGCATCAAAGACCAATATAAACCATGTTTCGATATAAACTTGCATTCAAATATTTAAATTGGAGAACATGTTGTCTGCAATACACACATGAACGGATATATGAGTATATCAAACAAGTTCATTAATTTGACTTTCAACATGTTCATGGAGTACTATAATACTGTACAACATGCTACTCAATTGAGGTGTTCAATTTTGGATTTAGTTCACTATTTTGACCTACTGAATGAGCTATTTCATTGAATCGAGATATTTCATTTTGGGTTTGATTCGCGTTTATGAGTGGGTCAACCTTTTTTCATATAGTAAATCGCTAGCAACGAGCATGTAAAAACACATTACTCCCGAGCATCATCTCTCCATCTAAAAAAGAAGTGGCAAGCTAATATTTCAAAATTTGATCCGAATCGACTTGGTATGGTAGACGTGGATGCTCGTTCTCCCAAAATTTGAACGAACCGTTAAACATACTCTCTACTCGGTGGAATTCGCCCGAGCAAATAAATGGGAGACGCAAAATTACCGTCCTATGTGGGACACGCATCAATTGGCCCGCTGTACATCGAGGGTAGGTTCGTAACTTCATCCAAGCGCGCCTTCTCCTCGGCCGAAATGACATGTGCTGAATAATTCATAAACCATGGTCGGAAAAACACGCTCTCCTCACCCGAAATAGCTCGCGCCCACTATTTCAAAACACACTCTCCTCGCCCGAAATCGCTCGCGCCCACTATAGTTCAAAACACGCCCTCCTCGCCCGAAATCGCTCCCACCCAGAGAAGCAAAGTTACTCTACTATCCCCGACCCTCAGTACACAGACCCAAGCCGAGAAGCCTATAGGCAAGGGTAGAACTGTAACTCCCCCTCACATTTCAGACAAATGCGAAACCTCAGCCCCACCTCAGCCCCACCTCCATGGCGCCCCCCACCACACCAATTTCACAGCAGCCCTCCTCCCTAATGCCGGAGACGCTGTCCATTTGCCGTCGTGCACTGGGTCGTGCGCCTCTTACTCCGTGTTGCTGGTGCTGCCTCGACGACGGCCGCGTGAACTGTACCGGAGCCGATTCACCCCCACCGTTGTTCACGGTGCCGGAGCGGCTCCAACTTTGGATCCGTCCAGAGTCCTGGCGCTGCTTCGGCATAGCCATCGACCGTCGCGACATCGCTCTTTCCCTGCCACCGGTCGCCACCGCAACCGCGCCGGCCTCACTGACTCGGCAGCTGGACCTGCCTACTTCACCATGCCGCCAGATAGGTCACACTCTCATCTTAAATCACTTTATTTAGGCATCAGTTGTCTGAATTTTTATTCTGGGCCAATCGATTTGCAATGGGAAGCGGCACCCCTCGAGGCGGCGGAGTTCCTAGGCTGCCGGTTGGCTGGTGTCTAACATAAGGGTGCGGGGCCGCAAAGTTCGTCGCGGAAGCAATGCTTAGATGGCTATATTTTAGAGTTGCGTGGGTTGAAGGTACTGCCGCCGCCGGATCTGGATGACGGGGAGTCTTTGTGGATTGGCCCAGGGGCGGCGCAACCACGGCAGTGCGGTGGGGCGGGGAGCAGGGTTTTGGCCGGGGCCACAGACGGCGGAGGCAGGCTGCTTTGCCGTTGGTCGCTGGCTCTTCGGGGAAGATTCCGAACAGTGTCAGCCGGGAGGCACAAGACGGCCAGCCATCCGGCGTAGATCGGACAGTACCAAAATAAAATAAAATCGTGTGACCCCAATTTAGTCTTCAGTCAACAGACGTGTGACCACTCTCGTACCTTGCTGTTGATATCTTAGTGTATTTCTTCAGATCAAAGAGATATGTCGTTCTTAACATTATGCGTTATCTACATCTTCAGACACACCGTTTTCCGACTCACCGCAGCTGCTCCAACAAGGGAAGCATACACCAGAAGGGAGCTATAGTCCCCACTCAATAGTTCCCTGCATCAAATGTGCGTGCCCGACATGCACAGCCACAACAACTGCAGGGCCATCCACAAGTCAGCACATGATGCTCACTCCTATGGATGGCAGCCAGATAGTTTGTACCCTCATCTTACTTGTGTGCAACATTTATGGCTTTCTTATTCATCTAAGCATGGAAAATATATCATCACATTTCACTATATATTCATGCTGATCTCTTACGGGTCTTGTTCAGGAGTTAACGATGTTCCATAGTTCAGCTAAGATAATTGTTCTTTAGGTAACACTGTTCCATAGTTATCATCCATCAGCCAATGCTATCCCACAGGCTGGTGATTATAGTATTATACCACTTCTAGTATTTCCTATATTGTTCTTTAATACTTTTGTGTGCCATCTAGTTAATCTTGAGTACAAACGATACATATTCTGTAGCTTTCATCTGTGTTCTCCCTTTAGTTTATGAGACCTGTTGCTGCTAGTTAACCCCAGTCCTACTATTTATGTCATCTCCTAGAGGCACTCATTACATAAATCTAACTACTAGTTGTCTTCCATGCATGTCAGATATAATTGCACACACTGATATATCCACAAGAACCTCACGGAGCAATGTAAAGGCCAATAAACTTGATGTCAATGATACCCAATATGATGGAACATGTAAAGGCAGTTCTTCAGAAGACTTGCAGAAAGATGATGAATCCTCTTCACTCCACAAGGTCCTTGCTCTAACTTGGCCTTTGATATGGGTACAACATGCATATAATGTCCTGGAGTGTATCTACTCTATTACAATGCCATGTGCTTAGCATGCTGATCATGCATGTAAATATGTCATGCCTTCTTGTTTTTCAGTACCTATTCCATTCATGATAACATGTTTTCAAATTTAAGTATTGTCAGTCTACTCTATCGCAATGCCATCTGCTTAATTTGGACATCATGCTTCTGAATATATTATGCATTGTTATTCATTAGTATGCACTTCATCTGTCTACCATACCATGTTTTTTTACATTGAAGTGTTGTTCTAGTGCTCTGTTGCAATGCCATCTTATTTTCCCAATCATACACATGTATGTTGCCTTAGTTATTTCTGTATGTATTCCGCTAGCATACAGTTTTACATTCAACTAGTGTTTTTTTTGCTGTGTTGTCCTGTCGTATCCCTAGCTCTTACACCATACTCCCTCCGTCCAGATTACATGTTGCCGAAATGGATAAAAAAGGATGTATCTAGAACTGAAATACGCCTAGACCCATCCATTTTTTTCCGGATGGAGGGAATACATGTCAATATGTCATGCCTTTCTATTCTTCAGTACCTATTCCATCTCTCTGTTGCCGCATGTTTTATAATTAAAGCACCATTCTTCTATAAAAGGCATGCAAGGGGAAGACGACTATGTTAGAGTCTGAAGGGTTACAAACAAGGCCTTTGCAAAAGATCCAAACGCCAGGAGATAATAAACCAACTCCAGTTTTTAAAGATACTGCTCCAGCACAGAGAAACCCAACTCCTACTGATAATAAGCAGTTTCCAGTGGCCAAAGAACTAGTATGCTCCAGTCCAGCAAAAATATGTCAACTCAACTCTAAGAAGCGTGTGCGTATCCTTGCATCATGAAATTTTATAGCATGCTATACATGTTTCTTACCCATCTCTCTTTTAGAAAATAAGCTTAACAGATAGAAGAATTTCTGCACTGGTATCGTCTGTGAGGAAAGATTCTTGCAGGAATTCTCTGTACTCCAATGCAGATGTAAGTACCTGTTGTATATCACTATATTTTTACATCAGTGTGTATTTTGTTAATCGACGTGAATCCAACCTTTATCTGATCTAAATTTAGTTATAGCAAAATGTATGATTAAAGGCCACAATGTTGATTTTTGTAAGGAAAACTGCCTGGTAGTTTTGCATCCTCAGCGGCATGAGTGTACTATCTCATATTAGTGGGTTTGATTACTTTGGTTCTGCAGTGTGTTTTTAGTGTTTTTTTACTGTGTTGTCCTGTCGTATCCCTAGCTCTTACGTCATACTCCCTCCACTCGGATTACATGTCGCAGAAATGGATCAAACTGGATGTATCTAGAACTGAAATATGCCTAGACCCATCCATTTATTTCCGGATGGAGGGAATACATGTCAATATGTCATGCCTTTCTATTCTTCAGTGCCTATTCCATCTCTGCTATAGCATGTTTTATAATTGAAGCACCATTCTTCTATATAAGGCATGCAAGGGGAAGACGGCTATGTTAGAATCTGAAGGGTTACAAACCAGGTCTTTGCAAAAGATCGAAATGCCAGGAGATAATAAACCAACTCCATTTTTCATAGATACTGCTCCACCACAGAGAAACCCAACTCCCACTAATAATAAGCAGATTCCAGTGGCCAAAGAACTAGTCCGCTCCAGTCCAGCAAAAGAATGTCAACTCCATTCTAAGAAGCGTGTGCATATCCTCGCATCATGAAATTTTATAGCATTCTGATCATATTTTCTACATGTTTCTTACTCGTCTCTCTTTTAGAAAATAAGGTTAAACGATACAAGACTTCCTCCATTGGGATCGTATTCGAGGAAAATATCTTGTTGGAATTCTCTGTGCTCCAGTGCTGATGTAAGTACCTGTTGTATATCACTATATTTTTACATCAGTATGTATTTTGTTAATCGTCCTGAATCTAACCTTTATCTCATCTAAAATTAGTTGTAGCAAAATGTTAAAGGCGCCAATGTTGATTTTTGTAAGGAAAACTGCCTGGTAGTTTTGCGTACTGAGCTGCATGAATGTGCTATCTTATATCACGCACATTACTGAATTGTAGTGCTTCTCTGGTTGCCCATTCATTCATTGTGTCAATGTTGCTTTCGTATTACCTTACCTGGCTGATGATAGCTGTGCCATATTGTGTTAATTTGGTGTAGGCTAGTTTCCCAAATGTTTGTTGTGTCAATGTTGCTTTCCTATTATCTGACTTGGCCAATGATAGCAATGCTAGTGTGTTAATTTTGTGCAGGCTGCTGAGATAAGAAGACAAACTCTGAAAACAGCAAGGCAGCCCCATTGTTTCTTTCCAGTAAATCTAGGCCAGGTAATATGGCAATAACTCATGATTAATTTGTTTGGTTCCTGTCCTAATTTATGTTATGATGCAGTGCTCAAGACACTCTCCACTATCAATAATACAAGCCTGCCAAAATTGCCATCTGAATCTGTTCAGTATCCTCTGTCTCGAATGCGACAGAATAAATGTATGTTTGTGAACCAATTAATGTATGAAGCAATGATGGGAATGGTGGATGAATCAGAGGTGCAGAGTCGTGCGACACAACAACTGATCAATGTTTTCAGAGACAGTGTGGCAAAGCAGCAAGAACTTGCCCACATGCTTATGGGCGTCATCTGTGCTAAGGTTGTAGATTGTGACGTTGTAGATGGTTAGGTTCTGCTCATTTATTTGCACTGGCATCAATCTTTGATTGCCCAGTGGATGTAATTTCCTGTAATATATTCTGGATGTGCAACGTTATTCCCTATAGGCCGTACCTTTGCTCATCGTAATGGGCTCAAATTATCTAATTTGGCCTAAAGATATGAACGAACTTTAGTGGGCCCATTAAGTTAATGGGCCGTTAATAGGCCGAAAGTTAATGGTCGGCCCTCTTACCTCCCGGGTCGTTAACAGGCCGACATCAAAGTGGGAAACAGGTGGCCCCAATTTATTTCACAGGCCGTTAACAGGCCGTTACTAAGTTTGGGCTACATATGGCCCAACTATACTGTAGGCCTTTAGCAGGCCGAAAGATACAGCGGGCTTGTATTGGACCATGAAGAGCATGGGCCACTAAGAGGCTGAAAGTCAGGTCGTATTGTAAACGGTCCAACTGTGTTGTGGGCCTTTAGCAGGCCGAAAGAGAAACCAAGCTGGTATAGGACCAGGAAGGGCATGGGCCGTTAAGAGGCCAAAACTAAGGTCCGACTACAAATGGCCCAACTCATTTATGGTCCATTAACAGGCCAAAAGGCACACTGGGCCGGGAATTGGCCCAACACTTAAATAGGTCGCTAAAAGGCCAAAACTCAGGTCCGACTACAATTGGCCCAACTGATTTATGGGCCGTCAATAGACTGAAAGTGACACCGGGCCAGAAATTGGTCCAACACTTAAATGGGTCGCTAAAAGGACAAAACACAAGTCCGACTACAAATGGCCCATCAGATTTATGGGCCGTCAACAGGCTGAAAGATACACCGGGCCGGAAATTAGCCCAACATTTAAATGGGTCGCTAAAAGGCCGAAAGATGTACATCCTGAAAATTGGCCCATCCATTAAACGGGCCGTTAAGAGGCCGAAATCTGATCTGGCCGATATTGAGCCCAAATATATAGCGGGCTGTTAACGGGCTCGAACTGACGATGGGCTGCAATGGTGTCAAATCTTGAACGGGCCAAATTAGCACATCTCGTATGGGTTGTGGGCTTAAATGGACCTGACACAAGTAGGCCTTATATGGGCCGGCTTGCTTATTTTTACTGGGCCGACCATTTTCACCGAAATGGGCCACTGTTGGGCCGTGCCACGTGTCGACCTATCATAGGCTCCTCCTGTCCAATGAGTGGATGACATCTGTCCCAGTGATGAGCCTACACGTGTTTCCTCTAGCCAATGATGATTTTACACGTGGAAAATCCCCATTGGTCGGTGTTGTTAACGGGTTATCGGATCCAAAACCCGACCCGATAGCTTAACAGCGTTCCGTTACGGTGGATGCCACATGTCAGTCACCCTTGACGAAAGCACTTCTGTGACGCACGATTTATCGTCATGGAAGTGGACACTTCCGTGATGATAATTTTGGTAATGTCATCGAACACTTCTACGACAGCACATGTATGACTATCTTGATTCTGTCATAAATTTGTCATGGATGTATATGCATGACAAAAAACGCGACCTACTGTGACAAACACGTATCATCATGGAAGTGTATTTTTTTGTAGTGATGGTAGCGGTATTGCGACAAACAAATTCTGTTGCACGAGGGCAGTCATTTTTGTTGTAATAGAGACTAGGTATTTCAACAGAATAACTATTCATGATAATATTTGAAAAGATATTGCAACACCAGCATGATGTTGCATTAGTTACAAATATTGTTGCAAAAAGTGGCTAACTATTGCAACAAACTGCATCAATGTTGCAATATGGTAGCAATATTGCGACAAACAATTCTGATGCGCGAGGCAGCCATTTTGTTGTAATAGAGACTAGGTATTTCAACAGAATAACTACTTTTGGTAATATTTAGAAAGATTGCAACATCAGTGTGACATTGCAATAGTTACAAGTAAAACAGTGGAAAAGTATATTATTTGAATTTATAGATATTAAGTTATGATTTTTGCAAGCTTTAACGAGTAGTTAAAATATTTTCTAATTGCACCAATTATTATAAACCAAAATAGTGGAATTTTTTTGCAAATAGGTAGAACACACTTTCTTGATAGGAATACACATTTAATTTGT
The DNA here is from genome assembly GCF_018294505.1 of Triticum aestivum. Classification (NCBI taxonomy): domain Eukaryota; kingdom Viridiplantae; phylum Streptophyta; class Magnoliopsida; order Poales; family Poaceae; genus Triticum; species Triticum aestivum. The sequence goes on along the minus strand of NC_057794.1, from coordinate 426,027,855 downwards.
TAAACTTGGATTTGAAATCACTACAAGGATACCCCCTATAAAGCAACACAAATTCCACAACGTTTTGACTATATGTTACAAAATTCAGTGTAGATACGCATATAGGCGTTGCAGCTCATGTGTTACGGAGTTGAAGCTCATGACCATACTGTAGATACATAAGTTGCAACAGAACATTACGTTTCCTTGTATATGTTGCAAATTATATTTATTATAAGACTGTAAATATACATAATAAAAAGCAAAAAGTAATTATACATGCCTGTACACATAAGGAATTTGGCACGGAAATATTTGCTATGCATTGAGCAAAACCAAATCACGTGAAGTCCCTCTCTTTTATTCTTGGATACAGATTTATATCAGATCAACCTAGGTTTTTTATTTAGGGCTAGATTTTTTTAGGTGATCCTTAGGGTAGATCGATCTACGTCTCTTCCTCCAACTACGACACAAATCAGTAATGGGATCTCCTGTTGTTGTTTTTTTGGAGAGAGAAATGGAATCTCTTCTCTTTTTTTCGAGAATCTAGATGGAATCTCTTCTTGTTGAGCGATGACGGAGATGGACGACAGGCAGCCGAGACCATTGACTGGGCGTAAGAAAAAGTCCCAGCCCGCTGTAAAAAAAATCTTTTGACCTGGCGCATAGCCCGCTCCTAACCTCTAGCTGGGCCTCACATCTTAGCCCAATACTACACTACCGATCGAGAAAATAACGCACCGCAGTGAGACCGAGACCTCCTGCTCGATGATCGTGAGCGTCAAAACGAGCTGGTTTCGCTAAAGGTAGCGCGCAAATGGGCCAGCCCAATTCGCAGGTGTCGAGCGAATCGCAAAAAGAAAAATGCTCCAACTGGGAGTCGAACTCCCAACGTAGCGATGCATACTAGCAGTGCTAGCCAGCTAAGATCTGAACTGAGTACGACTGATATATGGCACTACGTGATATAAAATCAAAAAGCGGCAGGTCTGAGTTTTCTCAACTTTTTCAACATTTCTTGAACAAAAATTAGAACATTTAAAAAAATGTGACCAAATGTATGGAAATACTAAAAATTTTCTAATATTAATTTTTTAGACGTGAACATTTTCTGAAGAAACTTCGAAAATCTTAACAGTGAACAATTTTAAAAAGTAATTTAAAATACTCACTGAACATTTTCTTAGTACACCATGAACATTATTTAAATAGACACTGGACATTATTTTTAAAATACAATGAAATTTTATCAAATGCACTTGAACAAAATTTCTATACATGATGAACATTATTTATACAGGAGTGAACATTTTTTTTTGCGGGAAAGGAACTTTCATTAATCAAACCAAATGGTTACATTCAGATGTTGTGAACATTTTTCTTTAATACGGTGAACAGAAGGGAATTCCAAACTTTTCTGGAGACGTGAACAAAATTTGAAAACAGGAAAAATAATCAAAAAACGTGAACAAAATTTGGAATTTAAAACATTTTTCTGAAAATTCTTAACAGTTTTTGGAAATATTGAATTTATGAAAAAATAAAATGGAAATAAAAACAGTAGAAAAAGAAAAGAAAGGAAAGAAATAAGCATGAAAAAAAACAAAAACGAAAACGAAAAATAAAAATAATTAAGAAAACCGGCTCCTCGCTGCAAGTGGGCCGGCCCATGGCGGTCGCCCGCTTCGCTTCAGCTAACGGGCGCCCCTATTCCTCGCATTATCGGGCCGGTCCACTGCAGCGTACATATTCAGAAAAAACAGAGTTAAAATTGGTGCTAGGTGGGAATCGATCTTGAGATCAACTTGTTGCTTCCCTGCGCTTCTAGCCACTACCACAAACTCAACTTGTTGTACAGCATGGAGAGCGCAGCCTACTAGAACCGGGTTTTATCGTGCTTACCTCCTTTCCTTGCTTTTAGTTTTTTTCTTCATCTTTACTCATCAAATTCAACACGCTTGTCTGTGGCTTTTCTTTTACTCGGTTTTCCCATGCTTTTCACGAAAAAATATCGGTTAACAAACACATGAAATTTTGAGTAAGCACTAAAAATGTTGAACGAGTATTGAAAAAATGTTGAATAACTATTAAAAGATGTTGAATAACTATTAAAAATGTTGAAGAAGTATTTAAAAAATGTTGAATAAGTATTAAAAATGTTGAGAAAGTATTTGACAAGTTTTGAAATAGGTATTAAGAATTGTACAACGAGTGTTTAAAAAAGGTTGAACAAGTTTTTGAAAAGTGTTGAATGAGTATTAAAAATGTTGAATAACTATTCAAAATGTTGAACAAGTATTTGACAAATGTTGAATAGGTATTAAGAATTGTTGAACGAGTGTTTAATAAATGTTGAAAAGTTTTTAAATTTTTTTAATAACTATTTATATTGTTGAACAAGTATTTGAAAATGTTGAATAAGTATTTACAAATGTTAAACGACTACTTGAAAAATTGTAAACATGTATTTGAATTTTGAAGAGTGTTGAATGAGTATCGTTTGGACAATGTTGAATGTGTATACAAAAGGTATTGATCACTTATTAAAAACATATTTTTGACACATACGAAAATGTAAAATGAAAACGAAAACATCATAAGAAAAAAAAACAAAAAATATGGAGAAAGAAAAAGAAAACCAAACAAAAAATGAAGAAGAAAAAAATGTAAGAAAACAAAATACAAGAAAGGAGGAAAAAATGAAGGAGAAAAATAAAATAAAACAGAAAAAAGGCTCGACTAGCCTCAAGTAGTACATGCTCTATAACTTTCCGCTGGAGGCACTTTGGTGGTGTGGCTAGCGACACTTGAGATTAGCCTGGGACTAGGGATTGAATCCTGCATCTCCATATTTCTACCCTGTATTTTTTAATCAGCGTGCGCTAGTGGGCCGGCCCAATACGACGCAGATAGAGGAAAACCTTCAGGAGAGCTCGTCAGACGCTCGCTTAAAGCGACAAATAGTCGCCGCAAGTGAGACCTCAATGCAGGTGATCGAGGAATCAAACTCGCGAACACACGATCAAGAGTTAACGTTCTCTATCAGTCAAACTACTGCAGGTTGATGATTACTTGGCCGTGTGAAGATTTAAGAACTAAATGCAGCGACAAATCAATTTGGCGTGATAAGATCATGAAGGAGGTACCCCCTGCAATTGCGAAGGTTAGTGGGTGCCTCCTCCACTGCCTCGATGCCGGCGACAGATCCTAGTAATCGCGGAGCAGCATCATAGCTATGGAGACGGTGGCCAGACAAGCGGCCCGATGGGAGTGGCGCAATGCGGCATGCCACTTGGCATTTGTGAAATTCGATGTGACGCCGGCCTGGGTCCTCGCAGACCCTAACCTCACTTAGGCCTGTGCTCGTGACCTATCGTTGGCTAGAAGGAATTGCGAGGGATCGGCCATTGATGGCACACACAGTGCATGCAAGGTGTTCGATGAAATGGCTCAGTAAGTCAATGTGAGAAGGAAGAAGGTAGGAGAGAGAAATAATGCCACTTGGACAAAGACCGGTCAAAACCAAGCCAAGCCGGCAGTGATACTGGGTCTGCCTAGACAAGGGACAGAACTTGTTCGGTTTCAAGAGTTCAGGGTGCAAATTGCGAAGGTTAGTGGGTGCCTCCTCCACTGCCTCGATGCCGGCGACAGATCCTAGTAATCGCGGAGCAGCATCATAGCTATGGAGACGGTGGCCAGACAAGCGGCCCGATGGGAGTGGCGCAATGCGGCATGCCACTTGGCATTTGTGAAATTCGATGTGACGCCGGCCTGGGTCCTCGCAGACCCTAACCTCACTTAGGCCTGTGCTCGTGACCTATCGTTGGCTAGAAGGAATTGCGAGGGATCGGCCATTGATGGCACACACAGTGCATGCAAGGTGTGCGATGAAATGGCTCAGTAAGTCAATGTGAGAAGGAAGAAGGTAGGAGAGAGAAATAATGCCACTTGGACAAAGACCGGTCAAAACCAAGCCAAGCCGGCAGTGATACTGGGTCTGCCTAGACAAGGGACAGAACTTGTTCGGTTTCAAGAGTTCAGGGTGCAAATTGTCTGGTTTGGGAGTTGAGGGACTAAATCTAACTTCGTCAAGAGTTGAGTGATGAAAATTATACTTTCCTCTAATATATATATATATATATATATATATATATATATATATATATATATATATATATATATATATATATATATGACTACCATTTGGGACACCTAGGTGTCCAGGCTCCTTGCCTTTCCACCACTCGATCGTATTTAGATGCGTGCTGTTGTAATCGATATTGTTGTTAACGGGTTATTCCATTACAAATTGCCGATCAAATTAATTCTGAGATAATTACTTATTAAATGCCATAAATATGACCCCACACACCATGCATGGCAAGAGTCGTTTCGTGGGAAAGAAAAAAGTACCACGCAAGGCAACATTGCATGTTGGTAGACATTATAGGAGAGGGAAATTAGAAATTAATGTGTCACGATTCATTATCTCATATTACTTGCCATGTTTCATAGATGGAGGTATATGATACTCCTTACGAATGTAGGAAAAACTATTTGTAGTTATACGGTATGCACGATTCGTATTTTGACTAAATTACCAATACGTACACAAGCGTTTCTTAAGTATGTGTATATTTTTATGGGATAAATACCCGACTACGTATATATTTTGATTAGGTATAGCACCCACACATGAATATTTTCATTAGGTATAATACTCAACAACTACATACCTGAAATATCTATGGATATGCAAAATTGAAAGTACTCGATATTTTTTAGGTATGCGCATACTCATCGTATTTCCTATAACTATATACCCCGACGTGAAATGCATGAGTACATACCCCAAAAATACATAGGTATTATATCTACTCACTTTTGAAGTACATAGGCGCAAATAATTGGGTATGATACCCAACAATTGGTATCGCAGTCTAATAATATGTACGCAACACATAAATATTTTTTAGGTATGCGCATCCCCATCAACTGGTATTAAGGTCTAATAATATGTACACATGGATATCAGGTATGTTTGTACGAACAAAGAATTTTATTATGTAAAAGAAATTACGAACACATATATGTGCGTGTCTTAGGTTCAAGTAGGCAAGAATGATACAAAATTGAATGTAGATGATCATATGGTTGACGAATCTAATTTATATGAACTTGCATGCGTAGAAAATGTGACCGTAGAGAGAATGCAAGTAAACTGTAGGAAAAAATCAAATGCTTAATGTTATCTCATATATGGATAGTCTTGAGTGGAGTAAATTAGGAAACAAATCAATAATGATGCACGTCACATACATCCAAATGCACTAACAGGTTGACCCGAACAAGGTGCCCAGACACCAAGGTGCCCAGACATCTGTTTGAATGAGTTTCGTCAAATTTGCATGAATTGTGAATGAATTTGTTTATGTTGCGGGCGGACGTTTTGGGGAAGCTCGTATCATTATGTACCCAAACAAATATTGTGTCTGTTTTGATAGTGGGCGTTTGCGATGACCTTAAACTTCATATGAGTGCAAACGTTGGAAATTTTTGCTTCAGCCTTCATGTTGATGAGAACTAGCTAGTGATCTGGACAACTAGTGATCTTTTATACAAACCTAGAAGAAGCACGTTCTGTCCGACACAAAAAATATATGTCAAGTACCTGTCACGGGCAAGATGATATATAATAACAAAACTTATAATTTGTTTTGCTCCAAATTTTTGGACTCGCTTGTTTTTCTATTTTGGTTTCGCTCCAATTTTCACTTTCCCTCGCCGTTCTCTTCCTCCAATAGCGACTAATCTGGACAAAAAATATTTAAATACGCACGCTAAATTACCATGGCCCCACTTGTCATATGAAGGTCGGACGGAGACTAATATCAAACAGATCATGATGAGGTAATTGCGCCAACAATATCGGAAACCTCCCCCCATATCAACATGGTTCCCTTCTATATCTCATCTCCAATCTCCACTTAATCCACTCGCTATCGCCACCGCGCACCTATCGCCCACCGCCACCCATCTCCCATAGCTGGTGCCGCCATGGTCCCGTGCCCGCAGTCCTCTTTTACTGCCTAGGTCGAGGGCACAACAAGTGCTTTGCCTCTACACAGCGAACCACACCAGAGTCTAACTGCATGGAGAATATTTCAGGTTGTTCTTTCTCCCGATCTCCTCCCATCATAGAACATCCAGAAATCCTAGCGTCGTCCATCGGGTGCGGCAGTTGCCCAGCGCGCCGCACCGTGTGGTCGCCGAGGAGTCATAGTCCTCGGTCTCGCCCTGCCCCTCTCCTCCGCGCTTGCCGACATGGGCCGCGTCTCCGTGTCCTCGGCCATGCCGTCGGCCGCAGCGATGCGGTCCGGCGTCGGCGCCGACGGAGTTCCTGTCTTCTCCCCTACATCGAAAGCCCAGTGTCAGCCTGCCTATGTTGGGGTTGCTTGCCACATGGCTGACCCGAAGATGGAGCACTGCGACCAGGTTCATCACCAAACCTCATCCCTGATCCTCCATAGCGAGCGTTGTAGATCAGCCATTTCTTCGTATTCCCTACTCCTGCTTCAATTAGCAGCCAATTAGGCTGCAACTTGTATTACCCTCCAAGTTCCTGGCACCTGGACCGGCATCTCTCTGTAGTTTTCGTTAGATTGCCTCGGCTGAATTGAAGTCCGTGTCATGAGGATTCAGATAAAGTTCCATCTAGATGTGTTTTCTGTTAATATGTGCCTGTATGATTCTGTTCTGCATATTCGTGTTAATGGATAATTTTAGATCAAAACAAAAGGTATTAATTATTGGCCCGACATCCATAGAAACAAGCTGTGTACTGTGGAGATTAACTAGAGAATTATTCACCCAAAACATTTGGACTCAAGGAGGCAGAGGAGAGATGTGAGAAACTTGAGAGAAAAGTGAGAAGGAATTGACCCAGTGTGGTACAATCGGGACCTTTGGTAGTGCGATCAGATCATGGGGAAATAAATGGATCTGCTCGAGAAGAGAAAGAGAACAGAGAGAAGAGAGGAGGAGACGTGCATGAGATGGGGCCTTGTAGTTATTTCGTTGCATGTTCCCAATGTAGTTTTTATCATTTTTTTTATTAATTTTTTGTTAAATTGATTTAATTTTATGCCTGCTTTACGTATTGCGTTCCTTCTTAAATTGACTCAAATTCTGATATTATCTACACAAGGGCACATGATGAATTCTGCGGAGGATGCTCCTAGCAGACAACATCCTTAATGGTGCACAACATCAATGCTTTGTTAACACTAAGTCCCTTGATTGATTTTGTGTGTAGGGAAGAAAGGCTTTGTTGTCTTAACAAGGATGGAAAGTATAACATCATACAAAAACCAACATGGACAACCCAAATATGTTAATTTGTTTGTCACTTAAGCTATCTCTAGCATTTGCTATAATACATAAAATCCTGGTATGGGTTAAATTGCTAAACCTTCAACACTGCTCATTGGAGTGAGGACGTGGCCGGACATTGACCCTACCATCCATCGACTCGTTGTTGCTGACATCATACTGCGTAGAAGCTTTTTTCACATGTGTTGTCTGATTTTTTTGCAAGGGGAAGGAGAATTCATTAATCAAGCGGCAGCCAAGTCTGCAATACATAGGTCAGGTACCTCCTCATGTCCTGAGCGAAGTCACACCGTAGTGCGTTTCTTTATTCTACCATAGTTTGCTAGTTAATGACTAACAATGTTTTGCGCTCGCTTAATATTCTTGACTAAGAATTCCATATTCTCCTGAAGAAGTTGCTTAATTTCTTGCACCATCATCATGTGTGCCGATCTATCCTCTCCCGTTTCATTGATTAGCTTGACGACTTCTGAGCAGTCAGTTTGAATAAAAATGGGCATGGTTGACCACTGAATGGCAAGGGAAATGCCTTCCCAACATGCATGTAGTTCAGACTCCAATGGAGACGCACACTGGCTCAGTTCGCGGCAAGACGAGTAGATGATCCCTCCCCTATCATCTTGAAGGACCATCCCAGCCCCTGATGTATCATCTTTCTCTGAAAATGAGCCATCAATACTTAACGCCGCCTAGCCCGCCGGCGGCGTGTCCCATCCCTGCCTTTTCTTTACTACCTCACCCGCATGTGATAATGCATGCCTCTTGTACTGAGGTACAGTCACCATCTTGCCTTTAACATGGTCACCATTGGGATTGGCCTGCAAAGCAAGTAAGGAGCATATGTAGCTGGAGCGAAACCGGGTCGATGCCTCCACTGGTGGCGGCCGTTTGTGATGGACGATCTCATTTCTCATGTGCCAGCATCGCCAAATGGTCATGAGCGTGTACAAACGCTCCTCCTCCGACAACTCCGCTAGCACTTGGAGCAACCACTCCGGCCCTGTATTCACCAGTCGTCGGACGTCCGGAATACTCCATTGCTGCGCCATTGCCTGCCATAGCGCGACTGCTCAAGGGCAACTGCAAAGAGCATGAAATGTGTCCTCCGGTTCGATGGCACACACAGGACAAAGATTAGAAACTTCAAGTGTACGATGCTGCTTATTAACCCATGTAGGTAAGCGGTCAGTAGCCACCCGCCAAGCGAACACACACACCTTAGGAGGAGCAGGGAACCTCCATAAAACAGCCCAGACAGCTTGTCGTCCGTCCAGTGCCCTGCTCGCCGCGACTGATGATGGACGAAATTGATCGCCGAGCGCGAGCCGATACGCGCTCCGAACCGAGAAGATACCATTGTGCCATGGTTCCCATGCCAGGATGTCCTCTCCTAGCTGAGGTGAAGTGCGAATTTTTACAATCTGTTCCACGTCCACAGGGTAGAAATATTTCTGCAGGAGGTCTACACGCCAAGCTCCTCTGTCATCCAGCAGTTCATAAACTCTCCGCGGCCAGCATCTTCCTTGCCTAGTGCTAGGTTTGCCTGAGCCCCCGTTCGGTATCCAGCGATCCCTCCATATCTGTATGGACCGGCCGTTGCCCACCCTCCAAATTATGCCACGTTTTAGAAGATCAAGTCCATGCACTATAGCATGCCATTTTGGTGACGCTCCATTTAGAAACACTGTATCCTCCAGATTGCCACTAGGGAAGTACTTAGCCTTTAACAATTGTGAGCACAAACTATCCGGGAAGTTGAGGATGCACCACGCCTGTCGTGCCAACAGTGCTTGGTTGAATAAGCGAAATTCCTGAAACCCCATACCACCATGTGATTTGGGCTGCAATAATTTATCCCATGCTCGCCAATGCGTTTTCCGCCGGCCCTTCTTAGCTCCCCACCAAAAATTCCTCACCATACGATTGAGGTCATCGCATGTAGACACTGGTAACCTGAACACACTCATCAAGTATGCTGGCAATTCTTGAGCAATAGATTTAATTAGAACTTCTTTTCCACTCTGCTCCATTGACTCACACCATGTAACAAATCTCTTGGTAAATTTTTCCTGGATATTCTTGAACTTCCCCTAAGACATTCGGCCATTAGGTGTTGGGAGTCCAAGGTACTTCTCCCCAAAACTCACACTGTGCACACCCAACACTCGAACTACATCATCTATGTCTCCCTGATTACAGTGTTCACCAAACAGTATGGAACATTTCCGGGGGTTAATAAGTTGCCCTATAGCTCGAGCGTACTCATCCAGGACACCTTTAATATGTACTGCCTCTCCTTTTGTTGCACGGAAGAACAAAAGTGCGTCGTCAGCAAATAGGAGATGGGAGATCCCTAGCGCCCTTGGGCACACTCTCAATGGTGATATATGTGCATTTCTCCCCTATTTCCTAAGAAGTGCCGCAAGACCATCCGCCACAAATAAAAATAAGAATGGTGATAGCGGATCTCCCTGCCGTAGCCCACGCGACGGTGCAAATGAATCCGAGCAAGATCCATTGATTTTTATAGTGTATCACACCGAGGTGACACATGACATTATCCATCTCACCCATCGATGCTCAAAGCCCAACTGTTGCATCACTCGCTCCAGGAAAATCCAACCCACCCGATCATATGCCTTGGACAGGTCTAGCTTGTACGCACAAAAACTACTATCTGGGTTTTTCTCATGTCGGATATAGTGAGTACACTCGAATGCCATAAACGCATTATCTGTAATAAGCCTACCGGGCATGAAGGCACTTTGTTCCAATGAGATAATTCCACCTAGTAGAGGCCTAAGCCTGTTTACCAAGCATTTGGCAATAACCTTATAAATCATGTTGCAGAGGCTAATTGGCCGGAAATCAGACAACTTGATCGGTTCATCGATCTTTAGGATAAGCACAATAGTTGTCATATTAACTCCCTCTGGCATGTGTCCCGACTCAAAGAATAGTCGCACTGCTGAAATTATATCATCTTTCATAATGGCCCAATGCTTCAGAAAAAATCTCGCTGGAAAGCCATCCGGCCCTAGCGCCTTTAGTGGCCCAATCTGAAACATCGCATTGGCTATCTCCTTATCAGAGAATGGAGAAACCAACTTATCATTCATGTCATCTGTAACTACCCACTCAAACAAGGGCACCACATTATCTACATTCAGGAAGGCATCAGCAGTAAAGGGATTTTGAAAAAAGTCCATTGCCATACCTTCCATCGCTCTCTGATCTGTATGCACCACCCCTGAATTATCAGCAAGGCCTTTAATTCTATTTTCCTAGCTCTCCATACAGCCCGCTGGTGGAAGAACTGGGTATTACGGTCGCCGTCCTTGAGATAGTCAATGTGAGACCGCTACCGCCACTACATATCTTCCCTATATAGCAGTTCCTCCAAGTGATCAGACTCCCTTCTTATTTCTTTATGGTCTGCATTCATGTGCATTAGTTCTTCAAGGCGGGATCTAGATTTTTCAATTTCCTTGATCACGTTTCCAAATTTCTTGTGGCTCCACTTATGGAGTTTCTCCATTACAACGTCCAGTGAAACTTTGATGTCCATGCAGGCCATGTTTTCACTAGTGCAGAACCGGGCAATAGCACCGGTTCGTAAGGCCCTTTAGTGCCGGTTTGGTAACTGGCGCTAAAATGTAGGCACTAAAGCCCCCCCTTTAGTACCGGTTCAGCATGAACCGGTGCTAAAGGGCAACCACGTGGCACGACGCCAGCTTCGGGGGTAGGGAGCCCTTTAGTATCGGTTGGTGTCACCAACCAGTATTAAAATGTTGGGGGGTTTTGGGTTTATGATTTCTTTTTAATTTAATTTTGTGTTTTCCATTTAATTATTTTTCATTTGCTGGTATTTTACGATACTACATATTGTACACGTTATGCATATATATAAATAAAATTTCTAGTAGAACCAATCATAATATATATATATATATATATATATATATATATATATATATATATATATCATCGAATTTCTCACAACCACCATTAATTAATTCATACATATATACACACATGTGTGTGTGTGTATATATATATATATATATATACAATTTCTCCTAATTGGTGCCTTCGGAGCCAGTGGCATTAGCCTAGCTAATTGGTGCCTTCGGAGCACGATAACAATTGGAAGTGGTTCATGGGGGCGGTAGCGGATAATAGTATTCTCCTTTAGGATCTATGACCTGGTCGAGCAAAAATCCCGCTATTTCCTCTTGAATTGCTTCTATGCGGTCCTGTGCTAGGAGCTTGTCCTGCACCTCTTTGAACTGTTAAGAAGGAGATCAATATGCATGTGTATTAGTTGTGTGACTAGATATCGATAATGGTGTAAAAATTGTGAATAGTGTTCTGACAATCGATATCATACCCACTCCTGTCTTTGAGATTTGCTCCTTTCGGACGCCATCATGCGAATGTTCTCGCAAACGTAGTATGCACATAGATCATTCCCCAGCGCCTGCTTCAGGGCATTTACGAGAACGGAATTTGATCAGATAATAATTAATCAAGCATGATAACTAAAGAGATGGCAGATAGCTAGTACTACTTAATTACTTACCTTGGGTCGATACCATTTCAGACTTTGTTTCCATGGGCCTGGAGTGACCCTGATGAACTTTGCCCAAGCCCTGCCTGCCGACAAAGAAAATGAATAAATGGGTTATTAAATAGTTGTTATCAGGAAATGACGAACTAATTAAATAGGCCGAGATATAGTTAATAATGATTGAAATTACTTGTTGACTATCCCCTTCACGATGGTGTAGTCACTTGCTTTCTTAAGTAGTGAGTCTAGTACTTCAATTGTTCCTTCATCAACTTTAATGATTAACAAGATCCAGTGAAATATGCATGCACACACGTTTGCATGTCTTAATTAAGCGGGCATATGTAAGCAAAAACATGTAGCTATAGCTAGTAGGGGAAAACAGAATTTGTAGTACAAGATAGTGTGACTCACTGAAAGTTGTAAGGAATTAGTATATCTTCAGTGTATTTGAGTTCCTTGAAGAACTGTAGCATGCTTTCCTCTACACTTTTTTCGTGATATGGATCTATTTTCCATGTGTATTCATTAATGGTATTTGGGTCAACGAACCCAATGCGATAGCGTCCACCTTTTTTCATTTCATAAATCTTCATCCTGCATAATACCACAGAAAAGAATATAGTGAGGATAATTACAGGTAATGATTGATCAAAATGATCACTACAGCTAGCTTGAGACTTAAATTACAGAAAGAAATCACTTACAGACAATAGCAACTGACGATAGATTTGTCGAGTGCGTCTTTATTGTATAGATGAAATAGTTCTGAGTACTCAACGGTCACAGCTTTCTCATGGTACTAATGCTCCTTGTTGACATTCACCATGAGGGACTCTCGATTGGAAATCTTGGTAATGTCCATGTACCATTGATGTAATTCATACATTCTCGTTGGGAGCTTATTGACCTCCTCTGGCTCGACCAAAGGTTGGCCCCGGGCATATTTCCGTTTTATTTCCTCCTCTCTAGTCGGAGACATGGGCTCGATATCGAGGAGTTGTCCAACAGTGATCCCGATCGATTCAGCCTGCGCAATATGCTCCTCGGTTATTACCACATCGCCCACCCCGGGAACGCTAATGGTTTGCCCACAATAATATTGGGCGCGCCTACTCTCATGTGTTGTTGGCACAACAAGCGGGGGGATTGATTGCGCCGCCTGTTCTCCCAGCCGTGGAACGGTTTTACCGCTCCTTCTGCCAGCTGATTTGCTCTAGCTCGAGCTCGCCTCTTTCTGTAGACGTGCTCGATTTAACTTCCTGAGGTGGCGCTCATAGTCTGTGTCAACAGGCTTGGGAGCTGGTGGTCTAGCCATACAAATGAAGTGGTCAATCTTTTCCACAGGCACTTTCTCCCTTGGCGGCGGTGGCGGTTTCGGTGCAAAATGGGCTTCCACCTCGGCCTTCGATATGGCTACGTTTTCCTCCTCGGACTTGTCGTAAGGCCTCTGCGGAAGAGGCGCGAGGCTTGGACCATATTGAAATCGCTTGCCTCCGCCTGTACCTGCAGTACTACCTCGACTTGTACCGCTACGCACCATAGCTGAGGCGGCGAAGACGGCTGACGTGGCTGAGTTGGAGGAGGAGGAGTGGCCTGAAGCTGTGCCGGACTTGGAGGAGGAGTGGCCTGAAGCTGTGCCGGACTTGGAGGAGGAGTGGCCTGATGCTTTGCCGGACTTGGAGGAGGACTGGCCTGAAGCTATGCCGGACTTGGAGGAGGAGTGGCCTGACGCGTTGGTGGACTTGGAGGAGCGGGAGTCTGCTGACTGGGTGGCAGACTGCGACAAGGAGTCGGATGACGCGGTGTTGGTGGCCTTCGAAAGATGATGCAATCCTTTCTCCATAGGATGATACGATGGTTGGCCTCTCCTAGTGTGTGCTCATCGTCACCTCCAGGAATGTCAAGCTCTAGCCCCGAATATTGGTCCACCACCTCATCAACCAAGACACGAGCATAACCCGCTGGAATCGGGTTGCAATGGAAGGTTGCCTCGGGGGGATTTGTAAAAGCAAGGGCGTCCTCCACCTTCATGGATATGTTCTTCATTTTGAAGTGTAGCTCGAAGTTAGTGTTCTCCATGATGTCATCCACTGGGTAGCTATCCAGCAATGCGTCGCCCGGGGCAGAACCCACGCTGCTTCTTGGCATGGATGGGACGGTGCTATCCATTGGTGGATCATCCGCTAGCTGCTGAGACCCCCTTTGCTGTCTAAGTGAGTCGATCTGCTCCTGCTGCCGCTGGAATTTGATTGCCAAGTCCGCGTGCGCTGATTCTAGGCCTTGAAGGCGTTCATAGTCTAGCTTCCTCTGCTCCTCCTCCATCTTCCTCTTCTTCTCCTCCGCAATCTTTTTTCTCGCACGGGTTCTGTAGTCGGCGTTCCAGTCCGAAAACCCCTCATACCACGGAATAGTGCCCATGCCTCGTGTTCTTCCTGGGTGTTCAGGATTTCCCAGGGCACGCGTAAGCTCGTCGTTCTCTCTGTTGGGCTCGAACAACCCGGATCGAGCCTCTTCTATTGCAACAAGTAGCTTATCTTCGGCTCCTTCCAGACATGCCTTCTTCGAAACTTTGCCTGTCTTCGGGTCCAACTCCCCCCATGCGCATAGAACCAAGTCCTGCACCTGGGGGGCCAGCTCAATGTTTCTGGAGTGACACCTGCATCCAACATCTCTTTCTCAGACTTATCCCACTTAGGCATTCCCACCACATAGCCACCTGGCCCCAGCTTATGGAACTTATCCTTTTTTGCGGCATTGGCCTTGTTTATTCTCGACCGTTCCTTAGATAATTCCGAATCCTTGAATTTCACGAAATCGTCCCAATGAGCACTTTGGTTCTCTAGTGTTCCCTCGAATACTGGAGTCTTCCTTCCTCCGTTGACGTACTTGGTCCATTCACAAATCTTGTGGTTCTTGAATGCAACCGCCATCTTCCTAAGAGCAGCGTCCTTGACTTTCTCCACATCTGCATCTGTGAAATGATCTGGTAGGGTGAAATGTTCCATGAGCGTTTCCCAAAGCAATTGTTTTTGTCTTTCGTCGACAAAAGTAACTCTTGGACGTGGCTTTGCTGGCTCTCTCCATTCTTGAAGGGAGATCGGGAGTTGGCCCTTCACAAGAACTCCGCACTGACGAACGAACTTGTCCGCAATCTTCTTAGGCGCGAATGGTTCGCCATTAGGTCTGATTGCCTCGATATTGTACTTTACGCCCTCCTTCAACTTTTTGTTCGGGCCTCGTTTTGTCCTATTGCCTGAAGATTTGCTCGATCCGGATGGCTGAAAGAAGAAAGATCGATTCGTTAATATATCTTCAAGTCATTTAAAACATGTGATGATCACCAGATGCCTGCTTATATAAATATATATACCTCGCCGGTCTTTGTTGTTTCAATATCAACATTTTCTTCGTCATGTTCATAGTTCATGACTTCATCAATTCGGTCATCGCGATCGAATATCATATCACCCTCCCCGGTGTTGTTTAGATATTCGGAGCCGTCATAATCTTCTTCATTCTGATCATCATCTGGCCCGCGAGGATTGCGTATGATATTGAACAGGGCCTCTTCTCCCTCTCTGCCGGTATTGTCCGCCATAGGTTTTGTTTAACTAATCCAAAAGAAATATATTCAAATTACAATGCATGGATGCAATCAATTAATAAGGAAAAACTGAATCAATCATAGTACATAATAAGCATCATCGAATATAATCTCGAATACGTCATCTCGAATAATAGATATAATCTCGAATACATCGTCTCAAATAATAGATATAATCTCGAATACATCATCTCGAATAATATATAATCTTGAATACATCGTCGGATCATGCCGCGCGGGTGGTGGACACCCAAAGAGAAGGAACCCTCACAGGATCATAGCTGAAGTGAGATCCCTGAAGAAACTTCCAGGTATTGGAGAACCTGCTGCCCTCTAACGCAACCATGTAGCGATGGACGTGCTCGTCCTCCTCCCTGACACGGCGATGTACCACCTCCGGCGGGGCCGGCTCCCTCCGCACCGAAACTAGCCCACGCGAACGCCGCCAAACGAGATCATGATCGACGACCGGGGCCGGGTTCCTCATCAAGCGGCGCGCCCCTCCAGGCAGCACCTCCCAGTGCTAGCCCGGCGGAGCCTAGTACCGGACATGGGTCAGCCGGATGTCGTCGCGGATGGGTCGACGACGAGGATGCGTGCTGGGCATCGTCGAGAACAAATACTACCTATATGCCCGCAAAAAGTAACATTTTTTTAATGATTGGATTTTGATAACTAAAATTTCTAACATTTCTATATAACTAACATTCCTATAACATTTCTAACAATGCTATATAACTAACATTTCTATAACATTTCTAATATTTCTATAACTAAAAAACAGAAATTTTTTATAACATTTCTATATATATAACTAACATTTGTATAACATTTCTATAGCTAAAAAAAGAAAAATTTCTAACTTTTTTATAACTATTTCTATAACTAAAAAACAGAAAAATTTCTAAGAATTCTAACTTTTCTATAACATTTCTAACAATGCTATATAACTAACTATTTCTATAACTAAAAAAAGAAAAATTTCTAACATTTTTATAACCATTTCTATAACTAAAAAACTAAAAAAATGTATGTGTGTGTGTGTGTGTGCTCACCGGCGAGGCGAGAGGCGACGGGGGGCGGCGACGGGGACGGCGACGGGCGCGGCGACGACGGGGATGGCGACGACAGGGACAGGGACGGGGCAGCGACGACGGGGACGGGCCGGGGCGGCGACGATGGGGACGGGCCGGGGCGGCGACGATGGGGACGGGGCGGCGATGACGGGGACGGGGATGATGCGGGACGGGCCGGGACGGCGCGGCGGTGACGACGGGGACGGGGAGGGAGCGGCGACGAGGGATATGGAGACGGGGGCGGCGGGCGACGGGGCAGAGGAGAAGAAGCAGATGAGAAACTGAAATTTTTGAAGTGTTTAGTTATATAGGATGGACCTTTAGTACCGGTTGGAGCCACCAACCGATACTAAAGGCCTATTTTGGCCAGGCCAAGCGGCGGGAACCGCACACCCTTTAGTACTGGGTGGTGGCTCCAACCGATACTAAGGGCGGGGGGGGGGGGGGCTTTAGTATCGGTTGGAGCCACCACCCGGTACTAAAGGGGGTGCACTGGCAAGGTGCTGTGCGGCAAGTTTAGTCCCACCTCGCTAGCCGAGGGGCGTCCGCACTGGTTTATAACCCCCCGTGCGGTAGCTCTCTCGAGCTCCTCTCCAAAGTAGGCCTACTGGGCCTACATGTTCTGTGCTGCCCTGTGGGCCTACTGGGCCTTTGCGGGCCTGCATCCTGGCCCAACAACAGGTTGGGTTTCTAGTCGTATGCAGGCCGCTCTGGCCCAGTAGGCGGGCTTTTTTTAATTTTTTTTGCTTTATCTATTTTTGAGTTGTTTTTTGTGTATTTAGAGTTTCTTTCTGAATATTTTTGCTTTAGGTACAAAAAATTACAAACTTTCTGTTACTGCCCGTAGTTTTCAAATTTGAATAGTTTAAATTTTGAATTATTTGAAATTAGTGTGAATCACTAGTTTGTGAATAACTTAACTTTAAAAATCAGTAAAGGCATGAAAGAATTTGTTTGCACATAAAATTTCTTCGCGTTTCAAATGCCAAAACACATAACTACCCTAACTATTACAGAGATTCCCTCCTGGGTGTGAAACACAGAAGAAAGTGATGATAGTGAAGCCGATCACACCCCAGATCTTTGGGTGTGAAATTTTTTCTTCGCGTGTGTCCCTTTGCGCCGTAATCATGGAAAATCTTCATCATTTAACGGGATGCTCGGGTCAATATTCACTGTGAATGGAGAAATTTCATCAAACTTTTCATAATCTTCTGACATGTCTGTCTTGTCATCCACTCCCACGATGTTTCTCTTCCCAGAAAGAACTATGTGCTGCTTTGGCTCATCGTACGATGCATTCGCTTCCTTATCTTTTCTTTTTCTTGGCTTGGTAGACATGTCCTTCACATAGAAAACCTATGCCACATCATTGGCTAGGACGAATGGTTCGTCTGCATACGCAAGATTGTTGAGATCCACTGTTGTCATTTCGTACTGTGGGTCTTCTATTACCCCGCCTCGTGTCATATTGACCCATTTGCACCAAAACAAGGGACCTTCAAACCACGTCGATAGTCAAGTTCCCATATGTCCTGTATATAACCATAATATGTTTCCTTTCCCGTCTTGGTTTCTGCATCAAAGTGGACACCACTGTTTTGGTTCGTGCTCTTCTTATCTTGGGCGATCGTGTAAAATGTATTACCATTTATCTCGTACCCTTTGAAAGTCATTATATTCGAAGATGGTAACTGGGACAGCAAGTACATGTCATCTTCAATAGAGGTGTCATGCATGGTACGTGTCTGCAACCAGCTGGCAAAACTCCTGGTTTGTTGACGTGTAATCCAGTCATCAGACCGCTCCGGGTGTTTGGAGCATAGCAAATTCTTGTGTTCATCCATATACGGAGCCACCAAGGCGGAATTCTGTAGAACTGTGTAGTGTGCTTCAGTGAGAGAATGTCCGTCCATACATATTATTTGTTCCCCTCCTAGCGTGCCTTTTCCATCCAGTCTGCCCTTATAACGCGATTCAGGAACACCAATCGGCTTAAGGTCAGGAATAAAGTCAATACAAAACTCAATGACCTCCTCATTTTCATGGCCCTTGGAGATGCTTCCTTCTGGCCTAGCACGGTTATGAACATATTTCTTTAAGACTCCCATGAACCTCTCAAAGGGGAACACATTGTGTAGAAATACAGGACCCAAAACGTTAATCTCTTCGCATAGGTGAACTAGGACGTGCGTCATGATGTTGAACAAGGATGGTGGGAACACCAACTCGAAACTGACAAGACATTGCACCAAATCATTCTCTAACCTTGGTATGATTTCTGGATCGATTACCTTCTGAGAGATTGCATTGAGAAATGCACATAGCTTCACAATGGCTAATCGAACGTTTTCCGGTAGAAGCCCCCTCAATGCAACTGGAAGCAGTTGCGTCATAATCACGTGGCAGTCATGAGACTTTAGGTTCTGGAACTTTTTCTCTGCCATGTTTATTATTCCCTTTATATTCGACGAGAAGCCAGACGGTACCTTAATACTAAGCAGGCATTCAAAGAAGATTTCCTTCTCTTCTTTGGTAAGAGCGTAGCTTGCATGACCCTGATGTATGCCGTCTTTTCCGTGCATACGTTGCTAGTCCTCCCGTGCCTCAGGTGTATCTTTTGTCTTCCCATACACGCCCAAGAAGCCAAGTAGGGTCACACAAAGATTCTTCGTCACGTGCATCACGTCGATTGCAGAGCGGACCTCTAGGTCTTTCCAATAGGGCAGGTCCCAAAATATAGATTTCTTCTTCCACATGGGTGCGCGTCTGTCAGCGTCATTCAGAACAGGTTGTCCACCAGGACCCTTTCCAAAGACCACCTTCAAATCCTTGACCATATCATGTACATCAGCACCAGTACGGTGGCGAGGCTTCGTCCGGTGATCCGCCTCACCTTTGAAATGCTTGCCTTTCTTTCTTACGGGATGCCTGCTCGGAAGAAATCGACGATGTCCCAGGTACACATTCTTCTTACAATTATCCAAATATATACTGTCGGTATCATCCAAACAGTGCGTGCATGCGCGGTATCCCTTGTTTGTCTGTCCTGAAAGGTTACTGAGAGAAGGCCAATCATTGATGGTCACGAACAGCAACGCCTTTAGGTCAAATTCTTCCCCCATGTGCTCATCCCACGCACGTACACCTGTTCCATTCCACACTTGTAAGAGTTCTTCAACTAATGGCCTCAGTTACACATCAATGTCGTTGCCGGGTTGCTTAGGGCCTTGGATGAGCACTGGCATCATAATGAACTTCCGCTTCATGCACAACCAAGGAGGAAGGTTATACAAACATAGAGTCATAGGCCAGGTGCTATGGTTGCTGCTCTGCTCCCCAAAAGGATTAATGCCATCTGCGCTTAGACCAAACCATACGTTCCTTGCGTCATCTGCAAACTCCTTCCCGAACTTTCTTTTGATTTTTCTCCACTGCGACCCGTCAGCGGGTACTCTCAATTTTCCGTCTTTCTTACGGTCTTCTCTGTGCCATCGCATCGCCTTGGCATGCTCTTTGTTTTGGAACAAACGTTTTAACCGTGGTATTATAGGAGCATACCACATCACCTTGGCAGGAATCTTCTTCCTGGGGTGCTCGCCCTCGACATCACCAGGGTCATCGCGGCTGATCTTATAGCGCAATGCACCGCATACCGGGCAAGCGTTCAAATCCTCGTACTCAGCACGGTAGAGGATGCAATCATTAGGGCATGCATGTATCTTCTGCACCTCTAACCCTAGAGGGCAGACAGCCTTCTTTGCTTGGTACGTACTCTTGGGCAATTCGTTGTCCTTTGGAAGCATATCCTTTATCATTACCAGCAACTTTCCAAATACCTTGTCAGATATAGCATTCTCTGCCTTCCATTGCAGCAATTCCAGTGTGGTGCCCAGCTTTTTGTTGTCACCTACGCAATTCGGGTACAACAATTTTTTGTGATCCTCTAACATGCGCTGCAACTTCTTCTTCTCCAAATCACTTGTGCAGTTTCTCTTTGCATCGGCAATGGCCTGACCTAGATCATCAACGGGCTCATCTGATGCCTCTTCTTCATCTTCTTCCCGCATTGTCGGCTCAGCTTCTTCCCGCATTACCGGCTCAGCTTCTTCCCTCATTGTTGTATCATCGTATTTAGGGAACCCATGGCCAGGATAGCTGTCGTCGTCCTCTTCTTCTTCATTGTCTTCCATCATAACCTCTCTTTCTCCATGCTTGGTCCAAACATTATAGTGGGGCATGAAACCAGACTCAAACAGGTGGACGTGAATGGTTCTTGACGTAGAGTAATTGCGACCATTCTTACAGCCAGCACATGGACAATGCATAAAACCATCTGCTCGCTTGTTTGCCTCAGCTGCAAGCAGAAAAGTACGCACGCCATTAATGAACTCGGGAGAGCATCGGTCATCGTACATCCATTGCCGGCTCATCTTCAATACACAGCACTGAAAACATCAAATTAATACAATACATAAAGTTCATACATAAAGATCATACAACACTTAAATGCAACAAACAAATAACTCTCTAGCTAAAGAATTTAAATGCAACAACAAATGCGATCAAGATCGCAACTAAGGTAACAATTGATCCAACATCATAATGATACCAAGCCTCACTATGAATGGCATATTTTCTAATCTTTCTAATCTTCAAGCGCATTTTCTCCATCTTAATCTTGTGATCATCGACAACATCGGCAACATGCAACTCCAATTCCATCTTCTCCCCCTCAATTCTTTTCAATTTTTCCTTCAAATCCTCGTTTTCTCTTTCAACTAAATTTAACCTCTCGACAATAGGGTCGGTTGGAATTTCCGGTTCAACTACCTCCTACATACAAATATCTATGCCAACTTGATGGGCATAATTTGTCATAAACACGAAATGCAATGAATAGTTTTAAAAGAGAATATACCACATCCGAATCATAACCCGGACGAGGGCCGACGGGGACGGATATCAAAACCATGGCACTATGCATAACAAAGAACGTATGGGTAAGATAATTATACGAGTAACTATATATCCAAATCACACAAACATCATTTTTTTTATATAAAACTTCATGAACAAGAGGCTCACCACAAGGTGGTGCCGGCGACGGGACGTTGCAAGCGATCGACGGTGGTTACGACGGAGATTTAGAAGGTACTAAGTAAACCACACCTACATATGCAAAACTAAGTGTTATTTTTGACCTCAAATTGCATATAAATCAAATACTAGCACACACACACACACATATATATATATATATATATATATATATAATTCCTCCCAAATTACTAAACTAAAAAACCAATCACTATATAAAGCATTGCACGAGCTAATCTAGCAATGAGAGATGAAAGGAAAAAGTTGCTAACCTTTGTGATCATTTGAATGGATGGGGGCCTTCAAATCTTGGGCAAAATGTGTGATGAGCTTGAGAGGAAGAGGGAAAAGAACAGAGAGGAGAGGGGAAAGGGGAAGAACAGAGTGAGCTCGGGTGGACGAAGGGTCTATGTAGGACGACCTTTAGTACCGGTTCGTGATACGACCTGGTACTAAAGGTGCTGGAGGGGCCCCGGACTGACAACATCCTGCCACCACTCACTTTAGTACCGGTTCGTGGCGACCGGTACTAAAGGTTCGCCACGAACCGGTACTAATGAGAGCGGCCCGGCTAGCCGTTGGAACCGGCACTAATGTACACATTAGTGCCGGCTCAAATTTAAACCGGCACTAATGTGCTTCACGTTTGACGCTTTTTCTACTAGTGTTTGCACCTCCATCATGCCATGCTTGTGCCATGACCTCCTCTAGGGTGGCCTCTCTCTCCCACATAACCTTGTAGCGATGAACACATCTCTCCCTGGAAGATCGTCTGAACAGGAAGAAACCAAGTGTTTTACTGATGCCTTAGGGAACTTGTACCTCCACCTGTTATCCGCAACCACTCTATCAAGTCTGACCTGTACATTCGCTCTTCCGCTGCACTTATTATCATAAGTGAAGGGGTAGCCAGAGAACCCCATATCAGCTAAGTTGCAAGCTTCAAGCACATCCCTAAATGTAATCATCTGTCCAGGCGATCTCGGTGTCTCTGACAGATTTTCATAGTCCCACACAACTTCATTAAAATCTCCTGCCAAGAGCCAAGGCAAATATATCATCTTGGGCTTTTAGTCTTTTCAAACCCTCCCACATTAAGTGTCTATTTTCCACTCGTGGTTCACCATAGACAAAAGTAACTCTCCAAACTTGATCATCAGCGGGCAACCGAATATTCACATCAATCCACCTTTTATTGCAGTCACGAATATCGACGTGCAAAGATTCATCCCAAAATAAGGCTAGACCATCACTATTACCCTCATTGCTTATTCCTTCAAAGCCACGAAGGCCGAGTCTATTACGAAGACGATGCATCTTATCTTTCTGTTGTCTAGTTTCACATAAAAATATCAAACTTGGGGAATGGGCACGAGAGAGTGAGCCACGAGATCCCAAACTGTCGAAGCATTCCCCGCACCTCGACAGTTCCACAAGATGCAATTCATTGCTCCTAACAGGGCTCCACATCTGGCCCCGTCAGTTTACCGGCGGCCCCTGGGCCGGTTGCCTCCAATTCCACCTCGCCTTCCATGCTGGTTGCTTCATCCTCCCTCTGTTGGCCCTTAGTCTTTCCCTTCTTCTGTATGCCTCCACCTGGAGTCTCAACATATGGTACCAGGTCTTTTCCTTCACTAGTAGCCTTTCCATGCCCAAACAAACCAACCACCTGTCATTTTCCAAGGATGAAAACATTGTACTCCAGAGAGTTCACAACGTTACCCAAGGAGACCTCCCGCTCCATGTTGCTAACATCATGCACCAATGGTAGCTCTATTACATTTGTTTGCTGGATATCCATAGATTTTTGTTGCACCTCCACTTCCCATATTTCCTTCTCTTTTTTTGCTGAAACCTCTGCCGGATCGTTCTTCACTGGAGCTGCATGTATCTTCTTCCTAATTCTGGCCTGGTGAGCTACATGTGCATGGCTGATCGGGGCTTCATCAACAGTTGGCTTCAGGCGGGAAACTCCCTCACCGGGTGTCCCATGATCGCCCCCACCAACCGTTGAGTTCACCACCGGTGCCGTCAGGAGCAAGGCCATGAGGGGTGCAATTATGTCATAGTTGTCGTTTGGGTTTGCGTATTCCCGTTAGAGAGACCTAGTGAGTCTCGATCAGGCGGTTCCCTCATGCGTAGATCGGTTTGTGCTTGTTGAGGAACCATAGGATCCTTCTATTCTTCCTCTACCGAACCAAGACTCTTGTGGATCAGGGGACTGCCAACACCTGCATATCCCGCTTCGAGTTGCGCATGCCTAGTACCTTCCCAACCTGGACTAATCTTGCCTTGCCGAGGAACTGCTCGAGAGTCACGCTTCTGCGTTCCTCCGAGTCGCGAGCGGACGGAGCCGCAACAAGTCCAACATGCAGACCTGGGTTGCGTGTGGAGACGGTGCCTGCCTGCCGTCCGGCCAGGCGGGCGGGCGGTGGCGGCGGCGAGGGGGCGAACTCCCCAAAGTCTCCTAACCCTAACGAAAGGTATCCATCTCTCGTTGTTTGAGCTCATGTGTTATCTGATTTTACCATCGATAATGCATTGCTTATGTATATTCATTTGTTGTATTCTTTACAGAATAGATGGGACCCGGAAGATACACCAGACACAGTAGCAACAGTTCTCAAAATTGAGAAAGAGCGATATAGAGGCTGGCGATCAACTCTAAGATTTATGTTGCTTACTTACATTGCTAAAAGTGCAACTCTATTTGCAGGTGCCTACGAAGAGGATTGACAAACAAAATAGTAGTCCAAACTTGCAAAATACTCTTTTACAGAGATCTTGTCCTAGTAAGACTCCAGGTGCTAGGCTAATTGTTATTTCTTCAAATGTGCTCATACAAGCTGCAACAAGGAATTCTTGAATGTTTAAAGCAATGGTAAGTCACAACCTTGCTTTATCTTTATGTTCACCTGCATTTTATACGCCATTGGCCTTCATAATTAGCTAGTTGCTTATTCTCTTTCACCATGTGTTGCCGCTGCGTCAATTCACAAATAAAAAAAATGAATATGTGCTTGCTAGGGACATGAACTTAACTGGAACTATAGATAGTGTCACAACTTAAATCGATAGCGAAAGCTTTTAGTACATCTACTTGTGCTTATGCGTTTGACATTTACACGTTTAACATGGTTCTGATCTCTCAGTTACATGCTTGCTGACACATTATTACTCCAGTTAGTCTGGCGACACTTCTTTTTAACAATGGGGCTAGAATAATTGTATGGCATATGTGATGTTGAACTCATTAACTAGAACTTTTTTGATTTCTTGATTGCAGGATCCAAAGAATTAGCTTGACTGGACTCTAGATCACGGACAATTTAGTCTTGGCACTTAATTAGGATGGCTAAATTACATTTGAGTTTCATTTGATGGATATTTGCTATGAGAATTATGAATTTTATGAATCTACATATTATAAGTATGGTTTTGAATATTGTTATTTAATTCTTGTATTTTTTATGGTTGCAATAGACTATTACCACAACCCACTTTCGGTTTCCACATTTTAGCACCACCAAAAGTTTATATTGTTGCAATAGTTTCTCGCTACCAACATTTCACCCTTTGTGATACCTACTTATCACCACCAAAACTAGTATGTTGCAATTTGCTGTTACGACGACTAGAATATTGTTGCCATAAGTTAATTCCACAAGTGTATAGCAGTTCGTGGCAAAATTCCTAATGCCATGAAAACAAGGATTGTTGCCATAGTTTATTGCCACAATTGACTATTGCCATGGAAGAGTATGCGCCACGAAACGAGCATTGTTGGCATAGGTTGTTGCCACAAATGTCTATTGCCACGAGTTACCAGCCGCCATGATTTGTCACATGTTGCATTAAAGTTATCTCCACAAGGCAAATGTGGCATCAGGTGAGTGTTGCCACGGGAAAACATGTGGCAACTTCCCACATGGTTGTTGCAATAGCACACTTTATTGCCACAGTTACTTTTTGGTGGCAATAACCTATTACCATGTGTCCAGTTGCAACGGCTGCCAATGAATGTTGTTTCGTGGCAATAGGTACATATCTCCACAAATTGGCATGTATTGCGACGAACGATTTTGTTGTAATAGACCCGGATCCTTGTAGTGATCTAGCCTATATGAATCCTTTACTTGCACGGGAACTCCAACAGCCTCTTATATATGTTGGGGGTGACGGCCGATTGAAAACACACAATCCAACAAATCAATATACTACCTTTTCAGTCTATGTTTTATCTCTCCACCGTTTTCTCTCTCGTTCTTCACTGTTCCTCAAGTTTGAGAGCCGCGAATCCCGAGGCTCTAGGGGCGAGCGAATTGACCTAGGGTAGCCCATAGCTGTCGCACTCCCAGATAGGGTCCCTCCCGGGCGTGTGGGGTTTCGGGTCTCAAAAGCACCCGCCAACTGTCCTACGTATCGCGCTGTCGGTCGGGTCTCCTTTGACGTGAGCTGCGGTGCATCACCCCCGGTGTCGAGGGACACGTGACGTGTTTGTGTGTCAACACACTTTTGGCAGATCCGCTGGGAACTGAAGATCAATCATCATCATCCACCATGTCCGATCTTCCCAAGCCATATGAGGTAGATGCCGATAGCATCATTATGCCTAGTCTTGATGAGATATTGGCCGATCATCGCCTAATCTATGAGGAGTACAAGAAGGGGCATGAAGAGAAGAATTTGCAGGAGTTCCTTGCAAAATTCAAGAAGGATCGCCAAGGCAACATCACTCCGATTGAAGAAATCAAGTTCCCTCCTCTTCAAGCCGAGCAGGTTAAACCCTGTATGAGTACTACCTTTTCTTCTGAGCAATGAGCTGAGATTGAGAGTCGTATTGCCGATGGTAACAATCTGTTCTATCAAAATTTCATAGAAAATACTAATGCTCGGAAGAATATATCTCAATCATCTAATGGCAATGGTGATGTAGCTGCAAGCGTGCAAAACCCTAATCTGGCTTTACCTATTTCTTCGGCGCCTCCCATGCCGATGAATTATTATCCTACCCAAACAAATCAGATTGTGGCTGCACCTATTAATCCTACTATGAGCATGCCAGGTTCGGTGGCAACGCCAAACCAAACCCTACCTACAGGTACAACCACTCGATCACTACCGAACTATGGTTCGGCATACATGCCACAGTTCCTGCCTACAGCTCCTATGCCATTGCAACAAGCTTCATCGTCTATTACAGACGATGCTTTAGCTAATTTTAGATAAGAGATGGCTAAGATGCTTCGAGAAAATTTTGGAGTTGAGTTACCTCGGAATCAGATTTTACAAAAACCGTATCCCGAGTACTTTGATGCCATCCAGTGCCCTCCAGGATATAAAATTCTAGATTTTGTTAAGTTTAATGGAGAAGGCACGAAAACCACATGGGAGCATGTTAGTCAATATTTAGCACAGTTGGGCGTGGCAGACTCGCTAAATGAATTGAAAGTGTGTTTGTTGCCTTTATCATTAACTGGTACCACATTTTCATGGTTTTCTTCTTTACCACATGGTTCCATTCGGGTTTGGTCGCAGCCAGAGCAGAAATTTCATGATCACTTTTATAGCGGTGACAATGATCTCAAGTTGTCACATCTAACATCGGTTAAACATAAGCATGATGAATCGGTCTCCGATTACGTCAAGAGATTTGGAGAAACAAAAAACCGCTATTATAGTTTGATGATAACCGAGAGATACTTGGCAGACCTAGTGCTTAGTGGTTTGAGAACTCCCATTAGAGAAAAGCTAGAAGGTTATGAGTTCTTAAATATCAACCAAGTCTTACAAAGGGCTTTGGCTCAGGAAAGCCGAAGCAAAGATCTGAAAGAAGTGCATAGATACAAAGCCGATCGTCCAAAGATGAATATGGTTGAATATGATAGTGATCACTCGGACGATGAGGGTGATATTTATGCTACTGAATTTGTTTGGCCATCTAAGGCAAAGCCCTTTACTTGCAATGATCTAAAACCGATTCATAAGAATCATGATGAAGAGATGAAGTTTACTTTTAACATTGCTAAGTTGAAAGTGCAACTATCCCTGGGTGGTTTTCATAATTCCTAACAACATATAGCTCATTGAACTAATGCTATTTCAAGATGATCATTTCAGAAATTTCAATGATTGGAATGGCATGGATTAGGAATGTGGACCCCTCAAAATGCTAAGGACACATATTGGCTCAAGCTCAAGACTCTACATTTTCATTTTAGTGATCCAATATCACATTGAGTCCATAGGAAAAGCCAATACTATTAAAAGGGGATGATGTGTTGCTTAATGGCTTGCTTGCTCAAAATGCTTAGTGATAGCCACTGCCAGAAACCCTAGTCACTTTCGTCTCACCGATAGGGATCTCGGTCTCACCGAGATGGGATTGTAAACTCTCTGTTTCCCTTCATAACGTTTTCGTCTAACCGAGATGAGAAATTGGTCCCACCGAGTTCGCAATGCAAACTCTCGGTTTCCCATTCGTAAAGTTTCGGTCTCACCGAAATGAGTGATTCGGTCCCACCAAGTTTGCCTGACCAGTTCTCTATTTGCCCATTATAGAAATTGGTCCTACCGAGTTTATGTGACCGGTCTCACCGAGATTACGTTATGCCCTAACCGTAATGAAATCGGTCCCACCGAGTTGACATGTCGGTCCAACCAAAAATCCTAATGTTCACATTTTGAACTAAATTGATCTGACCGAGTTTAATGATTCGGTCCTACCAAGTTTGGTAAATTGTGTGTAACGGTTAGATTTTGTGTGGAGGCTATATATACCCCTCCACCCATCCTCCATTTGTGCAGAGAGCCATAGAAACATGCCCACACTTCCAGCATACATTTTCTAAGAGAGAACCACCTACTCATGTGTTGAGACCAAGATATTCCATTCCTACTGAGGGAGTCCTGGATTAGGGGGTCTCCGGACAGCCGGACTATATCCTTTGGCCAGACTATTGGACTATGAAGATACAAGATTGAAGACTTCGTCCAGTGTCCGGATGGGACTCTCCTTGGCGTGGAAGGCAAGCTAGGCAATACAGATATGTATATCTCCTCCCTTGTAACCGACCTTGTGTAACCCTAGCCCCCTCCGGTGTCTATATAAACTAGAGGGTTTAGTCCATAGGAAAACATACAATCATACCATAGGCTAGCTTCTAGGGTTAGCCTCTACGATCTCGTGGTAGATCAACTCTTGTAATACTCATATCATCAAGAACAATCAAGCAGGAAGTAGGGTATTACCTCCATCAAGAGGGCCCGAACGTGGGTAAACATCTTGTCCCCCGCCTCCTGTTACCATCCGCCTTAGACGCACAGTTCGGGACCCCCTTCCCGAGATCCGCCGGTTTTGACACCGACATTGGTGCTTTCATTGAGAGTTCCACTGCGTCATCATCATAAGGCTTGATGGCTCCTTCGATCATCGGTAGCGATGCGGTGCAGGGTGAGGTATTCCTCCCTGGACTGATCTTTGTATTCGGCGGCTTTGCACTGCGGGCCAATTCGCTTGGCCATCTGGAGCAGATTGAGAGCTACTCCCTAGCCATCAGGTAAGATTCGGAAACTTAAACTACACTGCCGACGTCCACGGAGACTTGATCTTCGATTGATTCGAGCCCGTGTCAGGTGCGCCGCATAGTCACGACGAGCACGACGTAACTCTGCCGTCGGACATGGTTCGGGAGATCGCATCTGCAACTACTCCGGTCGTCAATCCGGAGCAAATCACGCCATCCGAGAGCGGAGGGATAGACCCCGCCATGGAGACTGCACTCTCAGTGGCGATAGAGCCAGATACATACTTCACCCCTTACGAGAGCCGTGTCGCCGAACCACTGGATTCTTCTCCGACCACGAACTCCGAGCCGCCTCCATCCGCACCCATCAAATCCGATTGGGCGCCGATCATGGAGTTCACCTCCACGGATATCTTTCAGGACTCACCTTTCGGCGATGTGCTAAATTCATTAAGGTCTCTCTCCCTATTAGGAGAACCTTGGCCGAACTATGTCCGGCTAGAATGGGATGCGGACGACGAAGAAATTCGCTACCCACCCACCACCCACTTAGTAGCCACTATCAACGATTTAACCGACATGCTCGACATTGACTCCGAAGACTTCGACGGTATGGACGACGATGCAGGAGACAAATAGGAACCATCACCCACAGGGCGCTGGACCGCCACCTCAGCATATGATATATACATGGTGGACACACCCAAAGAAGGCAATGGCGGCGAGACAGCGGAGGATGACCCCTCCAAGAAGCAACCCAAGCGCTGACGTCAGCGGCGCCGCTCTAAGTCCCGCCACAGCAAAAGTAGTGATACCGGCACAGGAGATAATAACACTCCGGATAGTGCCGAAGACAACAACAATCCCCTCCAGGACGATGTAGAGCCGGAGGACAAACAAGCTAGCCCTCTAGAGCGGGCAGTAGATGGAGAACCGGAGGAGGACAATTACATGCCTCTCTCCGAAGACGAGGCGAGCCTCGGCGACGAAGAATTTATCGTGCCTGAGGACCCCATCGAGCAAGAGCGCTTCAAGCGCCGGCTTATGGCCACGGCAAATAGCCTGAAGAAAAAGCAGCAATAGATTCAAGCTGATCAATATTTGCTAGCAGACAGATGGACCGAAGTCCTTGCGGCCAAGGAGTACGAACTCGAGCGCCCCTCCAAGAGTTACCCAAAATGCAGGTTGCTACCTCTCCTCGAGGAGGAAGCATTGAAACCTCATTCACCAGTGTACGATGCGGCTGACCGACCACTACGTGGCCGAGCCAGAGAGGCATTTCAGCCTAAAGTTTAGCCTGCACCCCGCCGCCACTCAATCAAAAATACTAAGGCTCGGGGAAACACAGGGGACCTTCGAGACGTATTGGATAGTAAGGAAAAAATCGCAAGGTCAATATACGGGTCACGGGCACGCGCGCCAACATAGGACGATGATCGTCGCGCCGGATACACCAAGAGTAAATCCGGTCGGGCCGAATACAGCAGACAAGACTCATATGAACTGCGTCGGGATATAGCCTGGCATAGAGGCGCCACACACCCCTATGCTTCACTGATGAAGTTATGAATCATGAATTCCCGAAGGGTTTGAAAATCCGTAAATATCGAATCATATGATGGCACGACAGATCCCGCTGTATGGATTGAGGATTTCCTCCTTCACATCCACATGGCTCGCGGCGATGATCTACATGCCATCAAGTACCTCCCACTAAAACTCAAAGGACCAGCTCGGCATTGGCTGAACAGCTTGACAGCAGACTCTGTAGGCAGTTGGGAGGATCTGGAAGACACATTCCTGGACAACTTCCAGGGCACTTACATGCGGCCACCGGATGCTGATGACTTGAGCCATATAACCCAGCAGCCAGGGGAATTGGCCAGACAATTCTGGACACGGTTCCTGACTAAGAAAAACCAAATTGTCGACTGTCCGGACATAGAGGCCCTAGCGGCATTCAAGCATAACATCCGTGACGAATGGCTGGCTCGCCACCTTGGCCAGGAGAAGCCGAAATCTATGGAAGCCCTCACAACACTCATGACCCACTTTTACGTGGGCGAGGATAGCTGGCTGGCTCGCAGCAACAACACATCGAGGAATCCGGACACTTCGGATACCAAAGATGCCAACGGTAGGCAACATCGTAACAGACCAAAGCACCACAATAGCGGCAATAAGACAAAAGATACGACAGTCAATGCCGGATTCAGAGGCTCGAGATCCGGTCAGCGGAAAAGCCATTTAAAAGAAGTACTCCGGCTCCGTCCAGTTTGGATCGCATATTGGATCGCTCATGTCAAATCCATGGCACCCCCGACAAGCCAACCAATCACACCAACAGAGAATGTTGGGTGTTCAAGAAGGCCGGCAAGTTAAACGCCAAAAACAAGGACAAGGGGCTGCATAGTGATGACGAGGAGGAGCCCCGGCCGCCAAACACAGGAGGACAGAAGGGGTTCCCCCACAAGTGAAGATGGTGAACATGATATACGCAACCCACATTCCCAAGAGGGAGCGGAAGCGTGCACTAAGGGACGTCTATGCGATGGAGCCCGTCGCCCCAAAGTTCAACCCATGGTCTGCTTGCCCGATCACCTTTGATCGCATGGACCGCCCCACTAGCATCCGTCATGGCGGATCCACCGCACTGGTCCTAGATCCCATCATCGATGGATTTCACCTCACTTGAGTCCTTATGGACGGCGGCAGCAGCTTGAACCTGCTCTATCAGGATACAGTGTGAAAAATGGGTACCGATCCCTCGAGGATCAAACCCAGTGTAACCACCTTTAAAGGCGTCATCCCAGGTGTAGAGGCCCATTGCACAGGCTCAATCACACTAGAAGTGGTCTTCGGATCACCGGACAACTTCCGAAGCGAGGAGTTAATCTTCGATATCGTCCTGTTTCGCAGTGGCTATCACGCACTTCTCGGACGAACAACATTCGCAAAATTTAATGCAGTGCCGCATTACGCATACCTCAAGCTCAAGATGCCAGGACCTAGGGGGGTCATAACGGTAAATGGAAACACAGAACACTCGCTCCGCAAAGAAGAGCACACTGCGGCCCTTGCAGCAGAAGCACAAAGCAGCCTTTTAAGGCAGACCACTAATTCGGCGTCACAGCCCTCGGACACCTTCAAGCGAGTCCGGAACAAGCTGCAACAGGTTCGGCTAGCACGTTCAGAGCTCTCCTAGCAATTCAGCCCCCGTCCCAGTCCCAGTCAAGCAACGAAATCCATGTCGCGTGTACATAACTACGCACTGAAAATACCATGGACATAGGCGGGGGCACGATCAGGGCACATCCCGCAATGCGGCTTAACCGCCCTAGGGGTTGTATACCTTTATCATTTCTTTTCTCTTTCAGGGCCTAACTCTCTGGAAGCCCTTTCCGGCAGTGCGATTGTCGGACACATTCCGGAAGCAACAACTAAGGTGGACAGAAGCTAAGATGAACACGGGAACCCCCAGGTGGTCTCTAATAATAATTGATATACCCGTTTTCACTATCTATGTGCAGCTTGCCCTGGGATAGGACATTTCGGATTTTCCTACTTTGTGCTTATTGCACTACTTGTACCAGTACGCTTCGACGTAATATTTAAATAACAATGCATATCATTAGTCTATCAATGAATTATTTAAGCTTTTTCTTTTCTCTCTCTCTTATATGTCCATTTACGACAATCCGCACCCACACGTTCGGGTACGGTCAGTACGCCAGGGGCTTTTGTTTACCCCATAATACGGCGCAAGAAGTCCGAATACTTTCGACAGTGCGGCACCCCGAACTTATAGCATTATATGCATCAGCTCCGAATCATGTCTTTGGTAAAATGTTGGGTTTGCCCGGCTCCCATGCTTTGGTACCTTACGTTCCGCTATATCGGCTAAGGTAGCGGTGGGATAACTACTGCGATTGTGTCCCGGTTCTTCCGGACGAGCACCTTAGTAGAGAAAGTGAAAACTGACTGTCATGATAAGGTGAGAGACTGGTCGCTGTTCAAGAGATCTCAAGTCCTTAAAGACTTTTTCCGCTTTGGGCAAGGAGTCGGCCTTGTCCGGCTTAGGCGTGTATAGCTCCCCAAATTCGGCCTTCCGAATACCAGGGGCTTTGCCAAAATTTAAAATTATAGACTTCTATGGCTAAGTGAGAGTGATAAAGCATTATAGTCCGATTGGCTGGTTCGTTGCGTTGAACACCTCCCTTGAAGGACCCAAAATTGGGATAAAGAGTGCTCAGGTTTATCCCGAACACCCCAGTACTAGTTACATGGGGGCAGAAGCCGACGACTGGCCAACTCTCAAATTTTATAAAAGTCCGCACAGAAGGTAATATAAAAGTGTCGCATGGCGCAAATGAACTCGTTTCATATTACAGGATCACATGAGCATGTTCATTCAAAAATTACATCCTTGGCACACTCATCCGCCACAAGGCGGGAACCCTTCAAGACACTCTCACAGTACATCTCGGGGCAGCGATGCTCCTTGCCCTCCGGCGGCCCCTCCTTCACCAGCATCACGGCGTCCAGCTTCGCCAAGTGCACCTTCGCCTGGGCAAAAGCCCTGCGCGCACCCTCGATGCAGACGGACCGCTTTATGACTTCAAGCCGTGGGCAGGCGTCGACGAGCCGCCTTACCAGACCGAAGTAGCTGCCGGACAGGGGCTCGCCAGGCCACATCCGGACTATAAGGCCCATCATGGCTTGTTCGGCCGCCTTGTGAAGCTCGACCAACTGCTTCAGCTGGTCGCTCAAGGGCACGGGGTGTTCGGTCCCAGTATACTAAGACCAGAACAACTTCTCCGTCGAGCTCCCCTCCTCAGCTCGGTAAAACTCCACGGCATAGATTACACTGCGGGGAAGATCTGCAAACGCTCCTGGAGAGCTCTGAACTCGGGTAAGAAAAAGGAAAGTCTCCTTCACGTGCTTTCTTTGCATAATGAATGCCTTACCCGCTACTATCTTCTTCACCGCATCAATCTCCTGGAGGGCCTTGTGTGCTTCGGCCTTGGCGCTCCGGACGCTTTCAAGCGTCTGCGTGAGCTCGGACTCTCGCGTCTTAGAGTCAAGCTCCAAGGACTCGTGCTTTTTGGCGAGAGCCTCAAGCTCTTACTGCACCTCGCCTACTCGGGCTTCTTGCTTCTCCCGTTCAATGCACTCCTTGGCCGCTTTGTCTTTGGCCTCGGACAGCGCCTTCCTCAGGGTTGCCACTTCGGTCGTGGCCCCTGGCAAATCCATGATGATCCTATTACTTTACACCCGAATTTATTTTTAAATATATAGACAAGGGTACTGCTTACCTTTTCTCTCCTCGAGCTGCCTCTTGGTAAGGCCAAGCTCGTCCCCGGACCGCTCCAGGTCCTACTTCAGTGCAGAGACCTCCGCAGTACGTGCGGCAGCGGCCAGCAGGGAAGCCTGCACTTACACATAGACATATGCTTATTAGACTCCTAACTCATCATTTGATCCTCTATTCGGCCTTTCTTCTCGAACACCAAATAGAGCATCAGGGGCTACTATCTATGCGGTAATATTTTCTTATATATATTTTGATTGCTTACCACAAAGCCTGTTAGGAGGCTGGCGCAAGCTTTGGTCAGCCCAATTTTGGCGGACTGAACCTTCTCGATCACTGCACTCATGATAGTGCAGTGCTCTTCGTCGATGGAAGCACTGCGAAGCGCTTCCAGCAAGTTATCCGGTGCCTCTAGATGGACAGAGGACACCGGCACGGGTGGTTGGCCCCCCTTAACAGGGGACCGCCTGCCGGAGTCTGGAACCATCGAAGGTTTCGGCGCAGTGTTCGGCTGGGGGCCGAACTCGGAGCCCATAGGAGCCTCGCTCCCTTGGTACCCAGGGTCCGGGAGGTCGCCTCGAGATGCCTCCAGGACCACCTCCCGTTGGCTCTCGGTGCCTTTTGAGACAACACCTCGGCGTTGTCCATAGGGCGAGGGGTGGAAGCGGTCGGAAGAGAACCACTGTTCATATCCGACGAGTCCAATGAGCCGCTCGACGAGGATACGTCGAGATGAGCTCGGGACGGACTGTATAATCATGTTTGACATAAGGAGAAGCAGTGCAATAAAACATACCATGAAGTACTATGGTGTCCGGACACTTACGACTTCTCCAGGGGCTTGACCCTGGGTAGCCACTCGTCGCCGCTGTCGGCGGCCGTTGTGGAACAGTCCGGAGCACGGGTCCTTCCCTTCTTGTCTCCCCGTCCGGGGGAAGAGAACCTTCCTCCCCCTCCTCATTTTTATGGGAGGAGGGCGCGTTGGAGTCATCGTCGGATGAGTCCGATACAACCTTGCATCGGAGACCCTTTCGGGTCCCCGTGTCCTTCTTCTTGGTATTCTTCGCCGGCACCTCGTAGGGTGCCGGAGTCAGCATCTCCATTAGGAGAGCATCTGTGGGATCTTTAGGCAGAGGGGCTGGGCAATCAAGCTGCTCCGCTGTCTTTATCCAGTCCTGTTAATGGCAAGAGAACTTAGATCCCGCACATCATTTAACCAGGGCAAATAAATACCCTGCGAGATACGAAAAATTACCGGATTAGCGCAGCGCTTTGCGCTGAGTCTGCGGTCCTCGGAAAGGGAAGGAGGAACCTCGGCGCCTTTGAACAACACCTTCCAGGCGTCCTCGTGTGTCGTGTCGAAGAGTTCTCGTAGCATTTGGTGCTGGGCCGGGTCGAGCTCCCACAAATTGAATGCCCGTCGTTGGCACGGGAGAATCCAGCGGAAGAGCATGACCTGGACCACGTTGATGAGCTTGGTTTTCTTGCTCATCATGTTCCTGATGCAGGTCTGGAGTCCGGTCAGCTCTACCAAAGAACCCCAGGACAGGCCCTTCTCTTTCCAGGAAGTAAGCCGCGTGGGGATTCCGGATCGAAATTTCGGGGCCGCCACCCAGTTGGTGTCGCATGGCTCGGTGATGTAGAACCACCCCGATTGCCACCCCTTTATGGTCTCCACATAGGAGCCTTCTAGCCAGGTGACGTTGGGCATTTTTCCCACCATGGCGCCTCCGCACTCTGCTTGCTGGCTGACCACCACCTTCGGTTTGACATTGAAGGTTTTTAGCCACAGGCCAATGTGGGGCCTGATGTAGAGGAAGGCCTCGCACACGACGATAAACGCCGAGATGTTGAGGATGAAATTAGGGGCCAGATCATGAAAATCCAGCCCGTAGTAGAACATGAGCCCGCGGGCAAATGGGTGGAGGAGAAATCTCAGTCCGCCAACAAAATGGGAAGAAAAACTACCCTCTCATGGGCTTCGGGCGTAGGGACGATCTGTCCCGCAGTTGGCAGCCGGTGCGCGATGTCCGCGGCCAGATATCCGGCTACCAGTAGCTTTTTGATGTTCTCCTCCGTGACAGAGGAGACCATCCACTTGCCTCCTGCTCCGGACATGCTTGGAGTGGTTTGAGAAGAAGAACGCGAGCTTGGGCACTAGAGCTCGAGTGCGTGAGAATGGGTAAGCAAGGAGGAAGAAGGTGATAACCCGCAAGTATAGGGGATCGCAACAGTTTTCGAGGGTAAGGTATACAACCGAAATTTATTGATTCGACACAAGGGGAGCCAAATATTATTCTCAAGTATTAGCAGCTGAGTTGTCAATTCAACCACACCTAGAAACTTAACATCTGCAGCAAAGTATTTAGTAGCAAAGTAATATGATAGTAGTGGTAACGGTAGCAAAAGGTAACAGTAGTAAAAGTAATGTTTTTAGTATTATGTAGTGATGATAGAAATAGCAACGGGAAAGTAAATAAGCGAAGAACAATATATGGAAAGCTCATAGGCAATGGATCGGTGATGGAGAATCATGCCAGATGCGGTTCATCATGTAACAGTCATAACCTAGGGTGACACGGAACTAGCTCCAGTTCGTTGATATAATGTAGGCATGTATTCCGAACATAGTCATACGTGCTTATGGAAAAGACTTGCATGCCATCTTTTGTCCTACCCTCCCGTGGCAGCGGGGTCCTTACGGAAACTAAGGGATATTAAGGCCTCCTTTTAATAGAGAACTGGAACAAAGCATTAACACATAGTGAATACATGAACTCCTCAAACTACGGTCATCACCGGTAGGTATCCCGATTATTGTCACTTCGGGGTTAATGGATCATAACACATAATAGGTGACTAAAGACTTGCAAGATAGGATCAAGAACACTCATATATTGATGAAAACATAATAGGTTCAGATCTGAAATCATGGCACTCGGGCCCTAGTGACAAGCATGAAGCATAGCAAATTCATAGCAACATCAATCTCAGAACATAGTGGACACAAGGGATCAAACCCTAACAAAACTAACTCAATTACATGATAGATCCCATCCAACCCATCACCATCCAGCAAGCCTGCGATGGAATTACTCACGCACGGCGGTGAGCATCATGAAATTGGTGATGGCGGATGGTTGATGACGATGATGGCGACAGATTCCCCTCTCCGGAGCCCCGAACGGACTCCAGATCAGCCCTCCCGAGAGGTTTTAGGGCTTGGCGGCGGCTCCGTATCGTAAAATGCGATGATTTCTTCTCTCTGATTTTTTTCTCATCGAAACTCAATATATGGAGGTGGAGTTGGAGTCGGAGAGGCAACAGGGGCCCACGAGGTAGGGGGCGCGCCCTAGGGGGGCAGGCGCGCCCCCACCCTCGTGGCAAGGTGGTGGGCCCCCTGGCCTTCATCTTTGGCAGGTATTTTTCTTATTTTCTAAAAAGTGGTTCCATGAAGTTTCAGGTCATTCTGAGAACGTTTGCTCCTGCACATAAATAACACCATGGTAATTCTGCTGAAAACAGCGTCAGTCCGGGTTAGTTCCATTCAAATCATGCAAGTTAGAGTCCAAAACAAGGGCAAAAGTGTTTGGAAAAGTAGATACGTTGGAGACGTATCAACTCCCCAAGCTTAAACCTTTGCCTGTCCTCAAGCAATTCAGTTGACAAACTGAAAGTGATAAAGAAAAAAAATTACAAACTCGGTTTGCTCTTGTTGTTGCAAATATGTAAAGCCAGCATTCAAGTTTTCTGGAAAGATTATAACTAACCACATTCACAATAACGCATAGGTCTCAAGTTTACTCATATCAATAGCATAATCAACTAGCGATCCATAATAATAAATCTCGGATGACAACACTTTCTCAAAACAATCATAATATGATATAACTAGGTGGTATCTCACTAGCCCTTTCTGAGACCGCAAAACATAAATGCAGAGCACCTTTAAAGACCAAGGACTGACTAGACATTGTAATTCATGGTAAAATAGATCCAGTCAAGTCATACTCAATGTAAACTAACAATAATGAATGCAAATAACAGAGGTGCTCTCCAACTGGTGCTTTTTAATGAGAGGACGGCGACTCAGCTTAAAAGTAAATAGATAGGCCCTTCACAGAGGGAAGTAGGGATTTGTAGAGGTGCCAGAGCTCGGTTTTGAAACAGAGGAGAATAATATTTTGAGTGGTATACTTTCATTGTCAACATAACAACCAAGAGATGGCGATATCTTCCATGCTACACACATTATAGGCGGTTCCCAAGCAGAATGGTAAAGTTTATACTCCCCCTTCCACCAACAAGCATCAATCCATGGCTTGCTCGAAACAACGAGTGCCTCCAACTAACAAGAGTCCCAGGGAGAGTTTTGTTTGCAATTATTTTGATTTAGTTTGCATAAAGCATGGGACTGGGCATCCCGGTGACCAGCCATTTATCTCGTGAGTGAGGAGCGGAGTCCACTCCTCTTGAGAATAACCCGCCTAACATGGAAGATACAGACAGCACTAGTTGATACATGAGCTATTCGAGCATACAAAATAGGATATTTACTTGAAGGTTTAGAGTTTGGCACATACAAATTTACTTGGAACGGCAGGTAGATATCGTATATAGGTAGGTATAGTGGACTCATATGCAATA
Source organism: Triticum aestivum (assembly GCF_018294505.1). Classification (NCBI taxonomy): domain Eukaryota; kingdom Viridiplantae; phylum Streptophyta; class Magnoliopsida; order Poales; family Poaceae; genus Triticum; species Triticum aestivum. The sequence goes on along the minus strand of NC_057794.1, from coordinate 425,988,644 downwards.
ACTTTGGGGTTATGGAGTTTGGATGCACAAGCAGTATTCCCGCTTAGTAGAGGTGAAGGCTAGCAAAAGACTGGGAAGCGACCAGCAAGGGAGCGACAATAGTCATTAACATGCATTAAAATTAATCAACACCGAATGCAAGCATGAGTAGGATATAATCCATCATGAACATAAATATCGTGAAGGCTATGTTGATTTTGTTTCAACTACATGCGTGAACATGTGCCAAGTCAAGTCACTTGAATCATTCAGAGGAGGATACCACCCTATCATACCACATCATAACTATCTCAATAGCATGTTGGCACGCAAGGTAAACCATTATAACTCATAACTAATCAAGCATGGCATAAGAAACTATGATATCTAGTTGTCATTGCAAACATGTTTATTCATAATAGGCTGAATCAGGAATGATGAACTAATCATATTTACAAAACAAAAGAGGTCGAGTTCATACTAGCTTTTCTCATCTTAGCCAGTCCATCATATATCGTCATAATTCCCTTTCACTTGCACGACCGAATAGTGTGAATAATAATAATAGTGCACGTGCATTGGACTAAGCTGGAATCTGCAAGCATTCAATAAACATGAGAAGACAATGCAATATGGGCTCTTGTGTCAGATAAACAACAATGCATATAAGAGACACTTCAACAATTTAATTATGGTCTTCTCCTATCGACCCGCAAAGAAAAGAAAAGAAATAAAACTATTTACACGGGAAAGCTCCCAACAAGCAAAAGAAGAACAAGAAATATTTTTGGGTTTTCTTTTTAATTACTACTACAAGCATGGAAAGTAAATTAATTAAAAGCTACAACTAATTTTTTTTGGTTTTTCTTAAGGTTTATTAAACACACAAGAAGAAAGCATAAAAAGGAAATTAAACTAGCATGGATGATACAATGAAAAAGTATGAGCATCGACATCTAGCAATGAGTGTGTGAACATAAATGTATTGTCGGTGGGAAATACGTAGTCCCCCAAGCTTAGGCTTTTGGCCTAAGTTGGTCTATGGCCATGACTAGCCTGGTGGATATCCATAATAGTAGTTGGGGTCGTACTGTGATGAAGAAGAAGGTTCCGATTGCCACTGGCTGGCAATCATCTCTGGATCCCACTGGTAATTAGACTGTCGTGAGGGATCAAATTGTGGTTCCGGCTGCGGCTCCTCGGCTGGTGCAGGGTTCCGGTAGGCTTGAATAGCCTTCAACGGAACAAGGTACGTGCCTGAAGATAGATCAAACAAAGAAGGAGCAGGCAGGGTAATAGTCTCAGGGTGATATTTATTAAAGAACAATTGATATTTAAGCTCTCCTGCCCTATTCTTAACAATAAAATCATGTGCCACCATACTTTTATAATCTAGATAAACACGGGGCAACACCTTTTCTTCTTGCTCAAAATTCCTAATAGGTATATTAAAATGTGCAGCTAGGCGTGAAGCATAGATGCCTCCAAAGATAGGGCCTTTGGTATGGTTCAGACTTAACCGTTTGGCAATAATACCGCCCATACTAAAAGTGTTATCACTGTATAAACCATGGAGAAGAATAATTATATCAAGGATACTCAGGTTTCCACAGTTTCCGCAACCAATTAAGCAACGACTAGCAAATAATGCAAAGTAACGTAAAACAGGAAAATGTATGCTAGTGATTCGTGCATAGAAAACCTTCCTTGTTTCCCTACAGTGATGGTATCAATAAACCCCTCCACATCATCACGATGTGGTTCTTCTGTCTTGCCCTCAAAAGGGACTAAACAAATCCGACAAAAATCATAAAGTGACATCTCCTTATGCTCATCATATAAATGAAACTCCACTGTAGGTGGCGAGTTCCTAGAATGGAAATGAAAGTTTTGCACAAAGGTATTTGTGAGTAAGAGATACTGATCGCATTGGTCGTGGAGGAAAGCGGTGAGGCCTGCATTCCTAGTCATTTCATGAAAATCCTCATAAATACCGGCTGCTCTCAAGAATTCATTGGAAGGCCATTCACACGCCCGAATCTCCGTGGTGCGTGGCAAATTATACTTAGGCTTTGGTGCCTTTTCCTTCGAGCTTTGGCTCGATGAGCCCCTCAATAGTCTCCTCATCATTCTCTGAAAAATTCTGAAATTTTTAGTAACTTCAAAATAAACGTAAACCAAACTCAATAATATTGATATCAACTACTCCTACAAGTGCCTAGGGCCTATATCATGCATCAAAACTACTTTTGACCATATAAATTTGGCATGCAAGCTCAAGAATAGGGTCACCTAAGCAGCAAAAATTTGCAATGAATAAAGCACTAGAACAAAAACTAATTGGAACAATGGAGGAGTCACATACCAAGGAACAATCTCCCCAAGCCGTTTTGTGAGAGGTGCTTTGAGCAAGGAGATCGAAAATGGCAGCAAAGTGAGCTAGAACTCGTGCTTGAGCTGGTTATTCGTGTTTGTGGGAGGAAGATGAAATGTGTGGGTGCAGGAATAAGTGGAGGAGGGCCACTGTGGGCCCACGAGGCAGGGGGGCGCGCCCTAGAGGGGTGGGCGCGCCCTCCACCCTCGTGGGCAGGTGGTTGACCCCCTGGTGTGTTCTCAGTTCCATAAATCCTCAAATATTCTAGAAAAAATCATATTTAAATTTCAAGGCATTTGGAGAACTTTTATTTCCGAGGTATTTTTATATTGCATGGATAATCAGATAACAGACATAAAAATATTTATTTTATTTTATTTAATATAAATAATAGAAAGTAAAAGTGGGGTACAGAAGGTTGTGCCTTCTAGTTTCATCCATATCATGATCATCAAAAGGAATCCACTAACAAGGTTGATCAAGTCTTGTTAACGAACTCATTCCGAATAACATGGAACCGGAGAAATTTCGAATAACACTATGTTACCTCAACGGGGATATGCACATCCCCAAAAATAAGAATATCATATTTCTTCTTGACAGCAGGAAGAGGAAATTCAAAACCTCCAAATATAATTGATGGAATTTTTCCAATAGAGTTGATACTATGAACTTGAGGTTGTTTCCTCAGAAAGTGTACAGTGTGCTCATTACCATTAACATGAAAAGTGACATTGCCTTTAGTGCAATCAATAATAGCCCCTACAGTATTCAAAAAGGGTCTTCCAAGAATAATAGACATACTCTCGTCCTCGGGAATATTAGGAATAACAAAGTCCATTAAAATAGTAACGTTTGCAACTACAACAGGCACATCCTCACAAATACCGACAGGTATAGCAGTTGATTTATCAGCCATTTGCAAAGATATTTCAGTAGGTGTCAACTTATTCAAATCAATTCTACGATATAAAGAGAGAGGCATAACACTAACACCGGCTCCAAGATCACATAAAGCAGTTTTAACATAGTTTCTTTTAATGGAGCATGGTATAGTTGGTACACCGGGATGTCCAAGTTTCTTTGGTATTCCACCCTTAAAAGTATAATTAGCAAGCATGGTTGAAATTTCAGCTTCTGGTATCTTTCTTTTATTTGTAATAATATCTTTCATGTACTTAGCATAAGGATTGGTTTTAAGCATATCAGTTAATCGCATACGCAAAAATATAGGTCTAATCATTTCAGCAAAGTGCTCAAAATCCTCATCATCCTTTTTCTTGGATGGTTTGGGAGGAAAAGGCATGGGTTTCTGAACCCAAGGCTCTCTTTCTTTACCATGTTTCCTAGCAACAAAGTCTTTCTTATCATAACGTTGGTTCTTTGATTGTGGGTTATCAAGATCAACAGCAGGTTCAATTTCTATATCATTATCATTACTAGGTTGAGCATCATCTTGAACATTATCATTAACATTACCACTAGTTTCAAGTTCATTACCAGATTGAGTTGCATCAAAAATAGAAATATCATTTGGATTCTCAGGTGGTTCAACAATAGGATCACTAGAAGCATGCAAAGTCCTATCATTTTTCTTTTTCTTATTTTTAGAAGAACTAAGTGCATCTATATTATTTCTCTGAGAATCTTGCTCAATTCTCTTAGGGTGGCCTTCAGGATACAAAGGTTCCTGAGTCATTCTACCAGTTCTAGTAGCCACTCTAACAGCATAATCATTATTCTTACTATTCAATTCATTGATCAAGTCATTTCGAGCTTTAAGTACTTGTTCTACTTGAGTGGTAACCATAGAAGCATGTTTACTAATAAGTTTAAGTTCACCTTTAACATTAGCCATATAATCACCCAAGTGTTCGAGCATATTTGAATTGTATTTCAATTGTCTACCAAAATAAGCATTAAAATCTTCTTGCTTAGCCATAAATTTATAAAACTCATCTAAACATGGGCTAGCCAACTTAGTAAATGGGATTTCAGCTTTATCATATCTATAGAGAGAATTTACCTTTACTACTTGTGTCGGGTTATCAAGACCATGAGTTTCTTCAATAGGTAATGGATTAAGATCATATGTTTCTTCAACAGGCGGTAAATTAAGACCATGTATTTCTTCAATAGGAGGTAAATTCTTAACATCTTCAGCTTTAATACCTTTTTCTTTCATAGATTTCTTTGCCTCTTGCATATCTTCAGGACTAAGAAATAGAATACCCCTCTTCTTCGGAGTTGGTTTAGGAATTGGCTCAGGAATTGGCTCCGGAGGTGTCCAATTATTTTCATTTGTCAACATATTATTCAATAGAATTTCAGCTTCATCCGGTGTTCTTTCCCTGAAAACAGAACCAGCACAACTATCCAGGTAATCTCTGGAGGCATCGATTAGTCCATTATAAAAGATATCAAGTATTTCATTTTTCTTAAGAGGATGATCAGTCAAAACATTAAGTAATTGGAGAAGCCTCCCCCAAGCTTGTGGGAGACTCTCTTCTTCACTTTGCACAAAATTATATATATCCCTTAAAGCAGCTTGTTTCTTATGAGCAGGGAAATATTTAGCAGAGAAGTAATAAATCATATCCTGGGGACTACGCACACAACCAGGATTAAGAGAATTAAACCATATCTTAGCATCACCCTTTAATGAGAACGGAAATATTTTGAGGATGTAAAAGTAACGAGTTCTCTCATCTTTAGTGAACAGGGTGGCTATATCATTTAATTTAGTAAGATGTGCCACAACAGTTTCAGATTCATAACCATGAAAAGGATCAGATGCAACCAAAGTAATTATATCAGGATCAATAGAGAATTCATAATCCTTATCAGTAACAAAGATAGGTGAAGTAGCAAAAGCAGGGTCAGGTTTCATTCTAGCATTTAGAGATTGCTTACTCCATTTAGCTAATAATCTTTTGAGTTCAGTTCTATTTTGGCACGCTAAAATAGCTCAGGAAGCTTCTTGCTCAAAGACATAACCCTTAGGAATAACAAGTGATTCTTCATCATCACTTTCATCAGTATCATCAGATTCAATATTTTCAATCTCCCTGGCCCTATCAAGTTGTTCATCAAGAGAATCACTAAGTGGCATAGTAGTATCAGGCATAGAGGTAGTTTCATCATAAGTATCATGCATAGCAGAAGTGGCATCATCAATAACATGCGACATATCAGAACGAATAGCAGAAGCAGGTGTAGTTGTCGCAAGCTTACTCATAACATAAGGTGAATCAAGTGCAGAGCTAGATGGCAGTTCCTTACCTCCCCTCATAGTTGAGGGATAGATCTTGGTTTTTGGATCTCTCAAGTTCTTCATAATGATAAGCAGATATATATCCCAAGTGACTCAAAGAATAGAGCTATGCTCCCTGGCAACGGCGCCAGAAAATAGTCTTGATAACCCGTAAGTATAGGGGATCGCAATAGTTTTTGAGGGTAAAGTATTCAACCCTAATTTTATTGATTCAACACAAGGGGAGCCAAAGAATATTCTCAAGTGTTAGCAGCTGAGTTGTCAATTCAACCACACCTGGAAACTTAATATCTGCAGCAAAGTATTTAGTAGCAAAGTAATATGATAGTACTGGTAATGGTCGCAAAAGGTAACAATAGTAAAAGTAATGTTTTTGGTATTTTGTAGTGATGATAGCAATAGCAACGGGAAAGTAAATAAGCAAAGAACAATATATGGGAAGCTCGTAGGCAATGGATCGGTGATGGAGAATTATGCCGGATGCGGTTCATCATGTAACAGTCATAACCTAGGGTGACACAGAACTAGCTCCAGTTCGTTGATATAATGTAGGCATGTATTCCGAACATAGTCATACGTGCTTATGGAAGAGAACTTGCATGACATCTTTTGTCCTACCCTCTCGTGGCAGGGGTGTCCTTATGGAAACTAAGGGATATTAAGGCCTCCTTTTAATAGAGAACCGGAACAAAGCATTAACACATTGTGAATACATGAACTCCTCAAACTACGGTCATCACCGGTAAGTATCCCGATTATTGTCACTTCAGGGTTAACGGATCATAACACATAATAGGTGACTATAGACTTGCAAGATAGGATCAAGAACACTCATATATTGATGAAAACATAATAGGTTCAGATCTGAAATCATGGCACTCGGGCCCTAGTGACAAGCATTAAGCATAGCAAAGTCATAGCAACATCAATCTCAGAACATAGTGGACACTAGGGATCAGACCCTAACAAAACTAACTCGATTACATGATAGATCCCATCCAACCCATCACCGTCCAGCAAGCCTACGATGGAATTACTCATGCACGGCGGTGAGCATCATGAAATTGGTGATGGCAGATGGTTGATTATGATGATGGCGACAGATTCCCCTCTCCGGAGCCCCGAACGGAACCCGGATCAGCCCTCCCGAGAGGTTTTAGGGCTTGGCGGCGGCTCTGTGTCGTAAAACGCGATGATTTCTTCTCTCTGATTTTTTCTCATCGAAACTCAATATATGGAGGTGGAGTTGGAGTCGGAGAGGCAACAGGGGGCCCACGAGGTAGGGGGCGCGCCCTAGGGCGGCAGGCGCGCCCCCCACCCTCATGGCAAGGTGGTGGGACCCCTGGCCTTCATCTTTGGCAGGTATTTTTCTTATTTTCTGAAAGTGGCTCCGTGAAGTTTAGGTCATTCCGAGAATGTTTGCTCCTGCACATAAATAACACCATGGTAATTCTGCTGAAAACAGCGTCAGTCCGGGTTAGTTCAATTCAAATCATGCAAGTTAGAGTCCAAAACAAGGGCAAAAGTGTTTGGAAAAGTAGATACGTTGGAGACGTATCAGAAGGCGTAGGTAAAAAGGGTGAATCTTTGTCCCTTTATAAGGGCGGAGGAGGTGATGCGCCTCCCCACTTACCTGTTAAAATCGCTTACTCCCCGAGCGCCGTAATTGATGGCGCAGTTGGGTTACCCATACCCGTATTGATGAGAATCCCGTGATAAGGGGACACGATCTCTGCTTCGACTAGATGTGTCAAGAAAACCGCCTCGCGATATGTGCGGTGCTGGTTGAGGAAAACGGTTCGAATAGTGACCGAGCCACAACATGATGTGATGTTGCTAAGCGTGTCAGCAGATTAGATTTGTGGAAATATTATTCTCTCTATGGTGGGGTGTGGAACTTGTTTTGCAGAGCCGGACACTATCCTTGTGTTCAAAAATCTTCCAGGGAGTGTTTGGAGAAGAACCCGCCTTGCAATGCCGAAGACAATACTGCGTGCCGGACTCATCGTCATTGAAGCCTGGTTCAGGGGCTACTAAGGGAGTCCTGGATTAGGGGGTCTCCGGACAGCCGGACTATATCCTTTGGCCGGACTGTTGGACTATGAAGATACAAGATTGAAGACTTCGTCCCGTGTCCAGATGGGACTCTCCTTGGCGTGGAAGGCAAGCTAGGCAATACGGATATATATATCTCCTCCCTTGTAACCGACCTTGTGTAACGCTAGCCCCCTCCGGTGTCTATATAAACCGTAGGGTTTAGTCCATAGGACAACATACAATCATACCATAGGCTAGCTTCTAGGGTTAGCCTCTACGATCTCGTGGTAGATCAACTCTTGTAATACTCATATCATCAAGAACAATCAAGCAGGAAGTAGGGTATTACCTCCATCAAGAGGGCCCGAACCTGGGTAAACATCTTGTCCCCCGCCTCCTGTTACCATCCGCCTTAGACGCACAGTTCGGGACCCCCTACCCGAGATCCGCCGGTTTTGACACCGACACCTACCACAAGAAGCTTGATCTCTAGCCTTCCCCAAGTTGCTTTCCACTCAAATCATCTTTCCACCAAATCCAAATATGTGAGAGAGAGTTTAGTTTTGGGGAGACTATCATTTGAATCACAAGAGCAAGGAGTCCATCATCAACACACCATCTGTTGCCTTTTGGAGAGTGGTGTCTCCTAGATTCATTAGGTGTCACTTGGGAGCCTTCGACAAGATTGTGGAGTTGAACCAAGGAGTTTGTACAGGCAAGGAGATTTCCTACTTCGTGAAGAAGTACCCTAGTGAGGCAAGTCCTTCGTGGGCGATGGCCATGGTGGGATAGACAAGGTTGCTTCTTCGTGGACCCTTCGTGGGTGGAGCCCTCCGTGGACTCGCGCAGTCGTTACCCTTTGTGGGTTGAAGTCTCCATCAACATGGATGTACGATAGCACCACCTAACAGAACCACACCAAAAAATCCGTGTCTACATTGTGTTTTGCTCCCTCCAAACTCCTCCCTTTACCTTCATATGCAAATGTTTTACATTCTGCTGCTATACTCTTAGACTAGCATGTGTAGGTTGATTGCTTGACTTGTGCTAAGTTGCTAAAATCCGTCAAGACTTAAAATTGGGAAAAGGATAGATTTTTATTTGGTCAAGTAGTCTAATCACCCTCTCTCTAGACACACTTTCGATCCTACAAGTGGTATCAGAGCTTTGGTATCCATTTGCATTGATTTCCATTGCGTTGGTGATCATAGCCTTGGTTTCACAACCTAGGAGAGTATGGTGTCTAGCGAGGGAAATTACCAGCGTGGAGGTCCTTACTTTGATGGTACTAATTTTGCTAGTTGGAAGCATAAGATGAAAACACATATTCTTGGACATAAACCCGCCGTTTGGGCTATTGTGTGTATTGGCTTGCAAGGTGAATTCTTTGATGAGAGAGAACCGAACCGTGAAGCCAATGCAGAAGAATTGGAGATGCTGATATACAATGGGCAAGCTTGTGATATCCTCTTCAATGGATTGTGCCCCGAAGAATTCAACAAAACCAGTCATCTTGAGAATGCAAAGGAAATCTGGGATACTTTGATTGATATGCACGACGGTACCGACTCCGTCAAGGAATCCAAATTGGATGTGCTTCAAAGTCAACTTGACAAGTTCAAAATGAAGGATGGTGAAGGTGTCTCTGAAATGTACTCTAGGCTTGCTCTCATCACAAATGAGATTGTCAGCTTAGGAAGTGAAGAGATGATCGATAGATTCATCATCAGGAAGATCCTAAGAGCCTTGGATGGAAAGTATGATACCGTGTGCACATTGATCCAAATGATGCCCAATTACAAAGATCTCAAGCCAATGGAAGTAATTGGAAGAATTGTTGCTCATGAGATGTCACTCAATGATAAAGAAGAGCTTCACAACAAGTCTAGTGGTGCTTACAAAGCCTCATGTGATGATCCTACATCATCAAGTGAGAAACAAGCCTTCAATGAAGAATTGAGCTTAATGGTGAAGAACTTCAACAAGTTCTACAAGAGTAGAAGCAAAGAAAGAAGTTCCAAGTCAAGGTCCTACAATGACAAAAGATCTCTGAGTCATGAGCGTAATTTCTATAATCATGGAAGACCCAGACACTACTCCAATGAGTGTACGACTCCCTACAAAAGAAGAGAAGATTCACCCAAAAGGAGAAGTAGAAGAGAAGATTCACCTCCAAGAGAGAGAAGGAATAGAGATGATCATTATGAATGAAGAACCTCTCGCAGAAGCAAGGATTCGGAAAGGAAGGAAAGTCATCAAGGAGCTACACAAAATGAAGACATCAAGCTCATGTTGGTGAACGGGTATCCGATTCTGAGTCCGACAATCACTTCAAGAGAAGTTATCACCCCGACTCTGAATATACTCAAGATGAAGGTGTTACCGGTCTAGCACTTGTGTCAACCAACTCCTACGACATATTTGACTCACCAAATGAAGGAATTGTAAGATTCTTCATGGATAAAGGCCCAAAGGTATCACACCTCGAGTATGTTGATTTCAATAGTGATGAAGATGATTTGCTAGGTGATGATGATTTACTTGTTGACAACTCTAGTGATGAAAATTATGATGAAATTGCTATTAATCATGCTAATCAAGATAAAACAAATGATGATGATAAGAAGGAGATTGAGCATCTAACTATAGAACTAAACACTCTTAAGTTAGCTCATGAAACTACCTTGGAAGATCATCGAGAACTTTTAAAGACTCATGAGAAGCTACGCTTTGAAAAGCTCAACCTTGAGCAAGAGCATGGGTTCTTAAAAGCAATCAATGATGATCTTCGCAAGAAAAGTTCTTCTTACATTGCCAAGCGTTTACTCTTTTCTACTTGCATGCCACAAGTAAAAACTAGCAACAAGAGTAAGAAAGATTCTTCGTCTAGTAGTAACAATAATCATGTTAAAGCCAATATTGTTGCTTCTAGTAGTTCTCTTGATTCCACTACTGATTCTCTTAGCCAAGTTACACTTGAGCAAGAAAATATCTTATTGAAGGGAATTATAGAGAAAGGTGTTTACAAGAGCCTTGCTAGGAGTAAGCAATTTGAGGATATTGTACACAAGAAAGGAAGGCACCGGAAGAATTGAGGTTTTGGTTTTGAACCAAAGTTCAATGCTAATCGAGTTGAGTGGGAAGAAGATCAATACCCCAAGACGAAGTTTGTTCCTCAACAAGAGAAGTATGACTATACTTCTTTCCAAGGGACACAAGCTCAAGATGATCTTCCACCATAAGACCACAAGCAAGAGGGCAAGGACAAGCTTCAAGAGGAGATTGATGCATTTGAAGAAGCTCCCAGGGCCTTGGTCAAGTGGGTTCCCAAGACTACATCAAGTTCTACTTCATCAAGTATGACTACAACTCCAAGGATTCCCATCAAGATGATGTCAATCCCGAAGAAGAAGAAATAGAGAGTTCTTGAGGGTGACTCCACCAACACACTTCACTCATATCATTTTGGTGAGGACAAGTGCAAACAACTTCCACATCTTGCACTACTTCAAGGAGTTACAAACCCTCTTCTTGGTAAGACAAGGGACAAGGTAACCTAAAGCTTTCATGGACATCATCTTGTGTGAACATCACTCTATGTCTATGGATATCCTTGTTTGTTCCTTGTGGGACTAACCCGTGTAGGTAGTGAAAGTGCAACTCACTCCAATGGATTGGTCCGAATGATCTACATCAACATTGAGCATTCACATCTTCAGCATCTACATGAAGTCGTCATCGACAAAACCCAAGGTTAGTTCATCCCTCCTTGGGGGGATATCACATCTAGGGGGAGCTTTACTCGAAGAATTGAGCTAAAGCAACTCTAATGGTGTGAACACAACAATGCTTTATGTAAAAGTGGTAATCCCACTTGTTCTTAAACGATGAGTATGACCTACGATCAAATGTTCTCATTTGACTCCTAAATCAATATACTCATATATAGATGACCTAGTGCAAATTTCTTGATAGATGCTAGAGTGTTTGTGCATGCTTTGTCACATATTTGATTTTCCATTTTATTGTGTGAGCATGTTGGTTGCATATTTTACTCATTCGAGGACATCCATTTGTTGCTTTGATTGTTTGGCTCTTATTCTTTTGCCAAATGGATGGACAAGAATGCCTAATAACCTCCTCTAGATATGTATGCTTTTCTCATCTAAAACACTATTCATGCTACATCACAAAGTTTGATCAAGTCAGGTTCGAACCACTCTGTGTGAGGAGCACTCGGAGTCCCCGATTCGTCATAGACTTAAACTTCCAAAACCTCTCTGTGCATTTAGGTCTGACCGATCCATCCACTTTGGTCACACCGAGTTCACTGAGTTGATCTAGGTTTTCAATCTCGGTGCAACCGATTAGAACTTTTCGGTCACACCGAGTTGCAGTAACCGCTTGCAATTCCGCATCTCGGTGCCACTGAGTTGTTCCACTCGGTCACACCGATAGTGTCAGCATATATATACCGACGGGTTCAATTTTGGAGGTTTCTCCAAAGGCCTTCATCCCGCGCGTGTCCTGCTCTGCCGCCTCGGGTCTCCGGATCGTCTCCTCGTTGCCAGCGACCTCCGCCGTTGGTTTCCATCGCCGTCAACAAATTTCAACACCAACGTTGCCGCCGTAGCGAGCTCATTGCTGAACTAGGGTATGAGTTCGACCCCTAGGTAACTAAGTATATTAAAGATAACTTAGCAAATTAGAGCTAACTTAGGTCATTATGGTAAGCATATCGGAGGTAATAAAGCTAAATATATGTCATTATTGGAGGAAATTCCGCCACAAAGATGATTTCTCTTACAGAGCTGAAGATCAGACCTCTAGGGTTCCCCCCAAGTAGGATGGAGAGCCTTTGAGATTGTGTCGATATGGAACGTATGTCGATGGAGAATTTTCCCTGCCAATGACCACTTCGTCGGTTCACCCTCGTCAACGTCATCTATCACAAGTGGTCTAGCTTCCTCTTCCTTCAGACCTAACTTGCGCATCGCCTCCTCCAGCCATGCCCTCACCGCGCGTGGCAAGAGAGCGCCTTCCTTCCCTTTGCCAGCACCGAATGGATCCATCCCGACACCACCCCTGTATGCGCCCCACCGATCAAGATCAATCATGCGTCCCCTCAAAACTCTAATCGCCTAATAGGAGGCTCCTATGTTTTCAGGGTAGTAGACCAATGGCTGCGATCACAGTGGTGCTCCCGCCAACCAGAGTTCGACTCCTGTGTGGAGCAAATATATCTGGGATTCTCACTAAGGAGGCGTGGATAAGGCACCTATCTCGTTTGAATGTGTAGAGAAAACGATTCCCCGCGATAGCCAGCATAGACGTTGCTTGAGGATGAGGATGAGGATTATACGTGTAATTATCTCCAAGATTTTATGGTACACAATATTCATCGAAGAAGCCTACAGGCCACCAACAGCCGTGCCTAGAACTCCACTGACACCGATGACTCTAGTAAGGGGACCTTCAAGGAGAAGAACCTCGCAAGTGCGTCGGTGTGGTGGGGGGAGGAGCGGGCTACGGAAAAACGCAGTGTATGGGGGATAGCGATAGGTTACCAAAGAAAGACCTAATTTGTTCGTCTAGATGAAAACCATTTTAAAGAGAAAATCTTGGAGATTAGTAAATAGAAAAATGATATAAGTATAAGGGATAACGTACATCCGAGGTCAGATGAAAAGGTTCATCAAAAGTTATCACAAAAGTCTAAACATTTATCAATCCATCGATAAGTAGACCATTTAGGAAGGCGGCCACTCCTCAGATGCATAAGTAAGGAACAAAAATAGACGAAGGAAACCTTAACTTTTTTAGATATTTTTAGACCATACGTATTTTTTTGGCAAAACAGTTTTTTGATAGTAAAGATTTGGTTAATAAGTGGAGGCGTTCTGCATAGTTTATAACAGCTCAACTAGCCTAGCACTAAAATCCATTTTGCAACAGCTGATCTTTTTTTTGCGAGAAAACTTCCGATCTACTCCTCCATTCTTTTTATGTAAGATGTATTAGCCTAGCACAAGAAAGAAAGAGATACACACAATCAAGAAAGATACTTTACTTCATTTCCTACAAGGATAGTGTCACGCCCAATATGCGACTCTATCCTAAAGGAACTCAAAGGTCCCACCAAGGACAGAACCGCATATTGACACGCTTTTGCAAGGTGGATATCATTACATCGTACCACTACATAATAGTTGGGGATACACACAAGACATACAAATGCCATAAGAATACATCAACATCATACATGAGAACAACATATGACTACGGATGTAGCACAAACAAAAGCTCAAACGACATCCACCCTACTAGCCCAGGCTGCCGACCAGGAACCTAACCCAAGATCGACGAAGAAGAAGACCTCCAAAACAACTAAACATCGCTCTCACGTCATGATCATCGCATTACATGTACCTACAACTGTTGTTGTAGTAAACTGTGAGCCACGAGGACTCAGCAATCCCATTACCATGGCTATCAAGACTATCAAAGCTTAATGGGTAGGAAAAGGATAAGTGGTGAGGTTGCAGCAGCGACTAAGCAATATATGGTGGCTAACTCACGAGTATAAGAGGAAGATGAGAAACTACGCAAACGGTCGCAAACTAGTAATGATCAAGAAGTGATCCTGAACTACTTACGGTCAAACATAACCTAACCGTGTTCTCCTATCGAACTTCCTCGAAAAGAGACAGTCGCGGTTACGCACGTGGTTGGTGTATTTTAAATGACTTTACTTCAAGTCCTCTACAACCGGATATTAACAAATTCCCATCTGCCACATAATCGTGGGCATGGCTCTCGAAAGTTTAAACCCTAGAGGGTATCCCAACTTAGCCCATGACAAGCTCACGATTGATGACCCACAAGTATTGGGGATCTATCATAGTCCTTTCGATAAGTAAGAGTGTCGAACCCAACGAGGAGCAGAAGGAAATGATAAGCAGTTTTAAGTAAGGTATTCTCTGCAAGCACTGAAATTATCGGTAACAGATAGTTTTGTGATAAGGTAATTTGTAATGAGTAGAAAGTAATAAAAGTAAATAAGGTGCAGCAAGACGGCCCAATCCTTTTTGTAGCAAAGGACAAGCCTGGACAAACTCTTATATAAAGGAAAGCGCTCCCGAGGACACATGGGAATTATCATCAAGCTAGTTTTCATCACGCTCATATGATTCGCGTTCGGTACTTTGATAATTTGATATGTGGGTGGACCGGTGCTTGGGTACTGTCCTTACTTGGACAAGCATCCCACTTATGATTAACCCCTATTGCAAGCATCCGCAACTACAACAGAAGTATTAAGGTAAACCTAACCATAGCATGAAAAGTATGGATCCAAATCATCCCCTTATGAAGCAACGCATAAACTAGGGTTTAAGCTTCTGTCACTCTAGCAACCCATCATCTACTTATTACTTCCCAATGCCTCCCTCTAGGCCCAAACAATGGTGAAGTTTCATGTAGTTGACATTCACATGACACCACTAGAGGGATGACAACATACATCTTATCAAAATATCGAACGAATACCAAATTCACATGACTACTAATAGCAAGACTTCTCCCATGTCCTCATGAACAAACGTAACTACTCACAGAGCATATTCATGTTCATAATCAGAGGGGTATTAATATGCATAATGGATCTGAACATATGATCTTCCACCAAGAAAACCAACTAGCATCAACTAGAAGGAGTAATCAACACTACTAGCAACCCACAGGTACCAGTCTGAGGTTTGGATACAAAGATTGGATACAAGAGATGAACTAGGGTTTGAGATGAGACGGTGCTCGTGAATATGTTGATGGAGATTGACCCTCTCCCAGTGAGAGGATCGTTGGTGATGACGATGGTGATGATTTCCCCTCCCGGAGGGAAGTTTCCCCGGCAGAACAGCTCTGCCAAAGCCCTAGATTGGTTCAGCCTCATGGCGGCAGGGTTTCTTCCCCAAAGCTTGCTTATGATTTTTTCTCGGACGAAAGACCTCATATATCATAATATGGGCATCGGAGGGCCACCGGGGGCCCACGAGGCAGGGGCGTGCGTCCAGGGGGTAGGGCGCCCCCCACCCTCGTGGGCGGTGGGTGGCCCCCCTCAGGTACTTCTTTCGCCCAATATTTTTTATATATTCTGAAACGTGCTCCCGTGAAGTTTTGGGACTTTTGGAGCTATGCAGAATAGGTCTCTAATATTTGCTCCTTTTCCAGCCCAGAATTCCAGCTGCCGGCATTCCCCCTCTTCATGTAAACCTTGTAAAATAATAGAGAATATGCATAATGTGTAATAACAGCCCATAATGCAACAAATATCGATATAAAATCATGATTCAAAATGGACGTATCAACTCCCCCAAGCATAGACCTCGCTTGTCCTCAAGAGAAAGCCGAAATCGAAAAATATGTCCACATGTTTAGAGATAGAGGTGTCGATAAAATAAAATACGGACATGAGGGCATCATGCTAGAGTAACAATTCAATCACAATTTCAAGTATGAATCATAAACTTCATTGAGAACCAACAAACTCTAACCTCAGTCATTGAGGCAATTGCAATTTATCATAACATAGGAAAGAGTCAATATAAGAGCTTTTCAGCAAGTCCACATACTCAACTATCATTTAGTCTTTCATAATTGCTAACACTCGTGTGATATTTATGGTCATGAAGTTTTAATCGGACACATAGAAAGATAGGGGCTTATAGTTTTGCCTCCCAACGTTTTGCCTCAAGGGTAATGTCAACAATAATAGTTCATGAAAACTCACATCCAATAATCTATATATATCAGGATCTTTCCAACACATTGTGCTTGCCGAAGGATAAAATATAAAAAGGAAAGGTGAATATCGCCATGACTCTTTGCATGAAGTATAAGACAACAATAAAAGATAGGCCCTTCACAGAGGGAAGCAGAGGTTGCCATGCGCTTTTATGGTTGGATGCACGAAATCTTAATGCAAAAGAATGTCGCTTTATATTGCCACTTGTGATATGGACCTTTATTATGCAATATGTCGCTTTTATTTCTTCCACATCACAAGATCGTATAAAGCTTATTTTCTCCACATTAATAAGTCATACATATCTAGAGAGAAATTTTTATTGCTTGCACTGATGACAACTTACTTTAAGGATCTTACTCAATCCATAGGTAGATATGGTGGACTCTCATGGCAAAACTGGGTTTAGGGATATTTGGAAGCACAAGTAGTATTTCTACTTGGTGCAAAGAAATTGGCTAGAATGATAGGGAAATCCAAGCTCAACATGTTGGATGATCCATGATAATATAATTTATCTCACACGAAAGAAAACATAACCCATTACGTTGTCTTCCTTGTCCAACGTCAACTCTTTAGCATATCATACTTTAATGAGTGCTCACAATTATAAAAGATGTCCAAGATAGTATATTTATAGGCGAACCTCTCTTTGTTTATTACTTCCTATTAATTGCAACGATGACCAAAACTATGTTTGTCAACTCTCAACAACTTTTATTCATCATACTCTTTATATGTGAGCTCATTACTCTCCATAAGATCCATATGATCTATTTATTTCTTTTTATTTATTATGTTTTATTTTATTCCCTCGAGATCATAGCAAAATAATCAAGCCCTTGACTCAACACTAATATTTATTATATATAGCTCACGGACTCGATTACATAGAAAGGTCATAAAGCAAAACTCACAACTAGATCATACTAAAACTTTATTCTACTAGATCAAGATATTATCAAAAGGATCGAACTAGGAAAAATGAGAAAGATAAAAGTGATAGTGATACGATACCGGGGCACTCCCCCAAGCTTGGCAGTTGCCAAGGGGAGTGCCCATACCCATGTGATTATGTTTCCTTCTTCAGGGGTGGTTATGTGATATTCTTGGCAATGATGCCCCTCAGGATATGATTCTCTTCCTCAAGATTATTGACTTGCTGCTTGAGGTTCATTATTTCCTTACGGAGCTTGCCAATGACAGCTAAAGCTCCTTTCACCCAAGGATGTTGCATAGCTGCAGGAGAACAAGTAACACTCTTTTTCATATTTTCATAAGAAAGAAATCTAACATTGGAAGGGATGACCGAGTTTGGAATAGCTGAGCTCTGTAGTTCCCCCATTGTGAATCTTGCCCGGAAACGAGAAGTAACTTCTTGATCCTCCTCCATGGCATCTATCCTTTTCAAGTCAGCTTCCATCTCTATCTCCCTTGAGGGCCCAAGGTGATAGGCATCGCTGTTTGCCCCTGGACCTGGTGTCGGATGAGACACCCGACTCTCCCCGACTGACTCTTGAGAAGTAATCTTGCTCTAATCTGTGGCAGAAACAACTCGAAACAAAGACAAGAGATATTTGCATGATACGGTGGTCAAAACCTTCGGGAGATTATATAATGAATTTTTACTGACCAAAAGAAGTATCGTGCAAGAAAACGGAGTCCGGAGAGCACACGAGGTGCCCACGAGGCAGGGGGCACGCCCAGGGGGGTAGGGCGTGCCTGATGACCCACAAGTATAGGGGATATATCGTAGTCCTTTCGATAAGTAAGAGTGTCAAACCCAACGAGGAGCAGAAGGAAATGATAAGCGGTTTTCAGCAAGGTATTCTCTGCAAGTACTGAAAAAAGTGGTAACAGATAGTTTTGTAATTGGATAAATTGTAACGAGCAACAAGTAACAAAAGTAAATAAAGTGCAGCAAGGTGGTCCAATCCTTTTGTAGCAAAGGACAAGCCGGAACAAACTCTTATAATAGGAAAAGTGCTCCCGAGGACACATGGGAATATTGTCAAGCTAGTTTTCATCAGGTTCATATGATTCACGTTCGCTACTTTGATAATTTGATATGTGGGTGGACCGGTGCTTGGGTGCTGTTCTTACTTGAACAAGCATCCCACTTATGATTAACCTCTATTGCAAGCATCCGAAACTACAACAAAAGTATTAAGGTAAACCTAACCATAGCATGAAACATATGGATCCAAATCATCCCCTTACGAAGCAACACATAAACTAGGATTTAAGCTTCTGTCACTCTAGCAACCCATCATCTAATTATTACTTCCCAATGCCTTCCTCTTGTCCCAAATAATGGTGAAGTGTTATGTAGGCGACGTTCACATAACACCACTAGAGGCTAGACAACATACATCTTATCAAAATATCAAACGAATACCAAATTCACATGACTGCTCATAGCAAGACTTCTCCCTTGTCCTCAGGAACGAACGTAATTACTCACAAAGCATATTCATGTTCAAAATCAAAGGGGTAATAATATGCATATAGGATCTGAACATATGATCTTCCACCAATTAAACCAACTAGCATCAACTACAAGGAGTAATCAACACTACTAGCACCAATCCCGGACTTTGAGACAAGAATTGGATACAAGATATGAACTAGGGTTTGGAGATGAGATGGTGCTGGTGAAGATGTTGATGGAGATTGCCCTCTCCCGATTAGAGGAGCGTTGGTGATGGCGATGGTGATGATTTCCCCCTCCGGAAGGTAAGTATCCCCGGCAGAACAGCTCTGGCGAAGCTCTAGATTGGATCCGCCAAGGTTCCACCTCGTGGCGGCGGAGTCTCGTCCCGAAAAGTTCCCTCTTATTTGTTTCTCAACGAAAGACCTCATATAGGAGAAGATGGACGTCGGAGAGCCACCAGGGGGCCCACGAGGTAGGGGGCACGCCCTAGGGGGGGCACCCTCGTGAGAAGGGTGTGGGCCCCCTGGCCTTCATCTTTGGCGAGGATTTTTCTTTATTTCTTTTAAGATGTCCCGTGAAGTTTCAGGACTTTTGGAGTTGCGCAGAATAGGTCTCTAATATTTGCTCCTTTTCCAGCCCAGAATTCCAGCTGTCGGCATTCTCCCTCTTTATGTAAACCTTGTAAAATAAGAGAGAATAGCCATAAGTATTATGACATAAAGTGAAATAACAGTCCATAATGCAATAAATATTGATATAAAATCATGATGCAAAATGGACGTATCAACTCCCCCAAGCTTAGACCTCACTTGTCCTCAAGCGAAAAGCTAATAACAATAAATATGTCCTCATGTTTAGAGATAGAGGCGTCGATAAAAATAAAATACGGACATGAAGGCATCATGGTTATTCTCATAACAGCAACATATATAGATTCTGTCATATGATTACTTATGTTCAAGTGATGATCTATTCACAATGCAAAAGTATAAATCATAAACCTTATTGGGCTCCAACAAACTATAATCTCAGTCATTGAAGCAATTGCAATTTATTATAACATCGGAAAGAGTCTATGTCAGAGCTAAAAAGCAAGTCCACATACTCAACTATCATTTAGACCTCCATAATTGCTAACACTCACGCAATACTTGTGGTTACAGAGTTTTAATCGGACATAGAGAAAGATAGGGGCTTATAGTTTTGCCCCACAACCTTTCACCTCAAGGGTATTGTCAACAATAATGGTTCATGCTCCCCTACATCCAATTAGATATATATATATATATATATATATATATATATATATATCATGTTCTTTCCAACATGCTGAGCTTGCCAAAGGATAAAATGAAAAAGTAAAGGTGAAGATCACCGTGACTCTTGCATAAGGTAGAAGATAATAATAAAGGATAGGCCCTTCGCGGAGGGAAGCAGAGGTTTCCATGCGCTTTTATGGTTGGATGTATAAAATCTCAATGCGAAAGAACGTCACTTTATATTGCCCCTTGTGATATGAACCTTTATTATGCAGTCCGTCGCTTTTATTACTTCCACATCACAAGATCGTATAAAGCTTATTTCTCCCACACCAATCAATCATACATATTTAGAGAAATTTTTATTGCTTTGCACCGATGACAACTTACTTGAAGGATCTTACCCAATCCATAGGTAGATATGGTGGACTCCCATGGCAAAACTGGTTTAGGGTTATTTGGAAGCACAAGTAGTATTTCTACTTGGTGCTGAGAATTTGGCTAGCATGAGGGGGAAAGGCAAGCTCAACAAGTTAGAGGAACCATGACAACATACTTTATCTCAGATATACAAAAGACATAACTCATTACATTGTCTTCCTTGTCCAACATCAACTCTTTAGCATGTCGTATTTTAATGAGTGCTCCCAATCATAAAAGATGTCAATGACAATATATCTATATGTGAAAACCTCTCTTTCCTTATTACTTCCTATTAATTGAAACAATGACCAAAGCTATGTCTCCCAACTCCTAACAACTTTTAATCATCATACTCTTTCTATGTGAAGTCATTACTCTCAATAAGATCAATATGAACTTTTGTTTCTTTTTATTCTTTTTCTCTTTTCTTTTATTCACCCAAGATCATGGCAAAATAGTTAAGCCCTTGACCCAACACTAATCTTTATTATATATAACTCACGGACTCGATTACATAGAGAGATCATAAAGCAAAACTCAAAACTAGATCATGCCATAAACTTTATTCTACTAGATCAAGATACTACTAATAGGATCGAACTAAGAAAAACGGTAAAGATAGGAGTTGTGATTGTGATACGATACCAGGGCACCTCCCCCAAGCTTGGTAGTTGCCAAGGGGAGTGCCCATACCCATGTGATTATGTCTCCTTCTTTGTTGTCGGTGTAATATTCTTGGCGATGATTCCCCTCAGGATGCGGTTCTCCTCCTCGAGCTTATTGACTTGCTGTTTGGGGTCCATTATTTCCTTACAAAGCTTTCCTGTGACAGCTAAAGCTCCTTGCACCCAAGGGTGTTGCATAGCTGTGGGAGAACAAGTGACACTCCTCTTCATATTTTCGTAAGAAAGAAATCTAACATTAGAAGGGATAACCGAGTTTGGAATAGCTGAGCTCTGTAGTTCCCCTGTCGTGAACCCAGCTCGGAGGCGAGAGGTGACTTCTTGATCCTCCATGGCATCTACTCTCATCAAGTCAGCCTCCATCTCTTCCTCCGTTGCTGGCCCAAAATGGTCAGCATCGCTGTTTGCCCTTGGTTCCGGTGCAGGGTTAGATACCCGGCTCTCCCCGATTGACTCTTGAGAAGACATCTTGCTCTAATCTGCAGCAGCAACAGCTCGAAAACAAAAACAGAAGAAATTTGCGTGATACGGGAGTCAAAACCTTCGGGAGGATATATAATGATTTTTTACCGACCAAAATACGTAACGTGCAAGAAAACATAGTGCGGAAGGCACACGAGGTACTCACGAGGTAGGGGGTGCGCCCACCACCCTCGTGGGGCCCTCGTGTCCTTCCCGGACTACTACTTATTTTTCCTTTTTTCTAAATATTCCAAAACGGAGAAATATTGCCTTAAAAATTGTTTTGGAGTCGGTTTACTTACCGTACCACATACCTATTCCTTTTCGGAGTATGAAACGTTCCGGAAAGTGTCCCTTATGTATTCTTCCGGGGTTATGGTTTCAATAATATTGGTTTCAACATTTATGGGATTACCTGAGATATAATGTTTAATTCTTTGACCATTTACCACCTTCGGATTTGTGCCCTCGAAGTTGTTGATTTTTATGGCACCGGAACGATAGACCTCCTCGATGACGTAGGGGCCTTCCCATTTAGAGAGAAGTTTTCCTGCAAAAAATCTTAAACGAGAGTTGTATAGCAATACATAGTCACCTACATTAAACTCACGCTTTTGTATCATTTTGTCATGCCATCTTTTAAATTTTTCTTTAAACAACTTGGCATTTTCATAAGCTTGGGTTCTCCATTCATCAAGTGAGCTAATATCAAATAACCTCTTCTCACCGGCAAGTTTAAAATCATAGTTAAGCTCTTTAATAGCCCAATATGCCTTATGTTCTAGTTCGAGAGGTAAGTGACATGCTTTTCCATAGACCATTTTATACGGAGACATACCCATAGGATTTTTATATGCAGTTCTATAAGCCCATAATGCATCATCAAGTTTCTTAGACCAATTCTTTCTGGACCTATTAACAGTCTTTTGCAAAATAAATTTGAGCTCTCTATTGCTCAATTCTACTTGACCACTAGACCGTGGGTGATAAGGAGATGCAATTCTATGATTAACATCATATTTAGAAAGCATTTTATGGAAGGCACCATGAATAAAGTGTGAACCACCATTAGTCATTAAATATCTAGGGACTCCAAACCTCGGGAAAATAACTTCCTTAAGCATTTTAATAGAGGTGTTATGATCAGAACTACTAGTTGGAATAGCTTCTACCCACTTAGTAAGGTAATCAACAGCAACTAGAATATGTGTGTATCCATTAGAGGCAGGAAAATGTCCCATATAATCAAAGCCCCAAACATCAAATGGTTCAATAACAAGTGAATAATTCATAGGCATTTCTTGACGTCTACTAATATTACCAATTCTTTGACATTCATCACAAGACAAGACAAACTTACGGGCATCCTTGAAGAGAGTGGGCCAATATAAACCAGATTGCAATACCTTATGTGCAGTTCTATCTCCAGCGTGGTGTCCTCCATAAGACTCGGAATGACACTTGCGTCGGATTTGTTCCTGTTCATGCTCAGGTACACAACGTCTAATAACACCATCTACTCCTTCTTTATAAAGATGTGGATCATCCCAAAAGTAATGTCTTAAATCATAGAAAAACTTTTTCTTTTGTTGGCATGTGAAGCTAGGTGGTATAAACTTAGCAACAATATAATTAGCATAATCAGCATACCATGGAGTACTACGAGAAGTACTTATAATATTTAATTATTCATCAGGAAAGTCATCATTAATAGGTAGTGGGTCATCAAGAATATTTTGTAACCTAGATAAGTTGTCTGCAACGGGGTTCTCAGCTCCCTTTCTATCAACAATATTCAAATCAAATTCTTGTAGCAAGAGAACCCATCTAATGAGTCTAGGTTTAGCATCTTTCTTTTCCATAAGATATTTAATAGCAGCATGATCAGTGTTAATAGTTACTTTAGAATCAACAATATAAGATCTAAACTTATCACAAGCAAATACAACTGCTAAAATTTCTTTTTCAGTAGTAGCATAATTTCTTTGAGCATTGTCTAGAGTCTTACTAGCATAATGAATAACATTTAATTTCTTATCAACTCTTTGCCCTAGAACAGCACCTACAGCATAATCACTAGCATCACACATAATTTCAAAGGGTAAATTCCAATCAGGTGGCTGAACAATAGGTGCAGATACTAATTCTTTCTTAAGTATTTCAAATGCTTCTACACAATCATCATCAAAGACAAATGGTATATCTTTTTGCAATAAATTAATCAAAGGCCGAGAGATTTTTGAGAAGTCCTTAATGAACCTCCTGTAAAATCCGGCGTGACCAAGGAAACTTCTTATACCTTTGATGTCCTTGGGACATGGCATCTTTTCAATAGCATCAACCTTGGCTTTATGAACTTCAATACCTCTTTCATAAACTTTGTGCCCCAAGACAATACCTTCATTAACCATAAAGTGGCACTTTTCCCAATTCAGGACAAGATTAGTTTCTTCACATCTCTGCAAAACTCGATCAAGATTGCTCAAGCAATCGTCAAAAGAGGAACCATAGACGGAAAATTCGTCCATGAAAACCTCACAAATCTTTTCACAAAAGTCAGAGAATAAAGCCATCATGCATCTTTGAAAGGTAGCAGGTGCATTACATAAACCAAAAGGCATACGTCTATAAGAAAAAGTACCAAAAGGGCATATAAAAGTAGTCTTTGATTGATCTTTAGCCGACACACGTATTTGAGAGAAACCAGAATAACCATCTAGAAAGCAATAGTTTGTATGTTTGCACAATCTTTCTAGCATTTGATCAATAAAAGGTAAGGGGTAATGATCTTTGTTAGTAGCTTTATTTAATTTGCGGAAATCAATTACCATCCTATAACATATGATAATTCTTTGTGGAATCAATTCATCTTTATCATTAGGAACAACAGTAATACCTCCCTTCTTAGGGACACAATGGACAGGACTTACCCACTCACTATCAGCAACGGGATAAATTATACCTGGCTCCAGAAGCTTGAGTATTTCTTTTCTTACCACTTCTTTCATTTTAGGATTCAGACGTCGTTGAGGATCATGAACTGGTTTGGCATCTGCTTCCAAATTTATTTTATGTTGACATAAAGTGGGACTAATGCCCTCAAGATCATCAAGAGTATATCCAATAGCAGCACGATGCTTCTTCAGATTTTTCAATAATCTTTCTTCTTCATGCTCTAAAAGGTTAGCACTAATAATAACAGGATATATCTTCTTTTCATCAAGATAAGCATATTTAAGATTATCAGGCAAAGGTTTAAGTTCAAACACGGGATCACCCTTGGGAGGAGGAGGATCCCCTAGGATTTCAACAGGCAAATTGTGTTTCAGAATAGGTTCCTGTTTAAAGAATACTTCATCTATTTCCCTTCTTTCATTCATGAACATATCATTTTCATGGTCTAGCAAATAGTGTTCTAAAGGATCACTAGGAGGTACGGAAATAGAAGCAAGACCAATAATTTCATCCTTACTAGGTAATTCTTCCTCACGATGTTGTTTACTAAATTTAGAGAAATTGAACTCATGAACCATATCATCCAAGCCAACAGTAACAACATTCTTTGTGCAATCTATGGTAGTATTGACAATATTCAAGAAGGGTCTACCAAATATAATGGGACAAAAGCTATCTTGTGGGGAACCAAGAACAAGAAAATCAGCAGGATATTTAGTTTTCCCACACAAGACTTCAACATCTCTAACAATTCCCATTGCTGAAATAGTATCTCTATTGGCAAGTTTAATTGCGATAACAATATCTTCTAACTCAACTGGTGCAATTTCATTCTTAATTTCTTCGTATAAGGTATGCGGTATAACACTAACACTAGCACCCATATCACATAAGCCATGATAACAATGATCTCCTATTTTAACAGAAATAACGGGCACGCCTACCACAGGTCTATGTTTATCTTTAGCACAAGGTTTAGCAATTCTAGCAGTTTCACCTTTGAACTGAATAACATGCCCATCAATATTATCAGACAAGAGATCTGTAACAATAACAATATTAGGTTGTACTTTAACTTGCTCAGGAGGTGTACAAGTTTTAATATTGCTTTTACGAACAACAGTTGAAGCTTTAGCATGATCCTTTATTCTAACAGGAAAAGGTGGTTTCTCAACATAAGAGGTAGGAACAATAGGATCATTATAAGTGACAGTCTTTTCTTCAACTTTAATAGGTGCAACTACTTTTACTTATATGAGAGGATGATATTTAAACCACTTATCCTTAGGGAGATCAACATAAGTAGCAAAAGATTCCCAGAAAGAAGCTACTATCTCAGAGTCAAGACCATATTTAGTGCTAAACTAACGGAAAATATCGGTATCCATAAAAGATTTAACACAATCAAACTTAGGTGTCATACCTGACTCCTTACCTTCGTCGCGGTCCCAATCTTCAAGGTTGCATTTAATTCTATCCAATAAATTCCATCTGAATTCAATAGTCTTCATCATAAAAGAACCAGCACAAGAAGTATCGAGCATGTTGCGATTGTTTTCAGAGAGCTCATGATTGGGGCATGAATATAACATTGATTTAAGCCTCCCCCAAGCTTGAGCGATGCTTTCTCCTTTGCGAGGCCAGAAATTATATATATAATTGCGATCACGATGAACAAGATGCATAGGGTAATACTTTTGGTGAAATTCCAACTTCAATCTTTTATAGTCCCATGATCTCATATCATCACATTGCCTATACCATACCAATGCGTCTCCCTTCAAAGATAAAGGGAAGACCTTCTTAGCAACATCATCAGGTATACCTGCAAGCTTAAATAATCCACAAACTTCATCCACATATATTAAGTGCTCATCAGGATGATTTGTTCCATCTCCTGTAAAAGGATTAGCTAGCAGTTTTTCCATCATAGCCGCAGGAAATTCAAAAGGAGTTTCATTTTCAATAGGTTCAGTAGGTTGAGGAGCAACTCTTTGCTCTACTGGAGATGGTGAAGATACCCCGAACAAGCCCCTCGGAGTATTACTTTACATAGTAACAAGTGACAGTAAATTTCAACACACTATATAAATTTTTCCTTACCAAATTCCACCTACCAAAGGCGCTACACTCCCCGGCAACGGCGCCAGAAAAGAGTCTTGATGACCCACAAGTACAGGGGATCTATCGTAGTCCTTTCGATAAGTAAGAGTGTCGAACCCAACAAGGAGCAGAAGGAAATGATAAGCGATTTTCAACAAGGTATTCTCTGCAAGTACTGAAAAAAGTGGTAACAGATAGTTTTGTAATAGGATAAATTTTAACGAGAAACAAGTAATAAAAGTAAATAAAGTGCAGCAAGGTAGCCCAATCCTTTTGTAGCAAAGGACAAGCCGGAACAAACTTTTATAATAGGAAAAGCACTCCCGAGGACACATGGGAATATTGTCAAGCTAGTTTTCATCACGTTCATATGATTCGCGTTCAATAATTTGATAATTTGATATGTGGGTGGACCGGTGCTTGGGTGCTGTTCTTACTTGAACAAGCATCCCACTTATGATTGACCTCTATTGCAAGCATCCACAACTACAACAAAAGTATTAAGGTAAACCTAACCATAGCATGAAACATATGGATCCAAATCAGCCCCTTACGAAGCAACACATAAACTAGGGTTTAAGCTTCTGTCACTCTAGCAACCCATCATCTACTTATTACTTCCCAATGCCTTCCTCTAGGCCCAAATAATGGTGAAGTGTTATGTAGTCGATGTTCACATAACACCACTAGAGGCTAGACAACATACATCTTATCAAAATATCAAACGAAAACCAAATTCACATGACTACTCATAGCAAGACTTCTCCCTTATCCTCAGGAACGAACATAATTACTCACAAAGCATATTAATGTTCAAAATCAGAGGGGTAATAATATGCATATAGGATCTGAACATATGATCTTCCACCAATTAAACCAACTAGCATCAACTACAAGGAGTAATCTACACTACTAGCAACCTACTAGCACCAATCCCGGACTTTGAGACAAGAATTGGATACAAGAGATGAACTAGGGTTTGGAGATGAGATGGTGCTGGTGAAGATGTTCATGGAGATTGCCCTCTCCCGATGAGAGGAGCGTTGGTGATGACGATGGTGATGATTTCCCCCTCCGGGAGGGAAGTATCCCCGGCAGAACAGCTCTGCCGGAGCTCTAGATTGGATCTGCCAAAGTTCCGACTCGTGGCGGCGGAGTCTCGTCCCGAAAAGTTCCCTCTTATTTTCTTCTCATCGAAAGACCTCCTATAGGAGAAGATGGGTGTGGCCCCCCTGGTAGGGGGCGCGCCCTAGGGGGGCGCGCCCCCCCACCCTCGTGAGAAGGGTGTGGCCCCCCTGGCCTTCATCTTTGGCGAGGATTTTTCTTTATTTGTTTTAAGATGTCCCGTGAAGTTTCAGGACTTTTGGAGTTGCATAGAATAGGTCTCTAATATTTGCTCCTTTTCCAGCCCAGAATTCCAGTTGCCGGCATTCTCCCTCTTTATGTAAACCTTGTAAAATAAGAGAGAATAGCCATAAGTATTGTGACATAAAGTGAAATAACAGTCCATAATGCAATAAATATCGATATAAAAGCATGATGCAAAATGGACATATCAGCGCCCTCCACCCTCGTGGAAGCCCCGTGTCCTTTCTGGTCGGCTTCTTCTTTTCCTATTTTCTCAAATATTCGAAAACAAAGAAAAATTGCCATTAGAACTGTTTTGGAGTCAGTTTACTTACTGTACCACGTACCTATTCCTTTTCAGAGTCTGAAACATTCTAGAAATTGTCCCTTATGTATTCCTCCGGGGTCACGGTCTCAATAACATTAGTTTCAACATGTATAGGATTACCCGAGATATAATGCTTGATTCTTTGACCGTTCACCACCTTCGGATTTGTGCCTTTGAAGTTGTTGATTTTTATGGCACCGAAACAATAGACCTCCTCGATAACGTAAGGACCTTCCCATTAAGAGACAAGTTTGCCTGCAAAAAAATATCTTAAACGAGAGTTGTATAGCAATACATAATCACCTACATTAAACTCACGTTTTTGTATCCTTTTATCATGCCATCTTTTAACTTTTTCTTTAAACAGCGTGGCATTTTCATAAGCCTAGGTTCTCCATTCATCAAGTGAGCTAATGTCAAATAACCTCTTCCCACCGGCAAGTTTGAAGTCATAGTTGAGCTCTTTAATAGCCCAATATGCCTTATGTTCTAATTCAAGAGGTAAGTGACATGCTTTACCATAAACAATTTTATACGGAGACATACCCATATGATTTTTGTATGCAGTTCTATAAGCCCATAATGCATCATCATGTTTCTTGAACCAATTCTTTCTAGATCTATTAACAATATTTTGCAAAATTAATTTAAGCTCTCTATTGCTAAGTTCTACTTGACCACTAGACTGTGGGTGATATGGGGATGCAATTCTATGATTAACATCATACTTAGCAAGCATTTTACAAAAGGCACCATGAATAAAATGTGAACCACCATCAGTCATTAAGTATCTAGGGACTCCAAACCTCAGAAAAATTAACTTCTTTAAGCATCTTAATAGAGGTGTTATGATCAACACTACAAGTTGGAATAGCTTCTACCCACTTAGTAACGTAATCGACAACAACTAAAATATGTGTATACCCATTAGAGGAATGAAAAGGTCCCATATAATCAAAGCCCCAAACATCAAATGGTTCAATATCAAGTGAATAATTCATAGGCATTTCTTGATGTCTACTAATATTACCAATTCTTTGACATTCATCACAAGATAAGACAAACTTACGGGCATCCTTGAAGAGAGTAGGCCAATAAAAACCAGATTGCAATACCTTATGTGCAGTTCTATCTCCAACATGGTGTCCTCCATAAGCTTCGGAGTGACACTTGCGTGGGATCTGTTCCTGTTCATGCTCAGGTACACAACGTCTAATAACACCATCTACTCCTTCTTTATAAAGATGTGGGTCATCCCAGAAGTAATGTCTTAAATCATAGAAGAACTTTTCCTTTTGCCGGTATGTGAAACTAGGTGGTATAAATTTAGCAACAATGTAATTGGCATAATCAGCATACCATGGAGCAGTACGAGAAGCATTTATGACATTTAATTGTTCATCAGGGAAGCTATCATTAATAGGTATTGGGTCATCAAGAATATTTTCTAACCTAGACAAGTTGTCTACAACGGGATTCTCGGCTCCCTTTCTATCAATAATATGCAAATAAAATTCTTGTAGTAGGAGAACCCATTATATTAAGTCTAGGTTTAGCATCTTTCTTTTCCATAAGATATTTAATAATAGCATGATCAGTGTGAATAGTTACTTTAGAATCAACAATATAAGATCTGAACTTATCACAAGCAAATACAACTACTAAGAATTCTTTTTCAGTGGTAGCATAATTTCTCTGGGCATTGTCTAGAGTTTTACTAGCATATTGAATAACATTTAATTTTTTATCAACTCTTTGTCCTAGAACAGCCCCTACAGCATAATCACTAGCATCACACATGATTTCAAAGGGTAAATTCCAATCAGGTGGTTGAACAATAGGTGCAGAAATCAAGGCTTTCTTAAGTATTTCAAATGCTTGTACACAATCATCATCAAAGACAAAAGGAATATCTTTTTGTAATAGGTTAGTCAGAGGCCGAGAAATTTTAGAGAAGTCCTTAATGAACCTCCTATAAAAACCGACATTACCAAGGAAACTTCTTATACCTTTGATGTCCTTGGGACACGGCATCTTTTCAATAGCATCAACCTTAGCTTTGTCAACTTCAATACCTCTTTCGGAAATTTTATGCCCCAAGACAATACCTTCATTAACCATAAAGTGGCACTTCTCCCAATTCAAGACAAGGTTAGTTTCTTCACATCTCTGCAAAACTCGATCAAGGTTGCTCAAGCAATCATAAAAAGAGGATCCATAAACAGAGAAATCATCCATGAAAACTTCACAAATCTTTTAACATAAGTCAGATAATATAGCCATCATGCATCTTTGAAAGGTTGCAGGTGCATTACATAAACCAAAAGGCATACGTCTATAAGCAAAGGTACCTAAAGGGCAAGTAAAAGTAGTCTTTTCTTGATCACCAGCTGACACAGGTATTTGATAGAAACTAGAGTAACCATCTAGAAAGCAAAAATGTGTATGTTTGGATAATCTTTCTAGCATTTGATTAATAAAAGGCAAAGGGTAATGATATTTTTAGTAGCTTTATTTAGTTTGCGGAAATCAATTAAAATCCTATAACCTGTAATAATTCTTTCTGGAATCAATTCATCTTTATCATTAGGAACGACAGTAATACCTCCCTTCTTGGGGACACAATGGACAGGACTTACCCACTGACTATCAGCAACGGGATAAATTATACCTACCTCAAGGAGCTTTAATATTTCCTTTCTTACCATTTCTTTCATCTTAGGATTTAGCCGTCGTTGGTGATCAATAACTCGTTTGGCATCTTTCTCAAAATTTATTTTGTGTTGACATAGAGTGGGACTAATGCCCTTAAGATCATCAAGAGTATATCCAATATGGTGCTTCTTCTAAGTTTTCCATAATCTCTCTTCTTCATGCTCTGAAAGGTTAGCAGTAATAATAACAGGATATATCTTATTTTCATCAAGATAAGCATATTTAAGAGTATCAGACAATGGTTTAAGCTCAAACACAGGATCACCCTTGGGTGGAGGAGGATCCCCTAGGATTTCAACAGGCAAGTTGTGTTTCAGAATAGGTCCCTGTTTAAAGAATACTTCATCTATTTCCCTTCTTTCATTCATAAACATATCGTTTTCATGGTCTAGCAAATATTGTTCTAAAGGATCAGTAGGAGGCACGACAATAGAAGAAAGACAGATAATTTCATCTTTACTAGGCAAGTCCTCATCACGGGGTTGTCTACTAAATTTAGCAAAATTAAAATCATGAGACATATCCCCCAAACCAACAGAAACAATATGCTTATTGTAGTCTATCTTAGCATTAACAGTATTCAAGAAGGGTCTACCAAATATAATGGGACAAAAGTCATCTTGTGGGGAACCAAGAACAAGAAAATCAGCAGGGTATTTAACTTTCCCACACAAAACTTCTACATCTCTAACAATCCCAACTGGTGAAATAGTATATCTATTGGCAAGCTTAATTGTAACATCAATCTCTTCTATCTCAGCAGGTGCAATATCATGCATAATTTCTTTGTATAAGGAATGAGGTATTGCACTTGCACTAGCACCCATATCACATAAGCCATGATAACAATGATCTCCTATTTTAACAGAAATAACAGGCATACCTACAACAGGTCTATGTTTATTTTTAGCATCAGGTCTAGCAATTCTAGCAGCTTCATTGCAGAAGTAAATAACATGCCCATCAATATTATCGGCCAAGCGATCTTTATCCATAGCAATACTAGGTTCAACTTTAATTTGCTCAGGGGGTTTAGGTGTCTTAATATTACTTTTGTTGACCACAGTTGAAGCTTTAGCATGATTCTTTATTCTAATAGGGAAAGGTGGTTTCTCAATATAAGCAGCAGGATCATCATAAGTGACAGTATTTTCTTCAACTTTAATAGGTGCAACTACTTTTACTTCAATGGGAGGATTATATTTGAACCACTTCTCCTTAGGGAGATCAACATGAGTAGCAAAGGATTCACAAAAAGAAGCTACTATCTTAGAGTCAAGTCCATATTTAGTGCTAAATTCATGGAAAGCATTAGTATCCATAAAAGATTTAACACGATCAAACTTAGGTGTTATACCTGACTCCTTACCTTCATCGAGGTCCCAATCTTCAAAGTTGCGTTTAATTCTTTCCAATAAATCTCATTTGAATTCAACAGTCTTCATCGTAAAAGATCCAGTACAAGAAATATCGAGCATGGAGCGATTACTGAGAGAAAGCCGAGCATAAAAAGTTTGAATAATCATTTCTCTTGAGAGCTCATGATTGGGGCATGAATATAACATTGACTTAAGCCTCCCCCAAGCTTGAGCGATGCTTTCTCTTTCGCGAGGCCAAAAATTTTATATATATATATATATATATATATAATTACGATCATGATGAACAAGATGCATAGGATAAAACTTCTGATGAAATTCCAATTTCAATCGCTTGTAGACCCATGATCCCATATCATCACATAGCCTATACCATGTGAATGCCTCTCCCTTCAAAGATAAAGGGAAGACCTTCTTCTTGATAACATCATCGGGCATACCTGCAAGCTTAAATAATCCACAAATTTCATCCACATAGATTAAGTGCAAATCGGGATGTGATGTTCCATCACCTGCAAAAGGATTAGCTAGCAGTTTCTCTATCATACCCGAGAGAATTTCAAAGTAAACATTTTTAGTAGGTTGAGGAGCAACTCTTTGCTCTACTGGTCGGGTGAAGATACCCCGAACATGCCCCTCAAAGGATTATGTTCCATAGTAACAAGTGACAGTAAATTTCAGCACACTACACAAATTTTTCCTTACCAAATTCCACCTACCAGAGGCGCTTCACTCCCCGGCAATGGCGCCAGAAAAGAGTCTTGATGACCCACAAGTATAGGGGGTCTATCATAGTCCTTTCGATAAGTAAGAGTGTCGAACCCAACGAGGAGCAGAAGGAAATGATAATCAGTTTTCAGTAAGGTATTCTCTGCAAGCATTGAAATTATCGGTAACAGATAGTTTTGTGATAAGGTAATTTGTAACGAGTAGCAAGTAATAAAAGTAAATAAGGTGCAGCAAGATGTCCCAATCCTTTTTGTACCAAAGGACAAGCCTGGACAAACTCTTATATAAAGGAAAGCGCTCCCGAGGACACATGGGAATTATCGTCAAGTTAGTTTTCATCACGCTCATATGATTCACGTTCGGTACTTTGATAATTTGATATGTGGGTGGACCGGTGCTTGGGTACTGTCCTTACTTGGACAAGCATCCCACTTATGATTAACCCCTATTGCAAGCATCCGCAACTACAACAGAAGTATTAAGGTAAACCTAACCATAACATGAAACATATGGATCCAAATCAGCCCCTTACGAAGCAACACATAAACTAGGGTTTAAGCTTATGTCACTCTAGCAACCCATCATCTACTTATTACTTCCCAATGCCTCCCTCTAGGCCCAAACAATGGTGAAGTGTCATGTAGTCGACGTTCACATGACACCACTAGAGGGATGACAACATACATCTTATCAAAATATCGAACGAATACTGAATTCACATGACTACTAATAGCAGGACTTCTCCCATGTCCTCAGGAACAAACGTAACTACTCGCAAAGCATATTCATGTTCATAATCAGAGGGGTGTTAATATCCGTAATGGATCTGAAAATATGATCTTCCACCAAGTAAACCAACTAGCATCAACTACAAGGAGTAATCAACACTACTAGCAACCCACAAGTACCAATCTGAGGTTTGGATACAAAGATTGGATACAAGAGATGAACTAGGGTTTGAGATGAGATGGTGCTGGTGAAGATGTTGATGGAGATTGACCCCCTCCCGATGAGAGGATCGTTGGTGATGACGACGGTGATGATTTCCCCCTTCCCGGAGGGAAGTTTCCCCGGCAGAACAGCTCGGCCGAAGCCCTAGATTGGTTCCGCCAAGGTTCCGCCTCGTGGCAGCGGAGTTTCTTCCCCAAAGCTTGCTTATGATTTTTTCTTGGACGAAAGACCTTATATAGCATAAGATGGGCATCGGAGGGCCACCAGGGGGCCCACGATGCAGGGGCATGCGCCCAGGGGGGTAGGGCGCCCCCCACCCTCGTGGACGGTGGGTGGCCCCCCTCAGGTACTTCTTTCACCCAATATTTTTTATATATTCTGAAACATGCTCCCGTGAAGTTTCAGGACTTTTGGAGCTGTGCAGAATAGATCTCTAATATTTGCTCCTTTTCCAACCCAGAATTCCAGCTGTCGGCATTCCCCCTCTTCATGTAAACCTTGTAAAATAAGAGAGAATAGGCTTAATTATTGTGACATAATGTGTAATAAAAGCCCATAATGCAATAAATATTGATATAAAAGCATGATGCAAAATGGACGTATCAATGATCCGCGGAGACAATCCTCCATCATGGGATCCTCCGATCAGACTCGGAATCCTGGTGCACAAGACATTTCGACAATGGTAAAACTAATCCAGCAAGACCTCCCGGCGTGTCAACACCCTGATAGTAGCCGCGCGTATCTTGTTTCAGGCCACGACTGGATAAGCGAAGCGTACAGGATCCAAATACCCCAAGTTGCCTAGGGGTGGTCCCGCACGGTGCTCTAGTTTGGGACCAACATGCCCCCCTGCTACGTAGAAAGAATCCCCGGGTTCATGACGCACTATGCCAATTAATTATTTAGTTCAAGTATTATTATGGCAAATGTTAAAACCAATGTTGGGCCTTGCTGGAAGAGCTTTATTCAAAGCGAACTGTCAAGAGGGGCCCATAAACCCTCACCATGTTAGGGACGCAAAATCAAGGAACATAACACTGGTATGACGGAAACTAGGGCGGCAAGAGTGGAACAAAACACCAGGCATAAGGCCGAGCCTTCCACCCTTTACCAAGTATATATGTGCATTAATTAAAATAAGAGATATTGTGATATCCCAAAATATCCATGCCCCAACATGGAACAACCTACAACTGCACCTGCAACTATCAACGCTATAAGAGGGGCTGAGCAAAGCGTAACATAGCCAAACAACGGTTTGCTAGGAAGGGTGAAAAGGTTAGAGGCTAATCATGGCAATTTGAGAGGCTTGATAAACAAGTGGTAGGTAGCGCGACACATCGATAGCATCGAGATAACTAGCATAGCAAAGATAGTAGTGAGATCCAAGGTGATGGTCATCTTTCCTGAAATCCCGCTAGGAAGAAGAACGAGTCCATGAAGAAGACGATCCCACGTAGTCGAACGAATCCTCACAATCGCAACGAGATAGGAACTATCGAGAAGGAGCACAACTGGAAAGAAGCAAGCAACATGGTAAACACACAACACATAAACATGACATGATGCTCAACCAAGTATGATGCATGGCAAGGCTATATGATGCTACTCATGGTAAGATATGATGCCTATAAGAACAACACATCAAAGCAAGTTTAAATGAGGCCGGAAACAACATATAACAATTCCCGTAAGTCCTCATATGTAAATTTCGAAATTGGTACTGATCTGAACAAAAGCTTATGTTGAAGTTGTTAAACATCAAGTTAAAGTGCACCAAGATGATCTACACGGTTTTCTAGGCAAGTTACATATAAAGTTCGTTTAATTTGGAGCTACGACCGAGAAGATATGAGCAAAACAAGTTAAGCGTGGCATTGATTGCAAAATGCAAGAAAAACAACATCACAAACACTCCAAAATAAGGATGCAACAAGGCAACATGAAACTACATGCAAAACTAAGCAATTTTCATATAGAGCATGCTCCAAACAGAGCCACGGTTCAACACATACACTCAATTCAAGTTTCAAACACAATTTGCCCAAAACATCAACTAAGCACTTTGCAATCAAGGAAACAACATGCTACAGGAAACATATGGACACAAACTTGACATGCACTCAAAGTACAGATTACATGCTCCAAATAACATTAAGGTTCAAGTTCATAGGCATCAGGATTAATCCAAGATGATCAATGCGAAAAGCAACTTGATAACACAGATTATGACTTAGTGAAAAACAGAGCATATGCATGAGAAATAACATGTTGACATGTTGGATGCATGAAACAATGATGCTACAGTGCAAGAACATAACAAGCAAAAGCATGGCATGCTAGTGCAGGTTGAACATGGCAAAACATGGTTACTAAGCATCTCCATAAGAGCCCTAGATCAATGGCAACCAACAAGACAAGATGCAACGAGATATGAGATGATTCTTAGACTAGAGGAAATCTGGGAATGCAAAACAATAACATTATGATGCTGACTTTGGAGGAACATAACAGCAAGCATAGAAACTTAAGTAATCATGCAAAAGACATGGGCATGTAGTAGACATGATATAATTTAACTTAGTCCATGGGCACAAGTTCCTATGAAGAATGGAGTAATTACTATGATTCATGCAAAAAGGAACATGTTGCTAACAGGATAACAGATTTAGCATGATGGCAACTTGAGAGGAAGAAAGAGACAAAGCTACAACAAGTTATATGGTAACCAAGGGCATGTCAACAAATTACACATAACAAAGAGCAAAAAACATCAAGGCATCATAACCATATGTGTCATGGAATTGTCACGGCAGATGTCCTAGTGAAAGGACATAGTCATAGGGCCATCGCAACTAGGAAGCTTAAAGGGGTTAATCGGGACAAAGGACACGAGAGGTTTTATACTAGTTCGGCCCCTTACAATGAAGGTAAAAGCCTACGTCTAGTTGTGTTTGGAATTGTTGTGGTTTCGAAGACCAGGGAACGAATATGCTTGTCCTGGCTTCGAGTTGTTGTCTCCTCACCTAAGCCGTCGTCGGGTCGTCCCCTTATATTACACGGGTTGACGCTTGGCGGCCTACAGAGTCCTGACCGGCTTATAAAACGTGTCCGGCTCGGTGAATTCTTTTACATGCCTTTCTTTACAAGTTTTTCCTTACAATGGTAGTTTACAATATTGGGCCTTAAGCCGCCTCTAGGCTTAGGCCTTCTATAAGTCTTAATAAACTATCGCCTTGAATGTTACTGGGCTTCTTTTGTAACCCGCCATTGGGGCTGACCCGGCCCCTCCTAGGCGGGTCTTACCTGGTATCTATATTCCCAACATTAGGCCCCAGGTTGACTTTGAACTTTGTTCCTCGCCAATCTTCAATACTTAGATGAAATCCATCTTCCTCTCTCTGTAAAAAATCTAAAACTCGTCGTGACCTCATCTTCTGAAAACACAAAAAACTATTATGACGTCATCCTCAACAGATCTTTATCTTTTAATGTCTTCCGGGAATCGAGGCGTCCGTTTAGTTGGATAGTCATTATTTGGGTCTTCCTCGATTTTCGCACCCGCCTGTTCACTTATCTCCTTATAAATAGGCACGCCCCAGTCTTTCGCATTCTTCTCTTTCTCTGTCTTCTTCCTCTCGCAACCCTACCGCCGCTCGATCTCCGCTGCCGTCGCAGAGCTCCTCGTCTCCATTGACCTTGACCGCTGCATCAACCTAAATCAGTCCAGAGAACAGCGGCGACCTCCGCAGAAGATCCGTGGTTGTAAGTTTTCACCTTCCTGCTCCTCAGATCCGCATTAGGGTTTCTAAGTTTCCTGTGTGTTCTTCATAGTTCGTCATGGGTTCGTTGTAGTTCTTCCACTGCAGCTTCTTATTGATCCAAAAAGAAACATATAATCATCCGGTAGTTGTTTTGTGCCCATCCTCGATACTAGTAGATTCCTTCTTATGGTAAAAAGGGTTTCATTAGAGCTCACAAACTCTTCTCTGCCAGACTTTTAGGTCTAGAATATTTTTCATTTTGAACGATCACTCGATCCAGAATAATATCAAGAATTTAGGAAACCTGTTTGCCTCAACACTTAGCCAATTCTGTTTTCCTTCAAATGTCTGTAGTCATGGCGGCTTATGACGCCGGCTTACTTTTCCCTTATATGACATTAGCCCTTACTTAAGTCGCCATTACCTATTTGCACCATCATCATTTAACTGTTAATTTCACCATTGAATTGAACCGGCACATTACTTTCTTTTCAGTTCGTCTTTTGATCAACATGCCATCAAAAGCACCGACCGTCTGCAACTGGGTCCCTTCCATAGTAAACAAGGACAACTTGAAGGAATTCTTCACCATAGGTTTTTTGCCAGGGAAGAATGTTATGTCTTACCGTGCACCTAACCCAGACGAGGAATGGCCTAACCCCAAAGATGGTGAAGTTATTGTCTTCTCCGACCACATGAATCGGGGCTTTTCACCACCCGGCTCAAAGTTCTTCAGAGATGTTCTCCATTTTTTCAAACTCCACCCTCAAGATCTCGGGCCCAATTCCATATCCAATATCTGCAATTTCCTAGTTCTCTATGAGGTGTACCTTCAAGAAGAACCGACTGTGGAACTCTTTAGAGAGTATTCTTATCTGAATCGCCAGAACAAGTGTACCAATGGCCCCAGCTTGGAACTTGGAGGTATCTCAATTCAGCGTCGACAGGGCGCCATTTTCCCCCTAATAGTCTTGCCGAGTCATCCCAAAGACTGGAATCACACCTGGTTCTACTGTCAAGACACTTCACCAGCCAATGAGAAACCACTGTCGGGTTATCGCGCGTATCATCTAGATTCCAAGTTTGCGATCCCTGACAAGCTTACTGCCGCCGAACGCAAAAATCTTATTCCATCAATTAAAAGGATTAACGCCTTACTGGGAAACGGCTTAACCGAAGTTGATTTGACTCGTTGCGGTGTCTAGTGGCGGGTCATCCCTTTAAGCTGCCGATCCAAATTGATGTATGAATATGGTGGAGGCCCAGATGACTCTCTTCGTCACAGCTCCATTCAACAAACTGAAGAAGATATTGTTTCAATGTCGACCCTTCTGGTGAACGGAAAATATGAAGACTGCAGTAAAGTCGGGTTAAACCCCTTCTGCAAATTTAACCCGGCGCCAGAGGTAAGAAACCCCTGACCTCATTCTCTTTGTATTTTCGTCAGCAGTTTTAAATACCTGCATGACCTTGTTTACTTGTTCACAGGCTAAATCTGACTTCTGGAAAGCCAAGTATGACCATGAAGCCGCCAAGAAGGCTAGAGCTGCCGCCATAAATGCCAAGAAAACGACCCGGAGGTCCAAGAAGCAAAAGAGCACCGCTGAGGACCTGTTAAAGCTTGATGATATTTCTGAGTCGGAGGTAGCCCTTGATCCCCTTGGCCAGTTTTTTAATAACCTTATTGACACCGACTATTGCCAGGACAACACGGGGGCCAGTCAGGCCATGGAAGAAGAGGTAACTATTTCTAACGACTCAGCCCATTTGCCAAGACAGAAACTTCGACTGGTAACCCAGAAAGTAAGGTTTTCACACCCTTTGGCTTATTTGGACCCTCATTTTCTTTTGAAAAAGCAGCAACATGAGAGCCGCCGTCAGGCCCGGAACGAGGATGAACCGCCTTCTGTTCTTCAACAAACTCCTCAAAAACGCCACATTATGGTCCCTTTTATCTTCATCTTTTACTTTTGATTAATGGATCTTCTCCCTTGCATTACTAACTTTATTTTATCTTTTGCCGGAGGTGTCTCGCTCTTCTGGCGGCTCATCTCAAACTCAATTTCCGGCTTTCAAGACTGCCCATGGGTAAGGAAAAAATCATCTTTCCTCCATGTCTTTCAAACTGCATTTTTGTACTAACTGTCTCATAACATCTTTCGTAGTGGCCAAGCCAAGTCCAAGAAGGCCAAAGTAACTAAATCGGCGGAAGACCTATCAGTCCTTGATCCTGAACCGACCATGCCAACTTCTCCCCCTCGAACTGAAGCACCCGAAGACCCGGCTGCTGACACTCAATTAGACCTTCCTGAGCCGTCAGCTAATGACACCGTTGTTAACCCCTCTACTGCCGAACCATCCAGCTCGGCTAACCCGCCATCATCTTTTGATCATGATGTTCTGATCACTGGAAGCTATTTTGTTGAGCCGGGGACTCCCACCGTGTTAGCTCGACACACCGCTAAACAAGAAGCCCTGGAGAGACAGAAAGTGCGTTTTGATATCTCTCACTGCAGTCATCTGAATGCTAATGACATATTGTCCAGCTATCTCAGCCATGTTCATTCCAGCTATGAGTTAGAGATTGAGATGGTCAAGCAACTTCAGCTAAAATATGAGGTATGTTCTCCAGTTTACTTATACTCTGCCAACCCCCAAGTCTTCAGATGATGATTCTGAATGATCTGGAGACTTTATGATATAGATGGATACTTTCTCTCTAAGTCTTTCAAAAGTCCAACAGAATAGTGCAAACTTCACCTATAGTCCCCAAGGGCCGGTTCATTTGATCATAAATGAGCCGGTACTTAATTTCATAACTGTCTTGTGCCAGTCCCAATAAATATTGTAATCTGATTTAATCTTGAGAGACTTTCTAAATGTCATACATTAGCCCCCAAGTGCGAAGTGTTGTTACTTTGTAAGGTACTTGGGACTTGAAATATATAAAATTCATAAGAAATTGTTTTAACAGACATTAGCCCGCAAGTGTCAAGTGGTATTGCAGTGCAAAGTACTTGAGACTTGAATCTTTATAACTTTTAGTTTAAGCCTTGACACACATGTGTATGTCTTGTAGAACACCCTATCTGAATTGGGCTCCCAATTAACTGAGGCAAAGACCCGGCTGGCGGATCAAGAGGCAGAAATCAAGTCTGTTGATTCTAAACTTCAATTGAGTCTTGCTGAGACGGAAAAATTGAAAACCAGCTTGACGGCCAAAAAGAAATCATGGGCCGAAGAAAAGACACAACGCGCTGAAAAAGCTGAAGCGGCTCTTGAGGAGGTTACCACGGAGCTTACCAGCTTAAAGAACCGGGTGTCTCAAATGGTTTCCGCCATCTTTGGTAACCCATCTGTATTGATCTTTTTGTACCTTCTTTCGACCCGGAATATGAACCGCCTGCTGACCCCTTGTTTAAAAAATATGTGCTGGCCCGCGAAGCAAAAATCTGAGCCAAGATAATGTGACTAAACTAAAGGCGGTCTATACCTTAGTGGAACAGTTGTACACTGGCACTCAACGGGCACTTGCTGCTATCTCTCCTGCCAACCAAGGACCCAACCGGCTGAGTGATGTCTTGAAAAAATTGTCAATCTTACCCGCTAGGTTTCAAGAAGTCAAACGATCCTATGCCAGAGCCGGAGCCTTGACTGCCTCGAGCCGCTCCAAAACTTGGGTGCCAGATCTAGACCCGACGGATGTAGCCAGGGGGTACCCTTCCGTGAAGGAAGACGGGTCTCTATTTGAGCAGGATGACTTCGTTGCTTGCGTGAGGGGAGTTCGACCTTAGGCTACCATTCTTGGAGATGAGACCAACATTGACAAATATTAGCCGGGTTTTGATTTGGAGAATAAGAAGATGGCGACTCCCTCTTACAAGGTGACAGACCTTATCCCGCCGGTTCGTCAACATACGTTTGCTCCAGAAGTTGATCCGGCTGGCCTGATTGATGATGAAGCAGAGTTCATTGCCGTGAACGGCTTTGACTGGTCCAATCCCAGCTTCCAATTAACAGAAGGAGGTGAACCGGCGAGGGAAGAGTGAGAACCATCTTTGTGGGCTCTTTAAAGCCTTGTAATAGATTTAGCTTGAAACAACTTCATATTTTGCCTATGCCATCGTGCATAAGATGCCGTGTGTGACTCTTTGCTTCCTGATGTCAATATATGTGTCACATTTATGGTTATCTCTATAATATTTTGGCTATGTTCCTGTAGAAAAGGAAAAATCTGGCTTGGCGGTTTAGCACCGAACAGGTCAGAATACCCGGTACATGACCAATGGTTTTATTATAGTAGAAAAACAGAACCAAACGTGAAAATAAACAAGGTTGAAACAACCTTTGATTAACACAGAAAGAAACTGTTCATAAATAAACGCCATACCTGTATCTTTTGTATCTGGACCACCGGTTTACATGACCCAGTCATTTTTTTGAGAAGTCAATGCTTCTTCATGCCTGATGATCATCATGCCTTGGCGGCTTATTGTCAAATAGTCAAGCCGGTGAAAAGACTGTGCTGATCGTTTAAAATTGAGACAATAAAAGACCAATAAGGCAAATAACAATTTGCAAACAATATAAATTAACCTTGTAACTGAAATTTGGGGGTTTCTGATTCGAATACGATCAGTAAACCGGACCAAAGGGGTTAAGCTAAGATTTGAATACGATCATATAGCCCCTAGTGGCTTTTGGCGTTGTGCTGATCAAGAGGGTATCGACAGCTATGTTCTCTTTGGTTCGAATACGACCTATGTTTGAACAGGAAGCCCCCAAATGACCTTGAGAGGTTTTTAACGACCCTGATTCAAATACGATCCAAGTTGGACCCAAAAGGGGTTAAGCTATGATTCGGATATAATCAAGAAGCCCCCTAGTGAGTCTAGCTTTGAGCCGATCAAGAGGGTTACGACAGCTATGTTCTCTTTGGTTCGAATACGACCTATGTTTAAACAGGAAGCCCCCAAATGACCTTGAGAGGTTTTTAACGACCCTGATTCAAATACGATCCAAGTCGGACCAAAAAGGCTAAACTTGATTCAGATATGATCAGCTCCTTAATAGTCATTTATATAGTGAAAAAGAGTAGAGGTATATAATCTTTGAAAAAGGAAAAGGACAGAGGTCCTGCTTTATTACTTATCATAGTATATACAATGTCAAAGTATGTACATGACGAGAGCCGGTGGCTCAGGTGTAGTATGGCCGAAGTTGAGCAATGTTCCACGGCCGGCGGGACTCCTCCTCCGACTTACGTGAGTCTTTGTGCTCTCGAACATCGATGAGGTAATACGACCCGTTGCTTAAATTCTTGCTGACCACAAAGGGTCCTTCCCAAGGAGGGGATAGCTTGTGTGCATCTGACAGGTCCTGGATGAGCCAGAGCACCAGGTCACCTTCTTTAAATGTCCTGGATTTAACCCGGCGGCTGTGATAACAGCGCAGGTCCTGTTGATAAATTGTGGATCGAGCCGCTGCTAAGTCTCTCTCCTCATCTAACAAGTCAAGTGCATCCTGTCGGGCTTGCTCGTTATTAGCTTCAACGTAAGCCGCCACACGAGGCGAGTCATGACGGATGTCACTAGGCAGCATCGCTTCCGCTCCATAAACCATGAAGAAAGGTGTATAACCTGTAGACCTGTTAGGAGTGGTGTTGATACTCCACAGCACCTAGGGTAACTCCTCTACCCAACAACCCGGCGTCCATTGTAAGGGAACCATAAGCCGGGGCTTGAGACCTTTTAAGATTTCCTGATTTGCTCTTTCAGCCTGACCATTGGATTGAGGGTGAGCTACAGAAGAAACATCAAGCCGAATATGCTCCCGTTGACAAAACTCCTCCATAGCCTCTTGGGATAAATTAGTGCCATTGTCAGTGATAATGTTGTGCGTAAAACTAAAGCGAAATATCACCTTTTTCATGAACTGAACCGTCGTGGCAGCATCACACTTATTCACCGGCTCTGCCTCAACCCATTTTGTGAATTTGTTAACTGCCACTAAAAGATGTGTCTTTTTATACTTAGACCTTTTGAAAGGTCCAACCATGTCAAGCCCCTAGACTGCAAACGGCCAAGTGATTGGAATCATCCGCAA
This sequence comes from Triticum aestivum, assembly GCF_018294505.1. Taxonomy (NCBI): domain Eukaryota; kingdom Viridiplantae; phylum Streptophyta; class Magnoliopsida; order Poales; family Poaceae; genus Triticum; species Triticum aestivum. The sequence goes on along the minus strand of NC_057794.1, from coordinate 425,944,537 downwards.
TTCCTGAGCCGGCACATGCGCTCGTCGTGTAAATTTTTGACATCCATCACATCTACTAACCAGATCCTCTGCATCACTGTGAGCTGTCAACCAGTAAAAACCATGATGAAAAGCTTTGGCCACAAGAGATTTTGACCCGGCGTGCTGACCACAATCCCCTTCATGGATCTCATGAAGTATTTCTTGGCCTTCTTCAGGAGAAACACACCGCTGAAACGCTCCAGTGATGTTGCGATGATATAACTCTCGATCGGAAATTTTCATTTGACTTGGACCGCTAGGTTATCTATCGGGCCAGGGTCTCATCCTCTGGCAACTCGCCCCGGGTCATGTAAGCCAAGAACGGTACTGTCCAATCTGGGATGACGTGAAGAGCCACCACCAACTATGCCTCCAGGTCAGGAACGGCCAAATCTTCCTCTATACGTAACTTAGTAGACGGGTTATGCAAAACATCCAAAAAGGTGTTAGGTAGCACCGACTTACGCTGAGATCCCAACCGGCTTAAGGCATCGGTCGCTTCATTCTTTCTACGGTTAATGTGTTCCACTTGATAACCCTTAAAATGTCCTACAACAGCGTCGACTTCATGATGATAAGCCGCCATGAGAGGATCCTTGGAATCCCACTTGCCTGACACCTGTTGAGCCACCAAATCTGTATCGCCAAGGCACCGGACCTGGCTCAGACTCATTTCTTTAGCCATTCGAAGACAATGGAGCAAGGCTTCATATTCTGCTGCATTGTTAGTACAAGGAAACATCAATCGCAGCACATCACAAAACTTGTCACCTCGAGGGGAAGGTAAAACAACTCCAGCCCCCGAGCCTTCCAACTGTCTGGACCCATCAAAGTGAATCGTCTAATATGTGTTGTCTGGTTTCTCCTCTGGCATCTGCATATCTGTCCAATCATTAATGAAGTCAACCATCGCTTGAGATTTGATCGCAGTATGTGGCACATACTTCAACCCATGAGACACAAGTTCAATGGCCCACTTGGCGTCTCGTCCAGTAGCTTCTCTATTTTGAATTATGTCTCCCAAAGGAGCGGATCTAACCATAGTGATTGGGTGACCCTGAAAGTAATGTTTGAGCTTCCGGCTTGCCATGAACACCCCATACACGAGCTTCTGCCAATGTGGATATCTTTGTTTAGATTCAATCAGCACCTCACTGACGTAGTAAATCGGCCGTTGAACCGGATGTTCCTTGCCAGCCTCCTTGCGCTCCACCAAAATGGCCACACTAACACCTTGTGAGTTAGCAGCTACATATAATAATAGCGGCTCTTTCTCAACTGGAGCAACAAGAACCGGCAGCTCAGCAAGTTGTTTCTTCATATCCTCAAAAGCCGAGTTTGCAGCATCACTCCAAACAAAGTCATCCGTCTTTTTCATCATCTGATACAAAGGCATCGCCTTCTCCCCTAACCGGCTTATGAACCGGCTTAAAGCAGCAACACGACCCGCCAGCCGTTGAACGTCATTGATGCACACCGATTTGGCCAGGGAGGTGATTGCCTTAATTTTCTCCGGGTTAGCTTCAATACCTCTGTTAGACACCAAAAAACCCAAGAGCTTGCCAGCTGGGACTCCAAAAACACACTTGGCCGGGTTAAGCATGATTTTGTAGACCTGAAGGTTATCAAAGGTCTCTTTCAGATCTGTTACCAAGGTTTCCTCTTCTCTGGATTTCACCAGTATATCATCCACATAAGCATGAACATTACGCCCAATCTGATTGCGAAGGCAATTCTGTACACATTATTGATAAGTCGCCTGGGCACTTTTAAGCCCAAAAGGCATAGACACATAGCAGAAGGCTCCAATCGAAGTGATGAAAGTTGTTTTCTCCTGGTCCTTAACTGCCATCTTGATCTGATGATAACCTAAGTATGCATCCAAAAAACTCAAACGCTCGCAACCCGCCGTAGCATCAATGATCTGATCAATACGAGGGAGAGCAAAAGGGTCAGCCGGACAAGCTTTATTCAAATCGGTGTAATCCACACACATACGCCAGGTGTCGTTCTTCTTGAGTACAAGCACCGGGTTAGCCAACCACTCCGGGTGAAAAACTTCAATGATGAACCCGGCCGCCAAGAGCCGGGCCACCTCTTTTCCAATGGCCTTGCGCCTTTCCTTGTTAAATCGTCGGAGAAACTGCCTGACCGGCTTAAACTTCGGATCAATATTAAGAGTGTGCTCAGCGAGTTATCTTGGGACACCCAGCATGTCAGAAGGTTTCCATGCAAAGATGTCCCGGTTCTCTCGGATGAACTCGATGAGCGCGCTTTCCTATTTTGGATCCAAGTTGGCACTGATGATGAACTGCTTGGATGAGTCGTCAGGCACAAAATCGACCGTTTTAGTGTCATCAGCTGACTTGAATTTTAACACCGGTTCATGCTCCGTAGTTGGCTTCTTTAAAGACGTCATGTCTGTCGGGTCAACATTATCTTTATAAAACTTTAACTCCGTTGTTGCACAAACAGACCCAGGATAAGCGGCATCTCCTTCTTTACACTCCAGGGCTATTTTCCGGCTTCCATGTACTGTAATGGTGCCTTTATAACCCGGCATCTTGAGCTGCAAATATACATAACATGGCCGAGCCATGAACTTGGCGTAAGTCGGCCGTCCAAACAGAGCATGATATGGGCTTTTGATCTTAACCACCTCAAGAGTTAACTTCTCAGCCCTGGAATCATATTCATCCCCAAAGGCTACTTCCAGTTCAATCTTACCAACTGGTACACCGACTTGCTAGGCACAACACCATGAAAAATAGTGTTGGATTGCTTAAGACTCTTATCAGTCAATCCCATCCGACGGAATGTCTCATAGTAGAGGATGTTGATGCTACTGCCTCCATCCATGCGCACTTTAGTGAATTTATATCCACCAACCTGAGGTGCTACTACCAAGGCTAAGTGACCCGGATTATCAACCCAGGGAGGACAATCTTCTTTGCTACACACAATAGGTTGTTCTGACCACCTCAAATAACGTGGAATCGTCGGCTCAACGGCATTGACAGCCCTCTTATGAAGCTTATGGTCCCTCTTGCAAAACTAGTGGTAAATACATGGTACTGCCTACTATTCAACTATTTTTGGTTGCTCTGATATCCGGACTATTGCTGCTCATTACCTTGGCCGGGTTGTGGATTATAACCTCCCTGGTTACCTAGATGGCCCTGACCGTGCAAACTGCCTCCACCTAAACCGGCGCCCGGGCTATGAAAGCCGCCTCCGCCTGAACCGCCGCCAGGCTCGTGACTTCCATCAAATGTGTTGGAATTTTTAAATGCCTTCATGATTGTACAGTCCTTCCACAGATGGGTGGCTGGCTTCTCCCGGGTGTCTTGTCTTGGACAAGGTTCACTCAATAGTTGCTCGAGGGTGGGACCTGACCCGCCTATCCGAGGGGTTCCCTACCCTTGCGCCGTTGGTTGTTGCCCTGTGCATTGGTGTTAGCCACAAATTCGTCAGCCTTACATTTATTACCTCCTTGGTTTGTCGGGTTATGCTGGTGACCCTTGTCGTTGCCGTTCTTCTTTCCCTTCCCTGTTTTTTCTTCATCAGACACAAGATCCTTGGTACTATCAGAATCAGCATACTTGACCAGAGCCGCCATCAACTGGCCCATGTCATTGCAGTCACACTTGATCCGCCCCAGCTTCGGCTTCAGAGGTTCAAAACGGCAATTTTTCTCCAACATTAAGACTGCCGAGCCGGCATTCATCTTATCATATGAATGTATTATCTCCTTGACCCGGTGCACCCAATGGGTTGTGGACTCACCTTCCTCTTGCTTACAATTAGTCAGGTCCACGATTGACATAGGTTGTTTGCATGTGTCCTTGAAGTTCTGAATGAACTGGGCTTTTAATTCCGCCCATGAGCCGATGGAATTGGGGGCAATCCTTTCAACCAAGTGCGAGCCATTCCATCCAACATCATAGTGAAGTACTTAGCCATTGTTGCATCGCTGACTTCCAATAGCTCCATCACCATCTCATAACTCTCAATCCAGGCCCCAGGCTGCAAGTCGGCCATGTAATTAGGCACCTTACGAGGCCCCTTGAAGTCTTTGGGAAAGCGCTCATTACGTATAGCTGGCACCAGGCAAGGGACACCTCCTATTCTTGTGGCTACTCCTTCCTCAACAGAGGTTGCTGGATAAGCTGGAAAAGCCTGATGAGCCGCATGTTCAGCTGCTAGTTGAATCGCCCATTCAGCCCCTTGACGGATCCTCTCCTGATCCGACAAGTTAAGGGCTCCGCCCTATGCCGGCTCATGCCTGCGCGGTTGGTTACGGCGTTGAGCGTTGCTTGACATTTCGGCTGAGTCCATATGCCTGCTATAGCTCGGGCTCCGGCTTGGGCAAGGGGTCGAGTGGATTCTGTCTTGACTGTAAGAGTACGCATCTTGCTGCGCTAGAGCCGTCTGAAGAAGTTCTCGCACCCTTCGTGTTTCGATTGCTGTCAGAGAATCGCCGTCCATCGGGAGAGCTGCCAAACGAGCCGACGCAGCAATGACATTCTCCAAAGGATTGGAAAAGTGTCCCGGTGGTATTGGTGTATAATTAGGCGGAGCGGTATTCGTACGAGGCGGCTCCATGGCCCGTGGCTGAACCGGTGCTCCGGGTGTCGTGATCTGATTTGCCTCTGGCGGGTTACTTGGGCCAGCCCCAGGTGTGTGGGAAAGGTTCCTGGGATCGAATGTCAGAGGTAGACGTGACTGAGTTTTCTGGTGCCTTCTCCTCATGACCTCGTTTGACGTGTTTAGATCCACCGAGAGCCGGAAAGTCTCCGCTTGAAGTTGCTGAGCACGGGCGTCCAAAGCCGGCCGCTCTGCAGCCATCCCGACCTCTTCTGCCGCTAAATTTTCCTTGGCCTGTGCCATCTCTTCATGTATCTGTGCCACCTCCGCGTCATGCCGGGCCTTATCCGCCGGTTCCACCACAGCAGTCAATAGAGCCGTCAACTTATCCATGTGGTCCATTAGCATCTGAGCCGGGGGCACGCGGGATCTCCTGACCCGGCCGTTGCCGACCCGGTGGTTGTTGCTGCTGCTGCCATGGAGTTCTGCCTAGGTTGAGTGCCAGCCATGAAGACTCCGGCTCGATTCAGCGGCTCAAAGGGGTCCGGAATACTGCTGCCATTGGAACAGCCCCCGAGCATGCCATCTTGCAGTTGGTACAAAGAATCTGCCTCGCCTGTTGATGACGTAGCGTCAGAACAGATGGCCGTCTCATCGCCATCCGTTGATCCTTCAGAGTATCCACCTCCATGGACGCAACCCACGAAGGCATGCCTCACGGCGGGTTGAACCCGGTCGGATCTCGTGCGCTGAGCCATCTCGACGAGGTTGGTGTGGACATCCGGCTCAGGGCCCAATTCGCCGATCTGGCCGATGAAGACATGAATTCCACTGAAGGGACCCGGTACCCGTACTCAATTGAGCCGGCCACGGGGCCCCAACCTTCGTCGTCGATGTAGAGTTTGTCGTGACGACTCTTGGTCATCCGGCCCACGGCGTATCCCTTGAGCCCTTCGAAGTTACCCTTCAAGAACTCGAATCCACCATGCGCTAGCCCCACGGTGGGCACCAACTATCATGGAATTGACACGGCAGATGTCCTAGCGAAAGGACTTAGTCGTAGGGCCATCGCAACTAGGAAGCTTAAAGGGGTTAATCGGGACAAAGGACACGAGAGGTTTTATACTAGTTCGGACCCTTACGATGAAGGTAAAAGCCTACGTCTAGTTGTGTTTGGAATTGCTGTGGTTTCGAAGACCAGGGAACGAATATGCTTGTCCTGGCTTCGAGTTGTTGTCTCCTCACCTAAGCCGCCGTCGGGTCGTCCCCTTATATTACACGGGTTGACGCTTGGCGGCCTACAGAGTCCTGACCGGCTTATAAAACGTGTCCGGCTCGGTGAATTCTTTTACATGCCTTTCTTTACAAGTTTTTCCTTACAATGGTAGTTTACAATATTGGGCCTTAAGCCGCCTCTAGGCTTAGGCCTTCTATAAGTCTTAATAAACTATCGCCTTGAATGTTACTGGGCTTCTTTTGTAACCCGCCATTGGGGCTGACCCGGCCCCTCCTGGGCGGGTCTTACCTGGTATCTATATTCCCAACAATATGACTCATGAGCTAGTAGGAACCATCAAGACAAGTTTGAATGTTACAACAGTTTCGGCAAGTGTAAAACAACAACTTCAGCATAGCATATTTGCAAGCTTGGAACAGAGGTCATATGAAGTCTAAATTATCAAACTTGGCATGTGGACAAAGTACTCTTAGCCTACTTCAAATCATGTAATTGGAGCACCTCCAAAAGAGACATAGTTTAATTAATAACAAGCTCACAACATGGCATCATGAAGTTAATAGAAAATGGTAACATCATTTAGGCATATTCATGGCAATGAAAACATATGCTATAGGACATATATGAGGCATCAAATGGCATGGCATGATAGAGCTAACATGAACATCAAAACATGTCAACTAGGCATCTCCAAATTATGCATGGATAGATGGTAGCATCAAACTAACATGGCATCACAATGTAACAATTGCAGACTTAGAAAAAATCACCAAGTATCAGCAGCAACATCAAGTAGCACACTTCACAAGCTTGTGCTAGTCACAACAAGGCACATAAAAATACATAGATTGCCCCTCTGTAAAGATGGCATGAAGATGCTCCTAAACCATGTTGACATGATGCTCAAAAGATGAACACACAAAATACTATGAAAAAGACAAATCAGCAAGTTATAACAATTTTCAGTAGTTAACAGCACATGGCACTCTTGCAACAATGATTAAGGCATCAAGATTAACATTAACATGCATGCAAATGACACTAGCATGTAGAGCATTCATAGATGAACAATTTGACATAACATGCACGCAAAACGGAGCAATATGCGTGAAGTTACGACATGATGAACATGCACACATGATGTTGGAATCTGGGGACTTGGCAGAAATTATACCCTCCGAAAAAGTCTACGCGGGACGAGGAGAAGCGGGACGGAGGGATCCGGGCATGGAGGCGATGTTTGGTTCGGCGAATCGGTGGATCTGGTCCACCTCCAGATCTGGCGACGGAGGAGGACGCCGGCGAGGCTCTCTGGCGAGGGGCGAGGTCGGCGCGGGCGAGCTCCGGGAAGGGCGGCGGTGGCGTGGCGAGGCTCCGGCGGCGAGGCGTGGTGATGGTGCGGGCTGGCGCTGTGGGCGGCGAGCTGCGGGGCGGCGGCGTGAGCTGGCGGCCGCGCAAGGCGGAGGCGCGGGCGGCTCGGGCACCGGCACAAGGCGCGGCCCAGTTCGGCCCATTGGCGGGCCGGCGATGGGCCCCGCGGGCCCGCGTGGTGGAGACGGCGGCGGGGTGACGTGGTGCCTTCCGATTCGTCGAGGACGGCGGCACTGGACGCGTCCGATGCGGACGGACGTGTCCGGCGGCGTGGAGGGAAGATGGAGGCTAGGGTTTGGACTACGAATTCGTACGGGGAGGACCTATATATAGGTATCGGGAGCTAGGAGAGGCCAAATGAGGTGCGGTTTTCGCCCACACGATCGTGATCCAACGACGCAGAGCATGGACGGGGTTTAGATTGGCTAGTGGGCTGTTATGAAGGGGTGCTGGGCTGCAAAGAGAAGGAGGGATTTCGGTTAACGCGATTAACCGTTGGGGCATCACACGACCTCCAAATGGAACGAAATTTGACAGGCGGTCTACCGGTGATATACCAAGGCCACTCGACAAGTCTCGGCCCATGCCGAGAATGCTTTTCTCCCGCTCACGAATCGAGAACTGGAAGGCGCAAAGGGTGCATGTGAGAGTGTCGGATGTCGAAACGGACAATGGAGAAAGTGATTGAATGCAAGTTTTGAAAAATATGATGATGCAATGCACATGATGACATGGCAAAATGCAACACGCAAGCAAATGTCATGGCAACAACAATGAATAACTGGAAGACACCTGGCGCATCGGACTCGGGGCGTTACAGAGAGATACATAAAATCATGAGAGAGATACTTTCCTTTTCTCTAGAGGGCTAAAAATGAAATTATGAGGAATTATAAGAAATGCAACCGAGGCAGTATTCACCAACTGTTAGGTAGTTCAAAGAACACCAGAAGGAAAATTTACATCCAGGTCCATAGACCACTTAGCAACGACTACAAGCACTGGAGCTAGCCAAAAGGCGCATCATCGTCATCACCCATACTTCGTCGGAGAAGTGCAAACATTGTTGTGGTAGATAGCCCGGAACAAAAATACGATGCAGCTTGTTAGTTTCCAGCTGAATATGTTTGATGGACCATTGGTATGCGCTTATTTTGTGTGCAAGAACAATGAATCTATTTGGTCCCAATTGCCTATAAACCATAATATGTTTTCCAGCTGTCCTAACTCTTGGTATCAAAGATGATTCTTTTCTACAGAATTAATCAAGTCCATACATCAAGGTCTGTAGAAGGTATGGTTAAGTTTAAAAGATTCGACACTATCTGGTGTGTAGTTCCAGATTTAGAGGAAAAAACCTTCTGGTTGAAATCATAGTATTAATTATACTTCAGTGGTAGATTTAATTTTAATTTTGCCCAAAAATCGTCCCAATATGATGAGTGTAATGCATGTGTATGTGAGCATCTATGTTAAAAAAGGCCATGATACGGGTTCAAGTACAAAGAGTAGGAAAATAAAAAAGTGGGATTTAAATTATTCCAGCTAGAAAAACAATTCATAATGCTCCCAAGTGGATATTTATTTCCAAACATTATTCTTGGTCATTTTCTTGCTACAATTATATGATGCATTCGCAGTGACCACCACGGCAAGTCCCACCTCCATAACCATCTCTGTTGCAGATATCATTACAAAATGAAGGATCCGTACATGGAGTGTAGGGTTCACGGTGCCCCTCGACACCAATGTTAGCTTCCTTTCCTAAAACAATAAAAAATAAAAGGTGCCATCAGAAACTTTTGTTGTTTGTATTTAAACTAGGATTCTGTGAAATCAATGTACTATGAAAATAGTAGGACAGTTGTGGAGTGCTAATACAAACACAGGAAGAACAACTACTGGCTTGTATATAATTATTATGTACTATGGAAACCATACGTACCATGACATAACTGTAATGGTGATCATAAAATCACAAGGAAAACACCTCTTTCATTCCATGCCATTGTTAAATAACACTAGATTTAAAGTACTATGAGGCGTGATAACTTTCAAATAAGGCGACGAGCACGACGCACAAGTTTGCACTACGAGGAAAAATAGTTATATATCTATTTTTAAGAGTATGAGGAAAAAGATACTTGCCTATCATAACTAAACACCTCACTCTATTAGGAATGGTTGAAAAACTTTTCTCTTGCAAAAATACTTCCATATATTAACTTGAATGATCAAACTTCATAAGAAACATTCATATCATTGGCAACAGAGAATGATGCAATAGGATCAATTTTTTATCTAGCTCCAGGAAACCACAAATTCATATATACTACAATTGATAAGCTCTGGTAAATAGAAATGTACCTATCTTCCTTCCTAACGCTTCACTCGACAATAAAGTGGTTGAAACCGTCAAAAGTGCCATCAAGCACAGAACACCAGTGTTGATCCGGATTAGAGCCATAACGAAATTGTTTAGTGTTCTCTTCTCCTATGTCCTTTTGGTTGTGGACTTGTACTACTTTGTTGGTTCCTTCTGCTATTTATATAGAGGCATGGCTGATTCTTGGAGTATCAATGCTTGCCGTTTTATTCATTCCTGCTTTTGCTTGTTTCCTTTTTACAATTCACCATAATTAATAAGGATCCTCAGATGATACGCACAACATGGAATATCCTGTAGGTATCGATTGACAGACTACAAATATATCCATAAGGAGTTTATTAGTATTCAATATACACAATTAGGGCATTTATTGCCTCCTAAAAATAACCATATGAAATTAATTAGTTTTCATAATAACATTGTGACATTTTATTGGCTCCCAATATTATATACAGACGGAATTAATTAGTAATACTCCAAACCAAGATTATGGCATTTATTCGCTCCAAAATTACAAGAGAAATTAATTAGTAGTATTTCGTAACAAGATACATAGTGTATACGAAAATGTGTCATCTTGATAGTTTGGTATTAGTTTATGTATTTGGCACCTATGATTTCTGAACAACACACAGTGCGTTGCACGTACGGTCTGGCTAGTGCATAGTCACCTGATATTTGACTGAATTTGTTATTTTGATTTTTCTAGTCAACTATGCAGGTTTCAGTTGGGGCGGTGGCATGCTTTTTTTCCCGCTGGCGGGGGGGGGGGCGGTGGCGCATTTCATTACTCGAGCTATAAAAGTTTTACAGTCATCGGTAATCATAATGCTAATCTCCTTGGGAGCGAGCATGTGTAAGCCAAGAAGCTGTGTGCTGCTATCCGTGACCAATTGCCGCCATTACATGCCCAGCTTTATTCTGCCCATGACTAATAATATTATGGATTTCAGTGTTGCGTTCGTTGAGCAGATGCACTATCTCTGCAACTTGGTGCATATTTTTGGATCGATCACCCAGCCCAACTTTTACAAAGGTGATGATCTTGGCACAGTCCGTCCCAACCTGAAACAGGGCTTCACACCAATGCAGAGTTAGACGGAGACCTATCCCATGGTGACTGAGGCAACCTGAATTACTTGAAAACCACCTCTTGGAAAATGACGATAGTATCTCGGAGCAAGCTTTCACTCCATTTTTGCTCAAGAGCGGCTGGACAGGGCGTTGCGGGCCATTATTCACAAGTACCATGTACACACAGATCACCGGCCAATTGTCCTTCACTGGAAATTGCCCGTGCATTGCAACAGGCGATAGTGTATTATTTAAATATCAAAAACTAGGACACATATGCAATTTCAAAATTCCAAACACATATATGTAATTTTTTGAAGGAACATTTACACATGTATATAGTTTTTTTATACTAGGACAATGCCCACTCGCTGCTACCGTAGATCTCAAAAAATGCCTCAAGCACATTATAGCAAGCACTAAAGTTTCACTTCCCACATCCCACCTATTTATCAACCACTGTGATTCAGACTTAAATTTTTAAGATCAAATGGGAAGGTCAAATTTAAGCTCCTAACGACGAGAAGCGAATGATATGGTGCAATATGATAGATCCACATGCACATTCCATTGTCGACTTCTCTTGTACCATTTTCTTCTTCACCAACAATACTTGCATCTCTACTTTCACTACTTGTCGACTTCTCTTGTACCATTTTCTTCTTCACCAATATATCTGCTATTAAACCCCTACTATAACACTTTTTTATTAATATAAGAGTGGTGTTACAAGTCGATGTACAATGTGAATATGGCTATGTGTATGCCTATGATAGATTTACAAATAATCTAGCTAAGTTTGCATCCCTTCCTTTAGGCTTGGTTTTGCTTTCCTCATGACTGTGCCAAAGTGTTCCTTGAAACATGCATTGTAATATTCTAAGCTCTTTGTCTTATGGTAAAAATAATGATGTTTCTGTGCTTTCAGATGGACCAGCATCCAGCAATCAAGCATGCTCTGAATGGTTGTATGTTTGTTCCAGTTTTTTGCTTTATCTAGCATTTCGTTGATGCTATGGTCATTGTTCCATTCAATCCGAATAAACATCCAGAAATTGTGGCTGAAGTCACATGGGAAAAATAGATGCTTTAGGTGTTATTTTGGCTCATCATCACAGAGGACACATTTGCTTGATTCAATATAGAAGTGTTTCCTCGCTAGCAAGTCTCTGGTATTTAGCCTATCAAGTAGCAGTAACCAGAAGAGTTTTTTCGCTAAGCTTCTAGATTTCCAAATCCATTGGAATGGTTAAGGGGTATCTGGTGGGTTTCCAATCAATTCTAGATAAATCCTTTTGGTGGAATACCTTGTAGATGACCAGTAGAAGTGCCAATTGTCTCTGCTATTGTTGCTTGCAATACTGATCATGTTCCTCAAAGATATGCTTTGTTGTACGGCAACAGTTGACATGGGTAGATGAAACATTTCATATAGACCTTCCGTAGCTATATCATGTGTAGCAGCAAATGTTATATCCTTGTTTTTAGCATATGAAAATAGTTGGGGGAATTTATTCTCAAGATTATCATCCTCCCATTTATCGTACCGTAACCTGAAAGTAGATCCATCACCAACTTTGCAAAGTTACATGCTTTTGAAATCATTTAGAACAGAGCAGCAGTCTCTCCACCCATGATCCAACTTTTGTTGGATAAGTTGGTAGCTCACCATTGTTGTAGTATGAGTTCCATAATATTTGCACCCATGTTATGTCATGCTTATTAAAGAACTTGTGTATGAACTTTGTCAGACATGCTCTATTCTGAGTTCTGAGGTCTAGTACTCTAGGCCACCAGCTTTTTGATTAAACATACCTTCTCCCATTTGGCCAGACATTTGCCATGTTTGTTGATATTCTTCCAATACCATAAGAAGCACCTGCCAGATTTTTCAAAATGATCTAGGATGGTAAAGGAAACTCTGATGTTGCACATTGCAAAAATGGGCAATGCATTGACCATGGCTTTAAGATGGACTAATCTTCCTGCATATGACATTATAGGTGCTATACCAGGTACCCTGACATCTAATCTTGACACCATGGGCATCAAATCATCAATTTTTGGTCTTGTGGAGCCCATTGGTAAACCAAGATATGTGAAATGCATGCTTTATTTTTTACATCCAAGTATGTTGGCAAGTTGCAGAGCTCTTTCATCTTTTATGTTGATTGGTACAGGGGAGGAATTACTATAGTTTACCTTAAGCCCGGTGAATTCACAGGAGATTTTATATATGTGTACCAAGTGACTGAGTTGTTGATGATCAGCTGGCATGATGATCAATGTGTCATATGCATACTATATGATGGGGTAGTTCATACAACCATGGTTCTTAATAGGAGTAGACAGGTGACCTTCTTGCCATGATTTATTAAATAAACTTGTAGAAGCTCAGTATTAATGACATATAGTAGAGGGGACAATGGGTCTCCTTGTATGACTCCTACTTTGCATTTTTTAATCTTACCAGGCACTCCATTGAGAATAACAAATGCAGATGCCGTTATGAGTACACTACAAAAAAAAGACACATCCGTGAAATTTTGGGCCGAACGAATTTTTTTTCTATCATACATATGACACTTCTATGACGATAATTGTGACAAAACCCGGTATCATCATAGATGTGGTGGGCTACTACTTCTATGACAAAAAATCATGACAGAAAATGGGCTTTTCGTCCTGGGCGGGCCGGAGACGCGGCTGCATGACATTCTTTGGGCCGTCCATGACGGAAAAAACCGTGGTAGAAGTGAGGGGAGGAAAATTTCGGGGAATTCCCGGTTACGGTGGGAGGTCGGGGGCCGAGCGATGCGCGTTTCTCTCGTACATGTATGCGCGTGTGTGCGAGGCGTTGGCTCTAACTGAACCCGAGCGAGGCGTTGGGCTCTAAATGAACCCGAGCGATTGCACTGCAAGCTACGCGTTACTGAACCCGAGCGATTGCACTGCAAGCTACGCGTTACTGAACCCGAGCGATCGATCGATGGCTGTTAACTGAACCCGATCGAGCGATTCCTTCGCTACTGCTGCTAACTGAAGTCGATCGATGCTGCCTCTGGATGAACAGTGAGCGCTGTGGGGGGGCTTGGATGAACAGTTCCCGGTGGGGGTGGATGAACAGGACCCCGTGGTGTTTCCTCTGGATGAACAGGACCCCGATCGATCGAGCCGGTTGGGGCTGGATGAACAGGACCCTGTGGAGGGCTGGATGAACAGGACCACCCCGTGGAGGGCAAGATGAACAGTAGACGGTGGAGGGCAGGATGAACAGTAGCCCATGGAGGGGTGGTTGAATAGGTGCCCGTGGAGAGGGCTGGTAGAACAGTAGCCGGTGGAGTAGCGCGCGGTGGAGGCTGGATGAACAGGAGCCCGTGGATGAACAGTCGCATGTGGAGGCTGGAGGAGGTCGACGGTGGATGAACAGTAGCTCGTGGAGGCTGGAGGGGGGTCGATGGTGGAGATGAACAGTATCCCATGGAGTCCCGTTTTGCGGTACGCCACACTCCTCCCGATGAACAGGACCCCCATTTCGACCGTAGCGCTCCAACACAAGTCCGTTTCCTCCGTTTTGCGGTATGCCACACCCCTCCCGATCAACAGGACCCCCGTTTCGACCGTAGGAGGTCCGTTTCCTCTGTTTTGCGGTACGCTAGACCCCTCCCGATCAACAGGATCTCGTTTCGAACGTGGTCGGTCAAACACAAGGCCGTTTCCTCCATTCTGCAGTATGCCAGGCCTCGTTTCCGTCGCCTATTCCGTCCAAGCCCTCCCGATGAACACGACGCATTCCGTTGCCTCCCCATGAACATGACGCATTCCGTTGCCTCCCCATGAACACGACGCATTACATTGCCTCCCCATGAACACAACGACGCTGTTTCTCCGTTCCAACCCAGCCATGTACACGAGCCCTGGCCGTACATATGTGCGAGTAGGCGTTCGAGACCCCGCCCGTATGTACACATGCGTGGCCGTATTTTCTTTCTTGCACCTTGGCCGCTGTACGTACGTGTACATGCTACGTGCGCGCCTCTACTACGACACGTGTGCGCCTCTACATCGACCAGTATATATGTACGTACACGTTCGCGACCAGAATGACAATGCTACATACGCTTCGACCAGGTGGGTCCCGACTGCCAGGCACTTCCTTGCGTGCGAAGATGTAGCAGGTGGGTCCCAGCAGTCAGGGGCAAATGTTTTTTTCGCGAAATATGGTGGCCCGTCCGGTGGGTCCCCGCTGTCAGGTGGAGGAATAATTTTTTTGCGCGTAATAAGGAGCACTTCCTTGCTGTGGCCGTGGACCCAGCTGCCAGCGTCTCCACGCACAGTACTCTTCCGATGGAAGTCGGTCGTTGACCACATTGACCACGCCGCGCCGAGAGCGCCACGGCAGTGGACGAACGTGAGGCCTAGGAAGGGGACAACGCGGAGCCGGGGAAGACGCGGCAGTGGATGCCCACGCATAGAGGAGAACGAGGGTTCACTGGTTCGCTGTGGTGTGAGGCTGCCGTCGCCGCAGAATAACAGGGGGTGTGGGTGAGTAGAGGGATGGCATGGCCAGCGGTGGGAGTAGTAGGGGGCGGTGAGGCCTCCGCCGCATCGCAGCCGGCCATGGGAGGGAGGAGCACGAGGCATGACCGGCGCTGGTTTGGGCGGCTGGAGCAAGAAGACCAGAGGTTGAAGAAGCACTACGGCTGTTGGATGGACATCGTACGATCACTGGAGCTAGAATCATGCATATTGACTAAGTTGACAAAGCCCTCCGTCCCCGTCAACTTAGTAGGCCCACAAGTCAGCCTCTCACCAAGGTGGGTCCCAGCTAGCAGGGGGTATTCATTTTTTTGTGCGTAATAAGGAGGCACTTCCGATGGGTCTGAGCTGACAGCAGGGAGAACGTTTTTTCGCGAAATACGGTGGCCCGTCGGGTGGGTCCCAGCAGTCAGGGGCAAATGTTTTTTTCACGATATACTGGTGGGCGTCCGGTGGGTCCTTACTATCAGGTGGAGGACTAATTATTTTCCGCGTAATAAGGAGGCACTTCCTTGCGGCTGCCGTGGACCTAGCTGTCAGCCTCTCCATGTACAGTATTCTTCCGATGGAATTCGGTCGTTGACCACATTGACCACGCCGTGCCGAGAGCACCACGACGGTGGATGACGGCGAGGCCTAGGAAGGGGACGACGCGGAGCCGGGGAAGACGCGGCAGTGGATGCCCAGGCGGAGAGGAGTACGAGGGTTCACTGGTTCGGCTACGCTGCCGTCGCCGCAGAATAACAGGGGGTGTGGGTGAGTGAAGTGGAGGGATGGCCTGGCCAGCGGTGGGAGTAGTATGGGGGCGGTGAGGCCTCTATGGCAGCACAGCCGGCCACGGGACACGGGAGCAGGCGGCACGACCGGCGCTGCTTTAGGCGGCTGGAGCAAGAAGACCAGAGGTTGAAGAAGCACTACGGCCGTTGGATGGACATCGTATGGTCAGTCGAGCTAGAATCGTGCTTATTGACTAAGTTGACAAAGCCCTTCGTCCCCGTCAACTTAGTAGGCCCACTATACTGGGTCCCAGCTAGCAGGGGAGTATTCATTTTTTGTGCATAATAAGGAGGCACTTCCTTGTGTGCGAAGATATAGCTGGTGGGTCCAAGTTGTCAGCGGCGGTAATGTTTTTTTCGCGAAATACAGAGGCCGTTTCGGTGGGTCCCAGATGTCAGGTGGAGGAAATCATTATTTTGCGCGTAATAAGGAGGCATTTCCTTGTGTGCGGCCGTGGACCCAGCTGTCAGCCTCTCCACGTACAGTCCACTTCAGATGCATGTCAGTCGTTGACCATGCTGACCACGCCACGCCGAGAGCACCAGGGCGATGGACGACGGTGAGGCCTAGGAAGGGAACGACACGGAGGCAGGGAAAACTCGGCCGTTGTTTTTGTTTCCCACGCGGAGGGGAGTACGACTGTACGAGGGTTTACTAGTTCATCTGCCGTCGCTGGAGAGTAACAGCAGGTGTGGGTGAGTAGAGGGATGGCTAGGCCAGCGATGGGAGTATGGTGGGCGGTGAGGCCTGCGCAGCAGTATAGCCGGCCGCGGGGAGGAGGGAGCAGGCAGTCCCGCCGGCGCTTGTTTGAGCGGCTGGAGCAGGAAGAGCAGAGATTGAAGAAGCACGACGGCCGTTGGATGGACATCCAACAGTATACAGGCCATCTGTCGAAAGCCTCAAATCTGTGGAAAACAACATACAGCCCATCTGCCATTATTTCAAATAATTTACAACCCATTTTCTAATTCTTACGGGTTTTTTGGAGCCCATATTCTTTATGTTAGCATTACAGCCCATATTGTGGCCACGGTTAAAAAATTATACGAAATTTTGCATATGTCGGTGCGGTCTGAACTGTTTTTAATCCCGAAATTTCGAGTCACATTCAGACTGATTTTAAAAATAAATGTATATCAATATAAAATCCAATAAATTGTCCATGCATAAAAATCAATGCAATTTAAAATCTCGAAATGAAAAAAGATATTTGAAAATAATTGCTGGTTTGATGTGTTTTAAAAATGTACAGCCCATTTCTCATTACTGATAGGCCATTTTCTCGGCCAGCCGAATGAAGCTCTCCTCGTCTTGAAAGATTTGCAGCCCAACAGGCCTGATAAAGCGACTTACTTGACAAATCACAAAAGAACTGGGCTAGCCATTTTCAGAAATAAAAAAACTACTGGGCTGGTCTGTGGTAAACATAAAAGAAAAGGTTGTCTAGACAGGCCAGAGTGTCCCGCACAGCCCAGTTGACACCCTGCTTCCATCTCAAAAACAAATTAGATAAATGCCACTCCAATTATGGCGATTCATAAAAATGCCACTGCAATTTCCAAACTTTGAAAAATGCCACTGCAATTTTTGCAAACTTTGAAAAACGCCACTGCAGTTTGCAAACTTTGAAAAATGCCACTCCAGATTTCGAAAAATGCCACTAGAAAATGGCATTTTTCAAAGTTTGGAAATTGCAGTGGCATTTCTCGGATACACCAGATTTGGAGTGGCATTTATCAAATTAACCCAAAACAAAAATAACTGGGCGAGCTGCTGGGTCCCTGGTGTCAGCCGCTCGTTGTGCAATTCTCTCGTTTATTGACTACGTTGACAATGGCATGGGACCCAGATGTCAGAAATCCACTAGGAGGAGCCATTTTTTATTGGCTTGAAATAAGGAGGCACTTGCTTGCGTACTGCCATGACCTTGGAGGGTCACTGCTGTCGTCCTCTCCACGTACAATCATCTCCTGATTGTGTACACGTCAACTTGCTAGGCCCACAAGTCAGCCTCTAAACCGTGGAGGACAAATACAACCCATTAAAAATAAAACAGCCCATTCCATACATTCAAACGGAAAGTTCAACATTCAGACCAAAGTAACAGGTCTGATCCACATATAGAGTACTGAACTTCCACGTTGACAACCATCATAGCCAAGTTAACTATCTACTCCCACTAACACTCTAGTAACGTACAAGTACTAACTTACTCTTAGCTAACTAGACGATGCCGGTCGCCATCTGCTGTCCATGCTAAACGCCGGCACCGGCGTCCTCTGCCTCGCCTAGGACTTGCTAGAGGTGCGATAGGGCGCGTTGCTCGCACGTGTTGGCCCTTTCCATGCCAGTGTGGTCCACCGAAGCTTCGGCTTCCAAGCGGGAAACCCACTTGACGAGATGGTAGTAAAAATCAGCGTCGCGAACGTGTGTATGCCTGACAGCCTCAAGGGCTATTTGCCGGGCGCCGGCCTCCACGTAGTCGGCCCAGTTGCGGGCGCTCTGCTCGCGACTTAGAGCGTGGGTGCGCTGCTGCTCCATGTCCCGCTGGCGGCGCAAATCGGCGATACGCTACTCCTCCGCCAGGCGGTCGCGCTCCAACAACTCCTGCTCCTCCGCCATGCGGTCGCGCTCCAACAACTCCTCGATCTCCGCATTGCCATCTAAAGACAAATAGAATGCCTCCTCCCTCCGTCTGCCTTCCGGTGAAAACCCAAACACTAGTTCCGGTGGTGACCGCCTCCGGCATCGCCTACCGCGGACGGGCGGGGGCATGGCGGACGTGGCGAGCGACGTCAGGCCGGTCAGGGCTTATGAGGATATGGCGAGTTGGGTCACGGTGGCACCTGAGAAGGTCGGGAAACAGTACTTATAGGCGGAAGGTAGCTTGACGGTCATCGAAATTCAATGCATAATGGCTTAGCGTGCCACCTTGCCGTGGAAAACTAGAGAAACTGAAATTATGACTGTGTCGTCCCGTCCCGCCGGATCGCACGCCGGCATGGCGGTCAAACGAGTGCACTCGAATCACCTCCCTCCTTGTCAATAATGATTCCATAGATTTAAAGCGTATCTTTATTCGCATCAGTTAGCTGCCTTAATTACGGCCGGCTGCATGCAGGCACTCAGAATCGCTTGCAGGCAGTACGGGAAGCAGCATGCAACAAGTCGCAGCCGAGGGCACGCATGCAGCCACTTAAATCGCTGGTATTAATTAGGCTTAAACTTCTGTATGCCGTTAATTATTGCCATGCCTTGATCTTGTTGCTTTGCTCACGGGACTAATAAATCCCGGACGGAGGGAGTACCTTGGTTGGTGAGAGGTTTGAATTAAGCCTGCAAACCGGAAAGGATGTACTCCCTCCATTTTTATTTAGTTTGCATATTAGCTTTGGTCAAAGTCAAGCTTTACAAACTTTGACCAAGTTTATATACAAAAATATTAAGATATACAATAACAAATCAACAACAAAAATATTAATATATACAAAATATTAATATATACAATAACAGATCATATACAAATATGTAGCTCAAAAAGCAAAGATCTAGAAAAAACATCCGTTCTTCCTACTAACATGGATGCTTCTCTTGGCCAACATTTAGTACAGACTGAAAGACAAATTTGTTTGTGAAGTCTACAATTCCTCTTGCAAACGTAAGTGGTTTCACCAACAGCTGGAACCATGAGAATGAACCACACATGATGGAGGAACATCCACTGCAATATGATTTGGTCTTCTCTCGATCACACCGTGAGACTATTTTTGAAATACAAACTTTAACTTAGGCAAAATGATGCCCATTGTATAATCAGACCAAAGCAATGAAGCACCTAGTGTTGTCCAATAAATAGTACAGTACTACTTTTCTGCAGTCCATGAAGTGACTATCCAATCTTTCTGTGTCTATTTTCAAATGGCACTGCATGCAGTGACTATACTATTCTCTTGTGCAGTTCAACCAAAATTGCGGACACTTTGTTTGTTTGCCAAATAGCAACGGGCAGACATCTCTGTCTGCACAAATATCAAGCAGCTAGTAAACATATACCACACCTTGTATTTTCGGTTTAAACATGTCTCTTCCGCTTAGCATCTGTCATGTTCTGCACTGGACAATCTGATACAGTTATGTTTTGCCCTGGACAATTTCATACTGAATTGATTTGCTGGTTCAGAGCAGAAATATAGCGCCTATTCTTCATCAGACCAAGGATATCCATGTTCGCAGTGATGGAAGAGGTGAAATCAATACAACCGAAATTGAGCATCCAATCATTGAATCCTGTCCTGCACCTCCAATGTAGGTCCACCCTGCCAATAAATTCACATGCAAACCACTAGTATTACTATCTAATGACAGTACAAAAAGAGTAGCAAGATAGTAGCAAACCATGTACCTTCGTAATGAACAGCTCATAGTGCCACCAATTGGATATAAAGGTTTGGAAAAAACATGCTCCTAATGTTGAACCAGTTGGACTTTTTGTGCAGTTCCACTAAAATCGAGCATCCCTGTTTGCATAGATATTGAAAGTGTGATTACTCTAAAAGTGGCACTAGTTGAAGCATAGACTCACAAATATAAGCATTCCAATTTCATAATGGGAAAAGGTAGCAAGACTGTTTCTAACCACCTGTTTGAAGGAATAAATAAAGCAACAGCGGCTGATGTCAGGAAGGCATACATAGTTTTTTCTGAAAAACTGAGCCATTCCTGACCTTTCCTCTTCTTTTAAGCAAATTTTGTGCAGTTCTACTAAAATAAAATGCCATCACCGCCTTGACAATTCAGTGACACTGTACAAAAGGAAATGACTTAACATTACATCATGATGTCAGGTATGTAGTCGACAGGCATTAGAGACAAACATACAGACCTCCTCCGATAACATAATGAACATTAATTTTAACAAAGGTGTGACTAGCTTTACCGGGATAATTTGAGTGAACTCTACACCCTTTGTTCCTTAATATAAGACGTTTTCGCGGTTCAATTTAAAGTACCCAAACGTCTAGTATTTAGAAAAACAGGTAGTAGTTTTCTTGAGCACATATCTGGGAAAGCTTGCCACACTTTATTTATGTCCATACGCTAATGCAACACCATTCGAATACTACAAATATACACTAATCCAGTGGCTAGTGCAACAGTAGAGTAGTTAGTTTATTACAGGGTACAGTACAATGGTTTTACTGAACAGATTTCAATAAACTCTAGCACTGGAAGGTTTCTATAAGAATTAACAATACAAAATGTAAAGGTAACAAGTTTCAGCATTGGTATACTAGCTCTGCATGAGCATTAAACCAAATACAAAAGTCTGAAGGTAACTAGCATTATTAACTAATGACAGTATAAAAAAATTGCAAACCATGTACCTCCAAGGTAAATATCATTTCGAACTCGGGGGGACCTTAAAAATTGCTATCCCAATCTTGATAATCGATCAAACATAAAAACTTGATCGAACGAATCAAGAAAACAGCCGGAGGAGGAGGTGCCCACTCTTGACCTTTCCTCTTGTCTTCATAATTGTCTGTGCAGTTTAACCAAAATAAAATGACATCAGCGCCTTGGCATTTTGGTGACACTGTACAAAAAAATTAACTTATCTCATGAAAGTGAGGTATGTAATCTATAAGCATTAACAGTGCAAAAATCTGAAGGTAGTAACAAGTTTCATCGTTGGTATACTGGCTGTGCAACAGCATTAGAATGCCTTAGACTGCTGGCGTTGCTTAAATTTATCGGTGGCATTAGACTGAGAGCGGCATTAGTTAAATGTGGCATCACTTTAGCAGTAGCATTGCTTGACTTGACTGCTGGCGTTATACTAACAGCAAAAAAGTGGCAATAAGAGCATGGGAGGCCCATTCGGACAGTGGGCGCACCAGTACGATGTACCTCCACGGACGCAGAGTGGTGAGGGAGGTATGGTTGCCCAGAGCAACAAATATCCAGGCAGCATATGTGGATTACGTCCCATTTTTGCTCTCTTTAGCCACCTTTTTCCTATGCGAGGACAACAAACCGATCGACCTGGTCATTCTCTATTGCGTTGTCATGCCTTTCTACCCTTCTTCAACCAAGAGACACGAGACTCGTTCCTTAGCTACTGATTTTCCCCTTTTCAACCTAGATGCGGGTTCGATGCCTACTCTCTTGGACAGTACAGTCTCCCTTCCTTTCCTTATTCAACCCAGACATGGATTAGTCTGCATGAAGTAGGGTTTCCTTTAATAGTGCAAATTATGGTTTTCGTCTGCGTGGCCAGCAGAGCAGAGGATAGCAAATTGGGAAGATGGTGGAGTGGAAAAAGATCCACATGCAACGACGTGGCAGATGGGGCAATAGAACAAGGTTATGGTTCGAAAAGAGGTAGCATACCTGAGGGTCGGCGGGAAGTGGCTTCGCTCGTGGTCGTCGTCCTCCGCACACACTACGGCAGCGAGCTTGGGGACGGAGGCCATCCCGCGGGCGCTAGGTCTGAGAGGACGGCCTTGTCGTCAGTGCGTGACCTCGCTCGCCGACGACGAGTGCGTCAACGCTGCACGTCCTTTTCTTCCCCGGCGGATCTGTGACCACCGGTGAGGAGGGAGAGAGGGGCCGTCTTTTTTAGATCTGGAGAGAGGGTGGTAGTGTGAGAAGCAAGTGGGCAGCCCTTAGCAAGAAAGCGCTCAAGCTCCAGCCTATATATCTTTTTTATACTACTAGTACTGGAGGTGGAGTAGTGGTAGAGTAGTTTATATTTTCTCTGCGTACAGTACCAGTTAGTCGTGCTTCAAAACTGATCGGCACGCCATTAAAAAAATAAAGGTCGATAACTAATGCGGCACCTCGGGCCAACGCGGCCAGATCGCATTTTGCACGAGAAATTACACACCATGTTTCGTTGACATGTGGTCCCGTTCCAACATATCAGTGAGACGACGGCGAGTAGTAGGAGTATTTCCGAACGGACGTGTAGGCCGGGGCGCCTCTTCGTGAACCGTGGCAAACTCGCAACCGTCCACCGACTCTTCGCCTTTCCCTCTCGATTTGGAACTGCTGTCGCACGCTCTTCCTCTCCCTCCTCCATTTTCCTTCAGCCCTTCACCCTTTCTTCTGCCATTGTTCGATCGTCTTCTCCATGGAGGGAACAGGCCGGAAACGACCCCGTTATTCTTGCCCCGATCTGAAAGATGACGTGGTGGAGGAACTCATTGATCGGTGCGACGTCATCACCTTGGCTAGCATGGCAGGTTCGTTCAAGCCCATTCTCGACTCAACTAATAACATCATTACAAAGAACCCAAGAGTCAAGGAGCGGTTTGATCTCCCCTATCTTCTTCGCCGTGACCCTGATGATGACTGGCGCCGGCACGACGGAGGCCTCGCCCTGTGCAAGTTGATGCCGCTTGATAATGATACGTATGATGTTAAGATGCCATCGCTTGAGGGCAAGGCTTGGGCGGGCGCAAATGGAGATTGGGTTGTTTACATTGGGTCCAACTGCGAGTGGGAACTTGTGAATGTGTACACTCGTCACCGGGTTCCACTTCCAAAAATCTCAGCACACTGCCCAGAGGTTGAGCACACCGGTAATGTACGCACGTTCAAATACGATCATGGTGACTGTATTCTACGGAAGATAGCAATTTGTCGAGTTCCCAACCGCTCTTGGAATTACAGCGACTATGATGTTGTTGCTATCTTCGACAAGCTTGTTGCCTTCCTTGATGGTTTCACTCGATGGATATTGCTCAAAAATCAGTTTCTGTACACGGATGAGTACTGTGATGCAATTCAATACGAGCGCCTTGTGTTTGCTGCCACCACTCGTGGCACTGTTTTTGCATGGCATCCTCATAGTTTCGGTACGTTTGTCTTCCACCGTAATTATAATTGTTTCATCCACATGCATGCGGGTTAGCAAGTTTCCCTTTACTAATTAACCTTCTTCTTGTGTTTCCAAGGTCCTGTGAACATCCCACCACCTATACTTGAAAATTTTATAACCAAGGGGGAGATGACGATGGTGATGATCACGAGCATGAGGACGAGCAGCGCCCATATACTCTGTGGCGCCTGGCAACTAATTCCGATGGATCACCTCTTCTTGTGTGTATACAGCCCACTGATGATGTTACTGGTAAGGAAGCAGGTGTCTCCCATGGTCGCACTCTCCGGACCTATTCCAACACCCGTTGCATGGTATTCGGGATGGATACTAGTGTGCTAGCGCCAACTCCTTCTCCCTGGTACAGAATTGATAGTCTTGGAGAAAACTCGCTCTTCCTTGGACAAAACTATCCGATGATGGTGAAAGGCGATCCAACTGCTGTTGACACATTTATGAGAAGCAACTGTGTCTATACCTCGGACATTTGTGTGGTTCCCTACCCTGGTAGGGATATAGTAGGCCGCTTCAGCCTGGATGATCAGTCCTGTGTTGGTTTCCAGATCGACAATCGATGGCCCGTCCCAGAGAATCACTTGTGGTTCAAAGCAAGCATTTCCAACGCCGAGGAATGGTTGAGTTGAAGTTCATTTCATTGCTTGTTATTTGTTGTGTGGTGAAAACTTTAGTATTTATAATGTATCCTCGTTGTCGATGTGGGTTGATGACCTGTTGTATGTAATAAAATGATATGCGTGTGATAAACTTACTAAATTTATGAATGGCTTTCGAGTCGCTTCTCTGAGTGAGTGGTGCGACGAGGCAAAAAAATATTTTCCGAATACATAATTGTACGTGCATTGCAACAGGTTATCGGATGAGGCCAATCAACAATAGTAGTACACTATTTGTACTAGCTTCAGATGCTTCGCGCGTCGGGCGGGTGTTTTTACTATAGCCATATGTTAATGTGTTCGCTGTACGTAACCAGCACCTCGAATCCTCGATACTAGTACTATATAGTAGGAGTAAGTAGTAGGGAGTAGTAGGGTGGCATGGGCCAGAACAAGCATTCACGTCCAGGAGTACGGCACACGCCACCACCACGACATCCATCTGACACCATATTATTTCTTGGAGTCCGTGCTAGAGCAATCTCTTCAACCTCGTCGTTTCTCTAACTTCAGCCATCGCGCGGCGGGCGAGGTGGGGGTTTGCCGATAGTCGGTTTCCTTAACTGCGGTCCCACTTGTAAGGCCAACTCCAACGCACGACCCCAAACGCACCTCCGTTTTGCACGGACTCCAACGATAATTTTGACTAGAAAAGCAAGACCAAAGAAAACAAGAACCACAAGAATACATTTTACTACTCCTGTAAGTTGGATTAGTGCCTTCTCGATGCATTCATTGTTGATCTGCGGAGGCTCGATCTTGCGTCTGTGCTAGCTAAAAGTGATAGAACATCTACTAAATTGCGCTCTATCAATATATGGATGTACTCTTCTTCCCAATACAAAAACTTGCATCCATTCTACTCCCTCCGTTGCACAATACATGCCTTCTATTTGTCAAAATATATATGTATCTAGACATGTCTTAGTATATAGGTACATCCATTTTTGGACAAATGGAAGTCAAGTATTTTGGAACGGAGGGAGTACACAATAAAATTTTAAGTTAGCACAACTAGTCTAATCCGAGAGCAGAACCGAAGATTTGGTCGGGTTCTTCCTCCTTTTGCCGACACGTGGGACATCCAGCATCCAGGTCGTGTCATGAAAGAAAATAGAGTGGTAGTTGAAGCCACGAGATGTGCATCTTGGGTTAAACTGTAAATAGAATCTTACTACTCTTGAGTAACTCCAAAAGCGGCCACCGAAGATCTTTATTGGATTTGTTTTTCATCACCAGCACGTCGAGGTGAAAGATGTGCAGGTTCAGTGGGTCCTCTTGCGTTTTCACTGACATGTGGGGCCGCATGTGAGCAAACAGACGATGGGCTCCGCGCGTCCGCTGGCTGGCTGAGAAGAGAGATAGAGGAGGGCTGAGCACGGACTGCAGGAAATTTGTTCTACGTACCTCGATATAGGCTCGATATAGTGGGGTGGCATGGGCCATAACTCAGTAGCATTCACGTCTAGCAGTACGGCACACGCCACCCACACGAGTCCCATCCGACACCAATTTTCTTGGAGTCCGTGCTACAGCCATCTCTTCTCCCTCCTGTTTTCTCAGCCATCGCGCGGTGGGCGGGGTGGGGGTTTGCCGATAGTCGGTTTGCTCAACTGCGGTCCCACTTGTAAGTGAAAATGCAACACCGCACGCATTCCCGCTTGAGCGGCGTGCCGGACCAACCGTGTGGGGGTGCGACGTGAACACGGCAGGCTTTTCCTTTTGAACTCGTAACTTGTAAATTTTGGTTCTGCTCCATGGCGCGACCGATAGATAGAAAATAACGATTTTGCCTAGAGTAATGAGAAGTTTGGTTCTGGCGCCGTTCATGCATGGAGTACGTACGAAAATTATGAAGTTGATGCGAAAGGTAAGATAATTACTGTAGTATCATATACTACTACATGGATTTGACGGAAAGATAAAAATACATACGGATCCATCAACGTTCAACGACATCCTCACGCCCTAGTGCGCCAGGTCACCAACCGACGTGTGAGGAGCAGCGGTGTTGGCGGCAAGCTCAACATGCTTCTGAATAGTGTCGTCCAAGGTTGCCCTGCGCTCCAAGAAGGCCAGCGTCCTATCGTCCTCCTCTTGCATGTAGTAGT
The DNA here is from genome assembly GCF_018294505.1 of Triticum aestivum. NCBI lineage: Eukaryota > Viridiplantae > Streptophyta > Magnoliopsida > Poales > Poaceae > Triticum > Triticum aestivum. Next base: position 425,917,872 of record NC_057794.1, on the reverse strand, counting down.
CCTTGTGGACGATTTGCGCGTAGATGTGGGTGATTATGTCGATGGTTTCTTGCTGCGCAAGGCGCTACACAGCGAGCGCGACCTCGAGGTGGACATTCTCCGGCGCGAGGGCGGGCAGTCGCAGGGCCACCAGTGCATCGAAGAGGTTGTTACCATAGTGGCCGTTGAGGGTGGCGGGCATCGCAGAGCCTGGGCGCGTCGGCTGGAGGCTTACGTCAAACTCGTCTACAAGCTTCTTGACAACGGTGAACTTGTCGAGGAAACCGATGAGGACCTCGTCGAACAAGGAGACAAAGCTGTCGTCCAAGCGGCCCCTCGCCCTGGCGGCCTCAAGCAATACTACCTGGACACGTTCCTCGGTGCCGGTGGACGTGGTAGTACTCCTAAATCCAGACGGTGGTGCTACTAGTACTAGTAGTAGTACTACCAATGTAGTAGTAGGAGTACTAGCACTGTACTACCCGTTGGTCAAATTATTACGTGCTGCTCCTCACAGTGAAGTGACAAGACCCTGCGCCGGAGATGACACTTGAGTATAGGTGCCGTGTTCGGCATACCATAGTCAGCCTCACCTCTACAGTCACTATCATCATGGCTGTAGAGCTAGCCTGCTTACAACTAGCCCTGTTCGACATAATTTCCCGTGCGTAGATGCCTGTGCATTGCACGGAACACCAAAATTGGGGGTGGACGGCTCCGGCAGCGGCCATCGCGCCAGATTTTTCCCCGGCCTTCTACTCCTAGATGTATACACATGTGCTGGTGTGTGTTGTGTGCTGGGTGTGCGCGAGTGCGTCCTTCTGTGCATGCCGGCGCGCAGTGGTGAATTGTGCGCGAGTGCGTCCTTCGCGTGCAAGAAGTTTGTCCTCAATGTGCCCTCAATTTACTAGCGTGCGGGGTGCTACCCCGAGTGGTTTCAACTTTGTTTACTTCACCGCGTGTCAGATGGGCCTCTAGTTTACTTTTTTTCACCCACTGCCACATGGGCCAGCACATGAAGATACAGAACATGAGCTGACAAGGCAGCATGTGGATTGGTTGACCAGTCAACTAAACAATATATGAAGCTATACACTGACACAGTGAGCGTATAATCCGTCGGTATAGAGAGTTCGAGTGAGAGGGGAGGCCCGTGAGAGATAGTAGAGAGAGAGAGAAAGAGCTACTCCCTCCGTTCGATAATGTAGTTCCAACATTTTTTTAAGTCAAACTTTTGAAACTTTGACCAAGTTTACAAAGAAATTACTTATATATAGATATCAAAGATAAATGATAGTATGAAGTAAGTACATGTTGTGATGAATCTAATGATCGTTCCAAATGTAAATGTTTTTCTCCACATATACCTGGTCAAACGTTTCTGAGGTTTGACTTTTCAAAACATCCATATGCTTATGGACGTGACAGAGTCCCTAACAAGAGAGAGAGAGAGTGAGTGAGTGAGTGAGTAGGGTGCTACCCCGAGTGGTTTCAACTTTGTTTACTTCACCGCGTGTCAGATGGGCCTCTAGTTTACTTATTTTCACCCACTGCCACATGGGCCAGCACACGAAGATACATAACACGAGCTGACAAGGCAGCATGTGGATTGGTTGACCGTTCAACTAAAAAATATATGGAGCTATACACTGACACAGTGAGCGTATAATTCGTCGGTATAGAGAGTTCGAGTGAGAGGGGAGGCCCGTGAGAGATAGCAGAGAGACAGAGATAAAGAGCTACTCCCTCCGTTTGATAATGTAGTTCCAACATTTTTTTAATTCAAACTTTTGAAAATTTGACCAAGTTTATAAAGAAATTACTTATATCTACAATGTCAAAGATAAATGATAGTATGAAGTAAGTACATGTTGTGATGAATCTAATGATCATTCCAGATGTAAATGTTTTTCTCCACATATACCTGGTCAAACGTTTCTGAGGTTTGACTTTTCAAAACATCCATATGCTTATGGACGTGACAGAGTCCCTAACAAGAGAGAGAGAGAGAGAGAGAGAGAGAGAGAGTGAGTGAGTGAAAAAAGTGTGTGTGCGTGTGTGAAATAGACATGGACAACACACGATAAAAGTAGAGAAAAATCGTGTGTGTCTTATGCAAACATATCACACATGCATCTTCGACAACGGAGGCAAGGTGAGGAGATAGTGTGTGGTTGTTTGGAACCGAGAGAGCAAGACCCCTAAGCTAGCACGTGGCCAAGAGGGGTCCGACAAACAAGGGGGAGAGGTCGAGAGAGACGTACGGAGAAAATGCAGACATGGGGAGGAGAGAGTGTATGTTTGTCATAGAGAGATCCCCTGGAGATCGTGATGGGACTAAGTGGGAGATCGAGTGACAAGGTGTGTGCGTGATAGAAGATGCCCTGAGAGATATCGAGATAGACGTATGGATGGAAGGAGACAATACGTGTGTTCCTATTGGCTAGTAAGAGATAATCATACTTAGGAGGGGGGGTGCTTGCGCCTATGATGGATTGAGGGATTATGGTACTTAGGGGGGTGCGTGTCACATGGAGAGAGAACAAGGGCGGAGAGTGTTGGATGGGTCTATATGTATAGCGCGAGCGAGACATGTGTATGTGTGAACCAGGGAGATATAAGGCAAGCTTGGCTTGCGTCCTAAGCATCTTTTGCCTGGCCTGGGGTTGTGGCTGGATTTCATGCACGCTTGTTTGGTTGCTACCCTGTGAAAAAAAGCCCGCCTGGCCTGGGTTCCCTTGCACTTTAATTAGCCTGGCTGAACTCCAGACACTGCAAGTAGCCTGGCCCAGGCGACCGATTTCGAATGCCTGATCATGCTTGGTCGTGTGGCCATGAGGCTAACGGCAACATGGATGGATATTAGCATTAAATAATTGATGCATGGATTGATTGATGGGACGTTGATGCTTTCCCTGGCCCAAGCATGAACCAAACGCTTCAGCACCACACAAGCCTGGCCAGGCAGAAATATTTTACATCTCGCGTCCACACCAGGCAGTACCGGCCATCAAGGCATGAGGGTCAGGTCACGAACCAAACTGACCAATAAAGTTTGAGAGAGATCGAGGAGCTCCGATAAGGCTGAGTGGTGCGTCAGATAACTGGGAGGGGGAAAGAGATATTCCATCCTCTCGATAATGCAGTGCATGTAAATTTTTTAGAAGTCAAACTTTGGAAACTTTGATCAGGTTTACGCAAATGTTATCTATATCTACAATACCAAAGATACGTCATACAAAACTACATCTCATGGTGAATCTAATGGCATATGTTTGTCGTACTAGATGTAATTCTTTTTCTCCACGTACATGGTCAAACTTTGTGATGTTTGACTTTTCAATAAATCTATATGCTATGGACAAAGGAGAGTGCCTCAGTCAAGACAGATCAAGTGCGTGTGAAGGAGAATGAGTAAGTGTGCAAAAAGAGTATGTGTGTGAAAGAGAAAGTGACAACAAACGATAAATTAGGGAGAGAGTGTGTGTTTTTTCGTTTCTTATGCGAACATATCACGCATGCATCTCCGAGATGGAAAAGCGAGGCGAGGAGATACATGAAGATAGCCAGTGTGTGATTGTTTGCAACGGAGAGAGACACCCCTATAGCACATGTCCAATAGAGGTGTGGCCAACAAGGAACAAAGGTCGAGAGGGGCACATGGATGGCATGGACGCATGAGGAGGGGGAGAGGGTGTGTTTGTGATAGAGAGATCCCGTCGAGATCATGAGGGGACTATATGGGTGGGAGATCGAGGGAGTGCGTGCGCGATAGAAAGATGCCCTGAGAGAAACCGAGATAGACCATGCACATGTTTGTGATGGAGACTAAGATTAGCTAGTCATATACATATAGGGGGGACTGCGTGTGCGTAGAATTGAGTGAGAGACCATCATACTTGGCTAGCTGGGCATGAGATTGTGTATGTGCGCGTGAGATGGAGAGAGAACGAGGGGGAGAGAAAGAGTTCTATATGGGCCTATCGAGTGCGACTGAGATATGCATGTGTATGTGTGACCCAGGTGGATGGAGAGTTTGAGAGAGGGGGGAAGAGCTCTAAGACGACATAGTGGTGTGTGAGAGAGACCTATAGATGGTGTATATATGCATGTGAACTAGAAAGACCCCCCACACACACAAAGAGAGAGAGAAAGAGAGAGAGAGAGATGGATAGAAAGGGGGAGGGACGAACAAGGTTTTTGTGTCGGATGCGTGCGACAGAATTGAAGATTGTCGGAGAGAGAGAGAAAGAAAGAGAGAGAGAGAGAGAGAGAGAGAGAGAGAGAACAGGAGTCCGGGAGAGGGGGAGGTCGCCTTTTATGCATCAAAGACTGATATAAACCATGTTTCGATATAAACTTGCATTCAAATATTTAAATTGGAGAACATGTTGTCTGCAATCCACAAATGAACAGATATATGTGTATATCAAACAAGTTCATTAATTTGACTTTCAACATGTTCATGGAGTACTATAATACTGTACAACATGCTACTCGATTGAGGTGTTCAATTTTGGATTTAGTTCACTATTTTGACCTACTTAATGAGCTATTTCACTGAATTGAGATATTTCATTTTCGGTTTGATTCGCGTTTTTGAGTGGGTCAACTATTTGTCATATAGTAAATCGCTAGCAACGAGCATGTAAAAACACATTACTCCCGAGCATCATCTCTCCATCTAAAAAGAAGTGGCAAGCTAATATTTCAAATTTGATCCGAATCGACTTGGTAAGGTAGACGTGGATGCTCGTTCTCACAAAATTTGAACAAACCGTTAAACATCCTCTCTGCTCGGTGGAATTCGCCTGAGCAAATAAATGGGAGACGCAAAATTACCGTCCTATGTGGGACACGCATCAATTGGCCCGTTGTACATCGAGGGTAGGTTCGTAACTTCATCCAAGCGCGCCTTCTCCTCAGCCGAAATGACATGTGCCGAATAATTCATAAACCATGGTCGGCAAAACACGCTCTCCTCGCCCGAAATAGCTCGCGCCCACTATTTCAAAACACGCTCTCCTCGCCCGAAATCGCTCGTGCCCACTATAGTTCAAAACACGCCCTCCTCGCCCGAAATCGCTCCCGCCCAGAGAAGCAAAGTTACTCTACTATCCTCGACCCTCAGTACACAGACCCAAGACGAGAAGCCTATAGGCAAGGGTAGAACTATAACTCCCCCTCACATTTCAGACAAATGCGTCTGTAAGACATGGTTCCACTCCCCTCCCAATTTCCCCCGCCCGCCCCCATTCATACCTCGTGGGCGCCAAATCACCTTCTCCCCGGGAAGCTCCCTTCTCCCAAGCCGCGAAACCTCAGCCCACCTCCATGGCGCCCCCACCGCACCAATTTCACAGCCGCCCTCCTCCCTAATGCTGGAGACGCTGTCCATTTGCCGTCGTGCACTGGGTCGTGCGCCTCTTACTCTGTGCTGCTGGTGCTGCCTCGATGACGGCCGCATGAACCGTACCGGAGCCGATTCACCCCCGCTGTTGTTCACGGCGCCGGAGCAGCTCCAACTTTGGATCCGTCCAGAGTCCTGGCGCTGCTTCGGCGTAGCCGTCGACCGTCGCGACATCGCTCTTTCCCTGCCGCCGGTCGCCGCCGGCCTCACCGACTCGGCAGTTGGACCTGCCTACTTCACCATGCTGCCAGATAGGTCGCACCCTCATCTCAAATCACTTTATTTAGGCGTCAGTTGTCTGAATTTTTATTCTGGGCCAATCGATTTGCAATTGGAAGCAGAACCCCTCGAGGCGGTGGAGCTCCTAGGTTACCGGTTGGCTGGTGTCTAACGTAAGGGTGCGGGGCCACAAAGTTCGCTGCGGAAGCAGCGCTTAGATGGCTATCTTTTAGAGTTGCGTGGGTTGAAGGTACTGCCGCCACCGGATCTGGATGATAGGGAGTCTTTGTGGATTGGCCGGGGGGCAGCGCAACCATGGCAATGCGGTGGGGTGGGGAGCAGGGTTTTGGCCGGGGCCACAGACGGCGGAGGCAGGCTGCTCTGTCGTTGGTCGCTGGCTCTTCGGGGAAGATTCCGAACAGTGTCAGCTGGGAGGCACAAAACGTCCAGCCATCCGGCGTAGATCGGACAGTACCAAAATAAAATAAAATCGTGTGACCCCAATTTTGTCTTCAGTCAACAGACGTCTGACCACTCTCATACCTTGATGTTGATCTCTTAGTGTATTTCTTCAGATCAAAGAGACATGTCGTTCTTAACATTATGTGTTATCTGCATCTTCAGACACACCGTCTTCCAACTCACCGCAGCTGCTCCAACAAGGGAAGCATACACCAGAAGAGAGCTATAGTTCCCACTCAATAGTTCCCTGCATCGAATGTGCGTGCCCGACATGCACAGCCACAACAACTGCAGGGCCATCCACAAGTCAGCACATGATGCTCACTCCTATGGATGGCAGCCAGATAGGTTGTACCCTCATCTTACTTGTGTGCAACATTTATGGCTTCGTTATTCATCTAAGCATGGAAAATAGATCATCACATTTCACTGTATATTCATGCTGATCTCTTACGGGTCTTGTTCAGGAGTTAACGCTGTTCCATAGTTCAGCTAAGATACTTGTTCTTTAGGTAACATTGTTCCATAGTTATCATCAATCAGCCAATGCTATCCCACAGGCTGGTGATTATAGTATTATACCACTTCTAGTATTTCCTATGTTGTTCTTTAATACTTTTGTGTGCCATCTAGTTAATCTCGAGTACAAACGATACATATTCTGTAGCTTTCATCTGTGTTCTCCCTTTAGTTTATGAGACCTGTTGCTGCTAGTTAACCCCAGTCCTACTATTTATGTCGTCTCCTACAGGCACTCATTACATAAATCTAACTACTAGTTGTCTTCCATGCATGTCAGATATAATTGCACACGCTGATATATCCACAAGAACCTCACGGAGCAATGTAAAGGCCAATAAACTTGATGTCAATGATACCCAATATGATGGAACATGTAAAGGCAGTTCTTCAGAAGACTTGCAGAAAGATGCTGAATCCTCTTCACCCCACAAGGTCCTTGCTCTATCTTGGCCTGTGATATGGGTACAACATGCATATAATGTCCTGGAGTGTATCTACTCTATTACAATGCCATGTGCTTAGCATGCTGATCATGCATGTAAATATGTCATGCCTTCCTGTTTTTCAGTACCTATTCCATTCATGATAACATGTTTTCAAATTTAAGTACTGTCATTCTACTCTATCGCAATGCCATCTGCTTAATTTGGACATCATGCTTCTGAATATCTTATGCATTGTTATTCATCAGTATGTACTTCATCTGTCTACCATACCATGTTTTTACATTGAAGTGTTGTTCTGGTGCTCTGTTGCAATGCCATCTTATTTTCCCAATCATACATGTGTATGTTGCCTTAGTTATTTCTGTATGTATTCCGCTAGCATACAGTTTCACATTCAACTAGTGTTTTTTTGCTGTGTTGTCCTGTCGTATCCCTAGCTCTTACACCATACTCCCTCCGTCCGGATTACATGTTGCCGAAATGGATAAAAAGGGATGTATCTAGAACTGAAATACGCCTAGACCCATCCATTTTTTCCGGATGGAGGGAATACATGTCAATATGTCATGCCTTTATATTCTTCAGTACCTATTCCATCTCTTTGCTGCCGTATGTTTTATAATTAAATCACCATTCTTCTATACAAGGCATGGAAGGGGAAGACGACTATGTTAGAATCTGAAGGGTTACAAACAAGGCCTTTGCAAAAGATCCAAACGTCAGGAGATAATAAACCTACGCCAGTTTTTAAAGATACTGCTCCAGTACAGAGAAACCCAACTCCTACTGATAATAAGCAGATTCCAATGGCCAAAGAACTAGTCCGCTCCAGTCCAGCAAAAATATGTCAACTCAACTCTAAGAAGCGTGTGTGTATCCTTGCATCATGAAATTTTATAGCATGCTGATCATATTTTCTACATGTTTATTACCCATCTCTCTTTTAGAAAATAAGCTTAATAGATAGAAGAATTTCTGCACTGGTATCGTTTGTGAGGAAAGATTCTTGCAGGAATTCTTTGTACTTCAATGCAGATGTAAGCAAGGTTGTTAGAATCGTGATTCTGTTATACGATTCTACGACTTTACGATCCAACCTTATACATCTGATTCTAGGATTTTAGTTCATAAAATCTACGTTTCTACGATCCTGGTAGTGAAGATTCTATGATTTACGATTCTACCATCAGAGCTCCGATCCGATTCAAAATCGTGATTCTGACAACCTTGGATGTAAGTACCTGTTGTATATCACTATATTTTTACATCAGCATGTATTTTGTTAATCGGCGTGAATCCAACCTTTATCTGATCTAAATTTAGTTGTAGCAAAATGTATGATTAAAGGCCAGAATGTTGATTTTTGTAAGGAAAACTGCCTGGTAGTTTTGCATCCTGAGCGGCATGAGTGTACTATCTCATATTAGTGGGTTTGATTACTTTGGTTCTGCAGTGGGTTTTCAGTGTTTATTTACTGTGTTGTCTTGTCGTATCCCTAGCTCTTACGTCATACTCCCTCCGCCCGAATTACATGTCGCAGAAATGGATCAAACTTGTTGTATCTAGAACTGAAATACGCCTAGACCCATCCATTTATTTCCAGATCGAGGGAATACATGTCAATATGTCATGCCTTTCTATTCTTCAGTACCTATTCCATCTCTGCTATAGCATGTTTTATAATTGAAGCACCATTCTTCTATATAAGGCATGCAAGGGGAAGACGGCTATGTTAGAATCTAAAGGGTTACAAACCAGGTCTTTGCAAAAGATCCAAACGCCAGGAGATAATAAACCAACTCCATTTTTCATAGATACTGCTCCAGCACAGAGAAACCCAACTCCCACTGATAATAAGCAGATTCCAGTGGCCAAAGAACTAGTCCACTCCAGTCCAGCAAAAGAATGTCAACTCCATTCTAAGAAGCGTGTGCGTATCCTCGCATCATGAAATTTTATAGCATTCTAATCATATTTTCTACATGTTTCTTACCCGTCTCTCTTTTAGAAAATAAGGTTAAACGATACAAGATTTCCTCCATTGGGATCGTATTCGAGGAAAATATCTTGCGGGAATTCTCTGTGCTCCAGTGCTGATGTAAGTACCTGTTGTATATCGCTATAATTTTACATCAGCATGTATTTTGTTAATCGGCCTGAATCTAACCTTTATATGATCTAAAATTAGTTGTAGCAAAATGTTAAATGTGCCAATGTTGATTTTTGTAAGGAAAACTGCCTGGTAGTTTTGCGTACTGAGATGCATGAATGTGCTATCTCATATCACGCACATTACTGAATTGTAGTGCTTCTCTGGTTGCCCATTCATTCATTGTGTCAATGTTGCTTTCGTATTACCTTACCTGGCTGATGATAGCTGTGCCATATTGTGTTAATTTGGTGTAGGCTAGTTGCCCAAACGTTCGTTGTGTCGATGTTTCTTTCCTATTATCTGACTTGGCCAATGATAGCAATGATAGTGTGTTAATTTTGTGCAGGCTGCTGAAGATAAGAAGACAAACTCTGAAAACAGCAAGGCAACCCCATTGTTTCTTTCCAGTAAATCTAGGCCAGGTAATATGGCAATAACTCATGATTAATCTGTTTGGTTCCCGTCCTAATTTATGTTATGATGCAGTGCTCAAGACACTCTCCACTATCAATAATACAAGCCTGCCAAATTCGCCATCTAAATCTGTTCAGTATCCTCTGTCTCGAATGTGACGGAATAAATGTATGTTTGTGAACCAATTAATGGCTGAAGCAATGATGGAAATGGTGGATAAATCAGAGGTGCAGAGTCGTGCGACACAACAACTGATCAATGTTTTCAGAGGCAGTGTGGCAAAGCAGCAAGAACTTGCCCACATGCTTATGGGCGTCATCTGTGCTGAGGTTGCAGATTGTGACGTTGTAGATGGTTAGGTTCTGCTCATTTATTTGCACTGGCATCAATCTTTGATTGCCTAGTGGATGTAATTTCCTGTAATATATTCTGGATGTGCAACGTTATTCCCTGTATGTCGTACCTTTGCTCGTCGTAATGGGCTCAAATTATCTAATTTGGCCTAAAGACATGAACAAACTTTAGTGGGCCCATTAAGTTAATGGGTCGTTAATAGGCCGAAAGTTAATGGTCGGCCCTCTTACCCCCCGGGTCGTTAACAGGCCGACATCGAAGCGGGCAACAGGTGGCCCCAATTTATTTCACGGGCCGTTAACAGGCCGATACTAAGTTTGGGCTACATATGGCCCAACTATATTGTAGGCCTTTAGCAGGCCGAAAAAGACAGCAGGCTTGTATTGGACCATGAAGAGCATGGGCCGCTAAGAGGCCGAAAGTCAGGTCGTATTGTAAACGGCCCAACTGTGTTGTGGGCCTTTAGTGGCCCGAAAGAGAAACCGGGATGGTATTGGACCATGAAGGGCATGGGCCGTTAAGAGGCCAAAACTAAGGTCTGACTACAAATGGCCCAACTCATTTATGGTCCGTTAACAGGCCGAAAGGCACACAGGGCCGGGAATTGGCCCAACACTTAAATGGGTCACTAAAAGGCCAAAACTCAGGTCCAACTACAATTGGCCCAACTAATTTATGGGTCATCAACAGGCTGAAAGTGACACCGGGCCAGAAATTGGCCCAACACTTAAATGGGCCGCTAAAAGGCCGAAACTCAGGTCCAACTACTAGTGGCCCATCAGATTTATGGGCCGTCAATAGGCTAAAAGACACACCGGGCCGGAAATTAGCCCAACATTTAAATGGGTCGCTAAAAGGCCGAAAGATGTACATCCTAAAAATTAGCCCATCCATTAAATGGGTTGTTAACAGGCCGAAATCTCATCGGGCCGATATTGAGCCCAAATATATAGTGGGATGTTAATGGGCTCGAACTGACGATGGGCTGCAATGGTGTCAAATCTTTAATGGGCCGAATTGGCACATCTCGTATGGGTCGTGGGCTTAAATGTACCTGACACAAGTAGGCCTTATATGGGCCGGCCTGCTAATTTTTACTGGGACGACCTTTTTCACCGGAATGGGCCACTGTTGGGCCATGCCACGTGTCGACTTATCATAGGCGCCTCCTGTCCAATGAGTGGATGACATCTGTCTCAACGATGAGCCGACACGTGTTTCCTCTAGCCAATGATGATTTTACACGTGGAAAATCCCCATTGGTCGGGGCTGTTAACGGGTTATCGGATCCAAAACCCGACCCGATAGCTTAACGGTGTTCCGTTACGGTGGATGCCACATGTCGGTCACCCTTGACGAAAGCACTTCTGTGACGCGCGATTTATCGTCATGGAAGTGGACACTTCCGTGATGATAATTTTGGTAATGTCATGGAACACTTCTACGACAGCACAGGTATGACTATCTTGATTCTGTCATAAATTTGTCATGGATGTACATGCATGACAAAAAAAGTGACCTACTGTGACAAACACGTATCATCACGGAAGTGTATTTTTTGTAGTGGTAACTGTTTGATCGACCCAGTCCATTCATCAAAGCCTAGGTGTTTAAGCATGTATAGTATGGCATTCTAATCCAATTTGTCAAATGCTTTTTCAAAATCAATTTTGAAGATGATGATCTTCTTCTTGGATTAGTGGCACATATGGATATACTCAAAAGCACACGCAAGGTGGTCTTGAATGGTCTTTGTTTTAATAAAACCGTACTAGTTTACACTGACCATAGGAATAATGACCTTTTGTACTCCGTTTGTTAAAATTTTGGTGAGTACTTTGATTCACATGCTCATCAGGGAGATGGGCTCGAAGTCATTGGGGGTCTTAGGATTTCCTTATTAGAAATTAGAGTTATGTATGCTGAGTTGACTGGGGATAAGTCTACTTTTTCATCATGAAAGTATTAGATTAGCTTATAGAAGCTTTCTTTGATAGTATGATGGCATTTCCTCAACAATAGTCCATTAAAGCCATCAGGGCCTGGTGATTTATCATTTGGCATGGACTTAATCACCTCATCAACCTCCTCCTTGGTGAAGGGCTTCTCCAGATGTTGTAGATGTTCATGGTTGGCCAATTCATCAATGTTTAAGTTTTTTATAGTAGTTTCTCTTGTACAAATTCTGTCTTTGAAGGATTGCCATGAAATATCAGTTTTCTGTTCATGACCATGGACAATATTATTGTCAGAATTCAGTAAGAAGGATATATAATTATTTCTGAATACTTGAGTAGAAATGGCATGGAATTTTTTGTATTTTCACCAACCAATTTGGCCCATTTGATATTTGCTTTGATTTTCTAATATTTTCTCTCAGCTTCAAGGAGCTTATTGGTATGATCAATAAGTATCTTCCTGAAGTTCTTTTTGGGCCTGGACAGTGGTCTTTGATCTTCTGCCCATCAAGTAACTTGACATAGAAACAACATGTCTCCATGGTCAGGTTCAGCTGTCATAGCTTTTTACTCGAATTTTTCAATCCTTTTTTTATTGACTTAAATTTGGAGACAATGTTTTTTGCTGAGTCACCAAAGTGAGCATAGTTCAACCAATGGTTTTCTACTATTTCAATAAAGCCCTCGAATTCAATCCAGAATTCCTCAAGTATGAAGATATGATATTTAGGGATATGGCTATCAATTTGTACCTTAATAGGGACATGATCAGATGAAATCTTAGCAAGAGGAATTGCTAGAGCATTCAAAAATTTGCTAGTCCAATTAGAGCTTGTGAAGATCCTGTCTAGTTTCTCAAATAGAGACTGGTCCTGCTTGTTGCTCCAGGTGTATTTTCTACCTTTGAGAGGGATCTCCATAAGGTCTTGATTAATGATAATGTTGTTGAATATCATCATACTATTTGGATTTCCACCGTACCTGATTTATTTCTATCTTTTGGGCTTCTAATGAAGTTGAAATCTCCCACTATCATCAAGTGCTCCAATGTACTTGAGTCAAAATTTCTGACGAAGTTCATTACATAGAGCAAAAGACAATGGCCTTTGATAAAGGTTCTGCTAAACATATAGCAGGGCAGGTCCCATTTGCAGAAATTTTGAGTATTCGTTGGAACTGTCATACTGAAGTGCAGTGGATGACACTTCATGAAGTTCCATCCTGCAAGACCCAGTACCAATAGTCTACAATGTGTTAATGGGGAGCACCGGAGGGTTGGTGCCTTCTTATCCACAACAAAGGCATCAAATTTGGGGCCCAAATTCAATGCAACTTCATTTTTCTTCTTATTGATAGTTTTTGCTTCAGACTGTGGAGCTTGCATCTTCTCCTTGCCCTTTTCTTTAGCAGCCACTACAGATTGTTTATCTTTAAACCCCATGTTGATCTGAGCAATCCTCCCACTTCTCCTATAGAGAGACTCATCCACAAGGACCTATTTCTTCCTCTTGTTGGGTCCATTCACAAGCTTGCTAGTTTCAGCAAAATATTCCTTGGTAATCTCAACAATGCTAGCAGAGCTCTCAAATGTAGGTTGTTGCTCCTGGATAGTACTGATCTAAAGATAACACCTTTTGCTAGTCCCATTAGTACCCTCCACATCAAAAAGGTTAAATTTGGCATTTACAATCTTGGCTCCTCCAAGTTTGGGAATGATATCATGGGCATTGGAGACCAGATTGTCAATGTGGCCTTGCAGTGCAGCAATACTACCCGACATGTCATCATCTCCATAGATATTTGGGTAGTATTCAGAGCTACCAACAGCAGTATTGGTCTCATAATTCATAGCAGTGTTGCTTGGGACAAATACTGGGCTGTTGGCCATGGTAGGAGCAAAGTTGTCCAGCACAGGGGACTGTGTAACAGGTATGAAGTCATCATTTGCTTGGGCAATATCATCTTGTATAGCTGCATTAGGATGGTTCTAACCTACAACCACTACAGGAATCAGCTGATTTTCCGTCTACCATGGCAGACGACAAATGACCAAAGCGGATGGCAAAGGTCTTTGTCGTCTGCCGCTAACGAAATACTTTTCCAGCATTGACAGTTATGCTAAAGAGCCTCTTTGCCATCTGTTTTAGCACAGTGGACAACAAAGACCTTTGCCGTCAGCTTTCCTACCCAAGCAGACGACACAGAAAGTGGACGGAAAAGAATAGACGTTAGCCACGTTAGGTGGCAAACGGGAGACTTTGCCATCTGCCAGCTGATGCCAAACGTGTCCTCCCTTTTGTCGTATGCTTCTTTACGTTAGTAGACCCGTGGTTGACGTCAGTCCTCCCTGCTCTTTGCCATGTGTCGCTCTTTTACTTTGTCGTCTGTCGCACTTCTTTTTGCTGTCTGCCATAGACGGCAAACCACACCATCCTTCGCCGTCCGCACACACAGAAAAGTGACCAATTGGGTCAGCCCCAGTGCTCCCAGGTTGCACAGGTTGCTGCCATGTGGCCACTTTGCCATCTATGGCAGACGGTAAAGACCCCTTTGTCGTTCGTGGCAAACGGCAAAGTGCCTATATTGCCCCATTTCATTCTATTTTTTGCTATATCCAAGCATTTTCATAGCAAAATATATGATATATATATATATATATATATATATTTCACAGGGCAAGTTTTGTAGCAAATATATGAGATATCCAACACATAAGTTTCATCCATACATACATAGTTCCATCCATACATACATAGTTTCATCCATATTACAATAGTTTCATCCATATACCAACTTCCACATTGTTTCATCAATACAAATTCAAAACAGAAAGTAAAAAACAAGCACTCCATCAATGCAAGCTTCCGTGAAGTGAATGAAATCTGCAAAATGGGAAATAAGGAAGTTAGAAGAAGAAGAAGACTAGAAGAAGAAGAAGAAGAAGAAGAAGAAGAAGAAGAAAAAGAAGTATATGACATTTATGAGGTTACCAAGGTTATGATGCCATTTTTATCTAAGTAAGCTAAGTATATGACATTTATGAGCTTAGCAAGGTTATCATGCCATTTTTCACATAAGTGAGGTAATTATGCCATTTTTGAGTTAACTAAGCATATTATGTCATTTTGGAGGAAACAAAGCTAAGTATAGGTCATTTTAGAGCTAACTTGGGTAAAATAGGTGATTTTGGAGCTAAGTAAGCTTATTATGTCATTTTGGATGAAAATAAGCGGAGTATATGATATGTACGAGCTTACGAAGGTTACTATGCCATTTTTAACCTAAGTAAGGTAATTATGCCATTTTTGACATAAGTAAGCTAAGTATTGGTCATTATTGAGCTAACCTAGGTAACTAAGCATATTTGAGCTAACTTAGCATATTTGAGCTAACTTAGATCATTTTGGAGCCAACTTAGGTAAAATGGATCATTTTGGAGCTAAGTAAGCTTATTATGTCATTTAGGAGGAAATAAGTTAAGCATATGACATTTATGAGGTTAGCATGGTTATTATGCCATTTTTTACCTAAGTAAACTAATTATGCCATTTTTGACATAAGTAAGCTAAGTATATGTCATTATTGAGCTAACCTAGGTAACAAAGCATATTAGAGCTAACTTAGGTCATTTTGGAGGAAACAAAGCTAAGTATAGGTCATTTTAGAGCTAACTTAAGTAAAATGGATCATTTTTGAGCTAAGTAAGCTCCTTATGTCATTTTGGAGGAAAATAAGCTAAGTATATGATATTTATGAGGTTACAAAGGTTATTATGCCATTTTTTACCGAAGTAAGCTATTTATGCCATTTTTGACATAATAAGCTAAGTATATGCCATTATTGAGCTAACCTAGGTAACTAAGCATATTAGAGCTAACTTAGGTCATTATGGTAAGCATATCAGAGGAAATAAAGCTAAGTATATGTCATTATTGGAGGAAATTTCGCCACAACAATGATTTCTCTTACAGAGCTGAAGATCAGACCTCTAGGGTTCCTCCCAAGTAGGACAGAGAGCCTTTGAGATTGTCTGGATAGGGAACGTATGTCGATGGAGAATTTTCCCAGCCAATGACCACTTCGTTGGTTCACCCTCATCGACGTCATCTATCACCAGTGTAGCTTCCTCTTCCTTCAGACCTAACTTGCCCATCGCCTCCTCTAGCCATGCCCTCACTGCGCGTGGCAAGAGAGCGTCTTCCTTCCCATTGCTAGAGACGAATGGATCAATCCCAACACCACCCCCGTATGCGCCCCACCAATCCAGATCAGTCGTGCGTTGTCGGTGTCAAAACCGGCGGATCTCGGGTAGGGTGTCCCGAACTGTGCGTCTAGGATCGATGGTAACAGGAGACGGGGGACACAATGTTTTACCCAGGTTCGGGCCCTCTCTATGGAGGTAAAACCCTACGTCTTGCTTGATTGATATTGATGAATATGAGTGTTACAAGAGTGGATCTACCACGAGATCGTAATGGCTAAACCCTAGAAGTCTAGCCTATGTGGGTATGGTAATGAATATATGTGTTGTCATTTCTGGACTTTCCCCTTTGGTTTATATAGACACCGAGGGGATCTAAGGTTTACATGGAGTCGCTTACATAAGAAGGAATCTTCGGTCGCCAAGCTTGCCTTCCACGCCAAGTAGAGTCCAATCCGGACATGGTGCAGTCTTCGGCCTTCATGTCTTCACAACCCATCAGTCCGGCCCATAGATAACAGGCCGGACGCCCGACGACCCCTTAGTCCAAGACTCCCTCGGTAGCCCCTGAACCTGGCTTCAATGACGAGGAGTCCGACGCGCAGATTCGTCTTCGGCATTGCAAGGCGGGTTCCCTTCCTTCCGAACTTCAAGATAGTCTTCGGATGCGATGACTGTATCCGGACCTATCACACATGCCATATATAACCGCAAAGAGAACATATATTGTTACACGAGTCTAATCCGCTGACAGCTTTTACAATATGACATCGCGTTTGTCCGGCCGTAATTTTGAACCGTTTTTCGTCTGCCGCTCCACGTTGCGAGACACGGTTGTCATTGGCACGTCTTGTCAAAGCAGAGATCATGCCCCCCTTATTACGGGATTCTCATCAATACGGGCGTGGGTAACCCAACCGTGTCGTTTTGCACGACTCTCGGGAATAGGCGAGTTCAAGGCGAGCGGGGAGGCGCTTGATATTCGCGGTCTTTATAAGGGGATAAGGACACTCTTCCTTCACCCACACCCTTCTTCATCTCTAGTCCTTCCGTGCTTGAGCTCTAGCGCCCAAGCTTTTGGCTTTTCCTTGTACGAGAAGACACTCCAATCATGTCCGGATACGGAGCTGGAGGCAAGTGGATGGCCTCCTCCGTTAAGGAGAAGAACATCACAGAGCTCCGGGAGGCAGGCTATCTAGCCAATGAGATTGCTCACCGACTCCCGGAAAGAGGGAAGATCGTCCCTACCCCCGATCCCCACGAGGGGGTTGTGTTTCTCACACACTTCGTCCATGGGCTGGGATTCCCTCTTCATCCATTTGTCCGTGGATTGATGTTTTACTATGGGTTGGACATCCACGATCTGGCCCCCAACTTTATCCTCAATATCTTTGCATTCATAGTTGTGTGTGAAGCCTTTCTCCGCATCCCACCTCACTTTGGCTTATGGCTGAAGACGTTTAATGTAAAGCCAAAGGTGGTCCACGGCCAACAGGCCGAGTGCGGAGGTGCCATGGTGGGCAGGATTCCCAATACCACCTGGCTCGAAGGCTCCTTCGAAGAGACGCTGAAGGGATGGCAATCGGGGTGGTTCTATATCACCGAGCCGCGTGACGCCAACTGGGCGACGGCTCCCAACTTTCGATCCGGAGTCCCGATGCGGCTTACCTCCTGGCAGGAGAAGAGCCTGGCCTGGGGATCTCTAGAAGAGATCACGGGGCTCCAAATGTGCCTCCAGAATATGATAACCCGGAAGATCAAGCTCGTTGGTGTGATCCAGGTCATGCTTGTACGACCGGGGCCTTCCATGCCAGCACCGGACCTGTTATTTGTGGGAGTTCAATCCGGCCGAGCACCAGACACTGCTAAGGCTCTTTGGCACGACGCACGAAGTTATCTGGAAGGTGCTCTTCAAGGGCAGCGAGACGCCGCCTCCCTTGACCAAAGATCATGGGCTCAACTTTAAGCGCCGGGCCAATTCGGTAAGTCATCAAGGTGTAGTCTTTAAGGACACACTTCGAGGAAGGATACTAAGCCTGCTTGTCAATTTCTTTTTCAGGCCTGGGTCGATCTAGGGGGACGGATTAATAATCCGGCTCTGCTGCCCGAAGATGAAGAAACCCCACTTCTTACCAAGATGCAATTTCCGGCGCCTTACAACGTTCCGGAGAAGAAGGTCAAAACCACGGTCAAGGGGACCAGGCGTGGCCTTCGACCAAGGAGAACCTTGGTCATCTCGTCTGACGAGGAGACGGACCCCTCAGCCACCGCCGACGACGAGGAGGAGGGAGGCAACTCCCCTCCTGTGAGAGGAAGGGGGAAAAGGGAGGCCTCTACGAGTTTGGAGGCGGAGGCGCCCAAGAGGGGGAGAGGCTCCTTCGCAGATAACTCCACGTGGGATGTTGACAGCAGTCCGGAGCGACCTCGTCGGACCAAACCTCGGGCCGCCTCGTGAGTACCAGAATCAAAAACATCCCACCTTCTCGCTTTGTAACATTGACGCATATTAAACCTTGTCGTTGCAGTCCGGCATGCGACGGCTCCCCGCGATCCTCAACAGAGGATTCACTGGAATCAAAGGAGATGGCTAGCATGTCTCCTCCACCTGCTCATTCCATCTCAGCCCAGGGTGATGATGAGGTGGCATCCAAAAAGACTTTCCCAGGCCGGGGGGAAATTCCGGAGACCATCGGGGTGACGCCCCAGGATGACTCCTTGGCCGCCGGACATACGGGGAAAAAAGTCCCCATAGGGACCGGTGACGGGGCCTGAGTTCCCTTCGGACCTCAGCCGGATACCACTTCGGAGATCTACATGGCTCCGGGGTCCAGCGAACGGCATTCCCCCCAAGGAGGGAATGTGCCTATTCCACCGGTGACCTCTATCCAACCAGAGGCACCGGATAATCTGCTGGAGGCGCTACAAGGCGCCTCTATCGTGGATGAGCATCATGTTCTTATCGACACTGTAATAGAGAAGGTTCGGTTTGTCAAAAGCGGACTGTCCGAAGCCTGCACCAGCCTTCTAACGGGCTTTGAGGTGAGTAATGTGATTGTAGGAAAAATATCGCCGTATAGACAGTAGCCCCTGATGCTTTGTTTGGTGTTCGGGAGGAAAAGCCAAACAAAGGATCGAGAATAAATATTGCAGGAGTCTAACATGAGTTGTCTATGTAAATAAGTAGGTATCGCTACAGACTGCCACTGCTCATGCTGCGGAAGTTTCCGGATTGAAGCAGAAACTGGAGCGGGCCGAGGAGGAGCTCGGCCTCGTGAAGAGCAGCTGGACGATAGCCAAGGTATGGAGTAACCTATGGGTATATTTCAAAAAATGAGCAGTCCAGTCGGACTAAAGTGTTATAAACTTTATTAGTGGCCACAACCGAGGTGGTGGCACTTAAGAAGGCGTTATCTGAGGCCGAGGACAAAGCAGCCACGGAACGCACCGTGCACGAGAAGCACGAGGCCCAGGTTGCCGAGGCACAGCAATAGCTCTAGGGAGTTATTGACAGATTTGAGTCCTTGGAACGCGATTGTAAGGTGCAGGAGTCCGAACTGGCGAAGGCCCGCCGGAGCACACAGGATGCACGAGCCGAAGCCCAAGAGGCTCTCCAGGAGATTCAGGCGGCTAAGAAGATTAAGGCGGGTAAATATTTCGCCCTGCATAGCAAGTGTGTGTAAGAAACGTTCCTTGTACTTATCCGAATTCGGGTTTCCCAGGGGTGTTTACGGATCTTCTGCGTAGTATATCGGATGCTGCTAAGTATTACAGAGCCGAACAAGGAATGTCTACGGAGAAGCTATTCTGGTCCTAGTATCTTGGACCCGAACATCTGTTGCCCTTCATTGACCAGCTGAAGCAGTTGGTTGAGCTGCACAAGTCGGCAGAGCTAGCCATGAAGGACCTGATAGTCCCGCTATGGCCTGCCGAACCTGTACCGAGCAGCTATTTCGGACTTGTAAAACGTCTTGTTAACGCATGTCCGTGGCTTGAAACTGTGAAGCGGTCGGTCTGCATCGAAGGTGTGTGTATGGCCTTTGCCCGCGTCAAGACGCATTGGGCAAAGCTGGATGCCAAGAAGCTGATGACCGAGGGACCGACGGAGGGCAAGGAGCATCGTCGAACCGAGCTCTATTTTGACGGCGTCTTGGAGGGGTCCCGCCTTGTGGCGGAACAATGTTCGAAGGATATCGTTTTCCCATGAGAACATTTGTATTATACTATCCTGTAATATGGAGCAGTGATGTTATGTATTATAATGCTTATGATTTACTTTTTACCTCTTGTGCGGCCATTTATGAAATCTGAGGGTTGACCAGTCGTCGGCTTCTGCCCCCACGTAGATAGTACGGGGGTGTTCAGGATAAATCTAAACACTCTTTACTCCACATTCTGGTCCTTAAAGGAGGTGTTTAGCACGACGAACAAGGCAACCAGACTATGCGGCCTTTACCGCCCTCACTTGGCCATAGGAGTTTGACAAAAAGGTTTGGCGAAGCCCCTGGTATTCGGAAGGCCAAACTAGGGGCGCTATACACGCCTAGTCGGAGGGACCGATTCTTCCCGTGAAGCGGAAAAAATCTCTAACGATTTGGAACCTCTCGAACAGCTGACCAGCTCTCGCCGCATCATGACAGTCAGTTTTCGGCTTTCTCTATTGAGGTGCTCGTCCGGAAGAACCGGCACACAATCGCAGTAGTTCTCCCTTTACTACCCTAGCTGATATAGCGGAACATAAGGTAGTAAGCACAGGAGCCAGGCAACCCAATTATTGACCAAAGACATGATTCGGAGCCGATGCATATAATGCTATAAGTTCGGGGTGCCAAACTATACTATAGAAGTGTTCGGACTTTTTATCACCGTAGTGTTGGGTGTGATGAAGCCCCTGGCGCAGTAATACGTACCATGGTGTACGTGTGCAATAAGTAATATGTACAAAGGTGAGAAAACAAGAAAATTAGGTAATAAGCTGGCGCCACCATTCATTCACCATTGTGATGTAATTTGTACGTCGAGGCATACTTTGTGAAAATAACGCGATAAGCAAGTAAAGCTATTTATCATGCCGTAACCAGGGGCGGGCTGCGTGAGGGTATGTAAAACAAGTATGGCGATTGTTAATAGAGATTGTATGCTAGAGCTCCTTGCCTCCTTGGTGTGTTCTGCAAACGAGTCGTCTACATAGACCTCGAAAAGAGAGAGAAAAAAGCCGTAATAAAAAGCAAAAGTAAAGGCGTGTGAATCCCGGTGTCGGTCGAGTCGTATAGTGGATTGTGGACGAGTTATGCCTCCGTCGATTCCCATGGTGTTTTGTGTGCGTAGTTTATGTATGCGCGGTATTAGTGCCATTGCCTCATCAGGGCTAGGGCGGAGGTCATATTGCTAACTCGGCTCTTGTCGAGCCGAGCTGTCCTGTTGCAGTGTGGTCCGGACCCTCTCGATGATGTCCAGGGGCTCGGCAGCCGAATTATAATGCTGCTTGAGAAGGCTGCCTTTGTCCTCTGCTGCTAGGGCGGCAGTGTGTTCCTCTGTGCGAAGGGAGGGTTCCGTGTTTCCATTTACTGTAATGATGCCACATGGGCCGGGCATCTTTAGCTTGAGATAAGTGTAATGTGGTACCACATTGAATCTAGCGAATGCGGTTCGTCCGAGCAGGGCATGATAGCCGCTGCGAAATGGGATGATATCGAAGATTAGTTCTTCGCTTCGGAAGTTATCCGGGGAACCGAAGACCACCTCCAGCGTGATCGAGCCCGTACAACGGGCCTCTACGCCTGGTATGACTCCTTTAAAGGTAGTTGTCGTGGGTTTGATTCATGAGGGATTAATGCCCATCTTCATACTGTATCCTGATAGAGCAGGTTGAGGCTGCTACCACCGTCCATTAGGACTCGTGTCATGTGAAATCCGTCGATGATTAGGTCGAGTACCAATGCAGTCGAACCGCCATGACGGATGCTAGTTGGATGATCAGGACGATCAAAGGTGATCGGGACTGACGACCATGGGTTAAATTTGGGAGCGACTGGCTCTACCGCATAAACGTCCCTGAGTGCGCGCTTGCGCTCCTTTTGAGGATGTGTGTGGCGTATATCATGTTCACCGTTTTGACTTGAGGTGGGAATTTCTTCTGCCCCCCAGTGTTCGTTTGCCGGGGCTCCTCGTCTTCGTCCTTGCTCTGCGATTCCCATTCCTTGTTTATGCTATTTACCTTGCTGGCTTGCTTAAAGACCCGGCAATCTCTATTAGTATGGTTGGCCGGTTTGTCTGGGGTGCCATTTATCTAGCACGGACGGTCAAGTATGCGGTCCAAGCTGGATGGTCCTCCACCGTTCCTTTTATAGGGCTTCTTTCGCTGGCCGGACTTGGAGCCACTGAATCCGGCGTGAATGGTAGTGTCATCGGTGTTATCGCCATTGCTTCAGCGTTTGAGTCTGTTGCGCCGGAGCTTGTTGGTGCTGCATTTGGCCTTGGAGGGGCCTGCTTCGTTGGTTGTGTTTGTACTGTGAGCCAGCCAACTGCGGGCCATGAGTGTCGTGAGGGCTGCCATGGACCTCGGCTTTTCTTGGCCGAGGTGGCGGGTGAGCCATTCGTCACGGATGCTATGCTTAAAGGCCGCTAGGGCTTCGGCATCCGGACAGTCAATGATCTGGTTCTTTTTGGTTAGGAACCTAGTCCTGAATTTTCTGGCTGATTCTCCAGGTTGTTGAACTATATGGCTTAAGTCATCGGCATCGGGTGGCCGGACATATGTACCTTGGAAGTTGTCAAGGAAGGCTTCTTCTAAGTCCTCCCAGCTGCCGATGGAGTTCTCAGGCAGGCTATTTAGCCAGTGTCGAGCTAGTCCTTTGAGCTTTAATGGGAGGTATTTGATGGCATGGAGGTCATCTCCTTGGGCCATGTGTATGTGGAGAATAAAATCTTCGATCCACACTGCGGGGTCGGTTGTTCCGTCGTATGATTCAATATTGACAGGCTTGAACCCCTCGGGGAATTCATGGTCCAGCACCTCATTTGTGAAACAGAGGGGGTGTGCGGCACCTCTATAGCGGACCGCGTCACGGCGTCTCCGATGACGTTCGTCTGTGGTTATCAACACGGGTGTGATTAAGTTTGTCACGTCCGAATAGGTAGCCGTCGTCCCGAGTATGGAAACGTCCTCGTGATCCGTATATAGATTTGTTGTGTCCTGCTCTATTATCAAATTCCTGCCGAAGATCGTATGTACAGTCCCGAGCTGGCCTATCCCTGTTTTTGCGAGGCGGTGGGGTGGACTGCTGTTCGGCCTGAATTGCCGCTTTATACTGACCGCAGGGTGGCCGTTCAGCCGCCCTGTCCCGACCACGTGGTGGTCGGTCCGCACTACGCGAGGGAGATATGTGCTCCGGCGCCTCCTCATCGAATTGAGGTAGTAGTCTGCGCTTCGGGTAGCTCTTGACTGGGTGGTGGAGGCCGTATTGCTCGGATGTCGGGACATCAGTCCATCTATCGATGAGCAGGTTTTGTTCAGCTTGAAGCTGCCGTTGTTTCTTTTTCAGGCTCCTTGCAGTGGCTCTGAGTTGAAGCTTGAAGCGCTCCTGCTCGAGAGGATTCGTAGGCACGATGAAGTCTTCGTTGCCAAGGCTTGTCTCCTCCTCGGAGGGTGGACGGTAACTATCATCCTCCGGGTCATCTTCTATGGCATGTTTGTCAGTGTTGTCTCGCCTGTTGTTGTGTTCCTGTTCGGATGTAGCCCCGGCGGGGTCTTCACTATTTTCGGTGTCACCCGGAGTACTATTTTCTCCAGTGCCAGTGTTGCCATTCTTTGAGCGATAGGGCTTAGGGCGGCGTTTGGGCCGCCAGCACTTGGACTGTGTCTCGGAGGTTGTGTTCACATCCGGCTCTTCTTTGTCGTCGCTAGATCCTTTAGGAGTATCAACCATGTACATGTCGTACGAAGAGGTATCCGTCCAACGTCTAGTGAATGGCGGGTCTTGCCCTTGTCCTTGTCGGCATCGTCGTCCATGCCGTCGATGTCTTCAGAGCCATAGTCAAGCACGTCGGTTAAGTCGTCGACCGTGGCTATGAAGCGGGTGGTGGGTGGGAAGAAAAATTCCTCATCATCCGTCTCTAGCTCGAACCGGACATAGTTCGGCTGGGAGTTCTTCTCCAAGGATAGATTCCTTAAAGATTTTAGCACATCACCCAAAGGCGAGTGCTGGAAAACGTCAGCGACGCTGAACTCGAAGATCGATAACCGATCTAGCTCGGTGTCTGCGGGCGTACACAGTCCATAACTTATAGCCGGAGACGATTCCGAAGTTCCATTAAAGCGAATATTGCAGGGCGTCAAGTCCATGTGCGGCTCCAACACCGCGGACTCTGAGGCCTCGGATGGCTTGATCTGCTTCGGCTCTAAGGTCGTTGCAACCGTAGGAACCATCTCGTGGGTGTGCTCCGATCACAGATTTAAGTCACATTCATCGGGATGAGGGGGAGCGATCGCCACGGGCTCTGATCCCTCGAAGATCAAGTCTCCACGGATGTCCGTGGCATAGTTCACGCTTCCAAATCTGACCTGATGGCCAGGGGCATAGCTATCGATCTGCTCCAGATGGCCAAGTGAGTTGGCCTGCAGTACGAAGCCGCCGAATACGAAGATCTGTCCAGGGAGGAAGATCCCTCCCTGGACATCATCATCATTGACGATTGAGGGGGCCATCGAGCCTTTTGTCGACGACACAGTGGAACTCTCAATGAAAGCACCAATGTCGGTGTCAAAACTGGCGTATCTCGGGTAGGGTGTCCCGAACTGTGCATCTAGGATCGATGGTAGCAGGAGACGGGGGACACAATGTTTTACCCAGGTTCGGGCCCTCTCTACGGAGGTAAAACCCTATGTCCTGCTTGATTGATATTGATGAATATGAGTGTTACAAGAGTGGATCTACCACGAGATCATAATGGCTAAACCCTAGAAGTCTAGCCTATGTGGGTATGGTAATGAATATATGCGTTGTCCTTTTCGAACTTTCCCCTTTGGTTTATATAGACACCGAGAGGGTCTAGGGTTTACATGGAGTCGGTTACATAAGAAGGAATCTTCGGTCGCCAAGCTTGCCTTCCACGCCAAGTAGAGTCCAATCCGGACACGATGCAGTCTTCGGCCTTCATGTCTTCACAGCCCATCAGTCCGGCCCATAGATAATAGGCCGGACGCCCGAGGACCCCTTAGTCCAGGACTCCCTCATGTGTCCCCTCAAAACTCTAATCTCCTAACAGGAGGCTCCTATGTTTTTGGGACAGTAGACCAATGGCTGCAATCGCAGTGGTGCTCCCGTCAACCAGGGTTTGACTCCTGTGTGGAGTGAATATATCTGGGATTCTCACTCAGGAGGCGTGGATAAGGGACCTATCCCGTTTAAATGTGTAGAGAAAATGATTCCCCGCGATAGCCTGCATAGACGTTGCTTGAGGATGAGGACTGTACGTGCAATTCTCTCCAAGATTTTATGGTACACAATATTCATCGAAGAAGCCTATAGGACACCAACAGTCACACCTACAACCCCACTGACACCAATGACTCCAGGAAGGGGACCTTCAAGGAGAAGAACCTCGCAAGTATGTCGGTGCGGTGGGGGGAGGAGCAGGCTACGGAACAACGCAACGTATGTTGGATAGCGATAGGTTACCAAAGAAAGATCTAATTTGTCCGTCTAGATGAAAACTATTTTAAAGAGAAAATCTTGGACATTAGTAAATAGAAAACTGATGTAACTACAATGGATAGCGTACATCCGAGGACAGATGAAAAGGTTCATAAAAAGTTATCACAAAAGTCTAAACATTTATAAATCCATCGATAATTAGACCATTTAGGACGGTGGCTACTCCTCAGATGTGTAAGGAAGGAAAAAAAATAGACGAAGGAAACCTTAACTTTTTAATATATTTTTTAGACCATACGTATTTTTTGGAAAAACTGTTTTTTGATAGTAAAGATTTGGTTAATAAGTGGAGGCGTTCTGCACAGTTTATAACAGCTCAACTAGTCTAGCACTAAAATCCATTTTGCAACGACTGATCTTTTTTTGCAAGAAAACTTCCGATCTAGTCCTCCATTCTTGTACGTAAGATGAATTAGCCTAGCACAAGAAATAAAGAGATACACGCAATCAAGAAAGATACTTTCCTTCCTTTCCTACAAGGAGAGATACATATAATCATGAGAGAGATACTTTCCTTTTCTCCAAAGGGCTAAAAATGAAATTATGAGGAATTATAAGAAATGCAACCAAGGCAGTATTCACCAACTGTCAGGTATTTCAAAGAACACCAGAAGTAAAATTTACATCCAGGTCCATAGACCACTTAGCGATGACTACAAGCACTAGAGCTAGCCAAAAGGCGTGCCGTCGTCATCACCCATCCTTCGTCGGAGAAGGGCAAACAATGTTGTGGTAGATAGCCAGAAACAAAAATACGCTGCAGCTTGTTAGTTTCCAGCTGAATATGTTTGATGGACCATTGGTGTGTGCTTATTTTTTGTGCAGGAACAATGAATCTATTTGGTCCCAATAGCCAATGAGCCATTATATGTTTTCCAGCTGTCCTAACTCTTGGTATCAAAGATAATTGTTAGCTACAGAATTATTCAAGTCCATACATCAAGTTCTGCAGAAGGTATGGTTAAGTTTAAAAGATTAGACACTATCAGGTGTGTAGTTCCAGATTTAGATGAAAAAATGTTCTGGTTGAAATCATAGTATAATTATACTTCGGTGGTAGATTTAATTTTAATTTTCCCCAAAAATCATCCCAATACGGTGAGTGTAATGCACATGTATGTGATCATCTATGTTAAAACAGGCCATGATACGGGTTCAAGTACAAAGAGTAGGAAAATAAAGAAGTTGGATTTAAATTATTCCAGCTGGAAAAAACAATTCATAATGCTCCCAATTCAATCTTTATTTCCAAACTTTATTCTTGGTCATGTTCTTGCTACAATTATCTGATGCATTCGCAGTGACCATCACAGTAGGTCCCACCTCCGTAACCATCTCTATTGCAGATATCGTTACAAAATGAAGGATCCATACATGTAGTGTAGGGTTCACGGTGCCCCTCAACGCCAATGTTAGCTTTGAAGGAAATATGCCCTAGAGGCAATAATAAATTTATTATTTATATTTCCTTATATCATGATATATGTTTACTATTCATGCTAGAATGGTATTAATCAGAAACTTAGTACATGTGTAAATACGTAGACAAATAGAGTGTCCCTAGTATGCCTCTACTTGATTAGCTCGTTAATCAAAGATGGTTAAGTTTCCTAGCCATGGACATGTGTTGTTATTTGATGAACGGGATCATATCATTAGAGAATGATGTGATGGACAAGACCCATCCGTTAGCTTAGCATAATGATCGTTCAGTTTTATTGCTACTGCTTTCTTCATGACTTATACATGTTCCTCTGACTATGAGATTATGCAACTCCCAAATACCAGAGGAACACCTTGTGTGTTATCAAATGTCACAACATAACTGGGTGATTATAAAGATGCTCTACAGGTGTCTCCGATGGTGTTTGTTGAGTTGGCATAGATCGAGATTAGGATTTGTCATTCCATCTATCAAAGAGGTATCTCTGGGCCCTCTCGGCAATGTACATCACTATGAGCCTTGCAAGCAATGTGACTAATGAGTTAGTTGCGGATGATGCATTACGAAATGAGTAAAGAGACTTGCCGGTAACGAGATTGAACTTGGTATGATGATACCGACGATCGAATCTCGGGCAAGTAACATACTGATGTCAAAGGGAACAATGTATGTTGTTATGCGGTTTGATCGATAAAGATCTTCATAAAACATGTAGGAGCCAATATGAGCATCCAGGTTCCGCTATTGGTTATCGATGGGAGATGTGTCTCGGTCGTGTCTACATAGTTCTTGAACCCATAGGGTCCGCACGCTTAACATTCGATGACAATTTGTATTGTGAGTTATGTGATTTGATGTACCAAAGGTTGTTCGGAGTCCCGGATGAGATCACGGACATGACGAGGAGTCTCAAAATAGTCGAGACGTAAAGATCGATATATTGGAAGCCTATATTCGGACATCCGAAAGGTTTCGAGTGATTCGGGTATTTTTCGGAGTACCAGAGAGTTACGGGAATTCGCCGGGGAAGTAATGGGCCTTAATGGGCCATACGGGAAAGGAGAGAAGGGCCTCAAGGGGTGGCTGCGCACCCCCCCCCCATGGGCTGGTCCTAATTGGACTAGGGAGGGGGCGGCGCCCCCCTCTTTCCTTCTCTCCCTCTTCCCCTTCCTTCTTCTCCTACTCCAACTAGGGAAGGGGGAAACCTACTCCTACTAGGAGTAGGAATCCCACTTGGGGCGCGCCATAGAGAGGGTTGGCCCTCCCCTCCTCCCCTCATTTATATACGGGTGAGGGGGCACCCCATAGACACACAAGTTGACAATTGTCTTAGCCGTGTGCGGTGGCCCCCTCCACCATAATCCACCTCAGTCATATCGTTGTGGTGCTTAGGCGAATCCCTGTTCCGGTAGCTTCATCATCACCGTCATCACACTGTCATGCTGACGAAACTCTCCCTCGACACTCAGTTGGATCTAGAGTTCACGAGACGTCACCTAGCTGAACGTGTGCAGATCGCGGAGGTGCCGTACCTTCGGTGCTAGGATCGGTCGGATTGTGAAGACGTTCGACTACATCATAACGCTTCCGCTTACGGTCTACAAGGGTACATAGACAACACTCTTCCCTCTCGTTGTTATGAATCACCTAGATAGATCTTGCGTGTGCATAGGAATTGTTTTAAAATTACTGTGTTCCCCAACAGTGGCATTAGAGTCAGGTCTATGCATAGATATTATATGCACAAGTAGAACAGACAGGAGTTGTGGGCGTGAGTATATACATATTGCTTTCTGTTACTAATTGATTCTTGATTCGGTGGTATTGTTGGATGAAGCGGCCCAAACCGACATTACGCGTACGCTTACGCGAGACTGGTTCTACCGCCGTGCTTCGCACACAGGTGGCTAGTGGGTGTCTATTTCTCCAACTTCAATTGAATCGGTTTCAATGAACAGGGTTCTTTCTGAAGATCAAAAAGCAATCACTATACTACGTTGTGGTTTTTGATGCGTAGGTAAGAACGGTTCTTGCTCAGCCCGTAGCAGCCACGTAAAACTTGCAACAACAAAGTAGAGGATGTCTAACTTGTTTTTGCAGGGCATGTTGTGATGTGATATGGTCAATACATGATGAGATATAAATTGTTGTATGAGATGATCATGTTTTGTTAAAATTATCGTCAACTGGCAGGAGCCTTATTGTTGTCTCTTTATTGCATAAGATGCAAGCGCCATATAATTGTTTTACTTTATTGCTATGCGATAGCAATAGTTGCAAAAGCAATAATTGGTGAGACGACCACATGACGACACGTTGATAAAGATCAAGATGATGGAGATCATAGTGTCATGCCGGTGACGATGGAGATCATGACGGTACTTTGGAGATGGAGATCAAAGGCACAAGATGACGATGGCCATATCATGTCACATATTTTGATTGCATGTGATTTTTATCTTTTATGCATCTTATTTTTCTCAGTACGACGATAGCTTTATAAGATGATCCCTTACTAAAATTTCAAGGTGTAAGTGTTCTCCCTAAGTATGCACTGTTGCAACAGTTCTTCGTGCTGAGACACCACGTGATGTTCGGGTGTGATAAGCTCTTCATTCACATACAACAGGTGCAAGCCAGTTTTGCACATGCAGAATACTCGGGTTAAACATGACGAGCCTAGCATATGCAGATATGGCCTCGGAACACTAAGACCGAAAGGTCGAACGTGAATCATATAGTAGATATGATCAACATAGAGATGTTCACCATTTAAAACTACTCCATCTCACGTGATGATCGGACATGGTTTAGTTGATATGGATCACGTGATCACTTAGATGATTAGAGGGATGTCTATCTAAGTGGGAGTTCTTAAGTAATATGATTAATTGAACTTAATTTATCATGAACTTAGTCCTGATAGTTTTTGCATATCTATGTTGTAGATCAATAGCTTGCGATGTAGCTCCCCGTTTATTTTTTGATATGTTCCTAGAGAAAAATAAGTTGAAAGATGATAGTAGCAATGATGCGGACTGGGTCCGTGATCTGAGAATTATCCTCATTGCTGCACAGAAGAATTATGTCCTTGATGCACCGCTAGGTGACAAACCTATTGCAGGAGCAGATGCACACTTATGAACGGTTGACAAAGCTCAGTATGATGAGTACTTAATTGTTTAGTGCACCATGCTTTACGGCTTAGAACCGGGACTTCAAAAACGTTTTGAATGCCACAGAACATATAAGATGTTCTAAGAGTTGAAATTGGTATTTCATACTCATGCCCAATGTCGAGAGGTATGAGGCCTCTGACAGTACTTTGCCTACAAGGTGGAGGAGAATAGCTCAACCAGTGAGCATGTGCTCAGATTGTCTGGGTACTACAATTGCTTGAATCAAGTGGGAATTAATCTTCCAGATAAGATAGTAATTGATAAAGTTCTCTAGTCACTATCACCAAGTTACTAGAACTTAGTGATGAACTATAATATGCAAGGGATGACGAAAGTAATTCCCAAGCTCTTCGCGATGCTGAAATCGGTGAAGGTAAAAATCAAGAAATAGCATCAAGTGTTGATGGTTAACAAGACCACTAGTCTCAAGAAAAGGGCAAATGGAAAGAAAGAGGAACTTCAAAGAAGAAAGGCAAGCAAGTTGCCACTCCTGTGAAGAAACCGAAAGCTAGACATAAGCCTGAAATTGAGTGCTTCTACTGCAAAGGGAATGGTCACTGGAAACGGAACTACCCCAAATATTTGGCGGATAAGAAGGATGGCAAAGTGAACAAAAGTATATATGATATACATGTTATTGATGTGTACTTTACTAGTGTTCATAGTAACCCCTAGGTATTTGATACTGATTTAGTTGCTATGATTAGTAACTCGAAACAGGAGTTACAAAATGAACAGAGACTAGTTGAGGGAAAAGTGACGATGTGTGTTGGAAGAGATTCCAAGGTTGATAACATCACCATCGCACACTCCCTTTACCTTCGGGATTAGTGTTGAACCTAAAATAAATGTTGTTTGGTGTTTGCGTTGAGCATAATATGATTGGATCATGTTTATTGCAATACAGTTATTCATTTAAGTTAAAGAATAATTGTTATTCTGTTTACATGAATAAAACCTTCTGTGGTCATACACCCAAGGTGAATGGCTTATAGAATCTCGATCGTAGTGATACACATATTCATAATATTGATGCCAAAAGATGCAAAGTTGATAATGATAGTGCAACTTATATGTGGCGCTACTGTTTAGGTCATATTGGTGTAAAGCACATGAAGAAACTCCATGTTGATGGACTTTTGGAATCACTTGATTATGAATCACTTGATGCTTACGAGCCATGCCTCATGGGCAAGATGACTAAGACTCCGTTCTCCGGAACAATGGAGCGAGAAACTAAATTATTGGAAATAATACATACTGATGTATGCGATCTGATAAGTGTTGATGCTCGTGGTGGGTATCGTTATTTTCTGACCTTCACAGATGATTTGAGAAGATATGGGTATATCTACTTAATGAAACATAAGTCTGAAACAATTGAAAAGTTCAAAGAATTTCAGAGTGAAGTGGAAAATCATCGTAACAAAAAAATAAAGTTTCTACGATCTGATCGTGGAGGCGAATATTTGATTTACGAGTTTGGTCTTCATTTGAAACAATGTGGAATAGTTTCACAACTCACGCCACCTGGAACACCACAGCACAATGGTGTATCCGAACGTTGTAATCGTACTTTATTGGATATGGTGCGATCTATGATGTCTCTTACCGATTTACCACTATCGTTTTGGGGTTATGCATTAGAGACAGCTGCATTCACGTTAAATAGGGCACCATCTAAATCCGTTGAGATGACACCGTATGAACTATGGTTTGGGAAGAAACCAAAGTTGCCATTTCTTAAAGTTTGGGGTTGCGATGCTTATGTGAAAAAAATTCAAACTGATAAGCTTGAACCAAAATCGGAGTAGTGCATCTTCATAGGATACCCAAAAAGAAACTATTGGGTACACCTTCTACCACAGATCCAAAGGCAAGATATTTTGTTGCTAAGAATGGATCCTTTCTAGAGAAGGAGTTTCTCTCGAAAGAAGTGAGCGGGAGGAAAGTAGAACTTGATGAGGTAATTGTACCTTCTCCCGAATTGGAAAGTAGTTCATCACAGAAATCAGTTCCAATGATTCCTACACCAGTTAGTGAGGAAGCTAATGATGATGATCATGAAACTTTAGATCAAGTTACTACCGAACCTTGTAGGTCAACCAGAGTACGGTCCACACCAGAGTGGTACGGTAATCCTGTTCTGAAAGTCATGTGACTAGACCATGACAAACCTACGAACTATGAGGAAGCGATGATGACCCCAGATTCCGCAAAATGGCTTGAGGCCATAAAATTTGAGATGGGATCCATGTATGAGAACAAAGTATGGACTTTGATTCACTTGCTCGATGATCGGTGAGTCATTGAGAATAAATGGATCTTCAAGAGGAAGACGGATGCCGATAGTAGTGTTACTATCTACAAAGCTCGAATTGTCGCAAAATGTTTTCGACAAATTGAAGGTGTTGACTACGATGAGATTTTCTCACTCGTATCGATGCTTAAAAGTCTGTCCGAATCATGTTAGCAGTTGCCGCATTTTATGAAATCTGGCAAATGGATGTCAAAACAACATTCCTTAAATGGATTTCTTAAATAAGAGTTGTATATGATGCAACCAGAAGGTTTTGTCAATCCTAAAGGTGCTAACAAAGTGAGCAAGCTCCAGTGGTCCATCTATGGACTAGTGCAAGCATCTTGGAGTTGGAATATATGCTTTGATAAAGTAATCAAAGCATATGGTTTTATACAGACTTGCGGTGAAGCCTGTATTTACAAGAAAGTGAGTGGGAGCACTACAACATTTCTGATAAGTATATGTGAATGACATATTGTTGATCGGAAATAATGTAGAATTTTCTGGAAAGCATAAAGGAGTGTTTGAAAGGAGTTTTTCAAAGAAAGTCCTCGATGAAGCTGAAGGAAATATGCCCTAGAGGCAATAATAAAGTTATTATTTATTTCCTTATTTCATGATAAATGTTTATTATTCATGCTAGAATTGTATTAACCGGAAACATAATACATGTGTGAATACATAAACAAACAAAGTGTCACTAGTATGCCTCTACTTGACTAGCTCGTTGAATCAAAGATGGTTAAGTTTCCTAGCCATAGACATGAGTTGTCATTTTTTTAACGGGGTCACATCATTAGAGAATGATGTGATTGACTTGACCCATTTCGTTAGCATAGCACTTGATCGTTTAGTTTGTTGCTATTGCTTTATTCATGACTTATACATGTTCCTATGACTATGAGATTATGCAACTCCCGTTTACCGGAGGAACACTTTGTGTGCTACCAAACGTCACAACGTAACTGGGTGATTATAAAGGTGCTCTATAGGTGTCTCCAAAGGTACTTGTTGGGTTGGCGTATTTCGAGATTAGGATTTGTCACTCCGATTATTGGAGAGGTATCTCTGAGCCCTCTCGGTAATGCACATCACTTAAAGCCTTGCAATCATTGCAACTAATGAGTTAGTTGCGAGATGATGTATTACAGACCGAGTAAAGAGACTTGCCGGTAACAAGATTGAACTAGGTATTAAGATACCGACGATCGAATCTCGGGCAAGTAACATACCGATGACAAAAGGAACAACGTATGTTGTTATGCGGTCTGGCCGATAAAGATCTTCGTAGAATATGTAGGAGCCAATATGAGCATCCAGGTTCCGCTATTGGTTATTGACCGGAGACATGTCTCGGTCATGTCTACATTGTTCTCGAACCCGTAGGGTCCGCACGCTTAACGTTACGATGACAGTTTCATTATGAGTTTATATATTTGGA
Organism: Triticum aestivum; assembly: GCF_018294505.1. Classification (NCBI taxonomy): domain Eukaryota; kingdom Viridiplantae; phylum Streptophyta; class Magnoliopsida; order Poales; family Poaceae; genus Triticum; species Triticum aestivum. Next base: position 425,883,676 of record NC_057794.1, on the reverse strand, counting down.
TGTACCGAAGGTTGTTCGGAGTCCCGAATGTGATCACGGACATGACGAGGAGTCTCAAAATGGTTGAGACATGAAGATTGATATATTGGAAGCCTATGTTTAGACATCGGAAGTGTTCCGGGTGAAATCGGCATTTTACCGGAGTACCGGGAGGTTACAGGACCCCTCCCCCCCCCGGTAACCTAATGGGCCTAGTGGAGGAAGAGGAGAGGAGGCCAAGGGGCAGCCGCGCGCCCCTCCCCCCCCCCAAGTCCGAATTGGACAAGGGGGGGCGGCGCCCCCCCCCCTTTCCTTTCCCCCCCTCTCTCTCTCTCTTTCCCCCAAGTCCTAGTCCAACATGGAAAGGGGGGAGTCCTACTCCCGGTAGGAGTAGGACTCCTCCTGGCACGCCCCTTGCCTGGCCGCACCTCCTCCCACTTGCTCCTTTATATACGGGGGCAGGGGCACCCCATAGACACAACAATTGATCATTGATCTCTTAGCCGTGTGCAGTGCCCCCCTCCACCATAATCCTCGATAATATTGTAGCGGTGCTTAGGCGAAGCCCTGTGATGGTAGAACATCAAGATCGTCACCACGCTGTCATGCTGACGGAACTCTTCCCCGACATTCTGCTGGATCGGAGTCCGGGGATCATCATCGAGCTGAACGTGTGCTAGAACTCGGAGGTGCCGAAGTTTCGGTGCTTGATCAGTCGGGCCGTGAAGACGTACGACTACATCAACCGCGTTGTTATAACGCTTCTGCTTTCAGTCTATGAGGGTATGTGGACAACACTCTCCCCTCTCGTTGCTACGCATCACCTTGATCTTGCGTGTGCGTAGGAGAATTTTTGAAATTACTACATTCCCCAACAGTGGCATCCGAGCCAGGTTTTATGCGTTGATGTTATATGCACGAGTAGAACACAAGTGAGTTGTGGGCGATATAAGTCATACTGCTTACCAGCATGTCATACTTTGGTTCGGCGGTATTGTTGGATGAAGCGGCCCGGACCGACATTACGCGTACACTTACGCGAGACTGCTTCTACCGACGTGCTTTGCACACAGGTGGCTGGCGGGTGTCAGTTTCTCCAACTTTAGTTGAATCGAGTGTGGCTATGCCCGGTCCTTGCGAAGGTTAAAACAACACCAACTTGACAAACTATCATTGTGGTTTTGATGCGTAGGTAAGAACGGTTCTTGCTAAGCCCAGTAGCAGCCACGTAAAACCTGCAACAACAAAGTAGAGGACGTCTAACTTGTTTTTGCAGGGCATGTTGTGATGTGATATGGTCAAGACATGATGCTAAATTTTATTGTATGAGATGATCATGTTTTGTAACCGAGTTATCGGCAACTGGCAGGAGCCATATGGTTGACGCTTTATTGTATGCAATGCAATCGCCCTGTAATGCTTTACTTTATCACTAAGCGGTAGCGATAGTCGTGGAAGCATAAGATTGGCGAGATGACAATGATGCTACGATGGAGTTCAAGGTGTCATGCCGGTGACGATGGTGATCATGAAGGTGCTTCGGAGATGGAGATCACAAGCACAAGATGATGATGGCCATATCATATCACTTATATTGATTGCATGTGATGTTTATCTTTTATGCATCTTATCTTGCTTTGATTGACGGTAGCATTATCAGATGCTCTCTCACTAAATTTCAAGATAAAAGTGTTATCCCTGAGTATGCACCGTTGCCAAAGTTCGTCGTGCCCAGACACCACGTGATGATCGGGTGTGATAAGCTCTATGTCCATCTACAACGGGTGCAAGCCAGTTTTGCACACGCAGAATACTCAGGTTAAACTTGACGACCTAGCATATGCAGATATGGCCTCGGAACACTGAGACCGAAAGGTCGAGCGTGAATCATATAGTAGATATGATCAACATAGTGATGTTCACCATTGAAAGCTACTCCATTTCACGTGATGATCGGTTATGGTTTAGTTGATTTGGATCACGTGATCACTTAGATGATTAGACGGATGTCTATCTAAGTGGGAGTTCTTAAGTAATATGATTAATTGAACTTTAATTTATCATGAACTTAGTCCTGGTAGTATTAGCATATCTATGTTGTAGATCAATAGCTCAAGATGTTGCTCCCTGTTTAATTTTTATATGTTCCTAGAGAAAACTAAGTTGAAAAATGTTAGTAGCAATGATGCGGATTGGATCCGTGATCTGAGGAATATCCTCATTGCTGCACAGAAGAATTATGTCCTTGATGCACCGCTAGGTGACAGACCTATTGCAGGAGCAGATGCAGACGTTCTGAACGTTTGGCGAGCTCAATATGACGACTACTTGATAGTTTAGTGCACCATGCTTAACAGCTTAGAATCGGGACTTCAAAGATGTTTTGAACGTCATGGAACATATGAGATGTTCCAAGAGTTGAAGTTAATATTTCAAGCAAATACCCGAGTTGAGAGATATGAAGTCTCCAACAAGTTCTATAGCTAAAAGATGGAGGAGAATAGCTCAAGCAGTGAGCATGTGCTCAGATTGTCCAGGTACTACAATCGCTTGAATCAAGTGGGAGTTAATCTTCTAGATAAAATAGTGATTGACAGAATTCTCTAGTCACCATCACCAAGTTAGTATAACTTAGTGATGAACTATAATATGCAAGGGATGACGTAAACAATTCCCAAGCTGTTCGCGATGCAAAAATCGGCGAAGGTAGAAATCAAGAAAAACATCAAGTGTTTGACAAGACCACTAGTTTCAAGAGAAAGGGCAAAGGGAAGAAGGGGAACTTCAAGAAGAATGGCAAACAAGTTGCTGCTCAAGTGAAGAAACCCAAGTCTGGACCTAAGCCTAAGACTAAGTGCTTCTACTGCAAAGGGACTGGTCACTAGAAGCGGAACTACCCCAAGTATTTGGTGGATAAGAAGGATGGAAAAGTGAACAAAGCTATATTTGATATACATGTTATTGATGTGTACTTTACTAGTGTTTATAGCAACCCCTCGGTATTTGATACTAGTTCAGTTGCTAAGAGTAGTAACTCGAAATGGGAGTTGCAAAATAAACAGAGACTAGTTAAGGGTGAAGTGACGATGTGTGTTGGAAGTGGTTCCAAGATTGATATGATTATCATTGCACACTCCCTATACTTTTGGGATTAGTGTTGAACCTAAATAAATGTTATTTGGTGTTTGCATTGAGCATAAATATGATTAGATCATGTTTATTGCAATACGGTTATTCATGTAAGTTAGAGAATAATTGTTGTTCTGTTTACATGAATAAAACCTTCTATGGTCATACACCCAATGAAAATGGTTTGTTGGATCTCAATCGTGGTGATACACATTTTCATAATATTGAAGCCAAAAGATGCAAAGTTAATAATGATAGTGCAACTTATTTGTGGCACTGCCGTTTAGGTCATATTGGTGTAAAGCGCATGAAGAAAATCCATGCTGATGGGCTTTTGGAATCACATGATTATGAATCAGTTGATGCTTGTGAACCATGCCTCATGGGCAAGATGACTAAGACTCCGTTCTCCGGAACAATGGATCGAGCAACAGATTTGTTGGAAATCATACATACTGATGTATGTGGTCCGATGAATATTGAGGCTCATGGCAGGTATCATTATTTTCTGATCTTCACAAATGATTTGAGCAGATATGAGTATATCTACTTTATGAAACACAAGTCTGAAATATTTGAAAAGTTCAAAGAATTTCAGAGTGAAGTGGAGAATCATCATAACAAAAATAAAAGTTTCTACGATATGATCGCAGAAGTAAAATATTTGAGTTACGAGTTTGGCCTTCAGTTAAAACAATGTGAAATAGTTTCACTACTCACGCCACCTGGAACACCACAGTGTAATGGTGTGTCTGAACGTCGTAACTGTGCTTTATTAGATATGGTGCGATCTATGATGTCACTTACCGATTACCACTATCGTTTTGGGGTTATGCATTAGAGACAGCTACATTCACGCAAAATAGGGCACCATCAAAATCCGTTGAGACGACGCCTTATGAATTGTGGTTTGGCAAGAAACCAAAGTTGTCGTTTCTAAAAGTTTGGGGCTGCGATGCTTATGTGAAAAAGCTTCAACCTGATAAGCTCGAACCCAAATCGGAGAAATGTGTCTTCATAAGATACCCAAAGGAGACTGTTGGGTACACCTTCTATCACAGATCCGAAGGCAAGACATTCGTTGCTAAGAATGGATCCTTTCTAGAGAAGGAGTTTCTCTTGAAAGAAGTGAGTGGGAGGAAAGTAGAACTTGATGAGGTAACTGTACCTGCTCCCTTATTCGAAAGTAGTACATCACAAAAACCGGTTTCTGTGACACCTACACCAATTAGTGAGGAAGCTAATGATAATGATCATGAAACTTCAGATCAAGTTACTATCGAACCTCGTAGGTAAACCAGAGTGAGATACGCACCAGAGTGGTACGGTAATCCTGTTCTGGAGGTCATGTTACTTGACCATGATGAACCTACGAACTATGAGGAAGCGACGATGAGCCCAGATTCCGCGAAATGGCTTGAGGCCATGAAATCTGAGATGAGATCCATGTATAAGGGCAAAGTATGGACTTTGATTGACTTTCCGAAAGATCAGTGAGCCATTGAGATTAAATGGATATTCAAGAGGAAGACGGACGCTGATAGTAGTGTTACTATCTACAAAGCTAGAATTGTCGCAAAAGGTTTTCGACAAGTTCAAGGTGTTGACTATGATGAGAGTTTCTCACTCGTATCTATGCTTAAGTCTGTCTGAATCATGTTAGAAATTGCCACGTTTTATGAAATCTGGCAAATGGATAAACAAAACTACATTCCTTAATGGATTAATTAAAGAAGAGGTGTATATGATGCAACAAGAAAGTTTTGTCAATCCTAAAGGTGCTAACAAAATATGCAAGCTCCAGCGGTCCATCTATGGACTGGTGCAAGCATCTCGGAGTTGGAATATACGCTTTGATAAGCTGATCAAAGCATATAGTTTTATACGGACTTGCGGTGAAGCCTGTATTTACAAGAAAGTGAGTGGGAGCACTACAACATTTCTGATAAGTATATGTGAATGACATATTGTTGATCGGAGATAATGTAGAATTATTCTGCAAAGCATAAAGGAGTGTTTGAAAGGAGTTTTTCAAAGAAAGACCTCGGTGAAGCTGCTTACATATTGAGCATCAAGATCTATAGAGATAGATCAAGACGCTTGATAAGTTTTTCAATGAGTACATACCTTGACAAGATTTTGAAGTAGTTCAAAATGGAACAGTCAAAGAAGGAGTTCTTGCCTGTGTTACAAATGTGTGAAGTTGAGTAAGACTCAAAACCCGACCACGGGAGAAGATAGAGAGAGAATGAAAGTCATTCCCTATGCCTCAGCCATAGGTTCTATAAAGTATGCCATGTTGTGTACCAGACCTATTGCATACCCTGCCCTGAGTTTGGCAAGGGACTACAATAGTGATCTAGGAGTATATCACTGGACATTGGTCAAAATTATCCTTAGTGGAATAAGGATATGTTTCTCGATTATGGAGGTGACAAAAGGTTCATCGTAAAAGTTTACGTCGATGCAAGTTTTGACACTGATCCAGATGACTCAAAGTCTCAATCTGGATACATATTGAAAGTGGGAGCAATTAGCTAGAGTAGCTTAGTGCAAAGCATTGTTGACATAGAAATTTGCAAAATACTTACGGATCTGAATGTGGCAGACCCGTTGACTAAACTTCTCTCACATGCAAAACATGATCACACCTTAGTACTCTTTGGGTGCTAATCACATAGTGATGTGAACTAAATTATTGAATCTAGTAAACCCTTTGGGTGTTGGTCACATGACATGTAAACTATGGGTGTTAATCACATGGTGATGTGAACTATTGATGTTAAATCACATAGGCGATGTGAACTAGATTATTGACTCTAATGCAAGTGGGAGACTGAAGGAAATATGCCCTAGAGGCAATAATAAAGTTATTATTTATTTCCTTATTTCATGATAAATGTTTATTATTCATGCTAGAATTGTATTAACCTGAAACATAATACATGTGTGAATACATAGACAAACAAACTGTCACCAGTATGCCTCTACTTGACTAGCTCATTGAATCAAAGATGGTTAAGTTTCCTAACCCTAGACATGAGTTGTCATTTGATTAACAGGGTCACATCATTAGAGAATGATGTGATTGACTTGACCCATTCCGTTAGCATAGCACTTGATCGTTTAGTTTGTTGCTATTGCTTTCTTCATGACTTATACATGTTCCTATGACTATGAGATTATGCAACTCCCGTTTACCGGAGGAACACTTTGTGTGCTACCAAACGTCACAACGTAACTGGGTGATTATAAAGGTGCCCTACATGTGTCTCCAAAGGTACTTGTTGGGTTGGCATATTTCGAGATTAGGATTTGTCACTCCGATTGTCGGAGAGGTATCTTTGGGCCCTCTCGGTAATGCACATCACTTAAAGCCTTGCAAGCATTGCAACTAATGAGTTAGTTGCGAGATGATGTATTACAGAACGAGTAAAGAGACTTGCCGGTAACGAGATTGAACTAGGTATTAAGATACTGACGATCGAATCTCGGGCAAGTAACATACCGATGACAAAGGGAACAACGTATGTTGTTATGCGATCTGACCGATAAAGATCTTCGTAGAATATGTAGGAGCCAATATGGACATCCAGGTTTTGCTATTGGTTATTGACCGGAGACATGTCTCGGTCATGTCTACATTGTTCTCGAACCCGTAGGGTCCGCACGCTTAACGTTACGATGACAGTTTCGTTATGAGTTTATATATTTTGATGTACTGAAGGTTGTTTGGAGTCCCGGATGTGATCACGGACATGACGAGGAGTCTAGAAATGGTCGAGACATGAAGATTGATATATTGGAAGCCTATGTTTAGACATCGGAAGTGTTCCGGGTGAAATCAGCATTTTACCGGAGTACCGGGAGGTTACCGGAACCCCCCGGTAACCTAATGGGCCTTAATGGGCCTAGTGGAGGAAGAGGAGAGGAGGCCAAGGGGCAGCCGCGCGCCCCTCCCCCCCCCCCCCAAGTCCGAATTGGATAAGGAGGGGGCGGTGCCCCCCTTTCCTTTCCCCTCTCTCTCTCTCTTTCCCCCCAAGTCCTAGTCCAACATGGAAAGGGGGGAATCCTACTCCCGGTAGGAGTAGGACTCCTCCTGGCGTGCCCCTTGCCTGGCCGCACCTTCTCCCCCTTGCTCCTTTATATACGGGGGCAGGGGCACCCCATAGAGACAACAATTGATCATTGATCTCTTAGCCGTGTGCGGTGCCCCCCTCCACCATAATCCTCGATAATATTGTAGGGGTGCTTAGGCGAAGCCCTGCGATGGTAGAACATCAAGATCATCACCACGCCATCGTGCTGACGGAACTCTTCCCCGACATTCTGCTGGATCGGAGTCCAGGGATCGTCATCGAGCTGAACGTGTGCTAGAACTCGGAGGTGCCGTAGTTTCGGTGCTTGATCGGTCGGGCCGTGAAGACGTACGACTACGTCAACCGCATTGTTATAACGCTTCCGCTTTCGGTCTACGAGGGTACGTGGACAACACTCTCCCCTCTCGTTGCTATGCATCACCATGATCTTGCGTGTGCGTAGGAATTTTTTTGAAATTACTACGTTCCCCAACAAAAGCTACTTACATATTGAGCATCAAGATCTATAGAGATGGATCAAGACGCTTGATATATTTTCAATGAGTACATACCTTGACAAGATTTTGAAGTAGTTCAAAATGGAGCAGTCAAAGAAGGAGTTCTTGCCTATGTTGCAAGGTGTGAAGTTGAGTAAAGACTCATGACCCGACCATGGCAGAAAATAGAAAGAGGATGAAAAGTCATTCCCTATGCCTCAATCATAGGTTCTATAAAGTATGCTATGGTGTGTACCAGACCTATTGTGTACCTCACCATAATTTGGCAAGAGGGTACAATAGTTATCCAGGAGTGGATCACTGGACAATGGTCAAAAATATCCTTAGTGGAATAAGGAAATGTTTCTCAGTTATGGAGGCGGCAAAGAGTTCGTTGTAAAGAGTTACGTCGATGCAAGCTTTGACACCGATCTGGATGACTCTAAGTCTCGATCTAGATACATATTGAAAGTGGGAGCAATTAGCTAGAGTAGCTCCGTGCAAAGCATTGTAGACATAGAAAATTTGCAAAATACATACGGCTCTGAATGTGGCAGACCCGTTGACTAAACTTCTCTCACAAGCAAAACATGATCACTCTTTGGGTGTTAATCACATACCGATATGAACTAGATTATTGACTCTAGTAAACCCTTTGGGTGTTAGTCACATGGAGATGCTAATCACATAAAGATGTGAACTATTGGTGTTAAATCACATGACGATGTGAACTAGATTATTGACTCTAGTGCAAGTGGGGACTGAAGGAAATATGCCCTAGAGGCAATAATAAAGTTGTTATTTATATTTCCTTATATCATGATATATGTTTATTATTCATGCTAGAATTATATTAACCGGAAACTTAGTACATGTGTGAATACATACACTAATAGAGTGTCCCTAGTATGCCTCTACTTGACTAGCTCGTTAATCAAAGATGGTTAAGTTCCTAGCCATGGACATGTGTTGTCATTTGATGAACGGGGTCACATCATTAGAGAATGATGTGATGGACAAGACCCATCCATTAGCTTAGCATAATGATTGTTCAGTTTTATTGCTACTGCTTTCTTCATGACTTATACATGTTCCTCTGACTATGAGATTATGCAACTCCCGAATAACAGAGGAACACCTTGTGTGCTATCAAACGTCACAACGTAACAGGGTGATTATAAAGATACTCTACAGGTGTCTCCGATGGTGTTTGTTGAGTTGGCATAGATCGAGATTAGGGTTTGTCACTCCGTCTATCGGAGAGGTATCTCTGGGCCCTCTCAATAATGTACATCAATATGAACCTTGCAAGCAATGTGACTAATGAGTTAGTTGCGGATGATACATTACGGAACAAGTAAAGAGACTTTCCGGTAACGAGATTGAACTTGGTATGATGATACCGACGATTGAATCTCGGGCAAGTAACATACCGATGACAAAGGGAACAATGTATGTTGTTATGCAGTTTGACCGATAAAGATCTTCGTAAAATATGTAGGAGTTAATATGAGCATCCAGGTTCCGCAATTGGTTATTTACCGGAGATGTGTCTCGGTCATGTCTACATAGTTCTCGAACCCGTAGGGTCCGCACGCTTAATGTTCGATGACGATTTGTATTATGAGTTATGTTATTTGATGTACCGAAGGTTGTTCAGAGTCCTGGATGAGATCACGGACATGACGAGGAGTCTCAAAATGGTCGAGACGTAAAGATCGATATATTGGAAGCCTATATTCGGACATCGGAAAGGTTCCGAATGATTCGGGTATTTTTCGAAGTACCGGAGAGTTACGGGAGTTCGTATGCAAAAGTTAGAGACAATACACTGCAGACCGAGGCTAAACGGAAATATGACGGGAGGTACCAGACACCCTGTTTGTTGGGTCGCGCGAGCAATTCAGCCCTCAATAAGGCTTTGAATCGAAAAACCGTCAACAAGGTAAAGTTTCGTCTCGTCGAGCCGATTAATTTTCATATAGAATTCGTCTCAATATGAGGTCGTATGAGACCTGGAGAGACAAATCAAGACCAGGCTATGTTTTCAGTCGGGAAATCCGAGTGAAAATCTTATCCTCCGAGTGAAAACTTACCGATCGAGTGAAAGTTTACTGTCTGAGTGAACTTATTATCATCCGAGTGAAAATATAGCCATCCGAGTGAAAAGATTACCGTCGGAATGAAAACTTGCCGATCGAGTAAGAGATTGCCTTCCAAGTGAAAATATAGTCATCCGAGTGAAAGATTGTCTTTCGAGTGAATATTTTGCCATCCTCGTGAAAGTTGACGTCCGAGTGAAGAAGTCTAATCGGGAAATCCTAGTGAAAGATTCTAACATCCGAGTCAAAAAGTCCAGTCGGACGATCCGAGTGAAAGACTCTAATATCTGAGTGGAGAGATCCGAGTGCTCCGACCAGAAGCTGAAGACGTGCCTGAAAGATTATCTAGATGACCTCGGATGGGAAAGTTTTCAACACGGAAGTTGTGCGTATTGTCAAAAAGTAAACTTTGGTTCTGGAGTCGTCATCATCTGAGATAGTATATGGCTTGCAAATTCACTATGAGACTCGGACAGTCCAGTCTGCTGCAAGACCGAGTCCGACTGGAAGGTAAAGATGACCTCGTAAAGTATTCAAGATGATCTTGTTTGAAAAAGTGACCAACACGAGAGTTGTTTGTCTCTTCAAGGCACACAAATTTGATATATCGGCCGTCTTGATCGGAGGTCATATGCAAGCTCTACGGCCCGCGTAAGGAGCAAGACAGAAGTTTGGGCCAAATTCAGACTGAATCCGAGTTGGACTAGAACTAGGACTCTAGGACATGAATTGGTGTAATTTTTTGTAAGGAAAGCCACTACAAGGATTCCGGTCTATTGCAACAAAATTTATTGCTACAACTAAGTTTTGTTGCAAAAAAACGCAGTATTACCACAAATTCTCCGGTTGTGGTAATAGGCCGCACATATTGCCATAACTTAGTTTGGTCACGATAAATACTAACTTTGTTGCAATAGAGGCCTCATACTGCAAAAAACTACATCGGCGTTGCAATATGGTAGCGGTATTGCGACAAACAAATTCCGTTGCACGAGGGCAGTCATTTTTGTTGTAATAGAGACTAGGTATTTCAACAGAATAACTATTCGTGCCAATATTAGAAAAGATATTGCAACACCAGCATGATTTTGCATTAGTTACAAATATTGTTGCAAAAGAGTGGCTAACTATACAAACTGCATCGACATTGCAATATGGTAGCGATATTGCGACAAACAAATTCCGTTGCGCGAGGCAGCCATTTTGTTGTAATAGAGACTAGGTATTTCAACAGAATAACTATTTTTGGTAATATTCGGAAAGATATTGCAATATCAGTGTGACATTGCATTAGTTACAAGTAAAACAGTGAAAAAATATATTATTTGAATTTATAGATATTAAGTTATGATTTTTGCAAGCTATAACGAGTAATTAAAATATTTTCTAATTGCACCAATTATAATTAACCAAAACAGTGGAATTTTTTTTGTAAATGGGTAGAACACACTTTCTTGATAGGAATACACATTTAATTTGTTAAATTTGGATTTGAAATCACTACAAGGATACCCCTATAAAGCAACACAAATTCCACAACATTTTGACTATATGTTACAAAATTCAGTGTAGGTACGCATATAAGCGATGCAGCTCATGTGTTGCAGAGTTGAAGCTCATGACCATATTGTAGTACATAAGTTGCAAGAGAACATTACGTTGCCTGGTATATGTTGCAAATTATATTTATTATAAGACTGTAAATATACATAATAAAAAGCAAAAAGTAATTATACATGCATGTACACATAAGGAATGTGGCACGGAAATATTTGCTATGCATTCAGCAAAACCAAATCACGTGAAGTCCCTCTCTTCTATTCTTGGATACAGATTTATATCAGATCGATCTAGGTTTTTTTTCTTTAGGGCTAGATTTTTTTGGGTGATCCTTAGGGTAGATCGATCTAGGTCTCTTCCTCCAACTACAACACAAATCAATAATGGGATGTCCTGTTGTTGTTTTTTTTTAGAGAGAAATGGAATCTCTTCTCTTTTTCGAGAATCTAAATGGAATCTCTTCTTGTTGAGCGATGGCGGAGATGGGCCCCGGGCAGCCGGGGCCATTGACTGGGCGTAAGAAAAAGTCCCAGCCCGCTGTGAAAAAAAATCTTTCGACCTGGCGCACAGCCCGCTCCTAACCTCTAAGCTGGGCCTCACATCTTAGCCCAATACTACACTACCGATCGAGAAAAGAACGCACCGCGGTGAGACCGAGAGCTCCTGCTCGACGCTCGTGAGCGTCAAAACGAGCTGGTTTCGCTAAAGGTAGCACGCAAATGGCCCAGCTCAATTCGCAGGCGCCGAGCGAATCGCAAAAAGAAAAGCGCACCAACTGGGAGTCGAACTCCCAACATAGCGATGCGTACTAGCACTGCTAGCCAGCTAAGATCTGAACTGAGTACGGCTGATATATGGCACTACGTGATATAAAATCAAAAAGCGGCAGGTCTGAGTTTCCTCAACTTTTTCAACATTTATTGGACAAAAATTAGAACATTTAAAAAAAATGCGACCAAATGTATGGAAATACTAATTTTTTCTAATATTCATTTTTAAGACATGAACATTTTCTGAACAAATTTTGAAAATCTGAACAATTTTTTTAACAGTGAACAATTTTAAAAAGTAATTTAAAATACTCGCTGAACATTTTCTTAGTACACCATGAACATTATTTAAATAGACACTGAACGATATTTTTAAAATACAACGAAATTTTGTCAAATGCACTTGAACAAAGTTTCTATACACGACGAACATTATTTATACAGGAGTGAACATTTTTTTAAATGTATAGTGAACTTTTTTTGCGGGAAAGGAACTTTCATTAATCAAACCAAATGGTTACATTCAGAGGTTGTGAACATTTTTCATTAATACGGTGAACAGAAGGGAATTCCAAACTTTTTTGAAGACGTGAACAAAATTTGAAAACAGGAACAATAATCAAAAAACGTGAACAAAATTTGGACTTTGAAACATTTTTCTGAAAATTCTGTTTTTTTTTGGAAATATTGAATTTACGAAAATATAAAAATGGAAACAAAAAACAGTAGAAAAAGAAAAGAAAAGGAACAAATAAGCATGAAGAAAAAGAAAAACGAAAAAGAAAAATAAAAATAATTAAGAAAATGGAACAAAACAGGGAAAAACCGGTTTAGGGAACCTTCTAGAAAGTTCCCAAAACCGGTTCCTCGCTGCAAGTGGGCCGGCCCATGGCGGTCGCCCGCTTAGCTTCGCTTCAGCTAACGGGCGCCCCTATTCCTCGCATTAAGCGAGACGAGAATCCCATCGCGTCGATCGCTTCAGCTAACGGGCGCCCCTATTCCTCGCATTAAGCGGGGTGAGATGGGTTTCCCGCGTCGCGTCGATCGCTTCATCTAACGGGCGCCCCTATTCCCCGCATTACGCGAGACGAGATGGGATTCTCGCATTAAGCGAGATGAGATGGGATTCTCGCGTCGATCGCTACATATTGGGCTGGTCCACTGCAGGGTACATATTCAGAAAAAACCAGAGTTAAAATTGGTGCTAGGTGGGAATCGATCATGCGATCAACTTGTTGCTTCCTTGCGCTTCTAGCCACTACCACAAACTCAACTTGTTGTACAACATGGAGAGCGCAGCCTACAAGAAGAAAAATGAGCGGGGTTTACGGTGCTTACCTCCTTTCCTTGCTTTTAATTTTTTTTCATCTTTACTCATCTAATTCAACACGCTTGTCTGTGCCTTTTCTTTTACTCGGTTTTTCCATGCTTTTCATGAAAAAATATAGGTTAACGAACACATAAAATGTTGAATAAGCACTAAAAATGTTGAACGAGTATTGAAAAAATGTTGAATAAATATTAAAAATGTTAATAAGTATTTAAAATGTTGAGAAAGTATTTGACAAATGTTGAAATAGGTATTAAGAGTTGTAGAACGAGTGTTTTAAAAAGGTTGAACAAGTTTTTGAAAAATGTTGAATGGGTATTAAAAATGTTGAATAACTATTCAAAATGCTGAACAAGTATTTGACAAATGTTGAATAGGTATTAAGAATTGTTGAACTAGTGTTTAATAAATGTTGGAAAGTTTTTCAAATTTTTAATAACTATTTAAAATGCTGAACAAGTATTTGAAAATGTTGAATAAGTATTTACAAATGTTAAACGACTACTTGAAAAATGTTAAACATGTATTTGAATTTTGAAGAGTGTTGAATAAGTATCGTTTGGACAATGTTGAATGTGTATACAAAAGATGTTGATCACTTATTAAAAACATATTTTTGACACATATGAAAATGTAGAATGAAATCGAAAACATCATAAGAAAAAAAACAAAAAAGATGGAGAAGAAAAAAAAGAAAACCAAACAAAAAATGAAGAAGAAAAAATGTAAGAAAACAAAAAAGAAGAAACAAAATACAAGAAAGGAGAAAAATAAAAGAAAACAGGAAAAAACGGCTCGACTAGCCTCAAGTAGTACATGCTCTATAACTTTTCGCTAGAGGCACCTTGGTGGTGTGGCTAGCGACTAGACCTGGCGATGGGCAGCCCGGCCCGGTCGGCCCGACCCGGCCCGACATGAAAAAGCCCGAGCCGGCCGGCCTGACACTACACCCGGGCTGGGCTCGGGCTTAGATTTTGAGCCCGAGGTTGGGCCGGGCTTGGGCCCGGGCCCGCTGTTTTTGAGATTTACTGAAGGGGCTCGGCCCATGGCCCGAGGCCTGACGGGTTTTAACACTTTCGGGCCGGGCTTGGGCCCAAAAATCAGGCCCGACGGCCAGGCTGGGCTCGGGCCTAGGTTTTCTGTCACAGGCTTCGGTAGGCCCGTCCCGAAGCCCGGCCCGGCCCGACAGATGGCTAGGTATATTGGCGACACCTGAGATTAGCCTCGGGACTAGGGATTGAATCCTGCATCTCCATATTTCTACACTGTATTTTTATCAGCGCGCGGGCCGGCCCAATACGACGTAGATAGAGGAAAACCTTCAGGAGAGCTCGCCCGACGCTCGCTTAAAGCGACAAATAGTCGCCGCGAGTGAGACCTCCACACAAGTGATCGAGGAATCGAACTCGCGAACACACGATCAAGAGTTAACGTTCTCTACCACTCAAACTACCGCGGGTTGATGATTACTTGGCCGTGTGAATATTTAGGAACTAAATACAGCGACAAATCAATTTGGCGTGATAAGATCATGAAGGAGGAGTTACCCCCGCAATTGCGAAGGTTCGTGGGTGCTTCCTCCACTGCCTCGATGCCGGCGGAAGATCCTAGTAATTGCGGAGCAGCATCATAGCTAAGGAGACGATGGCCAGACAAGTGGCCCAGTGGGAGTGGCGCAATGCGGCATGCCACTTGGCATTTGTGAAATTCGATGTGACACCGGCCTGGGTCCTCGCAGACCCTAACCTCACTTAGGCATGTGCTCGTGACCTATCGTTGGCTAGAGGGAATTGCAAGGGATCGGCCATTGACGGCACACACAGTGCATGCAAGGTGTTCGATGAAATGGCTCAATAAGTCAACATGAGAAGGAAGAAGGTAGGAGAGAGAAATAATGCCACTTGGACAAAGACCGGTCAAAACCACGCCAAGTCGGCAGTGATACCGGGTCTGCCTAGACAAGGGACAGAATTTGTCCGGTTTCAAGAGTTGTGGGTGCAAATTGTCTAGTTTGAGAGTTGAGTGACTAAATCTAACTTCGTCAAGAGTTGAGTAACGAAAAATATACTTTCCTCTAATTTATAATATATTAAACGTACATCTGTTTCAATGAGTTTCGTCAAATTTGCATGAATTGTGTTTGAATTTGTTTATATTGCAGGCGGACGTTTGGAAGAAGCTCGTATCATTGTGTACCTAAAAAAATATTGTGTCTGTTTTGACGGCGGATGTTTGCAATGACCTTGAACCTCTCGCTATCGCCACCGCGCTGCTCATCGCCCGCCGCCGCCTATCTCCCATAGTTGGTGCCTCCATGGTCTTGTTTCCACATGCCTCTTTTACTGCCTAGGTCGAGGGCACACCCCGCGCTTTGCCTCTACACAGCAAACCACACCGGAGTCTAATTGCACGGAGAATTTTTCAGGTTGTTCTTTCTCCCGATCTCCTCCCATCGTAGAATATCCCAAAATCCTAGCATCATCCATCGGGTGCGGCAGTTGCCAGCGCGCCGCGCCGTGCGGCCGCCGAGGAGTCATAGTCCTCGGTCTCGCCCTGCCCCCTCTCCTCCGCGCCCGCCGACGTGGGTCGTGTCTCCGTTTCCTCGGCCATGTCGCCGGCCGTAGCGATGCGGTCCGGTGTCGGCGCCGACAGAGTTCCCGTCTTCTCCCCTACATCACAAGTGCAGTGCCGGCCTGCCTACGTCGGGGTTGCTTGCCACATGGCCGACCCGAAGGTGGAGAATTGCGACCAGGTTCAATACCAAACCTCATCCCTGATCCTCCATAGCGAGCGCTAAAGATCAGTCGTTCTTTCGTATTCTGTATATATGAACTGAAAACACCAGTTTCAGGGCAAGAATGAATGAGATAATAAAATCACCAGATAGGAAGGCTGACCGCATACCCACCCCCGAAACCCAACCCCGCGTCGCCAACCCTAGGCGACACGGGGGGCGATTCCCCACCGTCGGCCCTAGGCGTCCGCGTTCCTCTCCTCCCTCCTGCCGCCGCCTGAGGCCACGCCGATGCAGCCTAGCCAATGACGGCGGCGGCAGGGCCTTTCCCCCTCGCGCGATGGTGGTGTCCTCCTGGCGGCGGCTAATGGGTCGGCGGTTCACTGGCAGCAAGGCACAGCAGGTGATCGGCGGTGAGTGCATCGAAGGGGACTGCGCAGGCGCCCTCTCCGTGGCTGAGGAGCACCTATGGCGGTGGCCCAGATCACGGCCCCTGCGGTGCCTAGATGGGTTTCGGCGGGCCAGCAGATCTAGAGGCCGTTTACATGTAACATCCCAAATTTTCAATTTGGATGTTATACATAGGTCATCATATGCATATCATATTTTATTTGCATTTTGTTGGTGATCCTAGAAATCCTAAGCAACTCAAGGACCCAAGGAGAGAGTTGGGGATTTCATTTATTTTCATATTTGAATTTTCTCAAATTTGAAAAGAGGATCAATTTGATTTTAGTATTTTTCTCTCCAAAATATTTCCAATATTAAAAATAAAACAGAGAAGATAATATGACTTCTTTAAAAAGAGAGGAATATTGGAGGAGAAATGTTAAAATAAAAATTATATTTTATTTGGATTTTATTTGCTATTTTATTTGAATTAGGAAAATATGCATATTTGAAAATTGTATTTTTAGACCAGAAAAATATTCAGTTTGTTCTAAATATTAGGTTTAGACGGTGAAAATTGTTTCTGGTATTTTTAGCATTTTTTATTTTATTAGGATTTTATTCGGGCAGAATTTATTTTAAAAAAATATTTTCCCGCCCGACTAGGCTGAAGCCCAGCCGAGCAGGCCGCGGCCCACCTGCGCGCCGCCTTTCTCCCGCGCGGGGAGACCGAGCCGCCGCCGCCGCCACCCGAGTCCGACCGGGGCACGACTCCTGGTCCGACCCGGCACCCCCTCCCGCAAGGCGAAGCCTCCCCCCTCGCGTTTATAAGCGCCCGCCCCACTGCCTCCTCCTCCCGTCCCGAGCCACCGCAACCACCGTCGTCGTTGCTGCTCGCCGCTGCTGTCCTGCTGCCGCCGCTAGCGCCGCCCGCTGCTGAAGCCCCGCGCCACCGATGCCGAAGCCGCCGCCACGCAGTTCGCGGGATCCCGCCGCCGCCGCCCGTCGTTTTTTTAAAGAACCGGTAAAGACCGAACCGTCGCCCAATATTTTTTGGGGGTTTTCGTTAGATCGATTTAGTTCTGTTTTTTTCGAGTTCGCTAATTAGCGAGCGTTCGTTCGAATGTCTCTGTTAGCGAACGTATTCGCTCGTTTGACCCTGATAGCGAACGTTCGTTCGATAGCCTTTTCTTTTTATTTTATTTTCAACCAGGGACCTATCCGCGATTTTTATCGCAGATTAGCCCCTGATCTTCAAACCTTCGCAGTTTTTTGCTCGCTCGTCCAAATCCAGTGAAACCAACGCCAAAATCTTCGTCTTGTTCCCCTCTTTCCAGATAACCAACTTGAACATGGTTTTGACAATTTAAAATGTGGCTGCAAGCAAATTTGAATTCAAACTTCTTTTGATCGTAGTTTGAGTTTCGTAGCTCCGATTCGATTAATTCTTTTTGCAGATCGAAGCTCTTCGCTTGTACTTTCAATTTGGATATTTTCTCTTGAGTTTTACCGTTGCATCTATTTCTTGAGTGCTTATATATATGTTATTGTTTGTTTGCAATAGAGTTTCCGGAGTGCGAAGCTCGCTACTACGAGTCACTAGGGTTTTTAGATCATGAGCAAGGCAAGTAACACTTTGATCATATCCCTTTATTACCCAGTTTTTATGCATTAGTTTTAATCCTCAAACACTGCATGGTTAGGACCTGTTTAACATGTGGGTTTTGGGAAGTAGATGTTGAGGTAGTACATATTGCCCTTTCATTCAAACCTCGGGAGTTACTACGTTACGCTTTTTATACTTTGCTATGGTATGCTCGTAGACGTGGTTTGGATTGAGTGATTCATGATAGTTCTGAGAATTATTATGAACTAAGGGTTTATTTAAGGTGACTACTTTAACACACATCTGGGTGGATTAGTTGAGGCACCCTGGAGTACCTAGTGGTTGTCTGGGCACCTGGAGCAATCCAGCGCTGTCCTGGGATATCCCGGAGTACCCGTGTGATTATCCTATGGTTTCCCACCCAGGCTCAAAGGGATCATAAAATTATTCATGCTGGAAACTTTCATGTACAGCCACAAGCCATTATGGGCTCTGGCATAGTTGAGTAAGTTGCAGGAAACCTTTCCATGATGGGCTAGCAGATGGGGATTGTAGGTGTACTGACCTATCTATCAGTTAAGGGGACCTCTTCGAAAAGACTGTGTCTCCATCATCCGTTTCTCAAACATCATGCAGTGCGAGAAATACAACGGAGGAGATCGAGTCTTGTGGGAAAAAGTGCGCAAACCTCTGCAGAGTGTACAAACTAATCATGGTTAGTCATGTCCCCGGTTATGGACATCTTCAGTATCTGGTGCTTGAATTATTGATTTGATCTCATCATTTTACTTAATTAAATTGTTGGGTTGATGATTACTTTAATTTTGGATTGAGTTGGAGGAACCTTCTCAATATTTCAAGAAACTTTGTAGTTATATAAAATATATTCCTTTGTTGTAGGGAAAAACGAGCTTTCTGCAAATGCTAAACATAGAGCCTCCACCAGCCAAATATGCATATAGTTATAGCTGTTACTTGTTCATTGTTTTATAATGTTATCTTGCCAGCATATTCCATGTGCTGACCTACACAGGCCGCAACGTATTGTGTTGCAGAGTTTTCAGACGAAGAGTAAGGTGCGCTAGGTCGTTGTCATGCACTCAGCTATGCCATTGGAGTTGATGGATTCATTTTACCTTTGAAACTTCCGATGTTATCTTATTTAGATGGCCTTTAGCCATATTATTGTAATAAGTTCTCTTTTGAGACATTCAATGTAATAAGTGTGTGATTGATCTCTGTTATAAATCCTTCAAGTACTGTGTGTGTCAGCATTACCGATCCAGGGATGACACTTATACACAGAGATTTGACCGTCTGAGGTCGGATCACTACAAGATGGTATCAGAGCACACGCTGACTGTAGGACACAACCACTAAGATGAGCCATAGGACCCTGTTCTCTACTCATTTTTGACTCTTATCCATTTTCTACTCTATTGATGGCGTACCCAAGGAATAAGTTTGCTCAACCAGATGAAGATACACCTTTTGGATGACACTTGAAGGAAGCCACTAGGTACATGGACATCGGAATACCAAGCTTCACCGGGACCTACATGGCCACTTTACCAGAAGAGGAGCGTTGGATGATTCGAGTTCATGTTCCAGGAAGGACATTCGCGCCAGTTACTGAGCCCATAGAGTTTTCCTTTGATGCACCAACCTGGAGTCTAGGAAAGAGCATGGAAGCCCACATCACCATGGGACGCATCTGCGAAGTTTACCACAAGGATCTTAAGGACACCATCTACCAGATATGTGCTACCTCTTAAGCATGTGTTGGTTCTCCCTTGAAGAGGAAAGGGTGATGCAGCAAAGCAGCGTAAGTATTTCCCTCAATTTTTGAGAACCAAGGTATCAATCCAGTAGGAGACCACG
Organism: Triticum aestivum; assembly: GCF_018294505.1. Lineage (NCBI taxonomy): Eukaryota > Viridiplantae > Streptophyta > Magnoliopsida > Poales > Poaceae > Triticum > Triticum aestivum. Next base: position 425,863,619 of record NC_057794.1, on the reverse strand, counting down.
CGCGAGTCACCTCGTACCTACGCAAACAAATAAGAACCTCGCAACCAACACGATAAAGGGGTTGTCGATCCCTTCACGACCACTTGCAAGAGTGAGATCTTATAGAGATAATAATAATAAGATAAATATTTTTGGTAATTTTATGATATAAATTGAAAGTAAAGATTGCAAAATAAAATAGATTGGAAACTTCTATGATGGAAAATAGACCCGAGGGCCATAGATTTCAATAGTGGCTTATCTCAAGATAGCATAAGTATTACGGTGGATGAACAAATTATGGTCGAGTAATTGATAGAATTGAGCATAGTTATCAGAATATCTAGGTATGATCATGTATATAGGCATCACGTCCGTGACAAGTAGACCGACTCCTCCTGCCTGCATCTACTACTATTACTCCACACATCGAGCGCTATCCAGCATGCATCTAGAGTATTAAGTTCATAAGAACGGAGTAACGCTTTAAGAAAGATGACATGATGTAGACGGATAAACTCATGCAATATGATATAAACCCCATCTTTTTATCCTCAATGGCAACAATACAATACGTGTCGTTTCCCCTACTTTCACTGGGATCGAGCACCGCAATATTGAACCCAAAGCTAAGCACTTCTCCCATTGCAAGAAAGATCAATCTAGTAGGCCAAACCAAACTGATAATTCAAAGAGACTTGCAAAGATAACCAATCATACATAAAAGAATTCAGAGAAGATTCAAATATTGTTCATAGGTAATATTGATCATAAACCCACAATTCATCGGATCTCGACAAACACACCACAAAAGAAGATTACATCGAATAGATCTCCAAGAGAATCGAGGAGAACTTTGTATTGAGATCCAAAGAGAGAGAAGAAGCCATCTAGCTAATAACTATGGACCCGAAGGTCTGAAGTAAACTACTCACACATGATCGGACATGCTATGGTGTTGATGTAGAAGCCCTCCATGATCAATGCCCCCTCCGACGGAGCGCCGGAAAAGGACCCAAGATGGGATCTCACGGGTACAGAAGGTTGAGGCGGTGGAATTAGGTTTTCGTGGTGCCCTCTGATGTTTTCAGGGTACGTAGGTATATATAGGAGGAAGAAGTAGGTCGGTGGAGCCACGAGGGGCCCACGAGGGTGGAGGGCACACCCAGGGGGTAGGCACACCCCCTGCCTCGTGGCCTCCTCGTTGATTGCCTGACGTCCACTCCAAGTCCTCTGGATCACGTTTGTTCCAAAAATCACGCTCCCGAAGGTATCATTCCGTTTGGACTCCGTTTGATATTCTTTTTCTACGAAACACTAAAATAGGCAGAAAAATACAATTTGGGTTGGGCCTCCGGTTAATAGGTTAGTCCCAAAAATAATATAAAAGTGTATAAATAAGCCCATTAAACATCCAAATTAGAATATATATATATATATATATATATATAATAGCATGGAACAATACAAAATTATAGATACATTGGAGACGTATCAAGCATCGCCAAGCTTAATTCCTGCTCGTCCTCGAGTAGGCAAATGATAAAAACAGAATTTTTGATTTGGAATGCTTCCTAACATATTTCTCAATGTAATTTTCTTTATTGTGGCATGAATGTTAAGATCTGAAAGATTCAAGATAAAAGTTTAATATTGACATAAAAATAATAATACTTCAAGCATATTAACTAAGCAATCATGGCTTCTCAAAATAACATGGCCAAAAAAGTTATCCCTACAAAATCATATAGTCTGGCTATGCTCTATCTTCATCACAGAAAATATTAAATCATGCACAACTCTGATAACAATCCAAGCAATTGTTTCATACTTTTGATGTTCTCAAACTTTTTCAACTTTCATGCAATACATGAGTGTGAGCCATGGACATAGCACTATAGGTGGAATAGAATGGTGGTTGTGGAGAAGACAAAAAAGGAGAAGATAGTCTCACATCAACTAGGCGTATCAACGGGCTATGGAGATGCCCATCAATAGATATCAATGTGAGTGAGTAGGGATTGCCATGCAACGGATGCACTAGAGCTATAAGTGTATGAAAGCTCAACAAAAGAAACTAAGTGGGTGTGCATCCAACTTGCTTGCTCACGAAGACCTAGGGCAATTTGAGGAAGCCCATCATTGGAATATACAAGCCAAGTTCTATAATGTAAAATTCCCACTAGTTTATGAAAGTGACAACATAGGAGACTCTCTATCATGAAGATCATGGTGCTACTTTGAAGCACAAGTGTGGAAAAAGGATAGTAACATTGTCCCTTCTCTCTTTTTCTCTCATTTTTTTATTTGGGCCTTCTTTTTTGGCCTCTTTTATTTTTTTTCATCTGGAGTCTCATCCTGACTTGTGGGGGAATCATAGTCTCCATCATCCTTACCTCACTGGGACAATGCTCTAATAATGATGATCATCATCACACTTCTTTTTACTTACAACTCAAGAATTGCAACTCAATACTTAGAACAAAATATGACTCTATCTGAATGCCTCCGGCGGTGTACCGGGATATGCAATGAATCAAGAGTGACATGTATGAAAAAAAATTATGAACGGTGGCTTTGCCACAAATACGATGTCAACTACATGATCATGCATGGCGATATGAAAATGATGAAGCGTGTCATAACAAATGGAACGGTGGAAAGTTGCATGGCAATATATCTCAGAATGGCTATGGAAATGCCATAATAGGTAGGTATGGTGGCTGTTTTGAGGAAGGTATATGGTGGGTGTATGATACCGGCGAAAAGTGCGCGGTAATAGAGAGGCTAGCAAATGTGGAAGGGTGAGAGTGCATATAATCCATGGACTCAACATTAGTCATAAAGAACTCACATACTTATTGCAAAAATCTATTAGTTATCGAAACAAAGTACTACATGCATGCTCCTAGAGGGGTAGATTGGTAGGAAAAGACCATCGCTCGTCCCCGACCGCCACTCATAAGGAAGACAATCAATAAATAAATCATGCTCCGACTTCATCACATAACGGTTCACCATACATGCATGCTACGGGAATCACAAAGTTCAACACAAGTATTTCTCAAATTCACAACTACTCAACTAGCATGACTCTAATATCACCATCTCCATATCTCAAAACAATTATCAAGTATCAAACTTCTCATAGTATTCAATGCACTTATATGAAAGTTTTTACTATGCTTAAAAGAAAATTACCATGCTGTTCTAAATGACTCTCAAAATAATATAAGTGAAGCATGAGAGATCAATTATTTCTATAAAATAAAACCACCACCGTGCTCTAAAAGATATAAGTGAAGCACTAGAGAAAAAACTATATAGCTCAAAAGATATAAGTGAAGCACATAGAGTATTCTAATAAATTCTGATTCATGTGTGTCTCTCTCAAAAGGTGTGTATAGAAAGGATGATTGTGGTAAGATAAAAAGGAAAGACTCAAATCATACAAGACGCTCCAAGCAAAACACATATCATGTGGTGAATAAAAATATAGCTCCAAGTAAAGTTACCGATGAACAAAGAAAAAAGAGGTGATGCCTTCCGGGGCATCCCCAAGCTTAGGCTTTTTGGTGTCCTTGAATTTTACCTTGGGGTGCCTTGGGCATAACCAATCTTAGGCTCTTGCCACTCCTTGTTCCGTAATCCATGAAATCTTTACCCAAAACTTGAAAACTTCACAACACAAAACTTAACAGAAAATCTCGTGAGCTCCGTTAGTGAAAGAAAACAAAACACCACTTCAAGGTACTGTAGTGAACTCATTATTTATTTATATTTTTGTTAAACCTACTGTATTCCAACTTTTCTATGGTTTATAAACTCCATTACTAGCCATAGATTCATCAAAATAAGCAAACAACACACGAAAAACAGAATCTGTCAAAAACAGAACAGCCTGTAGTAATCTGTATCAAACGCATACTTCTGAACCCCAAAAATTCTAAAATAAATTTCTGGACGTGAGGAATTTATCTATTAATCATCTGCAAAAAGAATTAACTAAATATCACTCTCCATTAACAATGGCAGCAATTCTCGCGAGCGCTAAAGTTTCTGTTTTTACAGCAAGATCAAAAAGACTTTCCCCAAGTCTTCCCAATGGTTCTACTTGGCACAAACACTAATTAAAAGCAAAAAACACAACCAAAACAGAGGCTAGATAAATTGTTTATTACTAAACAGGAATAAAAATAAAATTGGGTTGCCTCCCAACAAGCGCTATTGTTTAACGCCCCTAGCTAGGCATAAAAGCGAGGATAGATCTAGGTATTATCATCTTTGGTAGGCAATTCTTCAATAGAACACTTATAACCCTTAGGAGTTTCCTTCTTTCTATTAATGATTAAGATCCTAGGCAAGAAATCAAGAAAATTATTTGTATCAAAAGGTTCCTTAATGATAGGAAGAAAGTTGGGGTGAACACTTATCGATTTGAGATCCGCATTTTCCTTACTAGAAGTTTCACCCTTATTCTTAGGAACGTACATTAATTTGGCAACTTTGGTAGGGGGTTTGAAGTATTCCTTAAAGCGGAAAAAGTGGACCCCAAGTTGGTAATAATACCCTCAAGTTTATCAATTCTAGTGGAATCTTGGTCAATTCTTTCATTAACTACAAGTTCTTTTTCTTTAAAACTTTTCAGAGCAACTCCTACCTTAGATCAATATTGGGTAATTTGGTTATGGATATTTTTCTCCAAATTCTCAATCAATTCAACAGTGGAAACTTTATTTTCAATAATATTGAGCCTTTGCATAACATGTTCCAAAGTTAACATAGTTCCATTAACCAAGAGAGGTGGTGTGCAAACAAATCTATCATAGCATTGTAAGAATCAAAAGTGTGGTTACCCAAGAAATTTCCTCCGGTAATGGTATCAAGAATATATCTATTTCAAGGAATGATGCCTACATAAAAATTGTGAAGAAGAACATAAGTAGATTGCTTCCTAGTAGATTTATTTTGCGCATTGCAAATTCTGAACCAAGCATCTTTTAGATTTTCTCCCTCCCTTTGTTTAAAATTAAGGACCTCATTATCGGGAGATAAAGGAGTAGATAAAGGACTAGCCATAACGATAAAGCAAGCGAAAGAAAGGGCGAACGAAAAAGAGGGTGAATAAAACGGCAAGGGTGAAGTGGGGGAGAGGAAAATGAGAGGCAAATGTCAAATAATGTAATGCGAAGGATAAGAGTTGGGATGGGTACTTGGTATGTCTTGACTTGGCGTAGATCTCCCCGGCAACGGCGCCAGAAATCCTTCTTGCTACCTCTTGAGCATGTGTTGGTTTTCCCTTGAAGAGGAAAGGGTGATGTAGCAAAGCAGCATAAGTATTTCCCTCAGTTTTTGAGAACCAAGGTATCAATCGAGTAGGAGAACACGCGCAAGTCACCTCGTACCTACACAAACAAATAAGAACCTCGCAACCAACGCGGTAAAGGGGTTGTCAATCCCTTCGTGGCCACTTGCAAGAGTGAGATCTGATAGATATAATAATAATAAGATAAATATTTTTGGTATTTTTATGATATAAATTGAAAGTAAATATTGCAAAATAAAATAGATTGGAAACTTGTATGATGGAAAATAGACCCGGGGGCCATAGGTTCCACTAGTGGCTTCTCTCAAGATAGCATAAGTATTACGGTGGGTGAACAAATTACTGTCGAGCAATTGATAGAATTGAGCATAGTTATCAGAATATCTAGGTATGATCATGTATATAGGCATCACGTCTGTGACAAGTAGACCGACTCCTGCCTGCATCTATTACTATTACTCCACACATCGACCGCTATCCAGCATGCATCTAGAGTATTAAGTTCATAAGAACGGAGTAACACTTTAAGCAAGATGACATGATGTAGAGGGATAGACTCATGCAATATGATATAAACCCCATATTTTTATCCTCGATGGCAACAATACAATACGTGTTGTTTCCCCTGCTGTCACTGGGATCGAGCACCGCAAGATTGAACCCAAAGCTAAGCACTTCTCCCATTGTAAGAAAGATCAATCTAGTAGGCCAAACCAAACTGATAATTCGAAGAGACTTGCAAATATAAGCAATCATACATACAAGAATTCAACGAAGATTCAAATATTGTTCATAGATAATCTTGATCATAAACCCACAATTCATCGGGTCTCGACAAACACACCGCAAAAGAAGATTACATCGAATAGATCTCCAAGAGAATCAAGGAGAACTTTGTATTGAGATCCAAAGGGAGAGAAGAAGCCATCTAGCTAATAACTATGGACCCGAAGGTCAGAAGTAAACTACTCACACATCATCGGAGAGGCTATGGTGTTGATGTAGAAGCCCTCCGTGATCAATGCCCCCTCCGGGGGAGCGTCGGAAAAGGCCCCAAGATGGGATCTCACGGGTACAGAAGGTTGCGGTGGTGGAATTAGGTTTTCGTGGTGCCCTCTGATGTTTTCAGGGTACGTTGGTATATATAGGAGGAAGAAGTAGGTCGGTGGAGCCACGAGGGGCCCACCAGGGTGGAGGGCGCGCCCAGGGGGTAGGCGTGCCCCCTGCCTTGTGGCCTCCTCATTGATTGCTTGACGTCCACTCCAAGTCCTCTGGATCACGTTTTTTCCAAAAATCACGCTCCCGAAGGTTTCATTCCGTTTGGACTCCGTTTGATATTCTTTTTCTGCGAAACACTGAAGTAGGCAAAAAAATACCAATTTGGGCTGGGCCTCCGGTTGATGGGTTAGTCCCAAAAATAATATAAAAGTGTATAAATAAGCCCATTAAACATCCAAAACATAATATATATAATAGCATGGAACAATCAAAAATTATAGATAGGTTGGAGGCGTATCAATATGCGGACGCCGAGATGAGCAATGGGAGATGATTTGCACCAAGAGGGACAAGTCCATTGCAGCCTACCACTACTAGGGAAAACTTTATACACAGAATCTTAGCAGCAGCGCGGTTTAAAAACAGACGCTACTGCAAATTAGCAGTAGCGAGCTTCAGAAAACCATGCTACTAATAGCACAGTAGTAGTAGCGGTCTAGGTGGAACAAGCGCTACTACTATAATTGCCACGGCGTTGCCCCTAGGCTAGATATAGTAGTAGCGCCCTTCCGAGGACGCGCTACTGCTAAAGTAGTTAGTAGCAAAGTTTTTCTTCAAAACACGCTACTGCTAAGTATTGCACCTAATTAAGTTTAGTCCCGTACTGCTAAGCGAACAAGGTGTTTACCACCTTAAATATGTTACTTCTCAAACAATCTCAAGCACTTGGTCTTCATTGAACTATATGTGTAGGATTTGTGGCTGCAATATGAATCTTCACCAGTGCTTATACAGGTACTGTGAGGATTCATGCTGACTATTTAGATTCTACACAAAAAGATCAATGGTGACCAATGTATATTTTTGAAGTTTTTACATGCTTAGACTTAGCAGTAGCGTTTTTTCAGGGCAAAGCGCTACTGATATTATAAAACAGAAAGTAATAGTTGTAGCGCGTTTTGCTTGACACGCTATAGCTAACTTAGCTATAGCGCGTTCCGGCAAAACGCGTTGCTACTAGTTTGACTTGACCCCCGGCCGTGCGGGCTCAAAATTTCTCTAAGTCCTTCCCCTTCACTCCCCCCTCTCCCCCAACTGCACCATCGCCGTCGTCGCCCTGCCGCTCTCGACCTCACCACCGCCGCCCTCAACCTTACCACCGCCGCTGCCCACCGCACACCCTCTACGCCGCCCCCGACCTCGACGCCGCCCCTGACCCCGACATCGACGCTGCCCTCCGCCGCGCGCCCGAGCCCCGACCCCGTCCTCGACGCCGCCTGCCCCTCCCTCGCCGCAATCACCGTAAGGCTCTGCCTCTCCTCTCCCCTACCCTCCCCTCTCTCTCTCTGCTAGGGCAATTCATATATGTGTTGATGCTGTGTTGATGTTCATATGAACCCTAGGAGTTCATATGAACCATAGATTTGTTTAGGGCAGTAGGCATTTTTTAGCATTTAGGAAAAATGATTAGCAATTGTTTTTAGGAAATTAGCTACGATAATTTTTTATGAAAATGCCTAAATAGTAATTTCATTCAAAAAACAAAAAACAGAATTGTTTTTCTTTCAAAACCTTGGTTAAACTAATTGTTGCTATGTAAACAAAAAACAAGATTGTTGTTATATGATATATGTCATTGATGTTTATTTGCATATTCCATTATTGAAGTGGTTCGATTGTGCCCAAGTGGCTTTGTTGTTTCCAGGGAATGAAGTCGAGTGGCCTATGTTTTGCCGGAATGTTGATTCATTTCCGTTCCGACAAATTTCAAGTTCTTGATTTGTCCACTTTTTAGTAAAAGTCATGCCGAAATTTTCTGTGAATTTCGGCATGACTTGTGCTAAAAACTAGGACATATCGAGTGCCCGGGATTTGCCGCACCGGGAAGGAGTCAACATTCCTGCAAAGCATAGGCCGTTTTTATGTCATTATTCATTTTATTAGGTATAGAATTAATTGACTAGATTTAATCATAAGAACTAGTTGAATTAATAGAACTAGTTGGACATGTCACATTTGTTGTTATTTTTTTAGTTAAAGCAATTTTTCCCGCATCGACATCGATGATGCCTATCGCGCATCCTCGTCGTCGAGTCGACGGAAGACACCTGTGTCACCATATGGGCCATGTCCGGGACTGGGCTCCGCCGGGGTGGTACTGGGAGGTGCTACCTACCGCGGGGCACAGGTTGGTGAGGAGCCAGCCTGTCGTTGACACGAACCTTCTTTGGTGGTGGTCGCGTGGGCCAGTGACGGTCCAGAGGCTCGAGGACCCGCGGAGGTGGTGCATCACCGTGTTAGTGAGGAGGACGCGCACGTCCGTCGCTACTTGTTTGCGTTGTAGCACAGATTCTCCAATACCTGGCAGGTTCTCCAGGGATCTCACTGGAGCTATGATCCTGCGATGGTTCCTTCTCTTTGGGTGTACACTGCCCGCGCCGATACCCGTCATGCGCTAGGGTTTTAGTTGTATTAGTGATGTTATATGTATGGTACTATTCGGGGTGTATTAGTGATAATATTCGACGATGTACGGACGCATGAGATGATTTACTTTTGCTTATTGAATGCATGCTAATTTGAATACTTATTTATTTTATGATTTGGTTTTGCTTATTGAATGCTCATGTCAATATGAGTCCTATAAGATATTTTGAGTATCCTAGTAGTTGTCTTTGATCGAATTCAATTAATGTTTCAACTATGAACATAGGAAATGTCTGACAATGAAAAGGATTTCGGTATTTGCAAATACTGCAAAGACGAGCGCGGCATGTGCGACGGAATCTTCCTAGATGATGATAGGCGCTTCAGCATCAAGCTGGACGTGAACTTCGAAGTGGATACAATAAGTCACAACGGCAAGTCTTTTTTCGTAATTAAGCATGACATCTGCTTCATTTGCTTCAACTTATAATTTATTTTTTTTACTATTCTACTAGTGTATCCCCTGCCATGCAAGAGTTTTTGTCTTGGATAAGATAGGTTTCAGTCGTACTATGGAGGTAAAGAAAGTTTACTTGAAGACCGAGCATGGTTGTATTTTCCATGCAAAATTATACAATGCAAATGACTACACCTATTTTGGATGCAAAACTTGGCGAGCACTATGCAGGACTTATGCATTTGAGCCTGATATGGTTATCACCTTTGATATTCGTCCGGACGATGATATTGAAGGTAATATCGACAGCTGGGTCGATGTGCAGATGCCTCCAGTTGTACCATTATGTGAGTTTCTCAACCATATTTATGTCTTTGATATTGTTTATTCAAAAATAGTTGACAACTAATTTCTATTGTCAGCTTATTTCCGTTCAAGAAAACATGTCCAGCGCTTGGTAGACAGGACCTACTACTGTCCCGGGGCTGAACTAAACTGCGAGGAGCTAAGTCATTATGTTTCATGGCTTGAGGATCTTGATACAGTCAAGACAAATTTTCTTCCTGCACTTAGAAATGTTAGTACTAAAAATGTGCGACCAATAGTGTTCGTAATGAACTACGGTCACATCTATTTAGGAAAGATGGTAAGATTTTTACTATTTGTCCTCAGTGCATCTTTTGCATACATTATTTTTTAAGCTAAACTTCATTGCTAAGTATGTTACTATACGATGTTATTCAACAGGGACTCCCGATGAATGTTGTGCCTCATGGGATCGAGACTAAAGGTACCATGAGTATTGTTAGCTTACGGACAATATATCCTACAATGCACTTTAGTGCATTCAGGATTTCTAATAGCGAGGAATGCTTAATAGTGAAAGACTGGACCAAATTTGTGATGGAGGAGTGTAGAGAAGTACTAGGGGCAGCAATCAGAAGCGCAGCCCACGATTAGGAGACAGGTTCATCTGCATGCTCCAACTTGATGAAGGAGGAGAGCTACACATGTTTTATGTTATTTTACCTAATCGAAAGTACTACTAGTCCAAACTAGATTAAGGTTGGATTAGTAGTATACTTTTGACATGCACCACATATTGCCTCCACTTGAACCTAATCCACCTTCATTTGACACACTGCTATGGACATAATGATATAAATCTCATAATTGGTATTGTACCAAAATTTGTATAACGGCGTATAAATACACTAAAAATTAAAAAAGTGAAAAAAGAATACTAGTAGCGATGGATAGTAAACACGCTGCAACTAGCTAGATTAGCAGCAGCGCGGGAGAGAACAAGCGTTGCCGCTATGTGTCTTAGCAGTAGCGCGTGTCGCATGTGCTACTACTAAGTAATAGCTGTAGCGCCTTATTAGTAGCACGGTAGCCCGCGCTACTACTGGGCATTAAACATGCGCTACTACTAGGGTTTTCCCTAGTAGTGTACTTCCAGGAGTTAAACTAGCACATTCATCGTCAGGAGAACCAGATGTGCGCTGGCATGATAGACATGAAGAAGTTGATGACCAGGAACATGGAGGTAGAAGAGGAACTCAAGTCTACATGCGATGGATATGAAGAAGAAATTGCAGTACTACTGGAGAGGAATGAAGACCTGAAGAAGAAGCTAGGAGTATTCATGGGAGACCCTGCGCCAGGAGAGGACAACCTTCCCGAGGACTACATCATCATCGACGACACCGACTCCGACCCCGATAGTGATGATGATTATGAAGACGAAGCTGGAGCAGATATCATGGAGTCTTCCACCGATCAAAGTTTTTAGTCGACCACCATATTATCAATAGTATTCCCCCATGTATATAGGATAGTTCGAGTATTTTGTAACGATAGTTAGATTGATTGTATGCCATTGTTTGAGTGGTGTGATTATGATTGTGTGTTTGTCTCATGTGCATATGGGTAGTGATTTATCTTTAGACATCACTCTATTCTAATCTCTCCCCTCTAAACCTGTCAGATGCCTCCGATACGTGACCCCGAATTTGTCTTCCCACCGAAGCTCACTCAGTTGATCCAGCAGCAGAATGCCTTGATGCAGCTACTAGTTCAGAACCGAGGCAACAACAATAACAACAACCCACCGCCACCACCTCCAGTTGACAACTTAGCCCGTTTTCTGAGGTTGAATCCGCCGGTGTTTTCCAGTAGGACCGAGTCGATTGTTGCTGATGACTAGCTCCGCATGATTGGAAGGGAGCTAACCACCGCAGGTTGCATAGATGCTGAGAAGGTGCGCTTTGTCACACATCAATTGGATGGACCAGCAGCCTCATGGTGGGAGAATTACACAGCCACTTTTCCCATAGCCAATGTCACATGGGATCAGTTTCAGCAAGCTTTCCGCACATCACATGTCTCAACTGGAGCAATGAGTATGAAGAAGCGTGAGTTTCACAACTTACGCCAGGTAAATCATACTGTGGGGCAGTATGTGGATGAGTTTAGTAAATTAGCCCGATATGCCCCAGATGATGTGGCCACAGATGCCCCAAAGCAAGAGAAGTTTATGGAAGGCTGAATGATGAGCTGAGTATGCAGTTGATGGTAGCAACATTCAATAACTACCAGGATTTGGTAGACAGGGCCCTTATGATCGAAGGCAAGCAACAACAAATAGAGATCCGCAAAAGGAAGTATGGACAAGGGAAGTACAATTCTGGAGTTCAACAGAAGCCTCGCTTTACCCCTAACTCGGGAGGATACAACCATAACCATGGAGGCCATACCCATAATGGAGGAAGCACACACAATCACAATGGCCCCAAGAATGGAAATGGGAATGGAGCAAGTAGCAGCCAGAACTGTTCCAACCCAGCAACACCCGCCAAGAAGGATCTAAGTCACATTACTTGTTTCAAGTGCGGGAAGACTGGACACTACGCCACCGAATGCCCTGAAGCAAGGAACGGCAATGGAAATGGAAACTCTGGGAAGAAGCCCAACCCTTTCACCAGAGGACAAGTGAACCACGTTAACGTGGAGGAGGTTGAAGAACAGCCAGATGCAGTTATAGGTAAGTTTTGATTAAGTCATTTACTTCTACTGTTCTTTTTGATACTGGTGCATCACATTCATACATATCAAGGGTATTTGTGGATAAGTAAAAGTTGCCAACCAAAGTCCTTAAAATACATATGCTAGTGAGCTCACCCGGAGCGGAGTATATGGAAAGCAGTGGATGTTTTCAGATGCCATTAGCCATAGGTAGGCATGTTTTCCCCTCAGACCTAATAATCTTGGAATAACAAGGATTGGATGTGATATTAGGCATGGATTGGCTATCCATGTATGAAGGAAATATCGATTGTGCTAGTAGGTCAATTCTACTCACCACCCCAGAGGGTAAACGGATCAAGTATGTATCATGACATGCACCAAGGAGGATCCAAGTAAATTCACTCTCAGGAGTTGTTCAGGAAGAAGTGCCTGTTGTGAAGGATTACCCGGATGTGTTTCCAGAGGAATTACCAGGCATGCCACCAGATCGAGACATATAATTCTTGATAGAGTTGTTGCCAGGCACCGGACTAATATCGTAGAGACCATATCGGATGCCCGCAAATGATCTGGAGGAAATTAAGAAGCGGATTAAGGATTTACTGGAGAAAGGTTATATTCGACCAAGTTCATCACCTTGGGGAGCCCCAGTGCTCTTAGTTGAGAAGAAGGATGGATCTTTGAGAATGGTTGTTGATTATCCGGCATTGCATGAAGTGACGATCAAGAACAAGTACCCACTATCAATGATCAATGATTTGTTTGACCAGTTGCAAGGAGCTAAAGTATTCTCCAAGATCGATCTTAGATCAGGGTACCACTAGTTGAAGATTTGGGAACTGGATATACCTAAGACAACGTTTACCACAAGGTACGGGCTATATGAATACACGGTCATGTCATTTGGATTGACTGATGCCCCTGCCTATTTTATGAGTATGATGAACAAGGTGTTCATGGAGTTTTTGGATAAGTTCGTTGTGGTGTTCATTGATGATATTCTGGTATACTTGAAGAATGAAGAGGAACACAAGGAACACTTGCGCTTAGTTCTCGAGTAGATCAGGGAACATCAGGTGTATGCCAAGTTTAGCAAGTGTGAGTTTGGTTGAAGGAAGTTGGTTTTCTTGGACATGTTATATCAGGAGAATGTATAGCAGTCGACCCCACCAAGGTCCAGTCTGTCACCGAGTGGTTGGCACCCACCTCAGTTGGAGAGATCCGAAGTTTTCTGGGACTCGCAGGATATTATCGGAGATTCATTGAGGATTTTTCCAAGATTGTGAAACCCATGACAGAGTTGTTGAAGAAGGACACCAAGTTTAAATGGACCAAGGATTGTGAGGCCAGTTTTTAGGAGTTGAAGAAATGTTTGGTTACAGCCCCAGTACTGATTCTTCCGGATATACGCAAGGATTTCCAAGTGTATTACGACGCTTCTTGCTTGGGACTTGGAGGTGTACTTATGCAAGATGGAAGAGTTGTTTCATATGCCTCACGGCAGCTTCGACCTCATGAGTTGAATTATGCCACCCATGATTTGGAGTTAGCAGCCGTAGTGCATGTGCTCAAGACCTAGAGACATTTTCTGATTGGAAACCATTGTGATGTGTACACGGGACACAAGAGTTTGAAGTACATTTTCACGCAGAAGGAGTTGAATCTCAGGCAGAGGAGATGGCTGGAGCTCATAAAGGATTATGATATGAAGTTGCATTATCATCCAGGAAAGGCCAATGTCATAGCAGATGCTTTGAGCCACAAAAGTTATGCAAATACCCTCGTAAGCGGAGGATTACTGCAGGAGTTAGTTGACGATATCAAGGAACTACGTTTGGAGATAGTTCCAAGAGGTTTTGTTGCAGCAATGGAGGTTCAGTCTACATTATTGGGAAAGATTCGAGAAGCTCAGAAGGATGATAAGGAAATCGCTGAGATAAAGGAGAAGATGCGCAAAGAAAAAGCCAAAGGTTTTCGTGAGGATGAGCATGAGACTTTATGGTTGAGGATCGTGTATATGTTCCCAATAATGCGGAGATCGGGAAGTTAATACTTCAGGAAGCTCATGACTCGCCATACTCGATTCACCCCGGAAACACCAAGATGTATTTGGATTTGAAAGAGCGTTTCCGGTGGACGGGTATGAAGAAGGATATTGCCGAGTATGTAGCAGTATGTGATGTATGTCAGAGAGTGAAGGAAGAACATCAGAAGCCGGCAGGATTACTTCAGCCTATGCCGATACCCGAATGGAAGTGGGACAAGCTTGGCATGGATTTCATCACCGGATTGCCCAGGACCCGATCTTGGTATGATTCTATCTAGGATGTAGGTGATCATTTAACCAAGGTAGTTCACTTTATCCTAGTGAAAACCACTTATACAAGCGCGAAGTTGGACAAGATATATATGACCAGGATCGTATGTCTGCATGGAGTTCCGAGGACCATCGTATCGGATAGAGGAACACAGTTTACCTCGAAGTTTTGGATTCAGCTGCACCAGACTTTGGGTACTAGGCTAGAGTTCAGTACAACCTTTTATCCACAGACAGATGGACAGACCGAGAGAGTCAATCAGATTCTGGAGGACATGTTGAGAGCATGTGCGCTAGATTATGGATCTAGTTGGGATGATAATTTACCTTACGCAGAGTTCTCATACAACAACAGTTATCAGGCTAGTTTGAAGATGGCAACTTTTGAAGCTTTGTATGGAAGGAGGTGCAGGACACTGTTGATATGGGATGAAGTTGGAGACCGTTAATTGTTTGGATCGGATTTGATCAAAGAGTCTAAAGAGAGGGTTAAGTTGATTCGAGATAGAAGGAAGGTAGCTCAATCTAGGCAGAAGAGTTATGCCAACACAAAACGCAAGGAGGTAGTTTATGAGATTGGAGACCGAGCGTATCTACGTGTGTCACCCCTGCGAGGAGTTAAATGATTTGGAGTGAAGGGTAAGCTAGCCCTAAGATTTGTAGGGCCATACTGAGTTCTGGAACGTATGGGAGATGTGGCCTATAAGTTGGAGTTACCCGAAGGATTGTCAGGAGTTCACGATGTATTTCACATTTCCCAATTGAAGAAGTGCCATGCTGAGATGGCCGATATTCCTCTAAGAGAAACGGTGCCCCTGGAAGCAATTCAATTGGATAATGACCTAACTTACGAGGAGAAACCCATGAAGATTCTCGAGTTTGCTAGCCGGGTTACACGCAACAAGGTTATCAAGTTTTGCAAAGTTCAATGGAGCCACCATACCGAGGATGAAGCCACCGGGGAGTGAGAAGAAGACCTACGGAAAGACCACCCGCACCTATTTTTTAGCCAACCCAAATCTCGAGGGCGAGATTCATCTTAAGGGGGGTAGGTTTGTAACATCCCAAATTTTCAATTTGGATGCTATACATAGGTCATCATATGCATATCATATTTTATTTGCATTTTGTTGGTGATCCTAGAAATCCTAAGCAACTCAAGGACCCAAGGAGAGATTTGGGATTTCATTTATTTTCATATTTGAATTTTCTCAAATTTGAAAAGAGGATCAATTTGGTTTTAATATTTTTCTCTCCAAAATATTTCCAATATTAAAAATAAAAGAGAGAAGATAATATGACTTCTTCAAAAAGAGAGGAATATTGGAGGAGAAACGTTAAAATCAAATTTATATTTTATTTGCTATTTTATTTGAATTAGAAAAATATGCACTTTTGAAAATTGCATTTTTAAATCACAAAAATGTTCACTTTGTTCTAAATATTAGGTTTAGATGGTGAAAATTGTTTCTGTTATTTTTATTTTTTTTATTTTTTTACGATTTTATTTGGGCGGAATTTTATTTTTTATTTAAAAAATCTCTTCCGGCCGACTCGGCCGAAGCCCAGCCGAGCAGGCCGCGGCCCACCTGCGCATCGCCTTCCTCCCACGCGGGGAGACCGAGTCGCCGCCGCCGCCACCTGAGTCTGGCCGGGGCACGACTCCCGGTCCAACCCGGCGCCCCCTCCCGCAAGGCGAAGCCCCCCTCGCCTTTATAAGTGCGCCCCACCGCCTCCTCCTGTCCCGAGTCGCCGCAGCCACCGTCGCCCGCCGTCGACGCTGCCGTATCCACCGCCGTTGTTGCCGCTCGCCACCGCTGCCCTGCTGCGGACGCTGCTCTCCGCCGCCGCTAGCGCCGCCCACTGCCGAAGCCCTGCGCCGCCACCGCTGCACCGTTCACCGGATTGCGCCGCTGCTGCCCACCGTTTTTTTTAAGAACCGGTAAAGACCGAACCATCGCCCAGTTTTTTTTGGGGGGGGGGGGTTCGTTAGATCGATTTAGTTCAGTTTTTTCGAGTTCGCTAATTAGCAAGCGTTCGTTCGAACTTCTCTGTTAGCAAACGTATTCACTCGTTCGACCCTGATAGCGAACATTCTTTCGATAGCCTTTTTGTTTTTATTTTATTTTCGGCCAGGGACCTATCCGCGATTTTTATCGCAGATTAGCCCCTGATCTTCAAACTTTCGCAACTTTTTGCTCGCTCATCCAAATCCAGTGAAACCAACGCCAAAATCTTCATCTTGTTCCCCTCTTTCTAGATAACCAACTTGAACATGGTTTTGACAATTTAAAATGTGGTTCCAAGCAGATTTGAATTCAAACTTCTTTTGATCGTAGTTTGAGTTCCGTAGCTCCGATTCGATTGATTCTTTTTGCAAACCAAAGCACTTCACTTGTACTTTCAATTTGGATCTTTTCTCTTGAGTTTTACCCTTGCATCTATTGCTTGAGTGCTTATGTATGTTATTGTCTGTTTGTGATAGAGTTTCCGGAGTGCGAAGCGTGCTACTACGAGTCACTTGGATTTTCAGATCATCAGCAAGGCAAGTAACACTTTGATCATACCCCTTTATTACCCAGTTTTTATGCATTAGTTTCAATCCTCAAACACTGCATGGTTAGGACCTATTTAACATGTGGGTTTTGGGAAGTAGATGTTGAGGTAGTACCTATTTCCCTTTCATTCAAACCTCGGGAGTTACTACGTTACGCTTATTATACTTTGCTATGCTATGCTCATAGACGTGGTTTGGATTGAGTGGTTCATGATAGTTGTGAGAATTATTATGAACTAAGGGTTTATTTAAGGTGGCTACTTTAACACATATCTGGGTGGATTGGTTGAGGCACCCTGGAGTACCCAATGGTTGTCTGGGCACCTGGAGCAATCCAGCACTGTCCTGGGATATCTCGGAGTACCCGTGTGATTATCCTATTGTTTGCCACCCAGGCTCAAAGGGATCATAAAATTATTCATGCTGGAAACTTTCATGTGCAGCCACAAGCCAATATGGGCTCTGGCATAGTTTAGTAAGTTGCAGGAGACCTTTCCATGATGGGCCAGCAGATGTAGGGGATTGTAGGTGTACCGACCTATCTATCGGTTAAGGGGACCTCTTCAAAAAGACTGTGTCTCGGTCATCCATTTCTCAAACATCATGCAGTGCGAGAAATACAACGGAGGAGATCGAGTCTTGTGGGGAAAAGTGCGCAAACCTCTATAGAGTGTACAAACTAATCATGGTTAGCCGTGTCCCCAGTTATGGACATCTTGAATATATGGTGCTTGAATTATTGATTTGATCTCATCACTTTACTTAATTAAATTGTTGGGTTGATGATTACTTTAATTTGGGATTGAGTTGGAGGAACCTTCTCAATATTTCAACAAACTTTGTAGTTAAATAAAATATATTCCTTTGTTGTGGGGAAAAACTAGCTTTCTGCAAATGCTAAACATAGAGCCTCCAACATCCAAATATGCATATAGTTATAGCTGTTACTTGTTCATTGTTTTATAGTGTTATCTTGCCGGCATATTCCATGTGCTGACCTACATAGGCTGCAACGTATTATGTTGCAGAGTTTTCAAATGAAGAGTAAGGTGCGCTAGGTCATTGTCATGCACTCAGCTATGCCGTTGGAGTTGATGGACTCATTTTACCTTCGAAGCTTCCGCTATTATCTTATTTAGATGGCCTTCAGCCATATTATTGTAATAAGTTCTCTTTTGAGGCATTCGGTGTAATAAGTGTGTGATTGAACTCTGTTATAAATCCTTCATGTACTGTGTGTGTGAGCATTACCGATCCAGAGATGACACTTATACACAGAGAATGACTGTCTGAGGTCGGATCGCTACACTACAAGAGGGTGTGGTGGGCCTGGCAGCGCCAGCCTTGGCATCATGGTGGTGTCGTGGCCGGTCAGGCGGCAGCGGTCTGGATTCTTCGTCCACTCCCCGTCAGAGATGGCTGCGGCCCACGCACAAGATGCTTGATGGAGGACCTTCAAACGGATCCGGGTGAAAACCTGCTTTTGGCTAGAGGTCAAAGCCGGCAGTGGCGGTGCTATTTGCGACGTTCCTTTCTTGAAAGCATCGCCGAGGAGAAGTTCAAGGCCACCATCTGCTACCTCCAGGGGAAACTCTAGATCTCTAGATCAGATGACGGTTGTGTTCTTGTGTCGTTTCCCTCATGGGGGCGTCATTCTTGGAGGTGTACACGGGTTCGAGGGACCAGTGGACGGATTCTTTGGTGGAGCGGTGCGTCATCTCACTCATTGATGGCGGTGGATCTCGGCGGCATGGCGCTATGGTGACTCGGCGTCGGATGCGTGGAGATTGACTCGCACAGGAGGGTGTCACGGTCTGACGTCGTGGTGGCGTCGACGGCAGCTAGACCGTGCAAGGTAGATGCAACAGTACAACTCTGAAGATGAATTGGTGTCAGGTGGCTGCAGCGGCCTCATACTGGACAGGCGTCCTGGTTGAGGAGTGCGCCGGACCGGTGGGTGCCCCATACCCGATAGATGTCCTGGATGGGACCTCAGGTCTTAGATGTTAGGTTTGGCATATGGGAGCGCGCACTCCTAGTTTTTAAGATGTTTTTTAAACATATTTTGAAATGTCAAAAAAATTCAAACAAAAACTAGGCACGTACATCTCGATATATTGTACATGCTCATAAAGTTGTTTTGTGAAAAACCAACAACTGATGTGTCGCATGTGAAAAAGACAAAATCCGGTGTTAAAAAATGCTTTTCACAAGACATCCTTTTGTCTTTTTTACACAAGCCACAAAAATACTAATTTTCTTCAAAACTTGATGTGCACACATATAATGTCGAGATGTATGCGCCAAATTTTTGTTTAAATTTTTTTCACACTTTGAAAAAAAATACGTGCAGGAGCGCGGGCTCCCAGGAGCACTAACCGATTTATGGTCAAACCTTGTAATTGACATACAGATTGTACAAACATATTTCCTCTCATCTATTTTTCCAGCCGCCTATAATTACTGGTAAAATTATCCATTATAACTGCATGTCGCACATCGATTTGGTGCTCATACTATTCACCAAATGCCCCTGCATTCAAACAACTTGGCGAACCGAAGGATTAGTTTTTCTGAATAACAGAAGAACCAAAATTAGTGCTCATATATGCTGTGGATTCTTTATCAGTAAAAAGAGGGTAGTTGGCTCCTAATCAGCCGCAACATCGATATTCCTGGAGCTACAGCGTCGCGTCGCTAGGTGGACGCAATCACGGTGAGCCATCAATGGACCACACGAGTTAGATTCTGGGCACTGGTGCGTCAACGCCGGAAGCCGGGGGAAGGTAGAGAGAGGGTGCATCTGGTGAAATGAGGGGCCATCAGAGAGAGAGAGAGAGATCGCTCAGATTTTGCTTAACCCTAGCTCTAGGTTGTTGCAATGGTACAGAACACATGGCAAGGGGAGGAAGACGATCTAGATGCGTGGAGGACAATTCGCTGGATTTAGCTCTGCTGCGAGGACAATTTTGAAAATATACCAGGAGCCCAATGATCGCACTGAATCATGTCCCTCTCTTACGAATCCAACGGCCCATCTATCACTGGTGTACCGCATGCACCAATTTGCTCGTTTCACCAGATACTCCCTCGCCCTACGCCAGCCATGTATCTACAGTGATTACTATTTACTACAGTGTGACACTATTGCTACAATCAACAAAGGAATTTCTTGGTACGCCCTGAGCCATGGCCCTGATAGCACCCTGATAGCCTAGGGCCTGTCTACACCCTCTGCATATAACCTTTTTTCGACAAAGGGTGGATTTTATTAACTTAAAATGCAGCATCAAGAGGATACAAACACAATGAGCACACACTCGGCCTCTGCATAGCAAGGATGCACACAGCCAACACAAACTCACGCACACAAAAACACGCCAGCAAATAGCAAAGTCATATATGACCAAAGCTATGTGTAGGCGATGAAAAAAGAAAAAAGCCCCAAAGCGATCATATTCGCAATGGGCAAACTAGAAAAATGACCGTATCTGCACCATCATCTCATGACACTATATGGACGAAGAGGTTCTTCAACAGCAATGCCTTCAGGAAGGGAGCGACACTTGATCGTCGCCATCACCGGATCCAACCACCAAGGCTAAAATCTAGGTTTTCACCCTGAAGAATCAGTCTGAGCATTCCGAACAATGCCTTCAACAAGGTAATGGCATAAAAATGTCGCCATTGCCAGGTATACCCGACTCGAGGCAGACCTAGGCTTTCGCCCCGGCACTCGAGACCGGATGCTCAAGTAGCACCACCATCGAAGTCACTGACGTGTTGTCGCCACCTCTTTTCCGCGATACCAGCAGCTACATGCGACGTGACCACCGCCGTTGCACAACCATCCCTCTGCATTAGACATCGTTCATAGTTTGCATATCCCCGCCGAAATCGACCATCGAATTTGTAGAGATAATGTTGGGGAACTTAGTAATTCAAAAAATTCCTAGGACCACGCAAGATCTATCTAGGAGAAGCATAGCAACAAGACAGGAGAGTGTGTCCACGTACCCTCGTAGACCAAAAGCGGAAGCGTTTAGTAACGCGGTTGATGTAGTCGAACGTCTTCACAATCCAACCGGTCCAAGTACCGAACATACGGCACCACCGTGTTCAGCACACGTTCAGCATGATGACGTACCTTGACCTCTTGATCCAGTAGAGGGTCGAGGGAGAGTTTCGTCAGCAGGACGGCATGGCGACAGTGTTGGTGATGTGATTCACGCAAGGCTTCGCCTAAGCACTACGACAGTATGATCGATGTGGTAAACTGTGGAGGGGGGAACCACACTCAGCTAAGGAACAATTGTGTGCCTTTGGGGTGCCCCCTGCCCCCGTATATAAAGGAGGAGGGGAGGAGGCGGCCGGCCTAGGAGCGCGCCAAAGGGGGGAGTCCAACTAGGACTCCCAATCCTAGTTTGACTCCCTTTCCTTTTCCGGAGGGGGGAAAGAGGGAAGGGAGAGGAAGAGGAGAAGGAAAGGGGGGCGCCCCCCTCCCTAGTCCAATTCGGACTCCCTATTGGGAGGAAGCGCGGCTACCCCTTATGGGCTGCTTCCCCTCTCCCCTATGGCCCATGTAGGCCCAATATCCCCCCTGGGGGGGGGGGGGGTTCTGGTAACCCCATGGTACTCTGGAAAAATCCCTGAATCACTCGGAACCATTCCGATGTCCGAATACAACCTTCCAATATATGAATCTTTATCTCTCGACCATTCCGAGACTCCTCCTCATGTCTGTGATCTCATCCAGGACTCCGAACAAACTTCAGTCACCAAAACACATAACTCATAATACAAATCGTCGTCGAAGGTTAAGCGTGCGGACCCTACAGGTTCGAGAACTATGTAGACATGACCGAGACATATCTTCGGTCAATAACCAATAGCGGAACCTGGATGCTCATATTGGCTCCTACATATTCTACGAAGATCTTTATCGGTCAAACCGCATAACAACATACGTTAGTCCCTTTGTCATCGGTATGTTACTTTGCCCGAGATTCGATCGTCGGTATCATCATACCTAGCTCAATCTCGTTACCGGTAAGTCTCTTTACTTGTTTTGTAATGCATCAACCCGTAACTAACTCATTAGTCACATTGCTTGCAAGGATTATAGTGATGTGCATTATCGAGAGGGCCCAGAGATACCTCTCCGATACTCGGAGTGACAAATCCTAATCTCGATCTATGCCAACTCAACAAACACCTTTGGAGACACCTGTAGAGCATCTTTATAATCACACAGTTACGTTGTGACGTTTGATAGCACACAAGGTGTTCCTCTGGTATTCGGGAGTTGCATAATCTCATAGTCAGAGGAATACGTATAAGTCATGAAGAAAGCAATAGCAATAAAACTAAACGATCATTATGCTAAGCTAACGGATGAGTCTTGTCCATCACATCATTCTCTAATGATGTGATCCTGTTCATCAAATGACAACACATGTTTATGGTTAGAAAGTTAACGAGCTAGTCAAGTAGAGGCATACTAGGGACACTCTAGTTTGTCTATGTATTCACACATGTACTAAGTTTCCGGTTAATACAATTCTGGCATGAATAATAAACATTTATCATGATATAAGGAAATATAAATAACAACTTTATTATTGCCTCTAGGGCATATTTCCTTCAGTCTCCCACTTGCACTAGAGTCAATAATCTAGATTACATAGTAATGATTCTAACACCCATGGAGTCTTGGTGTCGAACATGTTTTGCTCGTGAGAGAGGCTTAGTCAACGGGTCTGCAACATTCAGATCCGTATGTATCTTGTAAATCTCTATGTCTCCCTCCTTGACTTGATCGCGAATGGAATTGAAGCGTCTCTTGATGTGTTTGGTTCTCTTGTGAAATCTAGATTCCTTTGCCAAGGCAATTGCTCCAGTATTGTCACAAAAGATTTTCATTGGACCCAATGCACTAGGTATTACACCTAGATCGGATATGAACTCCTCCATCCAGACTCCTTCATTTGCTGCTTCCGAAGCAGCTATGTACTCCTCTTCACACGCAGATCCCGCCACGACGCTCTGCTTGGAACTGCACCAACTGACAGCTCCACCATTCAATATAAATACGTATCTGGTTTGTGACTTAGAGTCGTCCGGATCAGTGTCAAAGCTTGCATTGACGTAACCATTTACGACAAGCTCTTTGTCACCTCCATAAACAAGAAACATATCCTTAGTCCTTTTCAGGTATTCCAGGATGTTCTTGACCGCTGTCCAGTGATCCACTCCTGGATTACTTTGGTACCTCCCTGCTAAACTTATAGCAAGGCACACATCAGGTCTGGTACACAGCATTGCATACATGCTAGAACCTATGGCTGAGGCATAGGGAATGACTTTCATTTTCTCTCTATCTTCTGCAGTGGTCGGGCATTGAGTCTGACTCAACTTCACACCTTGTAACATAGGCAAGAACCCTTTCTTTGACTGATCCATTTTGAACTTCTTCAGAACTTTATCAAGGTATGTGCTTTGTGAAAGTCCAATATATAAGCAGCTTCACCGAGGTCTTTCATTGAAAAATTCTTATTCAAGTATCCTTTTATGCTATCCAGAAATTATGTATTATTTCATGCCATCCACATATAATATTAGAAATACTACAGAGCTCCCACTCGCTTTCTTGTAAATACATGCTTCTCCAAAAGCCTGTATAAAACCATATGCTTTTATCACACTATCAAAGCGTATATTCCAACTCCGAGAAGCTTGCACCAGTCCATAAATGGATCGCTGGAGCTTGCACACTTTGTTAGCACCTTTAGGATCGACAAAACCTCCTGGTTGCATCGTATACAAATCTTCTTTAAGATATCCATTAAGGAATGCAGTTTTGACATCCATTTGCCAAATTTCATAATCATAAAATGTGGCAATTGCTAACATGATTAGAACAGACTTAAGCATCGCTACGGTGAGAAGGTCTCATCGTAGTCAACTCCTTGAACTTGTCAAAAACCTTTTGCAACAAGTCGAGCTTTGTAGACAGTAACATTACCGTCAGCGTCAGTCTTCTTGAAGATCCATTTATTCTCTATTGCTTACCGATCATCGGGCAAGTCAACCAAAGTCCACACTTTGTTCTCATACATGGATCCCATCTCAGATTTCATGGCCTCAAGCCATTTCGTGGAATCTGGGCTCATCTCGCTTCCTCATAGTTCGTAGGTTCATCATCGTCAAGTAACATGACCTCCAGAATAGGATTACCGTACCACTCTGGTGTGGATCGTACTCTGGTTGACCTAGGAGGTTCGGTAGTAACTTGATCTGAAGTTTCATGATCATCATCATTAGCTTCCTCACTAATTGGTGTAAGAATCACTGGAACTGATTTTTGTGATAAACTACTTTCCAATTCGGGAGAAGGTACAATTACCTCATCAAGTTCTACTTTCCTCCCACTCACTTCTTTCGAGAGAAACTTCTTCTCTAGAAAGGATCCATTCTTAGCAACGAATATCTTGCCTTCAGATCTGTGATAGAAGGTGTACCCAACAGTCTCCTTTGGGTATCCTGTGAAGAAACATTTCTCCGATTTGGGTTCGAGCTTACCAGGTTGAAGCTTTTTCACATAAGCATCGCAGCCCCAAACTTTAAGAAACGACAACTTAGGATTCTTGCTAAACCACAGTTCATATGGTGTCGTCTCAACGGATTTAGATGGTGCCCTATTTAACGTGAATGCAACCGTCTCTAAAGCATAACCCCAAAACGATAGTGGTAAATCGGTAAGAGACATCATAGATCGCACCATATCTAATAAAGTACGGTTACGACGTTCGGACACACAATTACACTGTGGTGTTCCAGGTGGCGTGAGTTGCAAAACTATTCCACATTGTTTCAGATGAAGACCAAACTCATAACTCAAATATTCACCTCCATGATCAGATCGTAGAAAAATTATTTTCTTGTTACGATGATTTTCCACTTCACTCTGAAATTCTTTGAACTTTTCAAATGTTTCAGACTTATGTTTCATTAAGTAGATATACCCATATCTGCTCAAATCATCTATGAAGGTTAGAAGATAACGATACCTGCCGCGAGCCTCAACACTCATTGGACCGCATACATTAGTTTGTATTATTTCCAATAAGTCAGTCACTCGCTCCATTGTTCCGGAGAACGGAGTTTTAGTCATCTTGTCCATGAGTCATGGTTCGCAAGAATCAAGTGATTCATAATCAAGTGATCCCAAAATTCCATCGGCATGGAGTTTCTTCATGCGCTTTACACCAATATGACCTAAACGGCAGTGCCACAAATAAGTTGCACTGTCATTGTTAACTTTGCATCTTTTGGCTTCAGTATTATGAATATGTGTATCACTACTATCGAGATTCAACAAAAATAGACCACTCATCAAGGGTGCATGACCATAAAAGATATTACTCATATAAATAGAACAACCATTATTCTCTGATTTAAATGAATAATCGTCTCACATTAAACAATTATTTAGGTCTAAAACTAATCCTGATGGTAGATGTAGGGGTAGTGTATCGACGGCGATCACATCGATTTGGAATCATTTCTCACGCGCATCCTCACCTTATCCTTAGACAATCTTCATTTAATCTGTAGCCCTTGTTTCGAGTTGCAAATATGAGCAACAGAACCAGTATCAAATACCCAGGCGCTACTACGAGCATTAGTAAGGTACACATCAATAACATGTATATCAAATATACCTTTCACTTTGCCATCCTTCTAATCCGTCAAATACTTGGGGAAGTCCTGCTTCCAGTGACCAGTCCCTTTGCAGTAGAAGCACTCAGTTTCAGGCTTAGGTCCAGACTTGGGCTTCTTCCCTTGAGAAACAACTGGCTTGTTGTTCTTCTTGAAGTTCTCCTTCTTTCCTTTGCCCCTTTTCTTGAAACTAGTGGTCTTGTTCACCATCAACACTTGATGCTCCTTCTTGATTTCTACCTCCGCAGCCTTTAGCATCGGGGACAGCTCAGGAATTGTCTTTTCCATCCCTTGCATATTATAGTTCATCACGAAGCCTTTATAGCTTGGTGGTGGTGATTGAAGAACTCTGTCAATGACACTATCATCAGGAAGATTAACTCCCAGCTGAGTCAAGTGGTTATGGTACCCAGACATTCTGAGTATGTGTTCACTAACAGAACTATTCTCCTCCATTTTGCAGCTGTAGAACTTGCTGGAGACATCATATCTCTCAACTCGTGCATTTGCTTGAAATATTAACTTCAACTCCTGGAACATCTCATATGCTCCACGACGTTCAAAATGTCTTTGATGTCCCGATTCTAAGTCATAAAGCATGGCACACTGAACTATCGAGTAGTCATCAGCTTTGCTCTGCCACACGTTCATAATGTCCGGAGTTACTCGTGCAGCGGGTCTTGCACCTAGCAGTGTTTCCAGGACGTAATTCTTCTATGCAGCAATGAGGATAATCCTCAAGTTACGGACCTAGTCCGTGTAGTTGCTACCATCATCTTTCAACTTAGCTTTCTCTAGGAATGCATTAAAATTCAAGGGAACTGTAGCACGGGCCATTGATCTACAACAACATAGATATGCAAAAAACTATCAGGTACTAAGTTCATGATAAATTAAAGTTCAATTAATCATATTACTAAAGAACTCCCACTTAGATAGACATCCCCCTAGTCATCTAAATGATCACGTGATCCATATCAACTAAACCATGTCCGATCATCACATGAGATGGAGTAGTTTTCAATGGTGAACATCACTATGTTGATCATATCTACTATATGATTCATGTTCGACCTTTCGGTCTCAGTGTTCCGAGGCTATATCTGCATATGCTAGGCTCGTCAAGTTTAACCCGAGTATTTGATACGTCTCCAACGTATCTATAATTTATGAAGTATTCATGCCAATATATTTTCATTCTTGGATGTTTTTCAATCATTTTATAGCAACTTTATATCATTTTTTGGGACTAACCTATTGACCCACTGCCCAGTGCCAGTTGTTCTTTTTTGCTTGTTTTTTACATCGCAAAAAATCAATATCAAACGGAGTCCAAACACCGCGAAACTTTTTGTGGATTTTTTATGGGCCAGAAGACTCCTATGGGCCAAAGCAGCACCTACGGGGTGCCTTGAGGGGGGCACAACCCGCCAGGGCGCGCCAGGGCCCCCTGGTGCGCCCGGGTGGGTTGTGCCCACCTCGGTGGCCTCCTGTACCCCTTCTTTGCACTATAAATTCCCAAATATTCCGAAACTCCTCGGGGTTAACCTAGATCAGAAGTTCCGCCGCCGTAGGGCTCCGTAGCCACCGAAAACCAATCTAGACCTGTTCCGGCACCCTTCCGGAGGGGGGAATCGTCTCTGGTGGCCATCTTCATCATCCCGGCGACCACCACAATGAGGAGGAAGTAGTCCACCCTCGGGGCTAAGGGTTTGTACTAGTAGCTATGTGTTTAATCTCTCTCTCTCTCTCTCTCGTGATCTATATCATGGGCTTTGTTAATATAGTCGGATCATATGATGTTTCTCCCCTCTATACTCTTGTTGTGATGAATTGAATCTTTACCCTTTGAAGTTTTGCCATGTCGGTTTGAATGTTTAGATTTGAAAACACATGATGTATGTCTTGCAATTGAATACTCGTGGTGACAATGGGGTATCTTATTGATTCACTTGATATACATTATGGCACTCAACTTGCGGATTCCCGTGGTGATATTGGGGTAATCTATGCATAGGGGTTGATGCACGTTTTTATTATCCTTTCTCCGATAGAAACTTTGGGGTCTCCTTGTAGTTCTTTGTGTGGATTGAGTATTATGAATATGAATTTGCTTTGGTGTTATTCTAGTACGAACTCTAGGATAGATTGAATAGAAACAATAGCTTTGTGTTATTTTAGTACGAACTCTTGAATAGATCGAATGAAAAGAATAGCTTTGAGGTGGTTTCGTACCCTACAAACAATTTCTATCTTTTGTTCTCCGCTAATAGGAACTCTGGAATGATTCTTTATTGTACTTTGAGGGATAATCAAATGATCCAACTATGTTAGCACTGTTGGGAGATTGCACTAGTGAAAGTACGAACCCTAGGTCTTGTTTATAAGCATTGAAATACCGTTTTTGTGCCTATTTACTATTTGCTACCTTGCTGTTTTTTTATTTATTCAGATTATAAAAATATATTTCTACCATTTGTATTACACTTTTATCACCATCTCTTCGCCGAACTAGTGCACCTATACAATTTGCCATTGTATTGGGTGTGTTGGGGACACAAGAGATTTCTTGTATTTGATTGAGGGTCGTTTGAGAGAGACCATGTTTATCCTATACCTCTCACGGATTGATAAACCTTAGGTCATACACTTGAGGGAAAATTGCTACTGTCCTACAGAACTCTGCGCTTGGAAGCCCAACACGTGTCTACAAGAATAAAGTTGCGTAGTAAACATCAGTATTCTGTATGTGCAAAACTGGCTTGCACCCGTTGTATGTGAACGTAGAGCTTATCACACCCGATCATCACGTGGTGTCTTAGCACGACGAACTGTAGCAACGGTGCATACTCGGGGAGAACACTTATACCTTGAAATTTAGTGAGGGGTCATCTTATAATGCTACCACCATACTAAGCAAAATAAGATGCATAAAGGTTAAACATCATATGCAATCAAAATATGTGACATGATATGGCCATCATCATCTTGTGCCTTTGATCTCCATCTCCAAAGCACCATCATGATCTCCATTGTCACTGGCTTGACACATTGATCTCCATCGTAGCATCGTTGTCATCTCGCCAACTATTGCTTCTACGACTATCACTGCCGCTTAGTGATAAAGTAAAGGAATTACATGGCGATTGCATTTCACACGATAAAGAGACAACCATAAGGCTCCTGCCAGTTGCCGATAACTTTTAGAAAACATGATCATCTCATACAACAATTTATATCTCATCACGTCTTGACCATATCATATCACAACATGCCCTACAAAAACAAGTTAGGCGTACTCTACTTTGTTGTTGCAAGTTTTACGTGGATGCTACGGGCTTCTAGCAAGAACCGTTCTTACCTACCCATCAGAACCACAATGATTTTTCGTCAAGTGTGCTATTTTAACCTTCAACAAGGACTGGTCATAGTCAAACTCGATTCAACTAAAGTTGGAGAAATAGACACCCGCCAGCCACCTGTGTGAAGCACGTTGGTAGAACCAGTGTCATGAACACGGTCATGTAATGTCGGTCCGAGCCGCTTCATCCAACAATACCGCCGAATCAAAGTAACACGTTGGTGGTAAGCAGTATGACTATTATCGCCCACAACTCATTGTGTTCTACTCGTGCATATATCATGTACGCATAGACCTGTCTCGGATGCCACTGTTGGGAAACGTAGTAATTCAAAAAAATCCTACGATCATGTAAGATCTATCTAGGAGAAGCATAACAATGAGACGGGAGAGTGTGTACACGTACCCTCATAGACCGAAAGCAGAAGCGTTTAGTAACGCGGTTGATGTAGTCGAACGTCTTCACGATCCAACCGGTCCAAGTACCGAACGTACGGCACCTCCGTGTTCAGCACACGTTCAGCAAGATGACGTCCCTCGAGCTCTTGATCCATAGAGGGTCGAGGGAGAGTTCCGTCAGCACGACGGTGTGGCGACGGTGTTGGTGATGTGATCCACGCAGGGCTTCGCCTAAGCACTACGACAATATGACCGAGGTGGTAAACTGTGGAGGGGGGCACTGCACATGGCTAAGAAACAATTGATGTGCCTTTAGAAGGAAATAAGCCCTAGAGGCAATAATAAAGTTATTAGTTATTTCCTTATATCATGATAAATGTTTATTATTCATGCTAGAATTGTATTAACCGGAAACATGATACATGTGTGAATACATAGACAAACAGAGTGTCACTAGTATGCCTCTACTTGACTAGCTCATTGATCAAAGATGGTTATGTTTCCTAGCCATAGACAAAGAGTTGTCATTTGATTAACGGGATCACATCATTAGGAGAATGATGTGATTGACTTGACCCATTCTGTTAGCTTAGCACTTGATCGTTTAGTTTGTTGCTATTGCTTTCTTCATGACTTATACATGTTCCTATGACTATGAGATTATGCAACTCCCGTTTACCGGAGGAACACTTTGTGTACTACCAAACATCACAATGTAACTGGGTGATTATAAAGGTGCTCTACATGTGTCTCCGAAGGTACTTGTTGGGTTGGCGTATTTCGAGATTAGGATTTGTCGCTCTGATTGTCGGAGAGGTATCTCTGGGCCCACTCGGTAATACACATCACTTAAGCCTTGCAAGCATTGCAACTAATGAGTTAGTTGCGGGATGATGTCTTACGGAACGAGTAAAGAGACTTGCCAGTAACGAGATTGAACTAGGTATTGAGATACCCACGATCGAATCTCGGGCAAGTAACATACAGATGACAAAGGGAACAACGTATGTTGCTATGCGGTTTGACCGATAAAGATCTTCATAGAATATGTAGGAGCCAATATGAGCATCCAGGTTCCGCTATTGGTTATTGACCGGAGACGTGTCTCGGTCATGTCTACATAGTTCTCGAACCCGTAGGGTCCGCACGCTTAAAGTTCGATGACGGTTATATTATGCATTTATGGTCTTTGATGTACCGAAGGTAGTTCGGAGTCCCGGATATGATCATGGACATAACGAGGAGTCTTGAAATGGTCGAGACGTAAAGATCTATATATTGGACGACGATGTTCGGACATCGGGATGGTTTCGGGTAGTTTCGGGCATATACCGGAGTACCGGGGGGTTACCGGAACCCCCCCCCCCCGGAGACTAATGGGCCTATTGGGCCCTAATGGAGAAGAGGAGGGGCGGCCAAAGGGCAGCCGCGCGCCCCCTCCCCCCCAGTCCGAATTGGACAAGGAGGGGGGCGGCGCCCCCCTTTCCTTTCCCCTCTCTCTCCTTCCCTCTCGTCTCATACTCCCACATGGAAAATGGGAGTCCTACTCCCATTGGGACTAGGACTCCTCATGGGGCGCGCCTAGGGTGGCTGGCCCCCTCATCCTAAACCACTCCTTTATATACGGTGCCCCTCTCCACCATAGTCCACCTCGATAATATCATAGCGGTGCTTAGGCAAAGCAATGCGATGTTAGAACATCAACATTGTCACCACGCTGTCGTGCTGATGGAACTCTCCCTCAAAGCTCGGCTGGATCGGAGTTCGAGGGGCGTCATCGAGTTGAACGTGTGCAGAACTCGGAGGTGCCGTGCGTTCGGTACTTGATCGGTCGGATTGTGAAGACATGCAACTACATCAACTGCGTTGTTCTAACGCTTCCGCTTTCGATCTACAAGGGTACGTGGACACACTCTCCCCTCTTGTTGTTATGCATCACCATGATTTTGCGTGTGCGTAGGAATTTTTTTGAAATTACTATGTTCCCCAACAGTGGCATCTGAGCCAGGTTTTTATGCGTTGATGTTATATGCACGAGTAGAACACAAGTGAGTTGTGTGCGATACAAGTCATACTGCTTACCAGCATGTCATACTTTGGTTTGGCGGTATTGTTGGATGAAGTGGCCCGGGCCGACATCACGTGTACGCTTACGCGAGACTGGTTCTACCGACGTGCTTTGCACACAGGTGGCTGGCGGGTGTCAGTTTCTCCATCCTTAGTTGAACCGAGTATGACTACGCCCGGTCCTTGAGAAGGTTAAAACAACACTAACTTAACGAACTATCGTTGTGGTTTTGATGCGTAGGTAAGAATGGTTCTTGCTTAGCCCGTAGCAGCCACGTAAAACTTGCAACAACAAAGTAGAGGATGTATAACTTGTTTTTGCGGGGCATGTTGTGATGTGATATGGTCAAGACATGATGCTATATTTTGTTGTATCAGATGATCATGTTTTGTAACCGAGTTATCGGCAACTGGCAGGAGCCATATGGTTGTCTCTTTATTGTATGCAATGCAATCGCCCTGTAATTGCTTTACTTTATCACTAAGCGGTAGCGATAGTCGTAGAAGCAATAGTTGGCGAGACGACAACGATACTACAATGGAGATGAAGGTGTCGCGCCGGTGAAGATGGTGATCATGACGGTGCTTCGGAGATGGAGATCACAAGCACAAGATGATGATGGCCATATCATATCACTTGTATTGATTGCATGTGATGTTTATCTTTTATGCATCTTATTTTTCTTTGATTGACGGTAGCATTATAAGATGATCTCTCACTAAATGTCAAGATAAAAGTGTTCTCCTTGAGTATGCACCGTTGCCAAAGTTCGTCGTGCCCACACACCACGTGATGATCGGGTGTGATAAGCTCTACATCCATCTACAACGGGTGCAAGCCAGTTTTGCACATGCAGAATACTCAGGTTAAACTTGACGAGCCTAGCATATGCAGATATGGCCTCGGAACACTGAGATCGAAAGGTCGAGCGTGAATCATATAGTAGATATGATCAACATAATGATGTTCACCACTGAAAACTACTCCATTTCACATGATGATCGGTTATGGTTTAGTTGATTTGGATCATGTGATCACTTAGATGATTAGAGAGATGTCTATCTAAGTGGGAGTTCTTAAGCAATATGATTAATTGAACTAAAATTTATCATGAACTTAGTACCTGATAGTATTTTGCATGTCTATGTTTGTTGTAGATAGATGGCTCGTGCTGGTGTTCCGTTAAATTTCAATGCGTTCCTTGAGAAAGCAAAGTTGAAAGATGATGGTAGCAATTACATGGATAAGTTCCATAACTTGAGGATTATCCTCATTGCTGCATAGAAGAATTACATCCTGGAAGCACCGCTGAGTGCCAAACCTGCTGCGGGAGCAACACCAGATGTTATGAACACCTGGCAGAGCAAAAATGATGACTACTCGATAGTTCAGTGTGCCATGCTTTACGGCTTGGAACCGGGACTTCAACGACGCTTTGAATGTCATGGAGCATATGAGATTTTCCAGGAGTTGAAGTTAATATTTCAAGCAAATGCCCGGATTGAGAGATATGAAGTCTCTAATAAGTTCTACAACTGCAAGATGGAGGAGAATAGTTCTGTCAGTGAGCATATACTCAAAATGTCTGGGTACCGTAATCACTCGACTCAACTGGGAGTTAATCTTCCTATTGATAGTGTCATTGACAGAGTTCTTCAATCACTGCCACCAAGCTACAAAATCTTCGTGATGAACTATAATATGCAAGGGATGAATAAGACAATTCCCGAGCTCTTCGCAATGCTAAAAGCTGCAGAGGTCGGAATAAAAAAGGAGCATCAAGTGTTGATGGTCAATAAGACCGCCAGTTTCAAGAAAAAAGGCAAAGGGAAGAAGAAGGGGAACTTAAAGAAGAACAGCAAACAAGTTGTTGCTCAGGAGAAGAAACTCAAGTCTGGACCTAAGCCTGAGACTGAGTGCTTCTACTGCAAACAGACTGGTCACTGGAAGAGAAACTGCCCCAAGTATTTGGCGGATAAGAAGGATGGCAAGGTGAACAAAGGTATATGTGATATACATGTTATTGATGTGTACCTTACCATAGCTCGCAGTAGCACCTGGGTATTTGATACTGGTTCTGTTGCTAATATTTGCAACTCGAAACAGGGACTACGGATTAAGCGAACATTGGCTAAGGACGAGGTGACGATGTGCATGGGAAATGGTTCCAAAGTCGATGTGATCACCGTCGGCACGCTACCTCTACATCTACCTTTGGGATTAGTTTTAGACCTAAATAATTGTTATTTGGTACCAGCGTTGAGCATGAACATTATATCTGGATCTTGTTTAATGCGAGATGGTTATTCATTTAAATCTGAGAATAATGGTTGTTCTATTTATATGAGTAATATCTTTTATGGTCATGCACCCTTAAAGAGTGGTCTATTTTTGATGAATCTCGATAGTAGTGACACACATATTCATAATGTTGAAGCCAAAAGATGCAGAGTTGATAATGATAGTGCAACTTATTTGTGGCACTGCCGTTTGGGTCATATTGGTATAAAGCGCATGAAGAAACTCCATACTGATGGACTTTTGGAATCACTTGATTATGAATCACTTGGTACTTGCGAACCATGCCTCATGGGTAAGATGACTAAAACGCCGTTCTCCGGAACTATGGAGCGAGCAACCGATTTGTTGGAGATCATACATACTGATGTATGTGGTCCAATGAATGTTGAGGCTCGCGGAGGGTATCGTTATTTTCTCACCTTCACAGATGATTTTAGCAGATATGGATATATCTACTTAATGAAACATAAGTCTGAAACATTTGAAAAGTTCAAAGAATTTCAGAGTGAAGTTGAAAATCATCGTAACAAGAAAATAAAGTTTCTACGATCTGATCATGGAGGAGAATATTTGAGTTACGAGTTTGGTCTACATTTGAAACAATGCTGAATAGTTTCACAACTCACGCCACCCGGAACACCACAGCGTAATGGTGCGTCCGAACGTCGTAATCGTACTTTACTAGATATGGTGCGATATATGATGTCTATTACTGATTTACCACTATCATTTTGGGGTTATGCTTTAGAGACGGTTGCATTCACGTTAAATAGGGCACCATCAAAATCTGTTGAGATGACACCTTATGAACTATGGTTTGGCAAGAAACCAAAGTTGTCGTTTCTTAAAGTTTGGGGATACGACGTTTATGTGAAAAGCTTCAACCTGATAAGCTCGAACCCAAATAGGAGAAATGTGTCTTCATAGGATACCCAAAGGAAACTATTGGGTACACCTTCTATCACAAATCCGAAGGCACGACATTCATTGCTAAGAATGGATCTTTTCTAGAGAAGGAGTTTCTCTCGAAAGAAGTTAGTGGGAGGAAAGTAGAACTTGATGAGGTAACTGTACCTGCTCCCTTATTGGAAAGTAGTTCATCACAGAAACCGGTTCCTGTGACATCTAGACCAAATAGTGAGGAAGCTAATGATGATGATCATGAAACTTCAGATCAAGTTACTACCGAACCTCGTAGGTCAAGCAGAGTAAGATCCGCACCAGAGTGGTAGGGTAATCCAGTTCTGGAGGTCATGTTTGTTGGGGAACGTAGCAGAATTTTAAAATTTTCTATGCATCACCAATATCAATCTATGGAGTCATCTAGCAACGAGGGAGAGAGGAGTGCATCCACATACCCCTGTAGATCGCACGCGGAAGCGTTCAAGAGAACGAGGTTGATGGAGTCGTACTCGTCGTGATCCAAATCACCGATGACCTAGTGCCGAACGGACGGCACCTCCGCATTCAACACACGTACAGTTGGGAAGACGTCTCCTTCAACTTGATCCAGCAAGGGGGGAGGAGAGGTTGATGATGATCCAGCAGCACGACAGTGTGGTGGTGGAAGCAACGGTGATCTCGGCAGGGCTTTGCCAAGCACAGGGAGACGGAGGAGTGTCACGGGAGGGAGAGGGAGAGGCTAGGGGCTAGGGTGCGGCTACCCTCCCTCCCCCCCACTATTTATAGGACCCCTAGGGGGGCGCCATCCCTAGGAGATGCCATCTCCAAGGGGGGCAGCGGCCAAGGGGGTGGCTTGCCCCCCAAGGCAAGTGGGGCGCCCCCCACCCCTAGGGTTTCTAACCCTAGGCGCAAGGGAGGCCCATGGGGGGCGCACCAGCCCACTAGGGGCTGGTTCCCCTCCCACTTCAGCCCATGGGGCCCTTCGGGATAGGTGGACCCACCTGGTGGACCCCCGGGACCCTTCCGGTGGTCCCGGTACAATACCGATTACCCCCCGAAACTTTCCCGATGGCCGAAACTTGACTTCCTATATATAAATCTTCACCTCCGGACCATTCCGGAACTCCTCATGACGTCCGGGATCTCATCTGGGACTCCGAACAACTTTCGGGTTACCGTATACTAATATCTCAACAACCCTAGCGTCACCGAACCTTAAGTGTGTAGACCCTACGGGTTCGGGAGACACGCAGACATGACCGAGACGACTCTCCGGTCAATAACCAACAACGGGATCTGGATACCCGTGTTGGCTCCCACATGCTCCTCGATGATCTCATCGGATGAACCACGATGTCGAGGATTCAATCAATTCGTATACAATTCCCTTTGTCAATCGGTACGTTACTTGCCCGAGACTCGATCGTCGGTATCCCAATACCTCGTTCAATCTCGTTACCGACAAGTCACTTTACTCGTACCGTAATGCATGATCACGTGATCAACCACTTGGTCACATTGAGCTCATTATGATGATGCATTACCGAGTGGGCCCAGAGATACCTCTCCGTCATACGGAGTGACAAATCCCAGTCTCGATTCGTGCCAACCCAACAGACACTTTCGGAGATACCTGTAGTGTACCTTTATAGTCACCCAGTTACGTTGTGACGTTTGGCACACCCAAAGCACTCCTACGGTATCCGGGAGTTGCACAATCTCATGGTCTAAGGAAATGATACTTGACATTCGGAAAAGCTACAGCAAACAAACTACACGATCTTTGAGCTATGCTTAGGATTGGGTCTTGTCCATCACATCATTCTCCTAATGATGTGATCCCGTTATCAATGACATCCAATGTCCATAGTCAGGAAACCATGACTATCTTTTGGTCAACGAGCTAGTCAACTAGAGGCTCACTAGGGACGTGTTGTGGTCTATGTATTCACACATGTATTATGATTTCCGGATAACACAATTATAGCATGAACAATAGACAATTATCATGAACAAAGAAATATAATAATAACCATTTTATTATTGCCTCTAGGGCATATTTCCAACAGTCTCCCACTTGCACTAGAGTCAATAGTCTAGTTACATTGTGATGAATCGAACACCCATGCAGTTCTGGTGTTGATCATGTTTTGCTCTAGGGAGAGGTTTAGTCAATGGATTTGCCACATTCAGGTCCGTATGTACTTTACAAATCTCTATGTCTCCATTTTGAACACTTTCACGAATGGAGTTGAAGCAACGCTTGATATGCCTGGTCTTCCTGTGAAACCTGGGCTCCTTGGCAAGGGCAATAGCTCCAGTGTTGTCACAGAAGAGAGTCATTGGGCCCGACGCATTGGGTATGACTCCTAGGTCGGTAATGAACTCTCCAAGGCTGCCATGTACTCCGCTTCACATGTAGATCCCGCCACAACGCTTTGCTTGCAACTAAACCAGCTTACTACCCCACCATTCAAAATATACATGTATCCGGTTTGTGACTTAGAGTCATCCAGATCTGTGTCGAAGCTAGCATCAACGTAACCCTTTACGACGAGCTCTTCGTCACCTCCATAAACGAGAAACCTATCCTTAGTCCTCTTCAGGTACTTCAGGATATTCTTGACCGCTATCCAGTGTTTCCATGCCGGGATTACTTTGGTACCTTCCTACCAAACTTACGACAAGGTTTACATCAGGTCTGGTACACAGCATAGCATACATGATAGACCCTATAGCCGAGGCATAGGGGATGACACTCATCTTTTCTCTATCTTCTGCCGTGGTCGGGCATTGAGCCATGCTCAATCTCGTACCTTGCAATACAGGCAAGAACCCCTTCTTTGACAGGTCCATTTTGAACTTTTTCAATATCTTGTCAAGGTACGTACTCTGTGAAAGACCAATGAGGCGTCTCGATCTATCTCTATAGATCTTGATGCCTAATATATAAGCAGGTTCTCCAAGATCCTTCATTGAAAAACACTTGTTCAAGTAGGCCTTTATGCTTTCCAAGAATTCTATATCATTTCCCATCAACAGTATGTCATCCACATACAATATGAGAAATGCTACAGAGCTCCCACTCACTTTCTTGTAAATGCAGGCTTCTCCATAAGTCTGCATAAAGCCAAACGCTTTGATCATCTCATCAAAACAAATGTTCCAACTCCGAGATGCTTGCACCAGCCCATAAATCGAGCGTTGGATCTTGCACACCTTGTCAGCATTCTTAGGATCGACAAAACCTTCTGGATGCATCATATACAATTCTTCCTTAAGGAAACCATTAAGGAAGGCCGTGTTGACATCCATTTGCCATATCTCATAATCATAGAATGTGGCAATTGCTAACATGATTCGAACGGACTTCAGCTTCGCTACGGGTGAGAAAGTCTCATCATAGTCAACCCCTTGAACTTGTCGATAACCCTTAGCGACGAGCCGAGCTTTATAGATGGTTACGTTACCATCCGCGTCTGTCTTCTTCTTAAAGATCCATTTATTTTTTATGGCTCGCTGATCAACGGGCAAGTCAGTCAAAGTCCATACTTCGTTTTCATACATGGATCCTATCTCGGATTTCATGGCTTCCAGCCATTTGTCGGAATCCGGGCCTGCCATCGCTTCTTCATAGTACGAAGGTTCACCGTTGTCTAACAACATGATTTCCAAGACAGGGTTGCCGTACCACTCTGGTGCGGAACGTGTCCTCGTGGACCTACGAAGTTCAGTAGCAACTTGATCTGAAGTTTCATGATCATCATCATTAACTTCCTCTCTAGTCGGTGCAGGCACCTCAGGAACATTTTCTTGAGCTGCGCCACTTATCGGTGCAAGAGGTAATACTTCATCAAGTTCTACTTTCCTCCCACTTATTTCTTTTGAGAGAAACTCTTTCTCTAGAAAGGACCCATTCTTGGCAACAAAGATCTTGCCTTTGGATCTAAGGTAGAAGGTATACCCAATAGTTTCTTTAGGGTATCCTATGAAGACGCATATTTCCGATTTGGGTTCGAGCTTTTCAGGTTGAAGTTTCTTGACATAAGCATCGCATCCCCAAACTTTTAGAAACGGCAGCTTAGGTTTCTTCCCAAACCATAATTCATACGGTGTAGTCTCAACGGATTTTGACGGAGCCCTATTTAAAGTGAATGCGGCAGTCTCTAAAGCATAGCCCCAAAATGATAGCGGTAGATCGGTAAGAGACATCATAGATCGCACCATATCCAATAGAGTGCGATTATGATGTTCGGACACACCATTACACTGAGGTGTTCCAGGCGGCGTGAGTTGTGAAACTATTCCACATTTTCTTAAGTGTGTGCCAAATTCGTGACTCAAGTATTCTCCCCCACGATCTGATCGCAAGAACTTGATTTTCCTGTCACGTTGATTGTCAACCTCACTCTGAAATTCCTTGAACTTTTCAAAGGTCTCAGACTTGTGTTTCATTAAGTAGACATACCCATATCTACTCAAGTCATCAGTGAGGGTGAGAACATAACGATAGCCACCACGAGCCTCAACACTCATTGGACCGCACACATCAGTATGTATGATTTCCAATAAGTTGGTTGCTCGCTCCATTGTTCCTGAGAACGGAGTCTTGGTCATTTTACCCATGAGGCATGGCTCACACGTGTCAAATGATTCGTAATCAAGAGACTCCAAAAAGTCCATCTGCATGGAGCTTCTTCATGCGTTTGACACCTATGTGACCAAGGCGGCAGTGCCACAAGTATGTGGGACTATCATTATCAACCTTACATCTTTTGATATTCACACTATGAATATGTGTAACACTATGCTCGAGATTCATTAAGAATAAACCATTCACCAACGGAGCATGACCATAAAACATATCTCTCATATAAATAGAACAACCATTATTCTCGAATTTAAATGAGTAGCCATCTCGAATTAAACGAGATCCTGACACAATGTTCATGCTCAAAGCTGGCACTAAATAACAATTATTGAGGTTTAAAACTAACCCCGTAGGTAAATGTAGAGGTAGCGTGCCGACGGCGATCACATCGACCTTGGAACCATTCCCGACACGCATTGTCACCTCGTCCTTCGCCAGTCTCCGCTTATTCCGCAGCTCTTGCTTTGAGTTACAAATGTGAGCAACTGCACCGGTATCAAATACCCAGGAGCTACTACGAGTACTGGTAAGGTACACATCAATTACATGTATATCACATATACCTTTAGTGTTGTCGGCCTTCTTGTCCGCAAGTATTTGGGGCAGTTACGCTTCCAGTGACCACTTCCCTTGCAATAAAAACACTCAGTCTCAGGCTTGGGTCCATTCTTTGGCTTCTTCCCGGCAGCTTGCTTACCAGGCGCGGCAACTCCCTTGTCGTCCTTCTTGAAGTTCTTCTTACCCTTGCCTTTCTTGAACTTAGTGGTTTTATTCACCATCAACACTTGATATTCCTTTTTGATTTCCACCTCTGCTGATTTCAGCATTGAATATACCTCAGGGATGGTCTTTTCGATCCCCTGCATATTGAAGTTCATCACAAAGCTCTTGTAGCTCGGTGGAAGCGACTGAAGGATTCTGTCAATGACCGCGTCATCCGGGAGATTAACTCCCAGCTGAGTCAAGCGGTTATGCAACCCAGACATTTTGAGTATGTGCTCACTGACAGAACTATTTTCCTCCATCTTACAGCTGAAAAACTTGTTGGAGACTTCATATCTCTCGACCCGGGCATGAGCTTGGAAAACCATTTTCAGCTCTTTGAACATCTCATATGCTCCGTGTCTCTCAAAACGCTTTTGGAGCCCCGGTTCTAAGCTGTAAAGCATGCCGCACTGAACGAGGGAGTAATCATCAGCACGTGACTTCCAAGCATTCATAAAGTCTTGGTTCTCTGGGATGGGTGCGTCACCTAGCGGTGCTTCTAGGACATAATCTTTCTTGGCAGCTATGAGGATGATCCTCAGGTTCCGGAACCAGTCCGTATAGTTGCTGCCATCATCTTTCAGCTTGGTTTTCTCTAGGAACGCGTTGAAGTTGAGGACAACGTGGGCCATTTGATCTACAAGACATATTGTAAAGATTTTAGACTAAGTTCATGATAATTAAGTTCATCTAATCAAATTAATCAATGAACTCCCACTCGGATAGACATCCCTCCAGTCATCTAAGTGAAACATGATCCGAGTTAACTAGGCCGTGTCCGATCATCATGTGAGACAGACTAGTCAACATCGGTGAACATCTTCATGTTGATCGTATCTTCTATACGACTCATGCTCGACATTTCGGTCTTCTGTGTTCCGAGGCCATGTTTGTACATGCTAGGCTCGTCAAGTCAACCTAAGTGTATTGCGTGTGTAAATCTGGCTTACACCCGTTGTATTCGAATGTTAGAATCTATCACACCCGATCATCACGTGGTGCTTCGAAACAATGAACCTTCGCAACGGTGCACAGTTAGGGGGAACACTTTCTTGAAATTAATACGAGGGATCATATTATTTAAGCTACCATCGCTCTAAGCAAATAAGATATAAAACATGATAAACATCACATGCAATCAAATAGTGACATGATATGGCCAATATCATTTGCTCCTTTTGATCTCCATCTTCGGGGCTCCATGATCATCGTTGTCACCGGCATGACACCATGATCTCCATCATCATGATCTCCATCATTGTGTCTTATTGAAGTTGTCTCGTCATCTATTACTTCTACTACTATGGCTAACGCTTTAGCAATAAAGTAAAGTAATTACATGACGTTTATGTTGACACGCAGGTCATAAATAAATAAAGACAACTCCTATGGCTCCTGTCGGTTGTCATACTCATCGACATGCAAGTCGTGATTCCTATTACAAGAACATGAGCAATCTCATACATCACATATATCATTCATCACATCCTTTTGGCCATATCACATCACACGGCACATGCTGCAAAAACAAGTTAGACGTCCTCTAATTGTTGTTGCAAGTTTTTATGTGGATGCTATAGGTTTCTAGCAAGAACGTTTCTTACCTACGCCAAGACCACAACATGATATGCCAATTTCTATTTATCCTTCATAAGGACCCTTTTCATCGAATCCGATCCGACTAAAGTGGGAGAGACAGACACCTGCCAGCCACCTTATGCAACTAGTGCATGGAAATCGGTGGAACCAGTCTCACGTAAGCGTACGTGTAAGGTCGGTCCGGGCCGCTTCATCCCACGATGCCGCCGAATCAAGATAAGACAAGTAACGGCAAGT
The DNA here is from genome assembly GCF_018294505.1 of Triticum aestivum. Classification (NCBI taxonomy): domain Eukaryota; kingdom Viridiplantae; phylum Streptophyta; class Magnoliopsida; order Poales; family Poaceae; genus Triticum; species Triticum aestivum. The sequence continues at coordinate 425,821,303 of NC_057794.1, read as the reverse complement.
AAATTGACAATATCGACGCCCACAACTGCTTTGTGTTCTACTCGTGCATAGAAACTACGCATAGACCTAGCTCATGATGCCACTGTTGGGGAACGTAGCAGAATTTTAAAATTTTCTACGCATCACCAATATCAATCTATGGAGTCATCTAGCAATGAGGGAGAGAGGAGTGCATCTACATACCCTTGTAGATCGCACGTGGAAGCGTTCAAGAGAACGGGGTTGATGGAGTTGTACTCGTCGTGATCCAAATCACCGATGACCTAGCGCCGAACGGACGGCACCTCCGCGTTCAACACACGTACGGTTGGGAAGACGTCTCCTCCAACTTGATCCAGCAATGGGGAAGGAGAGGTTGATGATGATCCAGCAGAACAACGGCGTGGTGGTGGAAGCAACAGTGATCTCAGCAGGGCTTCGCCAAGCACAGGGAGACGGAGGAGTGTCACGGGAGGGAGAGGGAGAGGCCAGGGGCTAGGGTGCGGCTGCCCTCCCTCCCCCCCCCCACTATTTATAGGACCCCTAGGGGGGCAGCCCTAGGAGATGGCATCTCCAGGGGGGCGGTGGCCAAGGGGGTGGGTTGCCCCCCAATGCAAGTGGGGCACCCCCCCACCCCTAGGGTTTCTAACCCTAGGCGCAGGGGAGGCCCATGGGGGGCGCACCAGCCCACTAGGGGCTGGTTCCCCTCCCACTTCAGCCCATGGGGCCCTCCGGGATAGGTGGCCCCACCCGGTGGACCCCCGGGACCCTTCCGGTGGTCCCGGTACAATACTGATTACCCCCCGAAACTTTCCCGATGGCCAAAACTTGACTTCCTATATATAAATCTTCACCTACCGACCATTCTAGAACTCCTCGTGACGTCCGGGATCTCATCTGGGACTCCGAACAAATTTTGGGTTACCGTATACTGATATCTCAACAACCCTAGCGTCACCGAACCTTAAGTGTGTAGACCCTACGGGTTCGGGAGACACGCAGACATGACCGAGACGACTCTCCGGTCAATAACCAACAGCGGGATCTGGATACCCATGTTGGCTCCCACATGCTCCTCGATGATCTCATCGGATGAACCATGATGTCAAGGATTCAATCAATCCGTACACAATTCCCTTTGTTAATCGGTACGTTACTTGCCCGAGACTCGATCGTCGGTATCCCAATACCTCATTCAATCTCATTACCGGCAAGTCACTTTACTCGTACCGTAATGCATGATCCGGTGATCAACCACTTGGTCACATTGAGCTCATTATGATGATGCATTACCGAGTGGGCCCAGAGATACCTCTCCGTCATACGGAGTGACAAATCCCAGTCTCGATTCATGCCAACCCAACAGACACTTTCGGAGATACCTGTAGTGTACCTTTATAGTCACCCAGTTACGTTGTGACGTTTGGCACACCCAAAGCACTCCTACGGTATCTGGGAGTTGCACAATCTCATGGTCTAAGGAAATGATACTTGACATTCGGAAAAGCTACAACAAACAAACTACACGATCTTTGAGCTATGCTTAGGATTGGGTTTTGTCCATCACATCATTCTCCTAATGATGTGATCCCGTTATCAATGACATCCAATGTCCATAGTTAGGAAACCATGACTATATTTTGATCAACGAGCTAGTCAACTAGAGGCTCACTAGGGACGTGTTGTGGTCTATGTATTCACACATGTATTACGATTTCCGGATAACACAATTATAGCATGAACAATAGGCAATTATCATGAACAAAGAAATATAATAATAACCATTTTATTATTGCCTCTAGGGCATATTTCCAACAATGTTACTAGACCATGACGAACCTACGAACTATGAGGAAGCGATGATGAGCCCAAATTCCACAAAATGGCTTGAGGCCATGAAATCTGAGATGGGATCCATGTATGAGAACAAAGTGTGGACTTTGGTTGACTTGCCCGATGATCAAAAAGCCATCGAGAATAAATGGATCTTCAAGAAGAAGACAAATGCTGGCGGTAATGTTATTGTCTACAAAGCTCGACTTGTTGCGAAAGGTTTTCGACAAGTTCAAGGAGTTGACTACGATGAGACCTTCTCACCCGTAGCGATGCTTAAGTCTGTCTGAATCATGTTAGCTATTGCCACATTTTATGATTATGAAATTTGGCAAATGGAGGTAAAGACTGCATTCCTGAATGGATTTATGGAAGAAGAGTTGTATATGATACAACCTGAAGGTTTTATCGATCCAAAGGGTGCTAACAAAGTGTGCAAGCTCCAGCGATCCATTTATGGACTGGTGCAAGCCTCTCGGAGTTGGAATAAACGTTTTGATAGTGTGATCAAAGCATATGGTTTTATACATACTTTTGGAGAAGTCTGTATTTACAAGAAAGTGAGTGGGAGCTCTGTAGCATTTCTAATATTATATGTGGATGACATATTGTTGATTGGAAATGATATGGAATTTCTGGATAGCATAAAAGGATATTTGAATAAGAGTTTTTCAATGAAAGACCTCGGTGAAGCTGCTTATATATTGGGCATCAAGATCTATAGAGATAGATCGAGATGCTTAATTGGACTTTCACAAAGCACATACCTTGACAAAGTTTTGAAGAAGTTTAAAATGGATCAAGCAAAGAAAGGGTTCTTGCCTGTGTTACAAGGTGTGAAGTTGAGTAAGACTCAATGCTCGACCACTGCAGAAGATAGAGAGAAAATGAAAGATGTTCCCTATGCTTCAGCCATAGGCTCTATCATATATGCAATGCTGTGTACCAGACCTGATGTGTGCCTTGCTAGTAGTTTAGCAGGGAGGTACCAAAGTAATCCAGGAGTGGATCACTGGACAGCGGTCAAGAACATCCTGAAATACCTGAAAAGGACAAAGGATATGTTTCTCGTTTATGGAGGTGACAAAGAGCTCATCATAAATGGTTACGTCGATGCAAGCTTTGACACTGATCCGGATGATTCTAAATTGCAAACCAGATACGTGTTTTTATTAAACGGTGGAGTTGTCAGTTGGTGCAGTTCTAAACAAAGCATCATAGCGGGATCTACATGTGAAGCGGAGTACATAGCTGCTTCAGAAGTAGCAAATGAAGGAGACTGGATGAAGGATTTCATATCCGATCTAGGTGTCATACCTAGTGCATCGGGTCCAATGAAAATCTTTTATGACAATACTGTAGCAATTGTTTTGGCAAAGGAATCCAAATTTCACAAGAGAACAAGCACATCAAGAGACGCTTCAACTCCATCCGGGATCAAGTCCAGGTGGGAGACATAGAGATTTGCAAGATACATACGAATCTAAATGTTGCAGACCCGTTTACTAAGCCTCTTCCACGAGCAAAACATGATCAGCACCAAGACTCCATGGGTGTTAGAATCATTACTGTGTAATCTAGATTATTGACTCTAGTGCAAGTGGGAGACTAAAGGAAATATGCCCTAGAGGCAATGATAAAGTTATTATTTATTTCCTTATATCATGATAAATGTTTATTATTCATGCTAGAATTGTATTAACCGAAAACATGATACATGTGTGAATACATAGACAAACAGAGTGTCACTAGTATGCCTCTACTTGACTAGCTCGTTGATCAAAGATGGTTATGTTTCCTAGCCATAGACAAAGAGTTGTCATTTGATTAATGGGATCACATCATTAGGAAAATGATGTGATTGACTTGACCCATTCCGTTAGCTTAGCACTTGATCATTTAGTTTGTTGCTATTGCTTTCTTCATGACTTATACATATTCCTATGACTATGAGATTATGCAACTCCCATTTACCGGAGGAACACTTTGTGTGCTACCAAACATCACAACGTAACTAGGTGATTATAAAGGTGCTCTACAGGTGTCTCCGAAGGTACTTGTTGCGTTGGCGTATTTCGAGATTAGGATTTGTCACTCCGATTGTCTGGGAGGTATCTCTGGGCCCACTCGATAATACACATCACTTAAGCCTTGCAAGCATTGCAACTAATGAGTTAGTTGCGGGATGATGCGTTACGGAACGAGTAAAGAGACTTGCCGGTAACGAGATTGAACTAGGTATTGAGTGTTGGGGAACGTAGTAATTTCAAAAAAAATCCTACGCACACGCAAGATCATGTGATGCATAGCAACGAGAGGGGAGAGTGTTGTCTACGTACCCACGCAGACCGACTGCGGAAGCGATGACGCAACATAGTGGAAGTAGTCGTACGTCTTCACGATCCAACCGATCAAGCACCGAAACTACGGCACCTCCGAGTTCGAGCACACGTTCAGCTCGATGACGATCCCTGGAATCCGATCCAGCAAAGTGTCGGGGAAGAGTTCCGTCAGCACGACGGCGTGGTGACGATCTTGATGTACTACAGCAGCAGGGCTTCGCCTAAACTCCGCTACAGTATTATCGAGGACTATGGTGGCTGGGGGCACCGCACACGGCTAAGGAATAGATCACGTGGATCAACTTGTGTGTTTCCGGGGTGCCTCTACCTCAGTATATAAAGGAGCCAAAGGGGAGGGGGGCCGCCGGCCAGGAGGAGGGCGCAGGAGGAGTCCTACTCCTCCCGGGAGTAGGACTCCCCCCCCCCTAGTTGGACTAGGATTCCCCAAGGGGGAAAGAGGGAGAGGGGGGCCGGCCACCTCTCCTAGTCCTAATAGGACTAGGGGAAGGGGGGAGGCGCGCGGCCACCTTGGGCTGCCCCTTTCTCCTTTCCACTAAAGCCCATTAAGGCCCATATGGCTCCCGGGGGGTTCCGGTAACCTCCCGGTACTCCGGTAAAATCCCGATTTCACCCGGAACACTTCCGATATCCAAATATAGACTTCCAATATATCAATCTTTATGTCTCGACCATTTCGAGACTCCTCGTCATGTCCGTGATCACAGCCGGGACTCCGAACTAACTTCGGTACATCAAAATGCATAAACTCATAATATAACTGTCATCGTAACCTTAAGCGTGCGGACCCTACGGGTTCGAGAACAATGTAGACATGACCGAGACATGTCTCCTGTCAATAACCAATAGCGGGACCTGGATGCCCATATTGGCTCCTACATATTCTACGAAGATCTTTATCGGTCAGACCGCATAACAACATACGTTGTTCCCTTTGTCATCGGTATGTTACTTGCCCGAGATTCGATCGTCGGTATCCAATACCTAGTTCAATCTCGTTACCGGCAAGTCTCTTTACTCGTTCTGTAATACATCATCCCGCAACTAACTCATTTAGTTGCAATGCTTGCAAGGCTTAAGTGATGTGCATTACCGAGAGGGCCCGGAGATACCTCTCCGACAATCGGAGTGACAAAACCTAATCTCGAAATACGCCAACCCAACATGTACCTTTGGAGACACCTGTAGTACTCCTTTATAATCACCCAGTACGTTGTGACGTTTGGTAGTACCCAAAGTGTTCCTCCGGTAAACGGGAGTTGCATAATCTGATAGTTATAGGAACATGTATAAGTCATGAAGAAAGCAATAGCAACATACTAAACGATCGGGTGCTACGCTAATGGAATGGGTCATGTCAATCAGATCATTCAACTAATGATGTGACCTCGTTAATCAAATAACAACTCTTTGTTCATGGTTAGGAAACATAACCATCTTTGATTAACGAGCTAGTTAAGTAGAGGCATACTAGTGACACTCTGTTTGTCTATGTATTCACACATGTATTATGTTTCCGGTTAATACAATTCTAGCATGAATAATAAACATTTATCATGATATAAGGAAATAAATAATAACTTTATTATTGCCTCTAGGGCATATTTCCTTCAGTCTCCCACTTGCACTAGAGTCAATAATCTAGATTACACTGTAATGATTCTAACACCCATGGAGCTTTGGTGCTGATCATGTTTTGCTCGTGGAAGAGGCTTAGTCAACGGGTCTGCAACATTCAGATCCGTATGTATCTTGCAAATCTCTATGTCTCCCACCTGGACTAGATCCCAGATGGAATTGAAGCGTCTCTTGATGTGTTTGGTCCTTTTGTGAAATCTGGATTCCTTTGCCAAGGCAATTGCACCAGTATTGTCATAAAAGATTTTCATTGGACCCGATGCACTAGGTATGACACCTAGATTGGATATGAACTCCTTCATCCATACTCCTTCGTTTGCTGCTTCCGAAGCAGCTATGTACTCCGCTTCACATGTAGATCCCGCTACGACGCTTTGTTTAGAACTGCACCAACTGACAGCTCCACCATTTAATGTAAACACATATCCAGTTTGCGATTTAGAATCGTCCGGATCAGTGTCAAAGCTTGCATCAACGTAACCTTTTACGATGAGCTCTTTGTCACTTCCATACACGAGAAACATATCCTTAGTCCTTTTCAGGTACTTCAGGATGTTCTTGACCGCTGTCCAGTGATCCACTCCTGGATTACTTTGGTACCTCCCTGCTAAGCTTATAGCAAGGCACACATCAGGTCTGGTACACAGCATTGCATACATGATAGAGCCTATGGCTGAAGCATAGGGAACATCTTTCATTTTCTCTCTATCTTCTGCAGTGGTCGGGCATTGAGTCTAACTCAACTTCACACCTTGTAGCACAGGCAAGAACCCTTTCTTTGCTTGATCCATTTTGAACTTCTTCAAAATTTTGTCAAGGTATGTTGTTTGTGAAAGTCCAATTAAGCGTCTTGATCTATCTCTATAGATCTTAATGCCTAATATGTAAGCAGCTTCTCCGAGGTCTTTCATTGAAAAACTCTTATTCAAGTATCCCTTTATGCTATCCAGAAATTCTATATCATTTCCAATCAGCAATATGTCATCCACATATAATATCAGAAATGCTACAGAGCTCCCACTCACTTTCTTGTAAATACAGGCTTCTCCGAAAGTCTGTATAAAACGAAATGCTTTGATCACACTATCAAAACGTTTATTCCAACTCCGAGAGGCTTGCACCGGTCCATAAATGGATCGCTGGAGCTTGCACACTTTGTTAGCTCCCTTTGGATCGACAAAACCTTCCGGTTGCATCATATACAACTCTTCTTCCAGAAATCCATTCAGGAATGCAGTTTTGACATCCATCTGCCAAATTTCATAATCATAAAATGCGGCTATTGCTAACATGATTCGGACAGACTTAAGCATCGCTACGGGTGAGAAGGTCTCATCGTAGTCAACCCCTTGAACTTGTCGAAAACCTTTTGCCACAAGTCGAGCTTTGTAGATAGTAAATTTCTTGCCGATCATCGGGCAAGTCAACCAAAGTCCATACTTTGTTCTCATACATGGATCCCATCTCAGATTTCATGGCTTCAAGCCACTTTGCGGAATCTGGGCTCACCATCGCTTCTTCATAGTTCATAGGTTCATCATGATCTAGTAGCATGACTTCCAGAACAGGATTATCGTACCACTCTGGTGCGGATTTCGCTCTGGTCGATCTACGAGGTTCAGTAGTATCTTGACCTGAAGTTTCATGATCAACATCATTAGCTTCCTCACTAATTGGTATAGATGTCGCAGAAACAGTTTTCTGTGATGTACTATTTTCCAATAAGGGAGCAGGTACAGTTACCTCGTCAAGTTCTACTTTCCTCCCACTCACTTCTTTCGAGAGAAACTCCTTCTCTAGAAAGGATCCATTCTTAGCAATGAATGTCTTGCCTTCAGATCTGTGATAGAAGGTGTACCCAACAGTCTTCTTTGGGTATCCTATGAAGACACATTTCTCCGACTTGGGTTCGAGCTTATCAGGTTGAAGCTTTTTCACATAAGCATCGTAGCCCCAAACTTTAAGAAACGACAACTTTGGTTTCTTGCCAAACCATAGTTCATAAGGTGTCGTCTCAACGGATTTTGATGGTGCCCTATTTAATGTGAATGCGGCCGTCTCTAAAGCATAACCCCAAAACGATAGCGGTAAATCAGTAAGAGACATCATAGATCGCACCATATCTAGTAAAGTACGATTACGACGTTCGGACACACCATTACGTTGTGGTGTTCCGGGTGGCGTGAGTTGCGAAACTATTCCACAATTTTTCAAATGTACACCAAACTCGTAACTCAAATATTCTCCTCCACGATCAGATCGTAGAAACTTTATTTTCTTGTTACGATGATTTTCAACTTCACTCTGAAACTCTTTGAACTTTTCAAATGTTTCAGACTTATGTTTCATTAAGTAGATATACCCATATCTGCTTAAGTCATATGTGAAGGTGAGAAAATAATGATATCCGCCACGAGCCTCAATATTCATCGGACCACATACATCGGTATGTATGATTTCCAACAAATCTGTTGCTCTCTCCATAGTACCGGAGAACGGTGTTTTAGTCATCTTGCCCATGAGGCACGGTTCGCAAGTACCAAGTGATTCATAATCAAGTGGTTCCAAAAGTCCATCAGTATGGAGTTTCTTCATGCGCTTTACACCGATATGACCTAAACGACAGTGCCACAAATAAGTTGCACTTTCATTATCAACTTTGCATCTTTTGGCTTCAACATTATGAATATGTGTATCACTACTATCGAGATTCATCAAAAATAGACCACTCTTCAAAGGTGCATGACCATAAAAGATATTACTCATATAAATAGAACAACCATTATTCTCTGATTTAAATGAATAACCGTCTCGCATTAAACAAGATCCAGAAATAATGTTCATGCTCAACGCTGGCACCAAATAACAATTATTTAGGTCTAATATTAATCCCGAAGGTAGATGTAGAGGTAGCGTGCCGACCGCGATCACATCGACTTTGGAACCGTTTCCCACGCGCATCGTCACCTCATCCTTTACCAATGCCCGCTTATTCCGTAGTCCCTGTTTCGAGTTGCAAATATTAGCAACAGAACCAGTATCAAATACCCAGGTGCTACTGCGAGCTCCAGTAAGGTACACATCAATAACATGTATATCACATATACCTTTGTTCACCTTGCCATCCTTCTTATCCGCCAAATACTTGGGGCAGTTCCGCTTCCAGTGACCAGTCTGCTTGCAGTGGAAGCACTCAGTTTCAGACTTAGGTCCAGACTTGGGTTTCTTCTCCTGAGCAGCAACTTGTTTGCCGTTCTTCTTGAAGTTCCCCTTCTTATTCCCTTTGCCCTTTTTCTTGAAACTAGTGGTCTTGTTAACCATCAACACTTGATGCTCCTTCTTGATTTCTACCTCCGCAGCTTTCAGCATCGCGAAGAGCTCGGGAATAGTCTTGTTCATCCCTTGCATATTATAGTTCATCACGAAGCTCTTGTAGCTTGGTGGCAGTGATTGGAGAATTATGTCAATGACGCAATCATCTGGAAGATTAACTCCCATCTGAATCAAGTGATTATTATACCCAGACATTTTGAGTATATGCTCACTGACAGAACTATTCTCCTCCATCTTGCAGCTATAGAACTTATTGGAGACTTCATATCTCTCAATCCGGGCATTTGCTTGAAATATTAACTTCAACTCCTGGAACAACTCATATGCTCCATGTCGTTCAAAACGTCGTTGAAGTCCCGATTCTAAGCCGTAAAGCATGGCACACTGAACTATCGAGTAGTCATCAGCTTTGCTCTGCCAGAAGTTCATAACATCTGGTGTTGCTCCAGCAGCAGGCCTGGCACCCAGCGGTGCTTCCAGGACGTAATTCTTCTGTGCAGCAATGAGGATAATCCTCAAGTTACGGACCCAGTCCGTGTAATTGCTACCATCATCTTTCAACTTTGCTTTCTCAAGGAACGCATTAAAATTCAACGGAACAACAGCACGAGCCATCTATCTACAATCAACATAAACAAGCAAGATACTATCAGGTACTAAGTTCATGATAAGTTTAAGTTCAATTAATCAAATTACTTAAGAACTTCCACTTGGATAGACATCCCTCTAATCTTCTAAGTGATTACGTGATCCAAATCAACTAAACCATAACCGATCATCACGTGAGATGGAGTAGTTTTCAATGGTGAACATCGTTATGTTGATCATATCTACTATATGATTCACGCTCGACCTTTCGGTCTCCGTGTTCCGAGGCCATATCTGCATATGCTAGGCTCGTCAAGTTTAACCTGAGTATTCTGCGTGTGCAAAACTGGCTTGCACCCGTTGTAGATGGATGTAGAGCTTATCACACCCGATCATCACGTGGTGTCTGGGCACGACGAACTTTGGCAACGGTGCATACTCAGGGAGAACACTTTCTTGATAATTTTAGTGAGAGATCATCTTATAATGCTACCGTCAATCAAAGCAAGATAAGATGCATAAAAGGATAAACATCACATGCAATCAATATAAGTGATATGATATGGCCATCATCATCTTGTGCTTGTGATCTCCATCTCCGAAGCACCGTCATGATCACCATCGTCACCGGTGCGACACCTTGATCTCCATCGTAGCATCGTTGTCGTCTCGCCAATCTTATGCTTCCACGACTATCACTACCGTTTAGTAATAAAGCAAAGCATTACATCGTGATTGCATTGCATACAATAAAGCGACAACCATATGGCTCCTGCCAGTTGCCGATAACTCGGTTACAAAACATGATCATCTCATACAATAAAATTCAGTATCATGTCTTGACCATATCACATCACAACATGCCCTGCAAAAACAAGTTAGACGTCCTCTACTTTGTTGTTGCAAGTTTTACGTGGCTGCTACGGGCTTAAGTAAGAACCAATCTCACCTACGCATCAAAACCACAACGATAGTTTGTCAAATAGACTCCGTTTTAACCTTCGCAAGGACCGGTCGTAGCCATACTTGGTTCAACTAAAGTTGGAGAGACAGTCGCCCGCAAGCCACCTGTGTGCAAAGCACGTCGGGGGAACCGGTCTCGCGTAAGCGTACGCGTAAGGTTGGTCCGGGTCGTCTCGTCCAACAATACCGCCGAACCAAAGTATGACATGCTGGTAGGCAGTATGACTTATATCGCCCACAACTCACTTGTGTTCTACTCGTGCATATAACATCAACATAAATAACCTAGGCTCTGATACCACTGTTGGGGAACGTAGTAATTTCAAAAAAATTCCTACGCACACGCAAGATCATGTGATGCATAGCAACGAGAGGGGAGAGTGTTGTCTACGTACCCACGCAGACCGACTACGGAAGCGATGACGCAACGTAGTGGAAGTAGTCGTACGTCTTCACGATCCAACCGATCAAGCACCGAAACTACGGCACCTCCGAGTTCGAGCACACGTTCAGCTCGATGACGATCCCCGGACTCCGATCCAGCAAAGTGTCAGGGAAGAGTTCCGTCAGCACGACGGCGTGATGACGATCTTGATGTACTACAGCAGCAGGGCTTCGCCTAAACTTTGCTACAGTATTATCGAGGACTATGGTGGCTGGGGGCACCGCACACGGCTAAGGAATAGATCACGTGGATCAACTTGTGTGTTTCTGGGGTGCCTCTACCTTAGTATATAAAGGAGCCAAAGGGGAGGGGGGCCGCCGGCTAGGAGGAGGGCGCAGAAGGAGTCCTACTCCTCCCGGGAGTAGGACTCCCCCCCCCAATCCTAGTTGGACTAGGATTCCCCAAGGGGGGAAAGAGGGAGAGGGGGGGCGGCCACCTCTCCTAGTCCTAATAGGACTAGGGGAAGGGGGGAGGCGCGCGGCCACCTTGGGCTGCCCCTTTCTCCTTTCCACTAAAGCCCATTAAGGCCCATATGGCTCCGGGGGGTTCCGGTAACCTCCCGGTACTCCGGTAAAATCCCGATTTCACCCGGAACACTTCCGATATCCAAATATAGGCTTCCAATATATCAATCTTTATGTCTCGACCATTTCGAGACTCCTCGTCATGTCCGTGATCACATCCGGGACTCCAAACTAACTTCGGTACATCAAAATGCATAAACTCATAATATAACTGTCATCGTAACCTTAAGCGTGCGGACCCTACGGGTTCGAGAACAATGTAGACATGATCGAGACATGTCTCCGGTCAATAACCAATAGCGGGACCTGGATGCCCATATTGGCTCCTACATATTCTATGAAGATCTTTATCGGTCAGACCGCATAACAACATATGTTGTTCCCTTTGTCATCGGTATGTTACTTGCCCGAGATTCGATCGTCGGTATCCAATACCTAGTTCAATCTCGTTACCGGCAAGTCTCTTTACTCGTTCTGTAATACATCATCCCGCAACTAACTCATTTAGTTGCAATGCTTGCAAGGCTTAAGTGATGTGCATTACCGAGAGGGCCCGGAGATACCTCTCCGACAATCGGAGTGACAAAACCTAATCTCGAAATACGCCAACCCAACATGTACCTTTGGAGACACCTGTAGTACTCCTCTATAATCACCCAGTTACGTTGTGACGTTTGGTAGCACCCAAAGTGTTCCTCCGGTAAACGGGAGTTGCATAATCTCATAGTTATAGGAACATGTATAAGTCATGAAGAAAGCAATAGCAACATACTAAACGATCGGGTGCTAAGCTAATGGAATGGGTCATGTCAATCAGATCATTCAACTAATGATGTGACCTCGTTAATCAAATAACAACTCTTTGTTCATGGTTAGGAAACATAACCATCTTTTATTAACGAGCTAGTCAAGTAGAGGCATACTAGTGACACTCTGTTTGTCTATGTATTCACACATGTATTATGTTTCCGGTTAATACAATTCTAGCATGAATAATAAACATTTATCATGATATAAGGAAATAAATAATAACTTTATTATTGCCTCTAGGGCATATTTCCTTCATTGAGATACCGACGATCGAATCTCGGGCAAGTAACATACCAATGACAAAGGGAACAATGTATGTTGTTATGCGGTTTGACCGATAAAGATCTTCGTATAATATGTAGGAGCCAATATGAGCATCCAGGTTCCGCTATTGGTTATTTACCGGAGACGTGTCTCGGTCATGTCTACATAGTTCTCGAACCCGTAGGGTCCGCACGCTTAAAGTTCGATGACGGTTATATTATGAGTTTATGGTTTTTGATGTACCGAATGTAGTTCGGAGTCCCGGATATGATCACGGACATAACAAGGAGTCTCGAAATGGTCGAGACGTAAAGATCGATATATTGGACGACTATGTTTGGACACTGGAATGGTTTCGAGGAGTTTCGGGCATATACCGGAGTACCGGGGGGTTACCGGAACCCCCCGGGGAGACTAATGGGCCTATTGGGCCCTAATGGAGAAGAGGAGGAGCGGCCAAAGGGCAGCCGCATGCCCCCTCCCCCCCAGTCTGAATTGGACAAGGATGGGGGCAGCGCCCCCTTTCCTTTCCCCTCTCTCTCCTTCCCTCTCCTCTCCTACTCCCACATGGAAAAGGGGAGTCCTACTCCCGGTGGGAGTAGGACTCCTCATGGGGCGCGCCTAGGGTGGCCGGGCCCCTCCTCCTCCTCCACTCCTTTATATACGGGGAGGGAGGCACCCCTTGGAGACACAACAATTCATCTCTTGGATCTTTTAGCCATGTGCGGTGCCCCTCTCCACCATAGTCCACCTAGATAATATCATGGCGGTGCTTAGGCGAAGCCCTGCGACGGTAGAACATCAACATCGTCACCACGTCGTCGTGCTAACAAAACTCTCCCTCAAAGCTCGGCTAGATTGGAGTTCGAGGGACGTCATCGAGTTGAACGTGTGCAGAACTCGGAGGTGTCGTGCATTCGGTACTTGATCGGTCGGATTGTGAAGACGTACGACTACATCAACCGCGTTGTGCTAACGCTTCCCCTTTCGGTCTACGAGGGTACGTGGACACACTCTCCCCTCTCGTTGCTATGCATCACCATGATCTTGCGTGTGCGTAGGAATTTTTTTGAAATTACTACATTCCCCAACACCTTTGGGGTGCCTCCTGCCCCCATATATAAAGGAGGAGGGGAGGAGGCGGCCGGCCTTGGGGCACGCCAAAGGGGGGAGTCCAACTAGGACTCCCAATCCTAGTTGGACTCCCTTTCCTTTTGCGGAGGGGGGGAAGAGGGAAGGAAGAGGAAGAGGAGAAGGAAAGGGGGGACGCGCCCCCCTCCCTAGTCCAATTCGGACTCCCTATAGGGAGCGGGCGCGACTACCCCTTGTGGGTTGCCTCCCCTCTCCCCTATGGCCCATGTAGGCCCAATATTCCCCCCGGGGGGTGTTCCGGTAACCCCTCGGTACCCCGAAAAAAGCCCTGAATCACTCGGAACCATTCCAATGTCCGAATACAACCTTCCAATGTATGAATCTTTACCTCTCAACCATTCCAAGACTCCTCATCATGTCCGTGATCTCATCCGGGACTCCGAGCAAACTTCGGTCACCAAAACACATAACTCATAATACAAATCGTCATCGATCGTTAAGCGTGCGGACCCTATGGGTTCGAGAACTATGTAGACATGACCAAGACATATCTCCGGTCAATAACCAATAGCAGAACCTAGATTCTCATATTGGCTCCTACATATTCTACGAAGATCTTTATCGGTTAAACCGCATAACAACATGCGTCATTCCCTTTGTCATCGGTATGTTACTTGCCCGAGATTCGATTGTCGGTATCATCATACCTAGTTCAATCTCGTTACCGGTAAGTCTATTTACTCGTTCCATAATGCATCAACCCGTAACTAACTCATTAGTCACATTGCTTGCAAGGCTTATAGTGATGTGCATTACCGAGAGGGCCCATAGATACCTCTCCGATACTCGGAGTGACAAATCCTAATCTCGATCTATGCCAACTCAACAAACACCTTCGGAGACACCTGTAGAGCATCTGTATAATCACACACTTACGTTGTGACGTTTGATAGCACACAAGGTGTTCCTCCGGTATTTGGGAGTTGCATAATCTCATAGTCAGAGGAATATGTATAAGTCATGAAGAAAGTAATAGCAATAAAACTAAACGGTCATTATGCTAAGCTAACGGATGAGTCTTGTCCGTCACATCATTCTCTAATGAGTGATCCCATTCATCAAATGACAACACATGTTTATGCTTAGGAAACTTAATCATCTTTGATTAACGAGCTAGTCAAGTAGAGGCATACTAGGGACACTCTGTTTTGTCTATGTATTCACACATGTACTAAGTTTCCGGTTAATACAATTCTAGCATGAATAATAAACATTTATCATGATATAAGGAAATATAAATAACAACTCTATTATTGCCTCTAGGGCATATTTCCTTCAGATAAAACTCTCACAAAATCTGTCGATGATGATAATCTGCAGCGAGGCCACTGCCGCAGGCTGAAGTGATCACCACACATAGCATGTCATCGAAGGGACCCTGGGTTTACCCTGCCGCAATTTGGACAAGGGAACCAGAGGCGGCCAGCAGGGGTTGGCCTATGAAGATGTAGGAGCTCGGACCAAGGCAGGCCGGCATGGACTAACCCCTAGATCAATAGATCAATGGGGCTGCCGTTGATGTCGCCGGATCGACACATGATCTGAATCAGGGTGCTGGAACCATGTGCACCATCCCTGGAGCCTGCACCTGCGCTTGTTGCGGCGGCCATCATGCACCGGTGGACGGCGAAGAACGGCTTCCTCCTGGACAGCACATGACGAAAACCGCACCAAGCGCCACCAGTGTCGCCCAAAGTCGCCATCACGAGATCGCCATGGATGGAGGCCGAACCTCACCCGTGGAACGCCCCACTGCCACCATCCTTGGCCCCAGCGCCAGCTTCACCGACGGTGGCCTCCGGTGGCGGCGAGACGGGAGGCAAATTGTTTGAGCCCCCTGCGGGTGAGATGGGATCCCCCGAGTCGCCAGTCACCGGGTCTCCTGACGTCTTAAAAATGGAAGAGAATTTCACTTCCCGGCCTCTGCATCAACTAGGGATGCATACGGCCATTTTAGTATGAGTACCAAGATAAACATGGTCCTCAGAATTTTTTTAAATGAGTATCAAGATATTTCTTGATACGCGGTTTCACCACACACCAAATTTGATCCTCAATAAACGGAAGAAAACCCATGTGCATCACCTGTCAATTTTAGGAATTGAACTCGGGTCGTTAGGATGCACAACCGCATACCCAACCACTGAGCCAAAACTCTCTTTGCATATAGCCTAAATGACAAAAAACTACCTAGTTCAATCCTCCCACCTCCTCTCTGCAAAGTAGTCTTGGTCATTTCTCAAGGAATCAAAGCACCCCCCCCCCCCGCCCAATGGTTTGTATTCGTACGTGAAGAAACTTTGTCAATGATACGATGACCTTCGATATAAAGCCGTCGTACATAACCCCCCTGCGTACTCATCACTAACCACGTTGCTATGTGTAACCCCGTCGATAGTTGATTCTTGAACATAAACAAGTTAAAAATACAATTTACTAATAACCATTTATGTATCTTGTACATTCTCGGTGGGGTATCCACATGGTGTGTGGCTGTGTGGGTGAACATTGAAATATAAGTAATAATCTACTCCCTTCGTTCCAAAGTTCTTGTCTTAGATTTGTGTAGATACGGATATATCTAATACTAAAACATGACTAAATACATCCGTATTTAGACAAATCTAAGATAAGAATTTTGGGACGGATGGAGTATGAAATATCAACACTTGTATTGACATGATTTTTATTCAATATATGGTTCTTGTCTTTCTCGATAGATCAAAGTGCACCACTTTAGTTTGTGTTGTGCCCACCCCCGTAAAAAAAGGATTGTTATGTGCCCATGCTTTGATAAGTTGCTAGATCCGCCGCTGCATACAGCCATCTCTTTGCTTGAAAAATGCAAAACTTGTCCCAAAGTACCCCTTGTCATTGTAATCCTTGTAGCACAGATGCAGATTAATGAGGTCATGGAATCATTTCCGCTGGGTGGTTTTTCCACGTCGACCGGCATATCGATCATGTAGCACAGCATATATTAAGAGAAGAATCGCCGGCAACATGATCTGATCAAAGTATGGAAGAAGGATTAACAAATGACAAATCACGCCCGGAATCTGCTTCCCTGTCGATGCAAAAGCAGTGGCTGCGCCCGAGCCAGTTGTTAATGGTCGTCAGTGATGGCGCACCTCGTCCCATATGGCTGGCACGTAGGCGTACGCTGCCCTCCTCTACATATACACGGACCGAGGAACGGAGCAGGCAGGCAACAACGCACGAGCAGAACCGCGACGCGATCGAGTGATCGAGTGCACGGTCGGTCGACGATCATGGCGAGCAGGACGGTGGATGTCACCCTGGTCTCCGCGAGGGACCTCAGGGACGTCAACCTCGTCTCCAAGATGGAGGTCTACGCGGTCGTCTACCTCGCCGGCGACCCCATCTCCCGGGAGCGGGTCCTCGCCGACCGCACCGGCGGCCGCAACCCCACCTGGAACGCCACTGTCCGCGTCACGGTCCCAGCCTCCGGCTCCGGCAGCGGCGCTCTGCGCGTGCTCCTCCGCACAGAGCGCCCCCTCGGCGACCGCGACGTGGGCGAGGTGATCCTCCCGCTCACCGAGATCCTAGCCGGCGCCGGCGACGAGCCAACCGGCGCCACGCAAGGCGCCTACAAGGTGCGCAAGGTCGGCTCTAACAAGGTTCGCGGCGTGCTCAACCTCTCCTACAAGCTCGGAGGAGTCATCCACCCACCCGCCGGCCAGTACCAGCAGGTTGGAGCGACGGGGTACCTGGCGGCGGCCGCTGCACCGTACGCGTCTGCTCCGCCGCCGCAGCAGCTCAGCTACCCGTACCCGTGCCCACCCCCGACAATGGTTCGGCCGCTGCGCATCAGCAGCCGGTAAAAGCGCGGCGATACCAGAAAGAAATAAAGCAAGCGCGCGGCGCGGCAAACTACTCTTGGAGTGGCATGGCAACCTTTTGCTCTGTTCTGCCCCGCTCATACAAAGAAATGGTGGCTTGGTGAGTGGGTTAGCCACTACCCACTTGTGGAGCGACTGCGAAATGCTGTGTACCAATAAATCTGAACGAAATGTATGTTGTGCCTGCACGTAGAAATATCCGCAGCAACTATTTGTATGCTGCGTACTAACTAATAAATCTTAGCAGACTATCTTGTAGTCTCTCCGTTTCATTAACGTAGTGTATATAATTTTTTTTGAAAAAACAAATCTCATAAACTTTGACCAAGTTTATGGAGAAAAAGATTAACATCTAAAATGCCCATTGTAGTATATCATTAGGTTAATATATTATATATTTGGTATTGTAGATATAAATAGTTTCTTCTATAAACTCGGTCAAAATTTACAAGGTTTGACTTTTCAAAAAATTCATACGCACTACATTATAAAATGAGAGGGGGGAGGGGGTATCAATAATTAAAATGTGTGTTGATTTATATTATACTAGCACATATGCTTGTGCGTTGTAGTAGGGGGGAAGAAATAATATATGATTAAATTTAGTGAAAGTTGTGTGTGCAAGCACAACGCCTCATGCTGCACTTAATTTTTCCAATTGTATTGGCTATCTTTCATTTCTCATTTCTCAAGGGATAAATCAGATCAACATCTAAACCTCTGCTTATCAATTTTCACAATGGCTTCTTGATACCCAAGGTAACTCGAAGATGTATATAAATTAGTGAAATTCAATCTAATAAAAGATACTCCCTCCGTTTCAAAATGGGAAAACTTTGTTTTTGCCACTCTAGTTTTTGCCAACTTTGCTTATGCTACTCTAGAATTTGACATTTTACTTTTGCCACTCTTAGTTTTTGACAATACATCACAATTGCCATTCTATGGCAAAAGCAATAATTTTAGAATGACAATTGTGATACATTATCAAAATCTAAGAGTGGCAAAAGTGAAATGAAAAGTTATTGCTTTTGCCACGGAATGACATTTGTGATGTATTGTCAAAAACTAAGAGTGGCAGAAGTGATATCTCAAATTCTAGAGTGGCATATGCAAAGTAGGCAAAAACTACAGTGGCAAAAACAAAGTTTTCCCTTCCAAAATATAAGTCTTTTTATAGAATTCAACAAGTGACTACATACGGAGCAAAATAAGTGAATTTATACTCTAACATATGTCTACATATATCCGTATGTTGTAGTCTGTTTGAAATGTCTAAAAAGACTTATATTTAAGAACGGATGGAGTATTTGGATGAAACCCACCTAGCCCGGCCCCCGGCCATAGAATGCAAGGAGGCAGGGCTCAGGACACCCAGACTGTGGCACGACCAACACGAGGCACCACCTCTGAGCGGCCACGACCTCGGACATGGCCGAATCAACGTACTCCTACCTAGAGCGCCTAGATATCAGCGAGTGGGTTGCATGAATCAGACGGGCCAAAGGCGGAAGCCATGGGGGAAGCATCGGTGAGGACGTATACAACACCCTGGATGTCCACACCTTGAGAGATAGCCCAAACCGATGCGACGACCCATATCTCGATATCCAACATCGGGGATGCCGAGCAAACAAGACAACACCTTGAAGAAGGGGAACGACGTCGTGGTGCCTAATTGTCTGATCCAGTGAATCGAACCTGGTGTTCCCCGCCGCACTGGAAGGGGCCCAAAAGATGAGTGTATTTTTTACGCTCATCACATCCTTGTTCAAACTAGTTTATTTCATAAAATCTAAGATATTCCTCCGATATTGCCACTAATGACTAATTAATGCTAGATTGCAGAATTTTCTCTTTATTTTATTTTCACGGGAAAAAGACTATATATGGTAAAAATCAATCATATAGATGAAAAAAACAAAATGAAGATAGAATAAATCAAATGGGAGGCGCACCAGCACCAACATAACACATAACACAAGACAATATCTGCCGTCAATAGCACCGTGATGTCCACCCCAACAACTTTTATAAACGGTACATGACTTGCCAAGGGCAGCCGCGAGAATCTGCATCACCGTAACATAAGTCATTCTCCAACCCTAACCACCATCATTTCCCATCTCATCTTCATAGCCACCATCATCTCCATAACGCAGCAAACCACCTGCAAGTTAGTCATACTTGTAATCATGTATCGCATCCGACAACCACTGTAAGACATATTATCAACAAAGCATTCATCTTTACGTCTTCTCCAATGATTGCTTCTTGCGATCCGATTGCCATGTATGAGTAATCCATAAGGCAATGAGTTGAGGCATAGCCTTACAACCTGTCGTATTTGTATAAGGGATCGATGGAATGACTTGAATTAACATCACATATGCGTATAAATTACATCATAGTTGTATTTTATCTCTTTCTCGTTCTTCGACCCTATAGGTACCCATGATCATGGAGTTTGATCAAGGAGGGGGTTAGGAGCTAGGAGGATGCGGAATGTTATATATTCTAAACACCAGTGACAGAAAGGTTTTGTGTGGTAACGAAAAGCCAATCCTTGAGGATACATGAGGGGTAGTCATTAAACGCCCAATGAATTTGTCTGGTTTATCTTAATAACCGAGGTAACCCCACGTGATGGTAAGAGTCTACGGTTGGACAATTGACTCTTGATGCAGGTCTGGACCGCTCAAGAAGCAATTTGGACACATCCCTACTTCGTTTGTTACAAGCACATCCTAACGGGTGTCTTCCAGGGCACAAATTATGATCATGATGATCATGATCACAAATATATGGTTGTAAGAAACAAGTCCTCATACCCATGCCTGTTTTAATTATAAGTATTTGTTGGGAAACATAGTAGAAATCAAAAAAAATCATGCCTACGATCACCCAAAATCAATATGAAGATGCATAACAGGTTAGGATCACGATTGTTACCGTCACCGAGTTGCAGCGGAAGAAGAACATGTGGGTGTAGATCGTACTTGGGGTCCCTCAAACTGTCAATGAATGATCCCTCGTATCACCCACGAATAGTCCCTCGAACTAAAGACCAAAAGCACGGCCTCTCTACTTGGTTGCAAGAGTGCATCATTCACAACCGGGCAGTGTTTCGCCGTCTATAGCTAATCTGTTGGGGAACGTAGTAATTTCAAAAAAATTCCTACGCACACGCAAGATCATGGTGATGCAAAGCAACGAGAGGGGAGAGTGTTGTCTACGTACCAACGCAGACCGACTGCGGAAGCGATCACACAACGTAGAGGAAGTATTCGTACGTTTTCCCGATCCGACCGATCCAAGCACCGTTACTCCGGCACCTCCGAGTTCTTAGCACACGTACAGCTCGATGACGATCCCCGGGCTCCGATCCAGCAAAGCGTCGGGGAAGAGTTCCGTCAGCACGACGGCGTGGTGACAATCTTGATGTTCTATTGTCGCAGGGCTTCGCCTAAGCACCGCTACAATATGATCGAGGTGGAATATGGTGGCAGGGGGCACCGCACACGGCTATGGAACGATCACGGGGATCAATTGTGTCTAGAGGTGCCCCCTGCCCCTGTATATAAAGGAGCAAGGGGGGAGAGGTGCGGCCAGCCTTGGGGCGCGCCAGGAGGAGTCCTACTCCCTCTGGGAGTAGGATTCCCCCCCCCCAATCCTAGTTGGAATAGGAATCCTCAAGGGGGGGAAAGAGAGAGAGGGGGGCCGGCCACCTCTCCTAGTCCTAATAGGACTAAGGGAGGAGGGAGGCGCGCGGCCACCTTGGGCTGCCCCTTTCTCCTTTCCACTAAAGCCCACTAAGGCCCATTTAGCTCCCGGGGGGTTCCGGTAACCTCCCGGTACTCCGGTAAAATCCCGATTTCACCCGGAACACTTCCGATATCCAAATATAGGCTTCCAATATATCAATCTTTATGTCTCGACCATTTCGAGACTCCTCGTCATGTCCGTGATCACATCCGGGACTCCGAACAACCTTCGGTACATCAAAATGCATAAACTCATAATAACTGTCATCGTAACGTTAAGCGTGCGGACCCTACGGTTCGAGAACAATGTAGACATGACCGAGACACGTCTCCGGTCAATAACCAATAGCGGGACCTGGATGCCCATATTGGCTCCTACATATTCTACGAAGATCTTTATCGGTCAGACCGCATAACAACATACGTTGTTCCCTTTGTCATCGGTATGTTACTTGCCCGAGATTCGATCGTCGGTATCCAATACCTAGTTCAATCTCGTTACCGGCAAGTCTCTTTACTCGTTCTGTAATACATCATCCCGCAACTAACTCATTAGTTGCAATGCTTGCAAGGCTTATGTGATGTGCATTACCGAGAGGGCCCAGAGATACCTCTCCGACAATCGGAGTGACAAATCCTAATCTCGAAATACGCCAACCCAACATCTACCTTTGGAGACACCTGTAATGCTCCTTTATAATCACCCAGTTACGTTGTGACGTTTGGTAGCACCCAAAGTGTTCCTCCGGCAAACGGGAGTTGCATAATCTCATAGTCATAGGAACATGTATAAGTCATGAAGAAAGCAATAGCAACATACTAAACGATCGGGTGCTAAGCTAATGGAATGGGTCATGTCAATCAGATCATTCAACTAATGATGTGATCCCGTTAATCAAATAACAACTCCTTTGTCTATGGTTAGGAAACATAACCATCTTTGATTAACGAGCTAGTCAAGTAGAGGCATACTAGTGACACTCTGTTTGTCTATGTATTCACACATGTATTATGTTTCCGGTTAATACAATTCTAGCATGAATAATAAACATTTATCATGATATAAGGAAATAAATAATAACTTTATTATTGCCTCTAGGGCATATTTCCTTCAGTCTCCCACTTGCACTAGAGTCAATAATCTAGATCACATCACCATGTGATTAACATCGATAGTTCACATCATCATGTGATTAATACCCATAGTTCACATCGCCATGTGACCAACACCCAAAGGGTTTACTAGATTCAGTAATCTAGTTCACATCGCTATGTGATTAACACCCAAAGAGTACTAAGGTGTGATCATGTTTTGCTTGTGAGAGAATATTAGTCAACGGGTCTGTCACATACAGATCCGTAAGTATTTTGCGAATTCTATGTCTACAATGCTCTGCATGGAGCTACTCTAGCTAATTGCTCCCACTTTCAATATGTATCTAGATCGAGACTTAGAGTCATCCAGATCTGTGTCAAAACTTGCATCGACGTAACCTTTTACGACGAACCTTTTTGTCATGTCCATAATCGAGAAACATATCCTTATTTCACTAAGGATAATTCTGACCGCTGTCCAGTGATCTACTCCTAGATCACTATCGTACTCCCTTGCTTAATCAGTGCAGGGTATACAATAGATCTGGTATACAGCATGACATACTTTATAGAACCTATGGCCAAGGCATAGGGAATGACTTTAATTCTCTTTCTATCTTCTGCCGAGGTCGGGCTTTGAGTCTTACTCAACTTTACACCTTGTAATACAGGCAAGAACTCTTTCTTTGACTGCTCCATTTTGAACTACTTCAAAATCTTGTCAAGGTATGTACTTATTGAAAAACCTTATCAAGCGTTTTGATCTATCTCTATAGATCTTGGAGCTCAATATGTAAGCAGCTTCACCGAAGTCTTTCTTTGAAAAAACTCCTTTCAAACACTCCTTTATGCTTTACAGAATAATTCTACATTATTTCCGATCAACAATATGTCATTCACATATACTTATCAGAAATGTTGTATTGCTCCCACTCACTTTCTTGTAAATACAGGCTTCACCGCAAGTCTGTATAAAACTATATGCTTTGATCAACTCATCAAAGCGTATGTTCCAACTCCGAGATGCTTGCACCAGTCCACAGATGGATCGCTGGAGCTTGCACATTTTGTTAGCACCTTTCGGATTGACAAAACCTTCTGGTTGCATCATATACAACTCTTCTTTAACAAATCCATTAAGGAATGCAGTTTTGTTTATCCATTTGCCAGATTTCATAAAATGCGGCAATTACTAACATGATTTGGACAGACTCTAGCATAGATACGAGCGAGAAACTCTCATCGTAGTCAACACTTCGAACTTGTCGAAAACCTTTTGCGACAATTCTAGCTTTGTAGATAGTAACACTACTATCAGCGTCCGTCTTCCTCTTGAAGATCCATTTATTCTCAATTGCTTGCCGATCATCGGGCAAGTCAACCAAAGTCCATACTTTGTTCTCATACATGGATCCCATCTCAGATTTCATGGCTTCAAGCCATTTTGCGGAATCTGGGCTCATCATCGCTTCCTCATAGTTCGTAGGTTCGTCATGTTCAAGTAACATGACCTCCAGAACAGGATTACCGTACCACTCTGGTGCGGATCTCACTCTGGTTTACCTACGAGATTCGGTAGTAACTTGATCTGAAGTTTACATGATCATCATCATTAGCTTCCTCACTAATTGGTGTAGTAGTCACAAGAACAGATTTTTGTGATGAACTACTTTCCAATAAGGGAGAAGGTACAATTACCTTATCAAGTTTTCTACTTTCCTCCTACTCACTTCTTTCAAGAGAAACTCCTTCTCTGGAAAGGATCCATTCTCAGCAACAAATATTTTGCCTTCGGATCTGTGATAGAAGGTGTACCCAACATTTTCTTTAGGGTATCCTATGAAGATGCACTTTTCCGATTTGGGTTTGAGCTTATCAGGATGAAACTTTTTCACATAAGCAACACAACCCCAAACTTTAAGAAACGACAACTTTGGTTTCTTGCCAAACCACAGTTCATAAGGCATCGTCTCAACGGATTTTGATGGTGCCCTATTTAACATGAATGCAGCTGTCTCTAATGCATAACCCCAAAACGATAGTGGTAGATCGGTAATATACATCACAGATTGCACTATATCCAATAAAGTATGGTTATGACGTTCGGACATACCATTATGCTGTGGTGTTCCAGGTGGCGTGAGTAGTGAAACTATTTCACATTGTTTTTAACTAAAGGCCAAACTCGTAACTCAAATACTCTTCTCTACGATCAGATCGTAGAAACTTTATTTTCTTGTTACGATGATTTTTCACTTCACTCTGAAATTCTTTGAACTTTTCAAATGTTTCAGACTTATGTTTCATCAAATAGATATACTCATATCTGCTCAAATCATCTGTGAAGATCAGAAAATAATGATATCTGTCGCGAGCCTCAATATTCATCGGACCACATACATCAGTATGTATGATTTCCAACAAATCTGCTGCTCGCTCCATTGCTCCGAAGAACAGAGTCTTAGTCATCTTGCCCATGAGGCATGGTTCGCAAGCATCAACTGATTCATAATCAAGTGATTCCAAAAAGCCCATCAGCATGGAGTTTCTTCATGCGCTTTACACCAATATGACCTAAACGGCAGTGCTACAAATAAGTTGCACTATCATTATTAACTTTGCATCTTTTGGTTTCAATATTATGATTATGTGTATCACTACGATCGAGATCCAATGAACTATTTTCATTGGGTGTGTAACCATAAAAGGTTTTATTCATGTAAACAGAACAACAATTTATTCTCTTACTTAAATGAATAACCGTATTACAATAAACATGATCAAATCATATTCATGCTCAACGCAAACACCAAATAACACTTATTTAGGTTCAACACTAATCCCGAAATTATAGGGAGTTTGCGATGATGATCATATCAATCTTGGAACCATTTCCAACACTAATCTTTAGCAACTGAACTAGTATCAAATGCTGAGGGTTTGCTATACACAGTAGTAAAGTACACATCAATAACATGTATATCAAATATACTTATGTTCACTTTGCCATCCTTCTTATCCGCCAATCACTTGGGATAGTTCCGCTTCCAGTGACCAATCCCTTTGCAGTAGAAGCACTTAGTCTCAGGCTTAGGATCAGATTTGGGCTTCTTCACTTGAGCAGCAACTTGCTTGCTGTTCTTCTTGAAGTTCTCCTTCTTCTCTCTGCCCTTTTCTTGAAACTAGTGATCTTGTCAACCATCAACACTTGATGTTTTCTTTGATTTCTACCTTCGTTTGATTTCAGCATCACGAAGAGCTTGGGAGTTGTTTCTGTTATCCCTTGCATATTATAGTTCATCACGAAGTTCTACTAACTTGGTGATGGTGACTAGAGAATTCTGTCAATCACTATCTTATCTGGAAGATTAACTCCCACTTGATTCAAGCGATTGTAGTACCCAGACAATCTGAGCACATGCTCACTAGTTGAGCGATTCTCCTCCATCTTTTAGCTATGGAACTTGTTGGAGACTTCATATCTCTCAACTCGGGTATTTGCTTGAAATATTAACTTCAACTTCTGGAACATCTCATATGGTCCATGACGTTCAAAACGTCTTTGAAGTCCCGATTCTAAGCCGTTAAGCATGGTGCACTAAACTATCAAGTAGTCATCATATTGAGCTAGCCAAACGTTCATAACGTCTGCATCTGCTCCTGCAATAGGTCTGTTACCTAGCGGTGCATCAAGGACATAATTCTTCTGTGCAGCAATGAGGATAAACCTCAGATCACGGATCCAATCCGCATCATTGCTACTAACATCTTTCAACACAATTTTCTCTAGGAACATATCAAAATAAACATATGAAAGCAACAACGCGAGCTATTGATCTACAACATAGATATGCTAATACTACCAGGACTAAGTTCATGATAAATTAAAGTTCAATTAATCATATTACTTAAGAACTCCCACTTAGATAGACATCCCTCTAATCTTCTAAGTGATCACGTGATCCAAATCAACTAAACCATAACCGATCATCACGTGAGATGGAGTAGTTTTCAATGGTGAACATCGTTATGTTGATCATATCTACTATATGATTCACGCTCGACCTTTCGGTCTCTGTGTTCCGAGGCCATATCTGCATATGCTAGGCTCGTCAAGTTTAACCTGAGTATTCTGCGTGTGCAAAACTGGCTTGCACCCGTTGTAGATGGACGTAGAGCTTATCACACCCGATCATCACGTGGTGTCTGGGCACGACGAACTTTGGCAACGGTGCATACTCAGGGAGAACACTTCTTGATAATTTAGTGAGAGATCATCTTATAATGCTACCGTCAATCAAAGCAAGATAAGATGCATAAAAGGATAAACATCACATGCAATCAATATAAGTGATATGATATGGCCATCATCATCTTGTGCTTGTGATCTCCATCTCCGAAGCACCGTCATGATCACCATCGTCACCGGCGCGACACCTTGATCTCCATCGTAGCATCGTTGTCGTCTCGCCAATCTTATGCTTCCACGACTATCACTACCGTTTAGTAATAAAGTAAAGCATTACATCGCGATTGCATTGCATACAATAAAGCGACAACCATATGGCTCCTGCCAGTTGCCGATAACTCGGTTACAAAACATGATCATCTCATACAATAAAATTCAGCATCATGCCTTGACCATATCACATCACAACATGCCCTGCAAAAACAAGTTAGACGTCCTCTACTTTGTTGTTGCAAGTTTTACGTGGCTGCTACGGGCTTAAGCAAGAACCAATCTCACCTACGCATCAAAACCACAACGATAGTTTGTCAAATAGACTCCGTTTTAACCTTTGCAAGGACTGGGCGTAGCCACACTTGGTTCAACTAAAGTTGGAGAGACAGTCGCCCGCAAGCCACCTGTGTGCAAAGCACGTCGGGGGAACCGGTCTCGCGTAAGCGTACGCGTAATGTTGGTCCGGGTCGTCTCGTCCAACAATACCGTTGAACCAAAGTATGACATGCTGGTAGGCAGTATGACTTATATCGCCCACAACTCACTTGTGTTCCACTCGTGCAAATAACATCAAACCATAAAACCTAGGCTCGGATGCCACTGTTGGGGAACGTAGTAATTTCAAAAAATTTCCTACGCACACGCAAGATCATGGTGATGCAAAGCAACGAGAGGGGAGAGTGTTGTCTACGTACCAACGCAGACCGACTGCGGAAGCGATCACACAACGTAGAGGAAGTATTCGTACATTTTCCCGATCCGACCGATCCAAGCACCGTTACTCCGGCACCTCCGAGTTCTTAGCACACGTACAGCTCGATAACGATCCCCGGGCTCCGATCCAGCAAAGCGTCGGGGAAGAGTTCCATCAGCACGACGGCATGGTGACGATCTTGATGTTCTACTGTCGCAGGGCTTCGCCTAAGCACCGCTACAATATGATCGAGGTGGAATATGGTGGCAGGGGGCACCGCACACGGCTATGGAACGATCACGGGGATCAATTGTGTCTAGAGGTGCCCCCTGCCCCTGTATATAAAGGAGCAAGGGGGGAGAGGTGCGGCCAGACTTGGGGCGCGCCAGGAGGAGTCCTACTCCCTTTGGGAGTAGGATCCCCCCCCTAATCCTAGTTGGAATAGGAATCCTCAAGGGGGGCAAAGAGAGAGAGGGGGGCCGACCACCTCTCCTAGTCCTAATAGGACTAGGGGAGGGGGGAGGCGCGCGGCCACCTTGGGCTGCCCCTTTCTCCTTTCCACTAAAGCCCACTAAGGCCCATTTAGCTCCCGGGGGGTTCCGGTAACCTCCCGGTACTCCGGTAAAATCCCGATTTCACCCGGAACACTTCCGATATCTAAATATAGGCTTCCAATATATCAATCTTTATGTCTCGACCATTTCGAGACTCCTCGTCATGTCCGTGATCACATCCGGGACTCCGAACAACCTTCGGCACATCAAAATGCATAAACTCATAATAACTGTCATCGTAACGTTAAGCGTGCGGACCCTACGGTTCGAGAACAATGTAGACATGACCGAGACACGTCTCCGGTCAATAACCAATAGCGGGACCTGGATGCCCATATTGGCTCCTACATATTCTACGAAGATCTTTATCGGTCAGACCGCATAACAACATACGTTGTTCCCTTTGTCATCGGTATGTTACTTGCCCGAGATTCGATCGTCGGTATCCAATACCTAGTTCAATCTTGTTACCGGCAAGTCTCTTTACTCGTTCTGTAATACATCATCCCGCAACTAACTCATTAGTTGCAATGCTTGCAAGGCTTATGTGATGTGCATTACCGAGAGGGCCCAGAGATACCTCTCCGACAATCGGAGTGACAAATCCTAATCTCAAAATACGCCAACCCAACATCTACCTTTGGAGACACCTGTAATGCTCCTTTATAATCACCCAGTTACGTTGTGACGTTTGGTAGCACCCAAAGTGTTCCTCCGGCAAACGGGAGTTGCATAATCTCATAGTCATAGGAACATGTATAAGTCATGAAGAAAGCAATAGCAACATACTAAACGATCGGGTGCTAAGCTAATGGAATGGGTCATGTCAATCAGATCATTCAACTAATGATGTGATCCCGTTAATCAAATAACAACTCCTTTGTCTATGGTTAGGAAACACAACCATCTTTGATTAACGAGCTAGTCAAGTAGAGGCATACTAGTGACACTCTGTTTGTCTATATATTCACACATGTATTATGTTTCCGGTTAATACAATTCTAGCATGAATAATAAACATTTATCATGATATAAGGAAATAAATAATAACTTTATTATTGCCTCTAGGGCATATTTCCTTCATAATCGTCACCGGAGAATTAGAGGGAGGAGATAAGAACCACACAGGATTTCTAATTATAAGGGCAATAGGATTAGCCTAGCTCTAATTAGTCAACTAGGACCAACTAGAACTAGAACTAGAAAAACTAGAGAAGGCTCCAAAACTTGTGTATTCAAAGGGCCAAAGTCCTCAAGTATATATAGGTTGAAGGGAGAAGGAGAAGGGGCGCCACAAGGGACAAAAATCCCTCCCTTTGGCCGGCCAAGGAGGGGGAATCCCCCTCCAGATCGGCTTCCCTCCCTTTCCTAAGTGGAAAGGAGGGCGCCACCTCCACTTGGGCCCAAGTGACCCAAATAGCGTTCCATCACTTGGTCTTTTTTAAGATCCGTTGGTATTAAATTAAATATAAAATTCTTCTATTATTATACCCTTTTATATATAATTTAACATCTTCAAAAACATTTTCCATCTATATATAATTATCGGTAATACACTGTATTACCCAATATTCACCGAAACCATTTCAGTGACCCCGAAATGCTTCCGGATCCTCTCATAACTATTCTGAATATTAATGAAACAATTCCACAAATATATTCTCATTACTCCTGATTAGTCCTGTCCTACTAACACTCAACAAATAGTGATTTCCTTAAGCTTGTGACCTCGTAGGTTCGGTAACTCGTATACATAAATGAAACCATTTGTTCAATGACCGACAACGAAACCGTGGACGTCCATATCGATCCCTATGAGCACACGACTGATATTTGAGCGAACCAGCGAACCTTTGGTTATCATGTGATGTTCCCTTTGCTTCGTGCCACTTTACAAAACCCGGAATGCATCGGTATCCTCCTAAGTCATCACATGCTTACTATACTGAAATCCTCGTTACCGGTTTTCTTCTTCTTTCTCATTATTGTGTTCCGGCATCTCCGTGACATGGTCACCTGTGTCTGGCCAGACGATGATGGATCCTGTCACACCGAGAGAGCCCTAAGAATATCTCTCCATCGTCGGAGGAGCAAATCCCACTCTCGAGCTATCTAGTCCCTTGTCAGACTTTTCGATGAGTCTATAAGTTGTCGTTATGATCACCGTGTTACAGGTGACTTTTGAGCAACCCCGAAGTCCACAGTACAGTAAGAAATGACTACGATACTCTCATGGTCTAAAGAGCAAAAT
Source organism: Triticum aestivum (assembly GCF_018294505.1). Lineage (NCBI taxonomy): Eukaryota > Viridiplantae > Streptophyta > Magnoliopsida > Poales > Poaceae > Triticum > Triticum aestivum. The sequence continues at coordinate 425,790,731 of NC_057794.1, read as the reverse complement.
CACATGTTAACACTCCGTGTTATTACAATTGATTACATATGATATTATCTCAATTTATAACAAATGAGTTTGGGTCGATTCAATATGATTGTTCTTCCAACGTCATAATCTCAATATTGTTTTAGGACTATCGTTACACTTAACGATATCCTAAGATCCAGAAAATGTGATCACCAACAACACCCGAGCTAGTCTTAGGCGAGACTAGGAACCTTTATTTTATCCTTTTATCATTTCACATGTGCATATGAGTTTTCCTAATCACATATTTCAGGATCATAGCAGTTTATAGCATGAAATATAAACACTTAATTACGAATATAAAAATATTATAATACAACCAAATTATAAATATAGAAACATAATATAATAATATGCTCCTAAGAGTCGAATTGGATTTCCTTTGTAAGGACTAGTTATTAGTTGCCACGACGGACATCGCAGTGGCTTTCTTCTCACTTTGCATCGCCTAGCGTCTAGCGAAGCATAGTTTTTGAAAGTGTCCAACAAGCATTTTGTTTTGCAATATTTCTAATCATTACTCAACTATATCTTAGTCGACTGAGACTTAACTAAGTCTCAATCAAATGACATAACGTGCAAGAAATGAATAAAAAAATTAAGAAGAAAATTCTGTATGGATCTCAACGTAAGTCCTTATGAATTACTATCTTTCTTTCTAAATATAAGTCTTTTTAGATATCTAATATGGACTACATACTTTCTAAAAAATGGACTACATGCGAAGCAAAATGAGTGAATCTACACTTTAAAATAAATCTATATACTTCTGTATGTAGTTCCTATTGAATCTCTATAAAGACTTGTATTTAGAAATAGAGGGAGTATATCATTAACAACGAAGACATAATTGAGATTTAGAGTCTGTTTGGAGTCCCTGCCGCTCCGCTCTTGGAGCAGCCGGAGCCGCGGTTCAAATTCATGATGCGGGGAAATAGGTACTCCGCGGACCCTTGGACTTGGCGTAGCTGGTGGTTAACCGAACAACTCCTTATCAAGTGTGATTAGAAAAGGGGATTACTTACTCTCGGCGTCTTCAATTATGCTTAGTCAAGTGAGGGTTCCATTCGAAGTAACGTAACAACAGGAGCACCATCTTCAAAGGGAAACCCTTTCTATCTATATCGAAAAAGGCTTTCGCCCCGCTTTATAAATAAAGCACCACCGAGCACAAAGTCACAAGGTTCCAAGTACAGACACACGTCCAAACACACAAAGCCACCGCAAGCAAGTCTGACAAAACACACACACACACACACACAGAGAGAGAGAGAGAGAGAGACGATACCCAGGTTCAGCTATGGGCACGGCACAACAAGCCCAACACCGCAACACGACTCACACAACAAACAAAACGGCGGCGGCGATGAGGAGAGCAGATCTAATCCAGCTCCGGCGGTGGAGGAGGGAGCGGTGGAGCCAACCGGAGAGCGATCGAGACGAATCTGGGCGATGATGGTGGTGATGGCGTCTCTCTCCCGGGGGCGGCTAAGCGGCCGCCATAGCTGCAAGTAATCAGACCATTTGAACAAAGCGTCAGTAGCACATCGAAGAGGAATTCACTGAATCACAAGCTTATTCCTAACAGTCCACAACGTCCAGGTTAGCACTCCGATGATTAGCCACCTAATGTGGCGGGAAGGGGGAGGTAACGTCTGGAGTTCCGCGAATAGGTTGGGGAAGTTGTTATGGTCCTAGCTGCCCCCCATTAATTCGTGGAAATAGCTCCAAAGGAACTGCGCGGACACGCAGGTGAAGAAGATATGATTCTAATCTTCTTCAGGCCCGCGGAGCGGGCAATGCCCATCTCCTGGGCCGTTGCGCTTCAAAACCTCCACGCTGGAAGATAGGCGGCCTAGAATCCACTGCCACAAAAATATCCTAATCTTCAGGGGGAGCCGAATCTCCCAGATGGAAGTGAGGGCCTCATGACCCAGCGAGGGTGCGATGGCCTGGTATAAAGATTTAGTGGAGAATTGCCTCGATGGCTCTAGACGCCACTTGGACCGGTCGTCTCCACTCTGGAGATCAGGTTCGTGCAGCGCGATGCAATCCAGCAACTCGTGCCAATCCGCAGCCTCAGCAGGGCCAAAAGCTCTCCGGAACGCGAGTTGCCCTAAGTCAATAAGGGTCATCGCGACCGAGATCCGTGGGTCAACCACGATGGAAAATAGTTCAGGGAACCGAGCCGCAAGGGGACGGTCGCCAGCCCATCTATCGAACCAAAACAACATGGAGGATCCCGAGCCAACCGCGATCGAGGTGCCGATGTGTAGGATCGGAAGGAGCTGAATGACGGATTGCCAGAACTGGGAACCTCCAGATCTCTGGTAGAAGGCGAGGGGCTAACCACGGAGGTATTTCTGCTAAATGATGCGCAGCCAAAGACCATCATCACCGTTGGTGATCCGCCACAGCCAACGCGTGAGGAGGGCAATATTCATGCGTTTGGAAGATATGTCCCAAGCTCACCCTGGTCGTGCGGACAGATCTCCGACCAGCGAACCATGTGGTATTTCTGCTTGTCGCCCTCGCCGGCCCAGAAGAAATGTCCCTGAACGGTGGCAATCTCGTGATGTAGAGTCTCCGGCAGGCTGTAGAAGCTCATGATGAACAGGAGGAGGCTGGCCAGGGACGAGTTAATAAGCACTGTCCGGGCCGCCTTCGATAGCCAACGGCCCTGCCAAGGCTCGATACGGTGTTGAAGCTTCCTAACTGTGGGCCAAAGCTGCGCCACCGTGAATCTCGAATCACTAATGGGGATCCCCAGGTAAGTCATGGGGAAACATCCTAGCTGGCAATTAAGCCTGTCTGCGATGCTCTGCCGCTCATCTTGGTAGTATCCCAAGACCATAACCGCACTTTTATCGAAGTTGATCCTGAGCCCAGACATCTGCTGGAAGCACAACAGGGGAAACTTCAAGTTCATGATATCAGACGTCGAGCCTTCCACCATGATAATGGTGTCATCAGCGTATTGAAGGAGGAAGATCCCGTTCCCTCCAACTAGATGGGGGACTATCCCCTTAATGTGTCCTGCCGCCTTGGACCCTTTCTATCTATAGTCTAATAGGAGACGAGCGTCAGACTAGTCGACAGCTGTTGATTCAATTTAAATCCAACGGTCACAACGTGCTCTTCATATATGTTAAAAAAGAAGAAGAAAATCCCAACATCCGGGAATTAACTTCCCGCAAACTCCGCATCTAATCTCTCCCTAATCTCTCGCCCCACATGTCTCCCGATTCCATTCTCCGCCAACAGCACGCACAGGCCCAAGCTCCTCTCGTCTACTAGATACCTTCCACCCCCGCCTCCATTGCCCATCGTCGCTGTGTATCATGGACACCCCACCGGTCAGTCCTCTTCCCCTACTCCTCCCCACCACATCGTCTGTTCATCTATCTACCGAGGTGCTAATTCTGCATGACAATCGTGGCTGTGATCTGCCGAGATGCTAATTCTTCACGACACCACGACCGTGATCCGCCAAGGCCGACGTGAGCGGGCACCAACAATCGTGAGCAAGAAGTTTGATGGCCGTTCTATTTGGCGTGATGAGCGCCACAAAGAGTTGATTCCAATGTGTGTTCCTCACTGATTTTGCTGGTTGCGTCACAATGATTTAATTCTCCAATGCTTGATTCATATGTTCTTGATTAGTGGGTGGCGGTGATGCCCATCCCAGCTGCAGGGAGGATGGATAGGCATCGGGCAATCACCAAGTGACAGGATAATGCTCCCTTCTCTTTGAGTGTCATCCCTTCTCGACAGCGACCAGAGCACGCCCGACCGGTTGCACGTAGTGATGCTTCACGTCCTCGGTTGACCTAATTTTAATTTGATACACGCCTACCATGCACTTCCACCATTGGAAGGAGCACGTCCGATATCAAATAGAAGCACGATTACAATCGCAACGAAGCACGACCAACTTCTCCATACCAAGTTCCCTAATGTTGAGTTCCCATATTTTCATGCATATAATTATATGGTGATGAATTTTTGCCATAACCCAGTTCCCATAACATGTTTTTACTCTAGTGTGTCTTTTATATATGTTGTGAGAAAATGAAGATATTGCTTCCTAGCAACTATGCTTCGTAGATTATTGCATATTATTCTATGGTGATGAATTTTTGCTTCCACCATTGTATGCGTGTGCTACTTTGACTGTACAATTTTTTGGCTTTCAACCATTATCCGATACTAGTGTCTCTTCAACCACTACTACTCTCTGCTTCAACCATTTTGTTTTGTTCATGAATTTCATTATACAACCATTTTGCTTTATTTAGTGGATTTTTGTCCAAGCCACTAAATTTTGCGCTTTCTTCTTTCTCACCGAATGCCTCAGTTGTACAGATTCCCAATAATGATGCAATGTGTGTTGATTACTAGACCAACCGGGCTCTAAGTTGTCGGTTCTACGACGAGCGACGCGGAGCTCATGGCAAACGCAAACATTGTCATGATCAGATTGTCACCCTCCTCTATGATGACTACAACAAAATGAAAATATTGTTGTAATAATATTTTACTATTGTTGTAAATGAATTTGTAAATTTGTGTTCACAAGCCGGCCCCTTCTATGGAAGTTTCTATCAGATTCCTTCGAACCTATTTGGACTCCCTTATTGGCATCAAACTAAACCCTCAAGCAGATCCAGCTAAAGGCAAATCTTGCATTGTCTACGATATACTGGCGCCACCAATGCATGCTCATGTACCGGAGTCCCGGGGCTGGAAACCTCCTTCGTCTGGATGGATGACTTTGAACACGGATGGTTCCTTCGTTTCCTCTGAGAGGGCAGAAGCTGAAATGATTCTGAGAGATCATCACGGTACTATTAATTTTTCAGCATGTCGAGCCTTGTACTCTTGCAGGGATGCTTTGGAGGCTGAACTTTGTGCATGCATGGAGGGTCTCTCACTTGCTATTCATCACAATGAGCAGCCCGTAGCTATGGAGTTGGATTCTCTGGAAGCAATAACGATGATTTCATGCGCGGACTTTGATCGGTCGGTGTATGCTTCCATTGTGAAGGAGATCAAGCACTTAAGGACCCTTGGACAAACTTGTATTACTCATGTTTCTAAGGCCCAGAATAAGGCTAGTGATTGCCTAGCTCACTTTGCTATGTCCCAAGATAGAACTATGACTTGGTTGGGATCAGGCCCAGATGAGGTGGTGAGGATTGCCTTTGATGATTGTAACGACATTATAATTAAGTAATACAAGTTGTTTTACCTGCAAAAAAAGTATTAGTCTGTTTCAATGCATCATCATACATGTCCTGCTGCCACATGGTTTGTGAAGCAGAAAAAAACTTTATACGAAAAAGATCGTTTCATTTGCAATTTTATTACTATACTTTGGTTGGAAGCAATTTTATACTTGATGGAAACAAGAGATTGATGCTTTGAAACTGGTCTAAATAATTTTTCTTTCTGACGGAAGCAAATCGCTGTTTGGTTGATGAAATCTCTAATCCATGGAACAATGCTTGTGACAGAAAATATTTGATACTAGGAAATAGTTTTATATGGAAGCAAATATTACAAACTAAGATGGAAGCAAATATTACAAACTAAGATGAAAGCAAATATTGGTGTGCGGAAGATGCTCAATGTCATACATTATGCTTCCTTGATCGAGGAAACTCCGTTATGCACTAGCAGCATTTCCAGTATCTAGAAGAAAAAAAAGCTGAATATAAGCAAGTGCACGAAGCATATAAAACTGTGTATGAAGCAACTAAAATTATAGTAAACCAAATAAAATGTGCCCACAAAACATAGTTTTACAAAGCAAGCAAATTAATCTATCTATGGAAGAACTATAGCATAATTCTTCGAAAACACTAGCGCCCACACGTGTAACAGTTTTGCAACTCGCGCCACACGCGTGGATTATTGTCCAGTGTAGTTTGCATGAATCTTAACACATTGAGACAGAATTTGCATACCATGTAGGACGGGCTTGGTGTGTGGGCGTTGGAGAGTTTGCCCACACGCCCGCACCACGCTGTTTGTCAACTGCATTGTGTGGGCGAATTAGTTTCTGCCCTCACAGCCACCATCTAGTTTATGCGCGTGCGGGTGGACTGCTTTTCGCCCACACGACACTCCTACGTTGTGGATGACAACTGCAGTTATGCGAACGTGGCAACTAGGTAAACACACATGGCAACTGTGATTCTTTGCTAGACGGCAACTGCAGTTGCGCGTACGTGGCAACCAGATAAACACACATGACATATGTGATTAACCATACATGGCAACTATGGTTGGACCACACGTAGCAACTAGGTAAACACACATGGCAACTACTGTTTGACCATATGTGGCAAGTAGTTAATCACACACGGCAACTACGGTTTGATTACACGCGGCAACTACCATAAATTAGACATGACAACTATAGTTAACCAAAATATATAGAGTTGCCATGCTTTTACGACCACACTTGCCATCCCGGATAACTACATCTGCCAACCAGGATGGCAACTAAATCGTCATCCTGCAGGCACCTAACATAGCTGCGTCAGGACGTGTGGGCATTTTTGCCTCGTGCCACACACGCGCGATGGAGATGAGTAGTACTTGTTGAACGTGTGGCACAAAATAGCCTCGCCCACACGTGTGGGCAATTCTAATATCCGCCCACACACAACCCATATGGATTGCCTTCTGCTCATACCATACATGATACATGAGCGTATATCAAATATATTACACATGTGACAGTTATTACTGTCCTAGTTCTTTTTCAGGGATGCACCAGAACATACTGTGTTGTGCTGGAAGCAAAATAACGAAGTAGGAAACGTGGGCATAGATATAGGACGGAGAATACGGTACATCACACGTGATTGACGGAAGCGCGGATCCATGCATCATGCATGTAGAATGGGACTTGCCTGCTTCCCGCGTGTGTGTTCATCTATGCTCTCGCGTACATGATTTGATTTGATTGGAATAAAATAAAACTCAGTCCCACCCTCTTAAAATCAGGAAGGAAGATGATTAGATTAGAAAGGAAAAAAGATAAAAAACAGTCGTAGGATGAAGTGGGAGCACGGATGGGAGTATGGGAAGGGAGCAGGCAAGCCGGATCCATGCATGTAAGTTAACTGTTGAATATATGGTTTGTGCATGTATATTGTATAGCCCGGCCCATCTCCTAGTCATTGTATAGTTGAGGTTGTGGCCCATCTTATACTCCATATATACATGCGCTATGCACCGATCAATACATCGTCAAGCATTGCCAAAACACTTGTTTCTAACATGGTATCATACCTGCGATCCTAACCCTAACTATTGCCGCCGCAGCCACCACGCGCCGCCGCCGCGTTCCTTCGTCGCCGCCCCCGTGTGTCGCCACCGCCCGCGCTTCCGCTCGCAACCCGCCGCGCCGCACCCCTTGTCGCGCCGTCTCCCTACGTGTTGCCGCACCCTCTCTCGGACTCATGGCCTTCCCCGGTTCCTCCGGTACCACCCGCAGCCGCCGCACCTACCCGTTCGAAGGCCCCGACCCCGTCGTCATCCGCGATCTCAACATCCTAGCTTGGGTTCCCGTCGTCCTCGATCACCTCACCTCCACCTACTATGCCTGGAAGACATACTTCTCCCTTGTATTCGGTGAGTACAATCTCCGGGATCACATCGATGGCTCCGTGAACTCCCGCTTCATGGAGGACGATGAGGAGTGGACGTCCATCGACGCCACTCTCATCCGTTGGTTCTAGACCACCATCTCGAAGGACCTCTTCCACACGGTGGTCTCCGCCGACGATGACGCTCACGCCGTTTGGACTAAGCTCACCGACCTCTTCACTGACAATGCGCTCCAACGCAAGGTTTTCTTGCACGACGAGTTTTTTGGGTGCCTGAAGCTGGAGGAGAGGGGGATGCGGATGTCGCGCACCCGGGCCACCCACATGGCCCTCACCGCCGGTACCGGCGGCGGTGCGCCGCCCACCGCCCCGGCTCCCCCGCCGCGGCCTGCCCCGGGCCCCTTCCAGGCGCCGCCGCCGCCCGGGTTCCCCTACCCGGCGCCGCAGCAGGCCCCCCGCCGCCCCTCGCCGAGCAGCAGCAGCGCCGAGGCGGGTGCCACGGCCGAGGTGGCCGCAAATAGCAGCAGCAGCAGCCGGCTGCCCACGGCAGGGCACCGCGCCAGTCCCAGCAGCAGCTCCCGCCGGCACCCTGGCAGGCCGGCCAGAACCCTTGGACGGGGGTCGTTCACGCGTACTCCATGCCCGTACCGCATGCCCCCGTCCCCGGCTTCTTTGGCGCCCGCCCAGTATCCCATCAGGCGCTTTACGCGGCCCCTCAGCCGTACCCGCCGGCGCCACTCTACGACCCCTCTGCGGCCTATGGGCTGCCTTCGGCCGATGGGTTCGCGGCGCCGCTGCCACAGCCACTGTCGCCAGCACAGCTGGCGTCTTGGGACCCCGCGCTTCTAGCGGCCCTCCACACCGCCCCCACGCCACAGCAGTACACTGGCGGTGGCGACTGGTATATGGACACCGGAGCCACGGCTCACATGGCCGCCAACCCTGGTAACCTTCTTACCGCTCACGCCATTCACACCACTGCTCGCATTACCATGGGTGACAGTTCTTCCATGCCTATTACTCATGTTGGTCATGCTGCTTTTCCTTCTAACTCCATGCCATTATACCTTTCTAACGTACTTGTCTCCCCTGACATTATTAAAAACCTTGTTTCCGTTCGTTCTCTTACACGTGAAAATCCTTTCACCGTTGAATTTGACATGTTTGACTTTTCTATTAAGGATGCCCGTACCTGGATGGTGCTCCACCGATGTGACAGCCCTGATGAGCTCTAGCCGGTCCACTCATCCACCTCCTCCGTTGCTGCACCCATGGCACTTTCTGCTGGAGTGGACCTTTGGCATGCTTGTCTCGGTCATCCCAACACCGCCACCCTTCGTCATATTCTTCGTAGTTTTTCATTCACGTGTAATAAGATCGACGATCACACTTGTTATGCTTGTCATCTCGGCAAACATGTTCGTCTTCCTTTTTAGCACTTCCTCGCACGTTGCATCATACCCATTTCAGTTAATTCATAGAGATGTTTGGACCTCTCCTGTTGCAAGTAACACGGGCTATCTTTATTATCTTGTCATACTTGATGATTTCTCGCACTATGTGTGGACCTTCCCGTTGCGGCGAAAGTCGGATTCTGTTGGCACTCTCACCGCGTTCTACTCATATGTCTCCACGCAGTTTGGCCGGCCCGTTCATGCGTTGCAAACAGACAACAAGAAGGAGTTTGATAACCTTGCGATCCGCAACCTTCTCGCCACACACGGCATGATTTTTTGTCTCACTTTCCCATACACTTCGCAACAAAATGGCCGCCCTGAGCGCGTGCTTTGCACTCTTAATGACTGCGCTCGCACCCTCCTCTTTCATGCCAACGTGCCACCAGGTTTTTGGCCCGACGCGCTTGCCACCGCATCACTACTCCTCAACATCCGTCCCTGTCGCACTCGCGGGAATTTTGCACCTCATCACCTTTTTTTCGGCACGCCACCCTCCTATGCTGAGCTCCGCATCTTCGGTTGTCTGTCCTACCCTAGCATTGCTTTCACTACTCCTCATAAGCTCGCACCAAGGTCTGTGGCATGCATTTTTCTCGGCTATCCCCCCAACACCAAAGGCTACCGCTGGTATGATCCTATCTCACATCGGGTGATCACTTCCCGACACGTTGACTTTGATGAGTTGGTTTTTCCGTTTCAGCAGGTATCTTCGGATGTTGTGCTTTGCCCATTCCCGGTGACGGCCGCTCGCGTGCTTCTCTTGGGCCGCCTCCCGGCTTTGAGGGTGCCCCCCCGCGCCACGGGCCGAGTTTCTCCCCGGCTGGCTGCCTTAGGGGCTGCACCCCTCCTGGCGCCCGCGACGCCCTTGGCGTCCCCGGCCCCGACCGCACCGTCAGCCTCCCCGACACCCGCGACGCCGTCAGCCTCCCCGGCGGCCGCGACGCCCTCCTTGGCGTCCCCCGCGCCCTCACCCGCGGCGGCCTCGCCCACGCCCTCGCCCGCGGCGGCCTCGCCTGCGGCATCGGAGGTGACAGGCTCTTCTTCGTCTTTGCCCGCCATAGACCCGGACTCGCTGCCCCGCCCGATGACTCGCTCTCGGGCTGGCACTTTCCACCCGAGTACGCGATACACTAGCGATGAGTACCTTCTCGCTGCTTCCGTCTCTGAGCCGTCTCCTCTCCCATCGGCAGCTCGAGCCGCCCTTCGGGATCCTCATTGGCTCGCTGCGATGCAGGAAGAGTTCGACGCGCTCCAACGGAACCGCACCTGGCAGCTTGTTCCTCGGCCGCCTCGTGTCAACATCATCACGGGAAAGTGGGTCTTTCGGCACAAGACTTGTTCGGATGGCACTCTCGAGCGCTACAAAGCTCGTTGGGTGGCTCGGGGCTTTCCACAATGTGTGGGCGTGGACTTTACCGACACTTTTGCCCCGTTTGTTAAACTGGGCATGATCCGCACCATGCTTCAGCTAGCTGTCTCCCGAGCTTGGCTTGTGCATCAGTTGGATGTCTCCAACGCCTTCTTGCACGGTCACCTCGCTGAGCAGGTGTTCTGTGAGCAGCCCACCGGCTTCGTCAACGCCACGCATCCAGATCATGTGTGCTTGCTCTCCCGTTCCCTATACGGGTTGAAGCAGGCGCCTCGGGCCTGGTACCAGCGCATCGCTGCATTCCTGTAGACGCTCGGATTTACATCGACTCGCTCTGATGCGTCCCTCTTCGTGTACCATCACGGAGCTGACACGGCCTACTTGTTGCTCTAGGTCGATGACATCATCTTGACGGCATCCACTGTCGCGCTCCTCCAGCGGCTCACTGCTCGTCTTTGCTATGAGTTTGCCATGAAGGACTTGGGGCCCTTGCACTACTTCCTTGGCATTGAGGTGGTTCGACGGCCAGATGGGTTCTTCCTGCATCAGCAGCGCTACGCCCATGAGCTTCTCGATCGAGCCGGCATGCTTAACTGCAAGCCCGCTCCCACGCCTGTCGACACCAAGGCCAAGGTTTCCGCTCTGGAGGGTTCTCCTGCATCCGATGTGTCCTTCTCTCGCTCCATTGTGGGTGCTTTGCAGTACCTGACCCTGACGCGCCCTGACTTGCAGTATGTTGTTCAGCAGGTCTGTCTTCACATGCATGCTCCGCGTGACTCTCACTGGACCTTGGTGAAGCGTATCCTCCGTTACATACGCGGCACCCCGTCCATGGGACTTACACTCACGGCCTCCGCCTCCACCGACCTCGTCGCCTACTCTGATGCAGACTGGGCTGGCTGCCCGGATACACAGCGCTCTACTTCGGGGTACTGTGTCTACCTTGGCCCGTCTCTGATCTCTTGGTCCTCCAAGCGACAGCCCACCGTCTCCTGCTCGAGTGCCGAGGAAAAGTATCGGGCAGTGGCTAACGCCGTTGCCGAATGCTCTTGGCTTCGTCAGCTGCTCCAGGAGTTGCTTTGTGATGTCCACAAGGCCACGCTCGTCTACTGCGACAACGTCTCCGCCGTGTACCTTTCCGCCAACCCGGTCCACCATCGACGAACGAAGCATATTGAGCTCGACATACACTTTGTTCGTGAGCAGGTGGCTCTTGGGCGCATCCGGATTCTCCACGTCCCGACGGTGCAACAGTTCGCCGATGTCATGACAAAAGGACTGCCTACTTCTGTTTTTTAGGAGTTTACGTCCAATCTTTGCATCTCTGGCGACGCTTCGACTGCGGGGGGTGTTGAATATATGGTTTGTGCATGTATATTGTATAGGCCGGCCCACCTCCTAGTCATTGTATAGTTGATGTTGTGGCTCATCTTGTACTCCATATATATGTGTGCTATGCACCGATCAATACATCGTGAAGCATTGCCAAAACACTCGTTTTCAACACTAACTACCAGGCCCACGTTACCTCAAGCCCACATATTACTCACGTAAAAAGCCGGAAGTGTGATGCGAGGACAGTTATGACGAAGCACTCAATTAACGAAACAAATTAGCTAAACTTACGGGCCTGACTAAGGGCATGTACAATGGTTGATAGAATAGTCTTATCTTAAGTCTTGCATGTATTTTAGAGATGACAAAAAAGTATGTCTACAATGAGTTACATCTTAGCCTTATCTTCAATAATTAGCAATTCCTTAAAATATGGTGAGACAAATTATGTTAAGAGATCATCTTTTATCTTATCTTAAATAAAATAAAACAAGCCTTTTTTTATGAGTTCTCTCTCCTCCACCTTCGCACTACTAAAATAGCACCATTGTACATTACATCGGAGGTCTACCATGCTTTGGATCGAACGGACAAGGAGTGGTCTGACGGGGAGCCAAACATCAGTAGTCTGATGCCCCATCTTCAAAACTTGTCGAGTCGATCAATCAGCTGGCACCCAAGCCAATGTGCCAACACTCCTCAAAAACAGAAGTCATGCCCCGCGTAAACTCCTCAAAAACAGACGGCAGGAGGTGCGCGTCCAAGCCAATGTGCCAACACTCCAACACCCTTCTGCACTTCCTCCGCCACGTCTCCTTCCCGCCGGACGCGCACCTCCTGCCGTCCGCGCTCAAGTCATGCCCCGCGCAGCCCCTCGCCCGCGCGCTCCACGCGGCCGCCGCGGTCTCCGGCCTTGCGGAGGATCCCTTCGTCGCCTCCTCGCTCCTCCACACCTACCTCCGCCTCGGAGCCACCAGCGACGCCCGCGGCGTGTTCGAAAGAATGCCGGACAAGAGTGTCGTCGGCTGGAGCGCACTCATCGCCGGTTACTCTGCACGAGGCGATGCCAAGGCCGCGTGGGGCCTTCTGGAGCGGATGCGGAGCGCCGGCGTGGAGCCGAATGTGATCACCTGGAATGGACTGGTTTCCGGGCTGAACCGGAGCGGCAGCGCCCTCGACGCTGTCAAGGCACTTGTGAGGATGCACGGGGAAGGGTTCTTGCCGGACGCCACCGGTGTCTCGTGTGCACTCTCTGCGGTCGGGGATGTGAAAGAGGTCTCGGTTGGCGAGCAGCTGCATGGATATGTGGTGAAGGCAGGGTGCAGGCTAGATCAACATGTGGTCACTGCGCTCATCGACATGTACGGCAAGTGTGGGCGTGCTGATGAGATTTCTCACGTGTTCCATGAGTCCAGCCACATGGATGTTGCTACCTGCAACGCTCTCGTCGCTGGGCTCTCTCGGAACGCCCAGGTCTCTCAGGCATTGTTGCTGTTCAGCGAGTTTGTTAGCCGAGGAGTCAAGTTGAATGTTGTGTCCTGGACCTCGATTGTTGCCTGCTGTGTGCAGAATGGGAAAGATTTGGAAGCGGTGGATCTTTTCAGGAAGATGCAGTCAAAAGGGATCGAGCCAAATTCAGTCACGATACCCTGCGTATTGCCAGCATTTGCCAATGTTGCTGCTCTTATGCATGGCCGGTCAGCACACTGTTTTTCTCTTAGGAAGGGATTTCTTCATGACGTTTACGTTGGCAGTGCGTTGGTGGACATGTATGCAAAGTGTGGCAAGGTCAGGGATGCGAGGACGATCTTCGATGCAATCCCGTCTAAAAATACGGTTTCGTGGAATGCGATGATTGGTGGCTATGCAATGCATGGGGAGGCCGCAAATGCTGTGCAGTTGTTCTGTTTGATGCAGAAGTGCAAACAGAAGCCCGACCTAGTCACATTCACCTGTGTCATTGGTGCCTGTGGCCAAGCTGGCCTGACAGAGGAGGGGCGTCGCTACTTCAGTGAAATGCAGCATAGTCATGGCATTTCCCCGAGGATGGAGCATTATGCATGTATGGTTACTCTGTTAGGACGGGCTGGCAAGCTTGATGAGGCATACGATCTCATAAATGAGATGCCATTTGAGCCAAATGGTTGTATTTGGGGGTCCTTGCTGGGCTCCTGCAGGGTTTATGGAAATGTGTTCCTGGCCGAAGTCGCAGCAGAAAAGCTATTTGAACTAGAGCCAGAAAATACCGGCAACTATGTCCTGCTTTCCAACATTTATGCGTCTAAAAAAATGTGGGACGGGGTAAGTAGAGTGAGGGATCAGATGAAGAATATGGGATTGAAGAAAGAAAAGGGTTGCAGTTGGATAGAGATCAAGAACAAGGTGCACATGTTGTTTGCTGGTGACAATTCACACCCCATGATGACTGCGATAACGGAGAAACTAAAGCAGCTTACCATTGAGATGAGCAGGCTGGGCTTTGCACCGAGCACAGATTTTGTCCTACATGATGTGGAAGAACAAGAAAAGGATGATATCCTTGCTGTGCACAGTGAAAAGCTGGCTGTTGCATTGGGCCTCATAAGCACGAGCCCAGGAACACCCCTCCGGGTGATAAAGAACCTCCGGATTTGTGGTGATTGCCACGAAGCAATGAAGTTCATATCATGTTTTGAGGGGAGGGAGATATCTGTTAGAGACACCAACAGGTTTCATCACTTCAAGGATGGGAAATGTTCTTGTGGGGATTACTGGTGATTTTGCCTGCCTTGACTTACTGTCTGTTCAACAACTTGGTGTAGAAGGTGAATGAGCATGCATGTCCCCCTACCTTACGGTGGATATTGTTTTCACGAGGTAATGTAAAATTATTATATGAAAAGTAAGAAACAGAATCCAACATGCGGACCTGTGCATTATATGCAGAGCCTAAGAAAAGTTCACTCCTATGCTATGTTGGTAGAACCAGGGGTCCTACCGGATCTGCTCCGGAGGTTGTAGGGGAAGGATGGAGTGGGACGGGGCGATGATCGGGCGCGCCGGCGGCTGGGCGCCGTCGCGTCGGAGGGAGATGGCGGCGGCGGCTAGGGTTAGAGGCGGCTAGGTTTCCGGCTCCTCTGGGAGCCGGGCAATAGGGATAATAATATTCTTATTGCTTAATTCCAAAAAGAGTCTTACAACCTATATTTATAACCTAGATAACTTGCATAAGAATTAACCTAAGATAACTTGCATAAGAATTAACTTAAGATAACTTGTGGGCTAAGATTGCCCGGTGGGCCTAGCTAAACCGGCCATAACACTTCTCCCCGCCTGCACAAACAGCTCGTCCTCGAGCTATAAGGTGGGGAAGTGCTTGCGGAACTCCTCGAGGCGATCAACCAGCGTCAAACACCTTCTCGACAGCTGGGGCGGCCAGGTCGGCGGCGTCGGCGTCCTCCGGAATGTAGTCTGCAACCTCCAGGTAGAAGAGTCGCGGGCAGGCATGGCCGGGCGTGTACGGCTCGTCGCAGTTGAAGCACAACCCTTGACGGCGACGCTCGAGTAACTCGGCTGAGGTGAGCCGGCGGAACGGGCGCGCTGCGGTCGTGGTGAGGGGTGCCGCAGAAGCCTGCGCAGGCCGACCTTGCGCGCAATCCGGCCCGGGTAGCGACCCAGCGGTCCGGGACGGTGATTCCTGCTGGATGGCCACCGCGCGGTGCTCGAACGCGCGGGCGTAGTACATGGCCGACTGGAGATCCTGGGGTCCCTGAAGCTCCACGTCCACGCGGATGTGATCTGGAAGTCCGCCGACAAAGAGGTCGGCCCGCTGTTGCGCCGTCATGCCCGACGCATGGCATGCCAGGGCCTGGAAACGGTCGGCGAAGTCCTGCACCGTGGAGGTGAAGGGAAGGCGGCCGAGCTCCGCCAGGCGGCTCCCGCGAACCGGAGGTCCAAAGCGAAGGAGGCAGAGCTCGCAGAAGCGCTCCCAAGGAGGCATGCTGCCCTCGTCCTGCTCGAGGGCGTAGTACCAGGTCTGGGCTGCACCGCGGAGGTGGTAGGATGCCAGCCAAGTGCGCTCCAACGCGAGCGTGCGCTGGCCACGGAAAAACTGCGCACACTGGTTGAGCCAGTTAAGCGGGTCCTCCATGCCGTCATAAGTGGCGAAATCGATCTTGGCGAACCGTGGCGGCGTCTGGGTCGGCGCGCCATGGCCGACCGGCTCGGCGGTGCGGAGCAGTGATGATGACGGTGCCCGGTCAACGGTGGGAAGGCCGTCATAGGCCCTCGCGGAGCCGAACGAGGCCCCAGACTGCAGCGTGGGTACCGGTGGGTCCCCGGCCTTTGTGTAAACTGGCGGTGGCGACGTCCCGGTTAGCCAGGCCGGGATCGGGGACGGTGACGGCGGAAACCGGACCTGCTGGATCGGAAGTCCTCCCGGTGTGGACTGGCCCAGTCTGGAGCTGGGCGGCGGCGGTGGGAGCTGGACCGGTGCGGTTGGCGCGGCTGGGGCCGGCGCGGGCCACTGCGGCGGTGGGCCGGGCGCGGGAGGCGCGGGTGGCGCCGCGAGAACCGGCGCGGGCCACTGCGGCCAGGACGGCGTTGGGGTGGGCGGCGGCTGGAGCGACGGATGGGCCCCGGCGATCGCCGCGGGTACCGAGTACCAGGGCAGGTGCAGCAGTGGCGGGGCCCGCCGGTGTAGCCCGCCTGGAACGGCAGCAGGAGCGTCCCGCTCGGGCCCGACGCGTTCTGGATCGGCCAGTGCGTCGCCGGGTGGCTGTAGGCGGGGGGCGTAGCCGGCGGGGTGGTGTGCGGGCCGGCCAAGTACAGGGAGATGCCCTGGACGGCCGTCACGAGGTCCCGCAGGGTGCTGGTCATCTCCTCCGGCGTGAAGACGGAGGTTGTCGGCGGCGCGGAAGTGACGGGGGCCGGCGACGCGGAGGTGATCGGGGCCGGCGGCGTTGGGGACCCGGCAGTGGTCATCAGGGCGGTGGTGATGATGGGCAGCGGCAGCGTGGGTGTTGATGACGACATGATCGAACCCGAGTCTCTGGATACCAAATTGGTAGAACCAGGGGTCCTACCGGATCTGCTCCGGAGGCTGTAGGGGAAGGATGGAGTGGGACCGGGCGATGATAGGGCGCGCCGGCGGCTGGGCGCTATCGCGTCGGAGGGAGATGGCGGCGGCGGCTAGGGTTAGAGGCGGCTAGGGTTCCGGCTCCTCTGGGAGCCGGGCAATAGGGATAATAATATTCTTATTGCTTAATTCCAAAAAGAGTCTTACAGCCTATATTTATAACCTAGATAACTTGCATAAGAATTAACCTAAGATAACTTGGATAAGAATTAACCTAAGATAACTTGTGGGCTAAGATTGCCCGCTGGGCCTAGCTAAACCGGCCATAACATATGTGATGTCTCCACTTGCAATTTCAGTTTTTCTTAATACCATGTTGCTACAATTTTCGTCAGTCTCGGTTTTATTAGCTAATCATTCTGATCTAAAACACACCATTATCTGGTGTTTTCCAAAGGAGAACTTTATTTCAACTCTACACACAGTCCTGTCTACACGCCACCATGGGCAGTTTCACCTTGAGTTAGTTGTTTTATCTAGAGACTGATTGGTATCCAAACAAGGTCTAATTTCCTAGTCAAGTTCTTAGTTATATATGGAATTTGTTTTAGTATAACCCTATGAATTTTGTAGTCGTTCAACCTGCAGATTTCAGAAATACATTGGTGGAATACTTCCATTGGAGAGACTCAGTTGGAACTTGGAGTTGATATTAATTTTGTAAATGGTTGAAATGATTAAATCCATGGAAGTGAGACACATCAGCTTTCGGAGGATGCATCAAATAGAAAAAAAAGGTATCGTTTACATGCTTCTGTTTACACGTGACACTTGCTGAAGGAACTTAACATACCTTGTTTTAAGTTAATAGCATCATCAGTTCTCTGTTTTCACATTTTTAATATGACATGCTATTCACCAAATGAATGCTTGTGCCTAGATTCTTCTAGTCGTTTGCACACACCCAGTTAGTGCCACGATGGGCATGCCATACTCTTGTGCAGACATGACCAAAAAACCTTGCAGTAAGATACCATCTGTTTTGGATTCTTTATTATCTCCGAGGGATTTTTAGACACTGACAACTTCTTTAGCATATCTTATCCTTCATTTCTTCATTCAGCTTTTATGGTTTGTATCTCTCTCAACATTTTTTAACTAGCTCATGCTTGCCAGATTCTATTGATATTCTCATTTTTTAGCTTCTATCTATCACATATTTTTTCAGAAATTGTGGCGGGGGCTTTCATGATTTTGATGGATCATTCTACTATAGTAGGGTTCTTAAGTGGGATAAGATAATCAAATTCACTACTGTTGACACGTAGATATATACTTTAAGGATTATACTGATCAAACAGCTTGTTTGTTTCTTCACCGATGCCATCAATCCAAGCAGGAAATTTAAGCTTGACTTTGGAGAAGCATTCAATATTATCGAGCACGACACGATCATCAGAGTCATGGAGCATATGGGCTTTGATGCGAGGTGGATTGGATGGATTAAATCCGTCCTCTCCACTGGTACCTCCTCTGTCCTACTTAATGGTGCCCCGGGGAGGAAAATTTTCAAGCTATCATCAATAAGGCTTGTGCTTGTCACCATAACCTGCTTCAACTCCCCCTTCCAGGTACTAACAGCATCTTCCCTGTTTGGCAATACACAGATGATATGCTTTTAAGCATGCAAACATGTTCCCACTAACTGCTGTCTTAAAAGCCTCCTTGAATCCCTTGGACAGTCCACTGGTCTTTGAGTTAATTTCCAGAAAACTTGCCTTCTTCCCATCCATGTTTTGGAGGAAAAATGCAGCAGTTAGCTGGCCTCTATGGTTGCCGCATTGCCAATTTCCCCTTCACCTATCTCGGGCTTCCTCTTGGTCTGAGCAAACCTGGAATCAGGGACTTTGATCTGATTCATAGGATGCAGCAGCTCTTAACTTCTTGCCCCTCCTTGTCTTTTGGTGGGAGAATCACAGTGGTAGGAACTAGGGCCCTACCGGATCTAGGGCGTAGGTTGTATGGGAAGGAGGGGGAAGGGCGAGGGCTGGTGCGCGGCGGCCGGCGGCGTGGCGCCGTCCTTGCGACAGGAGCAGCGGCGGCGAAAGCAGGAGGCGGCTAGGGTTTAGGTCTCCCGGCTGCCTAAGGGAAGCCGAGCAAATATTGATTGCTTCGTGCTTGATTAGATTGATACTTCTCCTCTCCTTATATAGAGAGGTTTACTTGACTCCTAAGCAAACGATCCTAATACGATAAAATAATTGGCTAAGCCCCTAATTAAGATACTTGGGCCATAACCCACTGGGCTAAGCCCCTATGCCGGTCATAACACTTCTCCCCGCCTGCACAAACAGCTCGTCCTCGAGCTGTAAAGTGGGGAAGCGCTTGCTGAACTCCTCGAGGTGATCAACCAGCGTCAAGCACCTTCGCGACAGCTGGGGCGGCAAGGTCGGTGGCGACGGCGTCCTCCAGAATGTAGTCTGCAACCTCCAAGTAGAAGAGTCGCGGGCAGGCGTGGCCGGGCGTGTAGGGCTCGTCGCAGTTGAAGCACAACCCTTGGCGGCGACGCTCGAGTAGCTCGGCCGAGGTGAGCCAGCGGAACGGGCACGCCGCGGTCGCGGCGAGGGGTGCCGCGGAAGCCTGAGCAGGACCGACCCTAAGCGGGATCTGGCCAGGGTAGCGACCCAGTGGCCCGGGACGGTGACTCCTACTGGACGGCCACCGCGCGGCGCTCGAACGCGCGGGCGTAGTACATGGCCGTCTGGATATCCTGGGGTCCCCGAAGCTCCACGTCCACGCGGATGTGATCCGGAAGTCCACCGACAAAGAGGTCGGCCCGCTGCTGCGCCGTCACGCCCGACGCGTGGCATGCCAGGGCCTGGAAACGGCCGGCGAAGTCCTGAACCGTGGAGGTGAAGGGAAGGCGGCTCCCGCGGATCGGGGGCCCAAAACGAAGGAGGCAGAGCTTGCGGAAGCGCTCCCAAGGGGGCATGCCGCCCTCGTCCTGCTCGAGGGCGTAGTACCAGGTCTGTGCTGCGTTGCGGAGGTGGTAACAGGCGAGCCAGGTGCGCTCCGAGGCGAGGGTGCGCTGCCCGCGAAAGAACTGGCCGCACTGGCTGAGCCACTTGAGGGGGTCCTCCGTGCCGTCATAGGTGGCGAAGTCGATCTTGGCGAACCGCGGCGGTGTCTGGGTCGGAGCGCCGTGTCGAGCTGGCTCGAAGGTGCGGAGCAGCGAGGCGGGTGGCGCCTGGTCGGGGGACTCCGGGTAGGGACCCGCGGAGCCGGACGGCCCGCCGAACTGCGTAAACGGGGTAGGCTGCTCCGGAGCCGTAGTGTAGACCGGCGATGGCGACGGCCCCGCCGCCCACGCTGGTAGTGGCGACGGAGAGGGCGGAAACCGGACTTGATGGATTGGTAGTCCCGCCGGCGAGGGCGCCCCTGAGTTGGGCAAGGGTGGCGCCGATGGTTGCAGCGTCGGCGGCGGAGGGTGGGCGGTCGCGTCGGTGGCCGCGGGGGACGGCGGCTGCAGATACCACAGAGGGGCCGCGGCTGGAGTGGACCCGCCGGGGTGCCCCGCCTGGAACGGCAACAGCGGCAGCCCGGTGCAGGCCGACGCACCCTGGGTCGGCCATGGCAACGCCGGGGGCCCGGCCTGGAACGGCAGCAGCGGCTGCCCGCCGTATGCAGGCGCGCCCTGGGACGGCCACGGCAGCGCGGGGTGGCCGTAGGCAGCGATCGGCGCAGCCGACGGAGGTGCGTACTGCCCAGTCATATACTGGTGGTACTGGTTGAGGTGGAGCCCTTGGACGGCCGTCATGAGATCCCGCAGCGTGCTGGTCATCTGTTCCGGCATGAAGACGGCGGTCGCCGGCGGCGCGGACGTGATGGGTGCCGGCGGCGGTGAGGAGCCCGCAGTGGTGACCGGGCCCGATAGCATGGAGGCCCTAGCGGTGGTCATCGGGGCGGACGTCATCGGCGCAGTGGTCATCGGCGCGGAGGTGGAGACGGGCAGCGGCGGCGATGGTGTTGACGAAGACATGATCGGACCCAAGTCTCTGGATACCAAATTGGTAGGAGCTAGGGCCCTGCCGGATCTAGGGCGTAGGTTGTACGGGAAGGAGGGGGAAGGGCGAGGGCTGGTGTGTGGCGGCCGGCGGCGTGGCGTCGTCCTTGCGACGGGAGCAGCGGCGGCGAAAGCAGGAGGCGGCTAGGGTTTAGGTCTCCCGGCTCCCTAAGGGAAGCCGAGCAAATATTGATTGCTTCTTGCTTGATTAGATTGATACATCTCCTCTCCTTATATAGAGAGGTTTACTTGACTCCTAAGCAAACGATCCTAATACGATAAGATAATTGGGCTAAGCTCCTAATTAAGATACTTGGGCCATAACCCACTGGGCTAAGCCCCTATGCGTCATAACACACAGTCACAAAAGCTGTCTTTAGCGCTCTTCCCTCTTTTTATATATGCTCCCTCAAGTTGCCTGAAGGGGTTATTGAAATTATAGATAAAGCCAGGCGCACCTGCCTCTGGGGGGAGTCTTGACGATATTCTGGATATGTTCCGCCTCCCTCTTTCTTCAAGCTTTTGATGAATTTCTGATCCTCAGAGTCATCCTTTAGAATCCTCAAAATGATCCTGCTGAGTATGACACTTGGAGTTACTCTTGGGGAAATAATGCTACTCCATGAAAGCTCCCAATACTTTTTTTTAGGAACTGAACCATTGCATCCCTATATATTAAGTAGGAGAAAGCAATAAGCATCCATGCCTTACAAGTTACAACACGAGGGTGTTACAGAGTAGGGGGAAAGAAAAACAAGGAAAGAAAGCTTTAGTCTGGTTCTGGTTCTGGGGTATTTTCAGTGTCCGATATCCAATGTATGGAAAGCGCCGGTTGAGAAATATCTTGCTTGATCAGATGAAGAACCTCTAGCTCAGGAAGGTGGCGCGTCTGGAATACCCTGCGATTCCGTTCCTTCCATATATTCCAGCAGGTGTATATGGCAGTGGTGATAAGCTCTGGATCCAAAGTGCATGTCAGGTCGTTCCACCAAGCTTCAGAGGTGGTCGCGTTCTCAGCGTTGTGGGTGAGAACAGGGCAGTTAGTCCAGTTGGCAACCAACATCCAAATGGATCGCGAGAAGGTGCATCTCAGGATCATATGGAAAAAGGAGTCCCATCCTCTTGATTGCATAGGTGGTAAAATTCGCTGTGCGGGATCCCCTTGATGGCGAGGTTTTCATTCGTAAGAATCCTTCCGCACAGCCAGAGCCACATGAAGAGTCGGCAGTTGCATTCAACCTTGCAGCGCCACAGCTTGTCGAATCGGGATGTTGAGTAGGAGCCCAGGAACTGAGAGCGGTAGGCAGAGCTAGCCGAATAAACCTTTGAGGTGGTAAAATTCCAGCAGATAGAGTCGTCGATCTCCGGCTGCAAATGGATTTGCTGCAGCTGCAACCAAAGGGCAGTGAATTGCCTTAGTTTGCAAGGGAGACGTGATGCGCTGGAGGCCCGACATCCATCTCTGGGATTTGATTGCGTCACCACCACGACGTTTTTCCTTGAGCACAGAATGAAGAGGCCCGGTGCCAAATCCTTAGGGAGCAGCTGTTGAGCCACCGGTCATTCCAAAAGGACACCCTTGTGCCATTGCCAATGGAGATGGAAGTGGAGGTGCGGAACAGAGCAAGATCATCCTTGTCACAGGGAATATGAGAGCCTAGCCACAGTCTCTGTCTGCCATCCATTCGAGCCATTTCCATCGAAGCCTGAGCGCCCTGTCAAAACGTTTGATATCCATGACGCCCAGCCTGCCCATGTCTTTAGGTCGACAGACGGCGTTCGAGTTAACCAGGGCCAAACCGACAGTTGCGTCCGGCTTAGACCACCAGAGGAAGTTCCTGCGCAGCTTGTCAATTTGCTTAATGACCCAAGAATCAAGCTTGAAGACCGTGATCAGGTAAGTTGGTATAACAGACAACACTGAGTTCACCAACCGCAGTCGTCCATCACTGTTGAGAAGCTTTCCTTTGCACTTCTGCAGTTTTGCAGCTATTTTATCTAGGACCGGTTGTATTTCAGGTCACGTGATCTTCCTGAAGTAAAGTGGTAGTCCAAGGTACTTGCATGGGAATTGCATGACGGGGACAGGAAAGGACCTTAGCAGTTGGGGGAGATCAATGTTGTCGCAACGAACTGTGAACAACCCACTCTTGTCCAGGTTGGCAACTAGCCCTGAAATGGCGCCGAACTGAAGCAACAATTGCTTGGTAACAAGAACATCTTCAGGCATGGGAGTGATAAACAGCGCTGCATCATCCGCGTGAAGGCTCAGGCGCGGATTTGACGGAAGGAGGTTGAGGGGAGCCAGAACTCCATCAGCACGAGCTTTCGCGAACATCCAGTGCAGGGGAGCAATGACCCAAGTGAACATGGGAGACACATACAAGAACTCCATCAGTATGCCCAAGAACTCCATCAGTATGCTTCTGCTCGTTTCAACTGGATTTGGTCCTCTAAATGTTCTGCCAAGCTAAAGGGTTTTGCATGGCTCCTTCTCAATGAAAGATTAAACACAAGAGATGCTACAAAGAAAAACTTTCGGGTCACAGATAATCAAAGTAATGAAGTTAACTCTGCTATATCTTCGGCTCAGATGAGATCCTGGAATCTAGTGACCGTATTTTAAAACTGTCTGGTAGGATTAGGGTTCCTACCAGGCCTCCGGCGCAGATTGTATGGGAAAGGAGGAGGGGGACGAGGGCTTGAGCGGGCGCGTCGGTGGACAGGCGCCGTCGCGGCTAGGGTTTAGAGGCGGCGGCGGCTAGGGTTCCGGCTCCTCAGGGAGCCGGGCAACAGAAGATGATAATATCTTTATTGCTTGATTTCAACGTTGTCTTACAACTAGTATTTATAACTTTAGCCTAAGATAACTTGCCTAAAATAACTTGCCGAAGATAACTTGTGGGCCAAGCCCCTAATACTAATGCCCGGTGGGCCTCTTCCTAGTATAGACCAAACCGGTCATAACATCTCTCCCCGCCTGCGCAAACAGCTCGTCCTCGAGCTGAAAGTCTGGATAGTGTTGGCGAAAATCCTCACGCTGCTCCCAAGTAGCCTCCTCCTCCGGAAGGCCCGCCCACTGAACGAGGACGAACCAGACGCCACGACGGAGCTGTGCCTGCAACACCTTTGCCGGCTCTGGAAGAATGCGACCATCGGCGGTTGGCGGAAGCGCTGGAGGAGCCGTTGGTGGCTCACCACGAAAAGGCTTGAGCAGCCCCACATGGAAGACGTCGTGGATGCGAGCGCGGGCTGGAAGCTGAAGACGATAGGCCACCTTCCCAATGCGCTCCAAGATAGGGAAGGGCCCGGCGTAGCGAGGCCCGAGCTTGCGCTTGGCGCGCGGGTCAAGCGACTGCGTAGAGCGGTGGAGAAGACGCAGCCACACCCAGTCACCCACCGCGAACTCCGCCTCGCGATGATGATCGTCGTAGTAATGCTTGGCCAGCTGCTGGGCCTGAAGGAGACGCTGACGGACCTCAGCAAGCATCTCATCGCGGGTGCGGATAAGGTCACCTGTCCGAGCCGTCTCCGGGTCCACCGGTAGTATAGGCGGGGGTGGTCGACCATAGACCACCTCAAACGGCGTAGCGCGCAGGGCGGAGTGATAGGAGGTGTTGTAGCAGTAAACTGGCATCTCCCTCAGCCACAGCAGCATAGTTAACCCTGCTATATCTTCGGCTAAAGCTGCTCAGCTGCCTGATGTATTTAGAAACAAATGAACACGGAGATTTTTGGCAACATTTGGCCCTAGCATTTGCTCCAAGTTTCAGTTCTTCAAAAAAGGTTGTCTCCTCACCTTTAGGGTGTCTTCAGAACAGCTGATTTGTCAGATAACCTTCATTGTTTATAATTAAATTAATGTTTGAGTACTCATTACAGTAGGTTCTTAATACTGTGGCTTTTCCATTTCCAATCAAAGCTGATTGGCTTGTTTGAGCATCTTATTAGAAAATTATTGTTTTTTTTTGAGAAAATAGAAAATTATTGTTAAACCGTCCATTTTTTACATTTTATTTCCAGGAAACCATTTTATTGACTTTGGCCATAGATTTTTTATGACTTCCACTCCCCATTGCCTAAAACTTTGTTGTTGGAACGGAGGGAGTATATGCCACTTTTACCTTATCCCGTCAGCAATGTAATTATCTTCAGATTCCTGGATATCTCTTGTGAAGCTTCCAAAAAATCATTTGGAAATTTATTTTCTTGTGTGCATTGTTAACTTGCACGACTGCACCAGACATGTCCTCTCGGTGCCTGGATTTCCCTTTCGTGTATTTATTAAATCTTTTGTTGGGAAACGATCTAAACTGCACTACGTATGCCATCTCAATGTGCAACATGTGTTGCTGATTTTCTCATTGTCTGGTCATTTTGTAACAGTAACACATCATTGACCTTCCAGTCCGAGTTTTGGTGTTCAAATCTTGCCCAAGCAGAGCACCCATGGAGGCACAGCAAGTGACAAGTGTTCCTCGCGATTTCGACAAAAGAAGTGGTGCTCTCAGTTTGCAATGTACTCCCTCCGTTCTAAAATAAGTGACTCAACTTTGTACTAGTTTTAGTACAAAGTTAGTACAAACTTGAGTCACTTATTTTGGGACGGAGGGAGTATCTCTCAGACAGAAGCTTGATTGTGCTGGCAACTTGAGGATTTTGAGTAGTGATATTTGATACAGTAAAGATACAAGGTTATCTCAGTGACCTCCTTTGATAAGTGCCCTATTTGTGTGATTGCATGTTTGCAATCGGGACCTCAAGGAGTAGTGCTAGTTGGGAAGAACGATAATGTCTCCATGTTGTGAACTGTATGGATACTTGTGCTTATGCTAACCAGGCTGGCTGAGTACAACGAACGCCTGACAGAATCATGTCGGGACAACCCTGGCGTCCGCGATGATCGGGCTCCGCACCACGTGATCTTCAGACACCCAGCGTAGGCTCCCCTCTGCCAGCTGCCCGGCGTCGGCGTCGCCTCCCCTGCTGCTCACGGTCACCGTGAATGTCTTCTTCTCCATCGCCGACGTGAACTCCAGCGCCTCTGGCTCCACCTTCACCTTGAGCCACCCGGGCACGTCCAGGTGAGCGGTGTACGTCGACATCGCCGGCCCCACGTTTGTCACCGTCCGCTTCGCCTTGAACGGCTTCTCGGAGAGTGGCACCAGTATCGCCGGGTAGTTCAGCTGCGCCTCTGGTATGGACCCCACCGCCGCGCACGTCAAGCTGCTGTTGCCCGTAATAGTCTTCATGGCCGGCTCACCGAGCAGCCCGCAGATGTAGGCGCTGTAGTCGCCGACGTCGAGGTCGTAGACCAGGCCCGGGTCCACGACCTTCGCCGCGTCCACGTGGCCGGCGCCGATCGAGTAGAAGCTCGCCTTCCGGTGCTCTTCGTCCATGATGGGGTGCCCCGCGTTGTCGGCGGTGCTGGACGTGGTCATGATGGCCGACTTGACCGCCGACGGCGACCACTCCGGGTGCGCCTTCTTCACGAGCGCCACGATGCCGGTGACGTGCGGCGCGGCCATGGACGTGCCGGAGGCAACGTTGTAGCTGTACGACTCCGTGCCACCGATAGGCACCATCGACGGCCACGCGGCGAGGATGTTGAGCCCCGGCGCCATGATGTCGGGCTTGAGCACGCCGGGGCTGGCCGCGTTCGGCCCGCGGGACGAGAAGGCCGCGACGATGGGCGCCGGCTTCACGTGAACAATCGAGCTGTTGAACAGTATCGTTGCGGTGTGGGCGGCCGCCGTCGAGCCCACCCTGGCGTAGCCCATGATCTTGGCGCCGTCGGTCGCGGTCACCTGTGACATTGGGAGGTTATAATACTTCTCTACCACGATGGTGTACCCGAAGTCGGCTTCGTTGATGAACACCACTCCGGCGCCGCCTGCCGCCTGGACCGCCTGGATCGAGTTCAGCGGAGGCAACGGCGTCTCGGTGTCGCACACGACCACCTTGCCGGTGATGTTGACGCCGTCGAAGTAATCGCAGTAGCTGGTGCCCTGAGGGTAGTAGAGCGGGTACGCCTTGGCGCTGAAGCGCTTGTCCTGCGTCAGCGACTCGCCGTCGAACGCCTCCCCGTCGCCGAGCCGCACGGTGGCTCGGTAGCTCCGGTCCACCGACCCGGCCCCCACGGTCAATATCCACGGCGCCTCGTTTGACAGCGTGGAGGGCGTCGGGCCGCTGTTACCGCCGGCGCACACCACGAGGACGCCCTTGGACATCACCCCGAACGCGCCGATCGCGATCAGGTCCTTGTCCAATGGTATGGAGGGGCCGCCGAGGGAGAGCGACAGCACGTCCACGCCGTCCTTCACCGCCGCGTCCATCCCGGCCAGTATGTCGGACTCGAAGCATCCTTCGCCGTCGCATACCTTGTACATGGCCAGGTGCGCGCCCGGCGCGATCCCGGCGGCGGTGCCCCTGCCGAGGCCGAACGCCGAGACGCCGTCCACGAAGTGGCCCGCCGCGGTGCCTGCCGTGTGCGTCCCGTGCCCGACGGCGTCGGTGGTGTCGTTGCCGCCCATGAGCGACACCAGGCCGACGAGCTTGTTGTTGCAACGCACGGGGGCCTGGCACTTGCCCTTCCACCTGGCAGGCGGCGGCGGCATGCCCTCGTCTCCAAACGAAGGGTGCGAGGCGGCGATGCCGGTGTCGAGAAACCCGACGATGACGCCCTCGCCGTAGTTTGTGGCGTTCCAGACGCCTCGCTTGGCGTCCAGGCCGAGGAACCCCGGCGTGCGCGTCGTCATCAGCGGCACCCTCCGCTCCGGGAAGGCGCGCACGAACCCGCGCTTCCTGGACACCGCTGCGAGCTCGTCCTCCGTCAGCTTTGCGGCGAAGCCGGAAAACACGCCCGTGTACGAGTGGCGAATGGTCGGTGCGTCGCCGCCGGCCGTCCTGCCAGGGCGCGACCCCGGCCGCAGGAACGACTTGTGCCATCTCCGGGGCGCGGCTTCGTCGGCGTGGTGCGCGTGCGCCGGAGGCTCGACGAGCACTACGTAAGTTCGAGCGGCTCCATGGTTGAGGCTGGTACTCTGCCTCGCTGTCGCACCGCCTCCGCCAGTGATAATGCTCAGCGTGGGTGTCGCGCTCAAGACGAAGACGAGAACGGACGCGAGGAGTAGTGCCGTCAGGTGAGCCATGTCATCTACCGATCTACGAGAGCATGCAAGTATGGGCATGAAAAATATTTGGCGCAAGCGGTGCTTATATACATTTCTCAAACTGTGTTCTAGTTTGGCCACTCTGTATTCCTACATGACTGGCATCCATGCATGATCCCACCAAAGATGCAGTGCGATGTGGATCTCCTTGGAAACAGGGACATACAGAATGTGTGCATGGTTTTGTTGCTTTCTGGACTCATAATGTAACTGCATCTGTTTTTTGTTTTGTTTTGCTTGCATGTTTTGTGTGTGACGCGACAATTCTGATCCTCCATTTCGGGCGGAGCATTGCTTCGGCATCTCAGTGTATGATTCTTGTTTGCTTAGCAGTTTTTTTTTCAAAAAAAACTTTCCATCTATATACCCCTCAAAAAAAACTTTCTATCTATCCATCATACATTATGACAGTGCAAAGAACACAAAAGATGCTCATAAAAATAAGGTGTACGTGCGTATATATGAGTGCCTCAGTATGTACTGTGTTTAAAAAATAACAAAAATTACATACATATCCGCAGACCACTTTAACGATGATTACAAGCACTAGAGCGAGCGAAGGCACGCTGCTATCATCATCCCTCCATCACCGGAACCAAGCAAATTTTATTTTAGTAGATAGTCTAAAAGTCATTGGGTTAAGACCCCGAAAGATCAGCGAACAACAACCGCCGCTCATAAAAGAGAAGTGTAGATTGGAAGGACCCAACCTGTGAAGACATGAATACAAACGAGGACCGGATCCATGCAAATCCACCAAAAGACTAACACCGACCGAATCCCGCGGGATCCGTCGAAGACACACCTCCACACGCCCTCCGAGGATGCAAAACACACCGCTGGGACGGGGACTAGGTGGGAAGAATCTTATTCTATCTTCAGGAAGTCGTCGTCGCCTTACCTTTCTGAATAGTACTCAAACCCTAAACAGATAAAAAAAACACCTAAAAATGAAGCATGAGCCCTCCTAACGGTAAGAGTTGGGATCCATCACGCCTCCATAGCCATAAGAACACAGGAAACGAACAAATCAACAGTGCCAGCATAAAGCGAAGAAACCTTATATGCCTCGGAGCCTTCCTTAAGCAATTCCCATCATGGCGAAAAGATAGTATGCATTTTTAACCTTTTGTGAAGGTGAAATCGTCCACCTTCATTTTTACAGAGTAATATTTGCAAATTCTTTGGATACGCCGTATCTTTATCTGTGTCTATACCAATATAACGTCATCACTCATGTTTGACTCAGCATATCCTCACACTTCCAAGTATTTTATCCAAAGGATATGGATTAAGTGAAAATTACAGGAAATTTCAGTCTTAAATTAGTCTTCCATTGGCTGCTACATTGCTGCAGCTACCCTGTGCCTCGTCCTGCTCTCTCGCCGCTCTTGTGTCATGCCTCTGCCTTCAGATCTGCATCATCAGAGCTGCTGTGCGAACGCAATGCAGAATAGGACTCAATAGTCAATACGTGCTCTCTTAATTGGACACTCAAAGGGGACGCTCCTATTGCATTTTTTTTTGCGATTGCGAACGGTAGGCGTAGGCGCTGTGACATTAACAGTTTGATGATTAATGGTCTACGCTCCTCTGATCAGTCGGTGATTCTAGCTCATGTAGTGGATTTCTTCTCGTCTTTGTTAGGGGCTAAACCTCAATCGGGCTTGTCCATTTCCCCCCACCTTTGGAGTTCTGGTCTTAAAATTTCCCCCGAGGAGAATGCCTCCTTGATGATCCCGCTCTCTGATCAGGAAATCTGGGACGTGGTTAATTCTGCTAACCCCAATGCAGCATCTGGGCCAGATGGCTTTTCCATTCCTTTCTTTCGGAGATTTTGGCCCCAGTTGAAACAGTTGGTGTGTAGCGTTATTCAGGGTTTCTGTCTTGGGACTGTCGATATCTCTCGTCTGAATTACGCTGTAATATCCCTGATTCCGAAGGTCAAGGGTGCTGATGTTATTTCCCAATTTCGGCCTATAGCGTTGATTAACAACTTTGCCAAATTCCCTTCCAAAGGCTTTGCGAATCGGCTGTCCCCGGTTGCGCATAGAGTTATTAGCCCCTTTCAATCTGCTTTTATCAAAGGGCGATTCATTCTAGATGGCATTCTTTCCCTTCATGAGATTGTTCACGACCTTCACGCGCGGAAAGCTAAAGCGGTTATTCTTAAGTTAGACTTTGAAAAAGCGTATGACTCGGTCAGTTGGCCTTTCCTCAAGCAGGTCCTTCTTGCCAAAGGGTTCGACGGTGCTTATGTCCATCGTATCATGCAGTTGGTCTCGGGTGGCCATACTGCTGTTGCTGTGAATGGCGTTATTAGTAACTTCTTTGCGAATGGCAGGGGCCTTCGCCAAGGGGATCCAGCCTCCCCGGCTCTCTTTAACTTTGTGGCCGACGCCTTCTCTTGCATGCTCTCCAAGGCGGCCCGTTGTGGGCACATTACCCCCGTGATCTCCCATCTTCTGCCGGAAGGTGTCTCCCATCTGCAATACGCTGATGATACAATCATATTGGTGGAGTTGGATAATGCCTGTATTGCCAATCTTAAATTCATCTTGCTGTGTTTCGAAGCTGTTTCGGGTCTGAAGATCAATTTCGCCAAGAGTGAGGTACTGGTGACGGGTATGGACGGGGCGGAAGCCTTGCGGGTTGCCAGGCTCCTTAATTGCGCTTTAGGTTCTTTCCCTTTCAAGTATTTAGGACTTCCTATCTCTCCTGGTATCCTTCATGCGAAGGACTTCGCTCCGGTGGTTGCTAAAGTAGGAAACAGGGTGCTCCCGTGGAGGGGTAGATATAATACCAATGCAGGCAAAGTGGCTTTAATCAATTCTTGCCTGTCTTCTCTCCCTATGTTTCTTATGGGCTTCTATCTTCTCACGAATGGCGTGCATTCTGGCTTCGACAAACATAGGGGTGGCTTCTACTGGAATTCAGCTGATAACAAAAGAAAATATAGGCTGGTTAAGTGGCAACTGATGTGTAGGCCTAAAAACCTTGGGGGGTTAGGCATTATTAACACTCGGGTGATGAACATGTGTTTGCTCATCAAGTGGTGGTGGAAAATTATGACTGTGGGGGCCGGGTCGCTGTGGTTTTCGATTCTTAAGGCCAAATATTTTCCCCACTCCGATCCTATGTTTGCTCCCGCGCGGCGTGGTTCTCAGTTCTGAAAAGCTCTTGTTAAAGTTAGGCCGATTTTTTTGGAGCTTGTCAAGTTTTCAGTGGGGAATGGGTCTGCTGTTCGTTTTTGGTTGGATTGGTGGTCTGGGGATGCCCCACTTGCCGTGAGCTTTCCGATTATGTTTTCTTATTGTCCCAATCCGCAGATCTCCATCGCGGAGCTGGCTGCTAATAATTGGGATTTGGCTTTCCGTCGGGCTCTGTCTCCTGAAGAGTTGGAAGATTGGCAAAGCCTCTCTGTCCTCTTCCCCGTGCTCTCGGAGTCGGCTGACTCGGTGTTTTGGCCACTTTCGGCCTCTGGTAAATTTTCTGTTAAGTCATTGTATTCTAGACTCATTGGTGGTACCCCCTCGGCTAGATTCTCTTGTGTCTGGAAATCAAGGGTTCCTCCGAAAATTAAGATTTTTCTCTGGCAGGCCTTTCGTGGTCGCCTCCCTACTGCTGATCAGATAAAAAAACGCAATGGGCCGGGCTCTGAATTCTGTAACCTATGTGGGGCCTTGGAAAATTCCGACCACATCTTTTTCAACTGTGTACTTGCCAAATTAGTTTGGTCTTGCATCAGATCTTGGCTTCGGGTTTCTTGGAATCCCTCCTCTTTTTCTGATATTAGAACTCTAGCTAAAACTTTGGTCGGGGTCACCAAGAGGGTATTTTGGGCTGGCTTGGGAGCCTTATGCTGGGCCTTATGGAATATTAGAAACAAATTTACTATTGAGCTTACCTTCCCATCTAAACCTGCTGATGTTCTATTCAAATCATGTATATTCTTGCAGCAGTGGAGATCATTGACTAAGGAGCCTGATCGGGACGCCCTGGACCTGCTCATCAACAAAATTCGGGCTTCGGCTTCTCAGATATCCGGGACGAACCCTGCCGTATAATTTGGTGCTGTCGTTTGCGGACATTTGGTCTTTCTCCTCCCCGGCCTGCGCGTTGTGTATGGCAGTTGCCTGTATCATGCTTGCTTAGGTTTCTCTTAAACTCCTCCGTGTGGTTATGATTTCCTGTGAACCTGTGGTATCCGTGACGCTGCCTGGTGGCTTTATCTATAAAGTCAGGCCTTGGCCTTTTCTCTAAAAAGTCAATACGTGCTCCACGAGGGGAGCTCCTCGTTGGCGCATTAAGCGCCCCGAAGACTAACTGGCGCTCACGCGTGCCCCCTAACGGCCTGTGGCCCATAACTCGCTCGAGCGCTACTGTTTCCTCCATCGCTCTTCCTAGACATTGAGCGACCAACCGTTCACCACGACGGGATGCTTGCTACCCTTTTTTTCCTTTGCATTTTAAGCCCGTGCTGTGAATAAACACCTGTTGTCTAATAAAACCGGCTACTGTTTTTCTATTAATTTAAAAAGTTCATTAATTTGGAAAAAAGATTTTGATTTACAAAGGTAAATTTGAAACATGTTTAACAATTTCACAAAGTTGGCAAATTTGCAAAAAAAAATCATGAATTCGAAATACAAAGTTTGCAAAGTTGAAAAGTTCATAATTAGAAAATTGTTCCCAAATTTGGAAAAGTTCGTGATACTGAAATTGTTTCACAAAAATTTAAAAATGTTTCCAAACTTGAAAACTTCCTGAATTTTAGAAATCTTTGAAAATTTCAGGTCTTTTTTACAAATTTTAAAATTATTAGTTACTGTGAAAATTTGTTCATTAATTTGGGGGAAAAATCCCAAATTTGAAAAGGTTCATGATTTTAAAAGAGTTCAATAGTTTTACAGAATGTTCGCGAATTTGAAAAAAATAAATTTGCTACAAGGACATGAATTAAAGAAAAATGTTCACAGCTTTGAGATTTTTTTCGTGAATTTGGTAAAAGTTCACCAGTTTATGAAAAAGTACAAGAATTTGGAAAGAAATGAATTTAACAAAAAGTTTACGAATGTAAGAAAAAATCACAAAATTTAAAAAGTTCAATTTTTTTTAAAAAGTTCTGAAATTTGAAAAATAATCGAGTTTGAAGAAATTTAAAAAACTTAAGAAAAATTTCTCAAATTTGACAAAAGTACATGAATTAAAAAATGAATTTGAAGAAAGTTGATGAATTTAAGAAAAAGTTCCCAAAACTGAAAAAGTTTCATGAATTTTGAAAAGAATTGAATTTGAGAAAAGTCCCTGAATTTAAGAACCAGTTTACTCACTGTGTTTTCTCGGTTTTATCTTCTGCGGATGTTTTGTTTACTGAAAATGGCAGTTACTGGTTTTTTAAATTGGAAAAAGTGTTCATGGATTAAGAAAAGTTCACGAGTTGAAAAAAGTACATCAGTTTGAAAAACATATCTCTAATTTGACTAAAATATTCACGAAATTGAAAGAAGTCCATCAATTTGACAAATAAAGTTCTTGAATTTTGAAAATGTAGGCGAAATTGAAAATGCTCATCGATTTGAAGAAGTGCAGAAATTTGACAAAAAGGTTTAACAATTTGAAAAAAGTTGACACATTTGGAAATTTTTGTGAAATTAAGAAAATCTCCATGAATTAAAAAAACATTTGAACATTTTAAAAAGTTCACAATTTGAATTTTGTGTGTGTGAATTTAAGCAAATACAAACTAAAAAAGAGACAGAATAAAAAAGAATAAAGCTGAAAGAGAAATGTCCAAACAAACTAGAAACCAGACAGTGAAGGCACACAACAAGAACAATGTACAACGTAACTAATCACAGTTGGTTACACCTCGTGCAAATAAACGATGTGTTCAAGAATTTGAAGCCTAGTTCATGTACCTATTCTTTGAACGATAAAAGA